>NC_092372.1:155608031-156808031 GCF_030028105.1 Mobula birostris | reverse complement strand
AAAACCTTCAATTTTTTTGCAAAAAATGTAAGACCAATCCCAAAGATGTTAGGAACAATTGTTATCATTGATAATGACTGTTTTCTGACATAAGCATAAACTAAAGAAAATGGATGCAGAAACAGATCATGTCAGATGGCTGCCTATCTTATACTATAGTTGTGAAACTGAGTAGGTGTATGATTGGTGCAAGCAGATCCCCCGAGAAATCGGTGGAAGGAAGATGTGAATATGTCAGAAATGAGCATTTATTGACAACAGGTCAGCAAATGAGTTGGCAATGAGGTACAGCACCATAATCACAACTGTCTATTGTACACCAGAAACATTCATTTCATTAGACAATATCAACTGTTAAAGCAAAGAGGAAAGAGAAACCACAGACAAAAAATGTCCTTGAAAGTGCAAAATAATTGCCATGACTGCAAGTTGTTAAAAAAATTCTGTGCATTAAATAAATTTCATTACTTGTATAGTGGGCTCACCAAGTTTGATTGACAAGTGAACTACCTAATCATCTCTAGAGCAACACACATAAAATGCTGGAGGAACTCAGTAGGTCAGGCAGCGTCTAGGGAAATGAATAAACGGTCAACGTTTCAGGCTGGGTCCCTTCATCAGGACTGAAGGGAAAGGACAATGAGCCAAAATAAGGAAGTGTGGGGAGGGGAAGGACTACAAGCTAGAAGGTGATAGATGAAGCCAGGCTGGGTGGAGGAGGGAATGAAGTAAGAAGCTGGAGGTGATAGGTGGAAAAGGTAAATGGCTGTAAAAGGAGGAATCTGATAGGAGAGGAGAGTAGACCATGGGAGAAAAGGAATGGTGGGGGAGGGGGCGCCAGGTGAGGTGATAGGTACGTGAGGATAAGAGAAGAGCCAGAGTAGGGGATTGAAGAGAGAAGAGTGAAACACTTAGAGTCAAAAGGTCTTTGGCCTGAAGTGTTACCTCTGTCGCTCTTTCCACAGATATGTCCTGGATTGCTGAACATTTCAAAAAGCTTCTGATTTAATTTTGATAACGTTTTTGGGCTTGAATTTGCTGGCAGTTCATCATACAGTAATTCAACAGAATTCAAATCAAGTGGAACAGAAGAAGAAATTCCAGGCAGATATTCTAACCCACATGAACTGAATTATGTTGGATCCAAGAAGATCTTACACTAACACTCAGTCCCAAATGTGGGTATCAATGCTGCCCAACTCGGTTAGCCTGTTTACCATTGCAGGTTGAATGGGATGTTTGATCAGGCACCTAGTGAAAATGCCTAAGCATGGTTTGTGTGAAGAATGCTGCTCTCATGCTGTAATCTACAAGACACAATGATTTATGCTTCAGTGTCACCCAGTGAATTCCTGCTCTTAAAGAGCACCTTCTATTAAGCCACAGCACTGACAGAGGTGTATGCTGCTGCATTAATCCAAATGCTGCAGGTCAGGGAACCTCATTTCCCACTCTCTGGACCCAAACATCATCCTAGTGTCTGAAGGAGAATATAGGAGACTTGTGTTCTGTGCCAAGACTGCTAGATGTCCCTCTGAGCAAAGCTGTAATGAAAGCTGTACAATAGCTGACAGACGTGATGATTCCTTGCTAATTGAATCCCATTCCTGGCAAAGAGACATGTGAAATTCCATTACTTTATGAATTATTTCAAGATTAATGTTCTGACATTTTGAATTGTACCTCATCTACACTGCCTTCAAATACAGACTACTGTTCGACTCACATTTCCCAGTCTCTGAACTCATTGAGAGCTATCCCACATCAGCAGCATTCCAGCAGCCTTCTCAATGATATCCATATTTAACACACCCACACCCACACCCACAACCATACACATCATGCGCCCACCCCCCTCCCCCGGCAGAACCACCCTACAACCGTCTGTCATGCACCTGGCCTGACACACCTTGAAAACAAGGACATTGAAGTCAGAATGCTGTTTCTGGATTCCAGTTCAGCATTCAACACTATTGTCACACAGACCTCATTGCTCATTGCTCTACACTCTACTCACAAATTACTGCTAAAAACCCAACTAATTACGTTGTCAAGTTCGCCAATGACACATCAGTGGTGGGGCTCATCACCAACGAGATGGTCTACAGAGAAAATGTGGAAGAGCTCATGTCCAGTGCTAGGCAAATGATCTGTTCGTCAATGTCAACAAGACAAAGGAGATGGTTATTGACTTCAGGAGAACTCGCATCACCCACGCCCCACTTTACATTGGTGGCATTGCAGTGGAAACCAAACTCAAGTGGGCTGAAGGGACAGGGAAGTTGATGTCCCAGAGGAAGAGATCACACATCTGATTGCCACGGGCCATGCAGGATAACTGTGGGAAGGCTACTGCAAATACAAGTAGCAGAAATGGCTGCCTGTATTGGCAGTAACAGGATAAAAGAATTATTAAGGAGCTTGGAAGAATTCACCTCCCTCAGGTTTTCAAATGGGACAAGGGTGATTCCCTTTCAGCAAGGAACTTCCATTTTTGACCCAGTCATGTGCTCCCATGTTTAGTCTGTGGGTAGAAAAAGATATATCCTCATTGTACTCCAGACAAAATTTCAAACTAGGTGCAAGTTGTTGTTGTTTAAATGTACAATGTTGATGATGCATAATCAAAATGAATGAATTAGACCAGTGAAGCTACATTAGAATCTCTGACCATCAGATCAAATAAATCTTTGTAAAGTTGATGTTGCTTTCATAAAATCTTAAGCTCCAATATGCAGCGAGTGTTGGCCTTGCCTGCCATGGAACCGCTCCAGTGTATCACTGTATATTCAGAGGGATACTTTTAATTCTTCCTCCTCTTATGAATACAAATGTTTCTTTCTCAGGAACTAACTGTAAGGAATTATCTTCATAAATCCCACATAGTTTGATTTTGCTATTTCTTTTTCAAAATGAGATTATTTATTTATTGAGATTCAATGCAGAATAGGCACTTCACTGACCAGCAATCCCCCAATTTAACCCGAGCCTAATTCCTAATCACCAGACAATTTACAACGACCAACTAACCTACCAACCGTTACGTCTTTGGACTGTGGGAGGAAAGCGGAGCACCCAGAGGAAACCGACGCAGTCACAGGGAGAACGTACAAACTCCTTACAGGCAGCATGGGAGGGGGGGGGGGGGGGTTGATCCCGGGTCACCTGCACTGTACACTGTTGTGTTAATCACGATGATACCATGCCTTGCCATGTCTCCGCACATTTTGCCTTCTGCTCCTAAATGTTGGTGTTGTTTGCACATCTACGTACCACCATATGTAGTGATGATAATCTCGGGGTCTCGGAACTGGCCGTTGTTCAGCACAGCAAAGGTTCAGCCCGAGAGTCCGGCTCAGATTTGGAAGCCTAAGATCTTGGGGTTCTGGAGATGGGCAGATCGAGGGTCGGGGTAAAGGCAGGAGACCCGTGTGTCATAGGGGGAAGTCAGAAAATATACTGCTGTGTGCCCAAAGACCCGGGATCTTTGAGATCTTTGGGAACAGAGCTCGGAAAAAGCAACGTAATGGACTTTTAACATCGTAAGCCAGCAAGTTATGTCTCCCCACTCGCTGGGAAAAATGGAGACACCTCCTTCTCCCTTATTAGGGGGAGAGAGAGAGCGCCTGTGGTATGTCAAATGCCGGGTGAAACGCAAAGTCTCTGGGTTAACTGCAAGTCTGAGTCTTTACTATTGATTGGCTCACGCTTGATTGCTTGGTGGTGGGTGCTGATGCTTTTTTTTGCTGGTGGGGGGAGGGGGGATTGTTGCTTGCTGCCACTTACGTGCGGAAGGGGAGCTGGGGGGGTGTTTTAGGGTTCTTATATTTAACTGTCATTCATTCTTTGGGGGCACTCCTCTGTTTTTGAAGAAAAAGCTTTGCAGGATGTATATTGAATACATTTCTCTGACGTTAAATTGTACCTTTGAACTATTAACTTTTTTGTGAATCCTACCTGTGTTTGCAATTCGTCCATGTCAATTGTAACATATGTCCTTGGACTCAGATTGATTTGCCAATGACTGAAAGAATCAAATGGTTCAATTTAATATTAGAGAATGTATACAGTACACAGTTAGGGCTGAGGATGTGTTCCTCGGAGGTGGAGCGCTATGTAAATGAGCACGACATTATAACATTATGTGAATGGACATGTGTGCCTGATTTTAAAAATAATAAACCTGATATGTATGATATTATTTTCTGTATACACAGTAATTTGTGGAGGAACCATCACGCAGATAGGCCTATCCTGTACATCAGTGGAGCAGCCACACACGGGAGCAGCGGTGGAGGGACCAGGCTGTAGGACCTCCTCTAACTTTGGCTTCTTCATGTCGGCGTCCAGATTTGACAGCTTTTTCTTAAGTTTCCTCTCAAGAAGCAATTCTTTGTAGCAAGGAATCATGTCAAGAACACTTCTTTGCCTTATTGTTTCATTCCCAGTCATGGCCATTATTGACAAACATTGCAAATTTCAAAGAGGCTCCATCCATGCTAATGTTTTTCCTAGCTCTCTTAGATGTACCACCCTCACTGGAAGTTGCAGGCTGTTTACCACACATTATGGGTGGAAAAAATGGAATAAATTGGGGAGGGAGCAAGAATGTTTACACACGCAGGGGAGGTGGAGGGTGAACTAATACATGATTGGCTGTGAGTGGCTCAAAGCTTATGTAAATTGCACTCTTTAGCTGATTGAATGTTTACTGTAATGGTGGCTGCTCTTGAGAAGTTTTAAGTGTTGTTTTGAATGAAATTTTGTCATTTTTCAAAATTTCAACAAAGAATTGAATAACCACATTGTAATGAATCAGCGCTATGTGGGGTAGCGCTGAGCGGGGTCTGAGTGTATACAAACTGAAATTCTCACTCTTCACAGACATCCATCAAACAAGAAACTCCACAGAATTAATGATAGAAGTATCAGATCTCTGAAGCTTCCATCCCCCTCCTATCATACAAGTAGCAGCAGAAGTATCAGTCCTCCCCACCTGCACCAACCCATCGAGGGAGAGACCAAGAGATCGATCCTGCAGTAATGAGAGTGGAACTTACTGTTCCGATGTTACGATCTTCCATGTCGCTTATTCAAGCTCCACCTCCCCCCCCCCCGACTCGAGTACCGACAGGCTCTGATTTACCATCGAGAGAGCAAGGGATTGCTTGAGTACAAGGACCTTCTTCCGACAGCAACACACACTGCCTGCTGTCCTGTCCTGTCCTTTGTCTCCCATGATGCTTTAGTCAGCGAAATAGGCAAGGAACCGGGTCATCTATGGGACTGCTCCCTGAAGGCATATGTCTTCTAGGACTTTCCTGGAAACGGTGAAGTGCCAGGCCACAAAGCTTGTCCAAAACCCACGGTTTGCAACAAACCAGAATTTAAACTGTAGATCATGGACTCCAACAGAAACCCAATGACCTTGAAAAGGAAGAAAAGAAGTAAGGTTTATTATCACTGACTTATGTCATGAAATTTGTTACCTTGTGGTCGTGGTACAATTCAAGACATTAAAAAATCTACTCTAAATTGCAATTAAAAGTAAATAAATAATGCAAATGAGGACTACCAAGGTAATGTTCATGAGATCATGGACCATTCAGAAATCTGATGGCAGAATGGAAGAAGCTGTTCCTAAAACATTTACAACTATTTTAAAATTCATAAAATTAGAAGCTCCCTGTAACATTCCAAAATGAATGTTATATTAGCCACAATTATAATTTTAATTCATATTTTAGGATTTGACCATCACTAGCCCTGTTAGCATTTATTGTCCAGGCTCAAGTTGCCCTTAGATTGAATAGGTTGACTGGCCATTTAAGAATCAATCGCAATGGTGGCCTTTGAGTCAGATTTACTTACCTGAAAGGAGCAAGATGGATTTTATAACAATCAGGTAGTTTTGTAACTATTATTATGACTGATTATTTTTTGCTTAGTTTTGTTTCCATTATTTTAATTGCTGAATCTAAATTCCACAGCTGCCATGGAAATACTCTGGTTTCTGTATTACTTCGTTACAGGTCTGATAACTGCTTATATCACATCATTCCCCGTGTTAACAATTTCTCTGGAAGTCCGTCAGATATTCCCAAAAATTGTATAATGCAGTATTGTAATTAGGAAATATTCAGCAGGTGTGATGCTGTGTATGGATTAAGATGATAGCATCTGTAAATTTGTATGTGCAAATGCATAGCTGAAAGGCAACTAAAAGTTAGTTTTAATAGGTCCACAATTCATCCAGAAAGGAGCAGATGGAACAATCTTTTCAGGTAATTCGGAATGTGACTATTTCAATATGAACATTTCATGGTTGAAAGTCCACAGAAATTGCCTTCGCAACCATATCTAGGACACAAAACACTTTAAAAAGAAATCTCCTTGTACATTTTTAAAATAGGTGACTTCACAACTGTTGTAAAGTTAATACAATAATATGGACACTGCATCCCAGCAGGGATTCCTGTATTTTGCAGGGAAAACATGTTCAAATAAAGCTTGGTTTGGAGCTCCTACAGGGAATAAAATTACTTGACCTGAGAGTTAGCACACATGGCAAGTATGTGTTAATGTGTAGTCATTTGGCAATTTAACATTAGCCTATTATTAATGCTTTTTTATCCATGCTCCCAAAATTCCTCTGGGGATCAAGCTGAATTAATGTACAGCAATGAGTGGACTAAGCAGTACTCCTTTTCTTGACTTGTTAAGCACCACTGATGAATATGCAAATTTATTCTTGATTACTTTCAAGTTTACATCATGTTAATGTTCTGCTAAGATCCCCTGAAGAGATGTAGTCTAATGGTTGTGATACGCAGTATACTATATGCACCTACTGAGAGGAGTATTTGTTGAGTTTGGAAAATGAATAGCCAGCACCCACAGCTCAAGTGGGGAGGGACAAAGTGGAAGGAACTTGGGCACTCCAAACGCTGATTGCAGACCTTATTTGAAGTTTGCACTTTTTCCAAAGAGTCCAATATTCCTCCCTGTAACTGGTATTTCTAAGGCGCAATATCAGAGCTAGTCAATATACTGATTTGCCAGCTAGATGGCGATCTGTCATGGTGCTAGCAGAACAGCGGCAGGCATCCAAGTTTCGGCACCCCTATTCCCCAGAATATGGTTAGCTGCCACTATGCTCGTGGTATTTCAAGCCTTTATCAATGACGTGCTCTGGGAAATGCTACACCACTTTGTCTTTGGTTACCTAGATTTAGTTACTCACTTTCTCCTGGTCCACTCAAGAACATTTCCAGCATGTCCTGCAGGTTCTACAGCTTCTTCTCGAGAATCAACTATTCATCAAGCTGGAAGAGCAAACACCATGTATCCACAGTCACCTTCCTTGGGTTTGTTATATCTAATAGCAATCTAAAAATGGACACCAATAAGACTGAATTGGCCACAACTTTGTGAAACAACTCCAGCAGTTTCTCCGTTTTGCAAACTTTTACGGGTGGTTCATCTGCAATTTCAGTTCAGCGGAGGTGCCATTCAGCAACCTCACCAAGAAATCTACCGGATCCTTTTGTTGGACCCTTCAGACTGAGGCGGCTTTTGCAGAGTTAAAACAAAAGTACATGTCTGCACCTACTCTAGTTCTACCAGATGCACACTTACCTTTTTGTGGTGGAGGTCAACTCTTCGGACATGGGAGTAAGGGCCATCTTGTCCCAATGACCTGCCTCTACCCAAAGACATCTTTCTCCCACTGAGGCAAACTATGACACCAGGAATCAGGATCTGTTGGTCATTAACCTGGCACTGGAGAAATGGAGCAACTGTTTGGAGGGGTCCAAACATCCACTTGTGGTATGAACCAACCAAAAAAACCTATCTTATATCCAGGATGCAAAGAGGCTGAATTCCAGGCAGGCATCTTAAATAGGTTCATCCTCATTATTTAACACCCAGGAACAAAAGCTCAAAAACCAGATAGATGCCCCTCTCAACAATTAGAAGCTCCGAATAGGCAAAAGAACCCTTCAGCTGTAATTTGCAGCTCCAGATTGGTGGCACCCATCGGCTGGAACATAGACTTCAAGAGCAAAATGGGGCAGACCCAGGTAATGGCTGTCCTGGATGTATCTTTGTTTCCAAACCTATTTGTTCAGAGGTGCTCAAGTGGGGACTTGCTTTGAATCTGGTTGGGCATCCAGGGGTGGCTCACACACTAGAATTTGTCAAGAGATGTTACTAGTGGTTAGGCATAACTAAAGATGGCTGGGAATGTCTTAGAGTGTGATGTCTGCACACAAAATAAAGAACCCTGAGCACTGCCTTATGGTCTGCCTCAGCATCTTCATATTCCTACTTACCTTTGGTCCCACATCTCTATGGACTTTGTCACTGGTTTTCCAGCATCTCCAGTAATACAGTAATCACGGTGTTTGTAGACCAGTTCTCCAAGTCCTGCTGCTTCGCACCCCTTCCCAAACTACCATCAGCTTCAGAGACCATCAAACTCATGTTACAACACATCTTCAGAATTCACTGTTTTCCCCAGGACATCCTCTTCAATCCTGGCCACAGTTTGCCTCGAGGTTTTGGAAGTCTTTATGTGAGCTCACTGGGGCCTCTGACACTCTGTGTCTCATCCACAAACCTATGGGCAAATGGAGAGGGTCAACCAAGATCTAGAGAGGACACTCAGATGTCTAGACTTGGGGGAACCCTACCGCCTACAGTGACAACCTGATCTGGGTGGAGCTTGTGCACAACACACTTTAGCATTCATTTATTGGGATGACCCCTTGCAAATGCCAATTTGGGTACCATCCTCCACTGTTCCTGGATCAGGAAGCAGAGGTGATTTTATCAGTGGACCAACCGGTCCAGAGAAGTTTTAAGGTGAGAGAGACATTGTTGGCCAACAGCAAGGCCAGGCCAACTACCAGAGAAGACAGCAACCAACAATTCTTCATGGTCAGTGGGTCTAGCTCTTAACTAAAGATCTTCTATTGCAGGTTGAATCCAAAAAATTGGCCCCTCGTTACAACAACCCATTCAAAATCCTGCAACGTGTCAACCAGCTACCTATTCTCTCCAACTCGCGAGCACCATGCGGATTCACTCCACATTCCATGTATTCCGCCTCAAACCCTTGAGTGGCAGCCCCTTAGCTCCAGTTCCCAAACTTTAGAATTGTTGAGGGACAACCTGTCTACCAGTCTGATGACTTTTGGACACCTGCATTGTTTGAGGTAAAAGGGATTACCTCGTGGTTTGGGAGGAATATGGTCCGGAAAAAAGAAGCTGGATTTCTTCAAGGGACATCTTGGGCCCTACCTTGATAGAGGTACCATTCTGATAGAGGTATCCTGGGTTGTCAGGATCTGGCTGTAAGTGGGGGTAACACACATAAGTTGCTGGTGAACACAGCGGACCAGGCAGCATCTATAGGAAGAGGTACAGTCGACGTTTCGGGCCGAGACCCTTCGTCAGGACTAACTGAAAGAGGAGCTAGCAAGAAATTTGAAAGTGGGAGGGGGAGATCCAAAATGATAGGAAAAGACAGGAGGGGGAGGGATGGAGCCAAGAACTGGACAGGTGATTGGCAAAAGGGATATGAGAGGATCATGGGATGGGAGGCCTAGGGAGAAAGAAAGGGGGAAGCCCAGAGGATGCGCTAGGAGTATAGTGAGAGGGACGGAGGGAGAAAAAGGAGAGAGAGAGAAAGAATATATATAAGAATATGTGTGTGTGTATATATATATATATATATATATATATATATATATACACACACACACACATATATATATAAAAAAAATTACGGATGGGGTACGAGGGGGAGATGGGGCATTAACCGAAGTTAGAGAAGTCAATGTTCATGCCATCAGGTTGGAGGTTACCCAGACGGAATATAAGGTGTTGTTCCTCCAACCAGAGTGTGGCTTCATCTTTACAGTAGAGGCGGCCGTGGATAGACATATCAGAATGGGAATGGGACGTGGAATTAAAATGTGTGGCCAGTGGGAGATCCTGCTTTCTCTGGCGGACAGAGTGTAGGTGTTCAGCGAAACAATCTCCCAGTCTGCGTCGGGTCTCGCCAATATATAGAAGGCCACATCAGGAGCACCGGACGCAGTATATCACCCCAGCCGACTCACAGGTGAAGTGTTGCCTCACCTGGAAGGACTGTCTGGGGCCGTGAATGGTAGTGAGGGAGGAAGTGTAAAGGCATGTGTAGCACTTGTTCCGATTTCGAGGATAAGTGCCAGGAGGGAGATCGGTGGGGAGAGATGGGGGGTTGAATGGACATGGGAGTTGTGTAGGGAGCGATCCCTGCGGAAAGCAGAGGGGGGGGATGGGAAAGATGTACTTAGTGGTAGGATCCTGTTGGAGGTAGCGGAAGTTACGGAGAATTATATGTTGGGGTGGTAGGTGGGGACAAGGGGAACCCTATTCCTAGTGGGGTGGTGGGAGGATGGGATGAGAGCGGATGTGTGTGAAATGGGAGAGATGTGTTTGAGAGCAGAGTGGAGGAAGGGAAGCCCCTTTCTTTAAAAAAGGACATCTCCTTCGTCCTGGAATGACATCCTGAGAGCAGATGCAGCAGAGATGGTGGAATTGCGAGAAGAGAATAGAATTTTTGCAAGAGACAAGGTGAGAAGAGGAATAGTCTAGATAGCTGTGAGAGTCCGTAGGCTTATAGTAGACATCAGCTGACGGTGCCCAACACCCCCTCGTACCATTAATGCCCCACCTCCTCCTCATACCCCATCCATTATTTATTATACATATATTCTTTTTCTCTCTCTCCTTTTTCTCCCTCTGTCCCTCTCACTATACTCCTTGCCCATCTTCTGGGCTTCCCCCCTCACCCTTTCTTTCTCCCTAGACCTCCCGTCCCATGATCCTGTCATATCCCTTTTGCCAATCCACTGTCCAGCTCTTGGCTCTATCCCTCCCCCTCCCTTCTTCTCCTAACATTTTGGATCTCCCCCTCCCCCTCCCACTTTCAAATCTCTTGCTAGCTCCTCTTTCAGTTAGTCCTGACGAAGGGTCTCAGCCCAAAACGTCGACTGTACCTCTTCCTATAGATGCTGCCTGGCCTGCTGCGTTCACCAGCAACTTTTGTGTGTTGCTTGAAATTCCAGCATCTGCAGGTTTCCTCGTGTAATTGGGGGTGGTGGGATAGTTCTGTTATGCTCCAGACTGAACATGGGCAGACATCCTAGTTTCAGCATTCTCATCCCCCTGAGTATGGTTAGCTGCCCTGTCCCTTTAAGGCTCAGACAGCCAATTATTACCTGCCACATTCCTTCATGGAAAATCTGTACTTGTGCGGAGCACTCAGTGCTTGATCATAGGAGTTCCATTTCTAGTACTGCTGTTTGTAATTTTGCCCTTGGATTTTGTTTGTGTCATCTTATTTACTTTGAGTCTATCTGGGTGTATACTAAGACCTTCTCTGCAATTGGGTTCACCGCCATTCATACCATCTTGTTACACGATCCTTTTTTTACCATTTCTCCAAAACAAAATCAACATAATTATGTTTTACCTCTGTTATTTGATTGAATTTCCTTTCCATTTTTATACCAAACCTTCAGTAGCTACCATAATAAAAGATAATGTAAACCATGTTTTAAAGATATTTCTGTTGATGGTACCAACTGCCATTGGTTACTCTTGCCAGTCTGAGGGGTGTTGATACTTTCTCTACAACAAATGTTTTTGGATCTTATTTTCTAGCTTTTTAAAAAGTTTTTCTTGATTCCACAGAGCTTATCCTTCAGCGTGAACTTATTTTTCTTCATGGACCTGAGCTTGCTTCTGTCCTTGAGAATATGAAGCTTCTAAAACATTCCTCCTTTGTAGTTACCTGTATCCTTAATGTGCATTCCCTAGAAGTAAGGCAACAAATCATGATGAATTGCCCATCAGATATTATGCCACAAGCTACAGAGTTCCTGCAAGGAACTGAGTAAGAAGGTTATTGCTTGGAGTGTAATCTTCATCCATAAATCAAAATGGATGCCATTCCAGCTGCTGCTTAAAGCCATCTTACCACTACCCATCACTTGGCTAGGTGAACTCTGGTGAACCCTGGACAAAAAACAAGCAAGAGCAGGTACTTAACAAGACAAGGTAACTGAAGGCTGGGCTCAACTGGTTGATCCTGGCTGGTTCATTGACTGAACAAAGATTGTGAATGAGAGCTGGGTTTAAATAGGCTGCAGGTGCTGAGTTATAAACGAGTGGCCGGTGAATCCTGTTAGCTGGGTGGAGACTGGGAGGAGCCTACATGTGTAGACCTGACAGAACCCACTCCTTACAGCCAGCCCCAGGTGGGTCCAGAGGAATTCCTCGATGAGTGATGGATCCAAGATGTAACTGAATGGCATCCAATATCTCTCCATCCAGCTGCACCTCTCCTAGTTGAGCAGATACTTCACATCCCATCCACAATGATGTAAATCCATCAAATGGTATGTCAGTATATTGGACCACTTTCCACCATCCTTGGCTCTAGAGGTGCACACTCAGGTGGGTTGAATGGTTGATGGACAACAGCCTTGAGGCAGGGCACGTGAAAGGTAGATGTGATCCTGAGAGAGTGGCAGCTGGAGATGGTAAGTGACTGGATTGAAGCAAGGTGTAATCTCAAAGGGACCAATGAACCAGGGTGAGAGTTTGTAGGAGTCGATGTGCCAAGGCACATCTCAGTTGGACAGGCAGATATAGTCTTGTTGGGCGCTAATGACAGTTGGCCTGATGGCAGCAGGCGAAGTTAGCATCTAGAAGGGCATCTCTGTGCCCTCTTCTAAGCAATCTGGCATCAGTGAACCAGGGTCCTGGCAGATGGGACTTCTGCCATTGGATCCTCCACCAGGAACAACAGACAGTCAAAACAATCAGCACCCAGTGGCCAGCGGAAACCAATCCCAGGCTGACTGTCACTGTTTGGTCATTGTCATAATCAAGGACTCAATTGTTCTAGGGTAATCCACTTAAATAGTCATACTGAGGAATGGGAGCTTGAGTTGAGTTTTGAAACCAGGGCAGTTTTACAGAATAGAGGATTATAGTGAAATCCAGTTGGTTCTATTGTCAGGTTTTGGGTGTCATCAGTAATTATAGGCAAGCTAACGCAACCATACATTACTCTAAATATAAACCTAATCAAGTTTTAGAGTCAGAGTTCTACAAATTATATTACAACTGTTGTGCTTTTACAACTACATATTAATTAAAATAAAAGCTCGCACACAAGGTGAGGTTACTTGGTTTGTTCACTGTGCAGGGAGAAAGCAAATGAATGTGTGTGGGTAAGTTATCAGTCAATAAGTAGTGCTAGGGGAGACATTGTGCTAAAAGAAATGGATCCGTGCATTACACTTCCTCCCCTTTTAGATTAATGTAACATAAAACTGTATAAGTAACAAAACATTCAATTTCCCTGATCCATTATTACAGATAGGACAATCCATCACAACTGTCCAGTTATAAAATTACAGGATAAGCAAGAGCAACTCACTTAATAGATATAACCATTCCAAATACCTAGCATACAGAAATCAAAAAGTGAAAAACACCAGAAATATGCTGACATTGGAAGACTATGGAACATGAACAGAGTATCCATTTTCCCAATAGTATTATCTACAACTGGTATTATCCCAAAAGTCACTAGGCAATAGCATTAAACAATTATGCCTACACAGCAATATTCATGTAAATCTCCAGAAAGCCACAATACTGAACACCACTAAAGTAGTCTGATAGTTCTTCTCAATTGAGAAATGAGTGTGCTTGGCTACACCCATACCTCAGGTTTTACCAACTTGGCCAAAGAAAAATAATAATAATAATAAATAAGTAAGCAATAAATATCAAGAACATGAGATGAAGAGACCTTAAAAGTGAGTCCATTGGCTGTGGGAACATTTCAGCGATGGGACAAGTGAAGTTATCCCTTCTGGTTTAAGAGCCTGATGGTTGAGGGATGATGAGTGTGTCACGGTGGGGGGCATTGGGAACGGACCCAAATGCAAGACACAGACACTGAAGTACTAGGAACAGGACTTGACTAGATTAGGGACGTGACAGGATGCAGACAAGGAGCAGGGACAGGAACGCAGACTTGGGCTAGCACATGGACTAGACAGGGAACCCAGACAAGGAACTATGAACTAGGAGCCTGGGCTTGGGAAAGCGGGACCAGGGCTAGGAACCATGAATTAGGAGCCTTGTTTGGAGTCCGAGCCAGAGACTGGACAAGGACCCTGAACCTGGGTCTTGCCTCTGGCTCGGACCCCAGAACCAGGCAAGGACAGGACGTGGCTGGGGGGCATGAGGCTTGAGGCTGCGGGCTTGAAATGCAGAGGCTGGAGCTCAGGGACAGACTGGGAACTGAACATCAACATAGAGCCGGGACTCATCTTTATCTCCACACTAAGGTGGGACAGGTCCATCTGTCAGGTAACGGCAGAACGGTCGGACTTACCCAACAGAGGCAAAGACAAGACAAGACAGGTACCCCCGCAGGTCAACGGCAGAACGACCTGACTTATCCCACAGAGGCGAGGACAAGACAAGACAGATCCCCCCGCAGGGCAATGGCAGAACGGCCTGACTTCCCCCACGGAGGCGAGGACAAGAAGAGACAAACACTGAAGAACGACAGACAGTTCCATCCCTGCATCGGGGTTGTTCCAAGTTGCAGTTACGGCCAGCAACCTCATCTGGCTACAGAAACAGCCAGATCCCCACCTAGCTCAGAGTGGTTGACGGCCGCTCAACTGGCCTGGGAAATGGCCGAATCTATACCACAAAGACAGCTCCAACTACCGTCAGCAAGGCTCCATGAAGCAATGGTTCTCCAACGCAGCTTAAAGATGTCACGTGGCTGCTCTAGCCTTCCACCAGCAGGTTTCTTCTAGGAAATCATGACAAACCAACCAGCCCCCATATTCAACCCCAAGGCTACTTATATTCCCAGCCTCAAGATGGGAATCAGGTGCCTATGATTAACCCAACTGAAACAAGGGACAGCTGGAAGACCCGGAGTCCTGAGTCCACGGACCGGACCGTGAAACAGAATGCAGACTTCACGGACTGGACCATGAGAGAGTGTTCCAGGACCTGGTGGTGTGAATCCTGAGCCTCCTGTACCATCTTCCTGATAGCAGCAGTGAGAAGAGAGCAGGTCCTCAGTGGTGGGGACCCTGATGATGGATGCTGTTTTCCTGCAACAGCACTTGGTGTAGACATGCTCAATGGTGGGGAGGACCTTACTCATGATTGATTGGCCTATATTCATTACATTTTGCAGGATTTTCCATTCAAGGGCATTGGTGTTTCCATACCAGGCTATGATGCAGCCGGTCAATATACTCTCCACTGCATACCTATAGAAGTTTTGCAGAGTTTTAGATGTCACACAAATGTGCCACAAACTCTACAAACACTGTAGTGCTTCTTTTGTAGTTGCATTTACTTGCTGGGCTCAGAACGGGTCCTCTGAAATTTTCACACAAAGAATGGTGGATGTGTGGAATGCATTGCTGGCAGCGGTGGTGGAATAGGATCTTTTAAGAGCTTCTTGGATAGGTACATGGAGCTTAGAAAAATAGAGGGCTATGCACTAGGGAAATTCTAGGTTACATGGTCGGCACAACACTGGGGGCCAAAGGGCCTGTAATGTACTGTAGATTTCCAATGTTCAATATTCTATGAAATGGTGAATTTAAAGTTGCCGAACCTTTCCCCTCTGAAACCACAATGAGTACTGGCTCATGGACCTCTGGTGTCCTTCTCCTGAAGTCAATAATCAGCTCCTTGGTCTCGCTGACATTGAGTGAGAGGTTGTTGTTCAGCCAGATTTTCAATCTCCCTTCTCCTCCATCACCACCTTTGATTCGGCCTACAACAGTGGTGTCATCAGCAAACTTAAATATGGCTTCGGAGTTGTGCTTAGCCGCACAGTCATAAGTGTAAAACGGGAGGGGGGTGGGGGTTAAGCACGTAGCCTTGTGGTGCACCTGTGCTGATGGAGATTGTGGAAGAGATTTTGTTGCCAATCTGAACGACTGGGGTTTGCAAGTGAAGAAATTAAGGATCTAATTGCAAAAGGAGGTATTGAGGCCAAGGTCTTGAAACTTATTGATTAGTTTTGAGGGGATGATAATGTTCAAAGCAGAGCTGTAGTCAATAAAGAGCATCTTGATCTATTCATATTTGCTATTCAGATGTTCCAGGGTTGAGTGAAGAGCCAATAAGATGGTATCTGCTATGGAACAGTTGTGCTGTTAGACAAACTGGAGTTGAACCAGTCGCTTCTCAGGCAGAAGTTGATATGTTTCATTACCGACCTCTCAAAACACTTAATCACTGTGGACAAGTGTGCTACTGGAGGATGGTCATTGAGACAGGTTACTACGTTCTGTTTAGGTACTGGTATAATTGAAGCCTACTTGAAGCAGGTGGGTATCTCAGATTGCCAAAGCAAGAGGTTAAAGATCTCATTGAACACCCCAGCCAGTTGGTCAGCACAGGTCTTTAGTATGTGGCCAGGTACCCTGTCCAGTCCAAATGCTTTCTGTGTCTCTGCCTACAGCTAAATCATCTTCGCTGCCCTGTTTGGGTCAAGCTGCCTGTATATCCACTGACAGCATGAGCGAACCATCGATTAATTCAGCAGAGTATGACACCCAAAGGAAGTCATCCATTGTCACGAGCATACGACCCAGAAGCAGCAGGAAAGCATTGACTATCTACTTGCCACTCCCTTCCAACACTCCATCTCAATACTGCAACCACTTCCTTTCAGCTGTTAATCTTCAGATCCATTAATATGTCTGGATATGTGATGTTTCTTCTGAAAGTCAACATTGCTCAACTTTCCTTTATCTACACCTTCCTTTAAGGAAGATATGTTTTAAAGTCCTGAACTGCAGTACCATCACGAAGTACAATACTGTAACTGCTGAGCTTGTATGAACATACAATTTGAAGGAAAATTAGCAAATAAGCAGTTGATTTTCATGGAGTCCAGGCAATGAAGCACCAGTGGAAGTTCTCATGCAAAGGCAGTGAATTTCCCCAGGGATTTTCCTCCATATTTGACATAGCATTTACAGAAGAATTAGGAAAAATGGGGTAACCACTGTCTGAACCATTTATTTGTAGCTCTTCTGATGAAGATACAGGGGATAACTTTTCTTCATAATGCCTAGATTATGTGGTGACCAGAGGACAAATGTGTTTTGTATTTAATAATTCTGAATATTTGAGTAACATTGTAGATATATTGTTTGATTTAGTATTCTTTGTTTGTTTACATAATTCCTTACAGATTACATGTAAAAGTATGTGAATGGCGTAGGTCATCACACCACTGAGTCACATGTGCATGCTTTACTAAACTGAAACAGAAATTAAGCACACACATCCTGGACTCTCATGTTTACTTTCATTTTTTTTTGTTTTGGAGTTGCAGAACATAACAGTGATGATGAAGTTGTTTTAAAATGAATCAGTGTCAACTGCCTACCTGTTGAAGTGCACTGAGACATTCAAGTTAAAAAAAAATGTGCAGCACATTTTCTTTTTTTCAGAAGTGGAGGAGAGAGAGATGGTTGAGTTAAAAGGCAGAAAATGGAGCAAAATTTATGGGTGCGTGGCCAAATGGTTAAGGCGTTGGTCTAGTGACTTGAAGGTCGCTAGTTTGAGCCTCAGCTGAGGCAGTGTGTTGTGTCCTTGAGCAAGGCACTTAACCACACATTGATCTGTGATGACACCAGTGCCAAGCTGTATTGACCCTAGTGCCCTTCCCTTGGACAACATCGGTGGCGTGGAGGGGGGAGACTTGCAGCATGGGCAACTGCCAGTCTTCCATACAACCTTGCCCAGGCCTGTGCCCTAGAAGCCTTCCAAAGTGCAAATCCATGGTCTCATAAGACTAACGGATGCCTATAAAACAGTGAGTATCGGGTGATAAATTGTTTTTTAAAAAACAGCAATTGGAGATAGATGCATTGGATTGCGCAACAGATAACTGGATATTGTACGCTGAACAAATGGAGCAGTATTGTGAAGCAAAGGAAATAACCAATGAAAAGCGAGTGCCAGTTTTGCTAAATGTAATAGGTGGATATACATACAGTTTGCATTGAAGTTTGACTGCTCCAACCAAACTAGCTGAGGTGAGCATGGCTGATATTGTGAAAGTAATGCAGGAACTTTTAGAGCCAAAACCTTTGTTGATTGCAGAATGCTTTAGGTTTCATAAGAGGAATCCATTTCAGCACATTTGGCTAAATTGAAGAAATTGTCTGAGCATTGCCAGTTCAATGATGGGCTTAATGATACACTGAGTGATCATTTTGGTTGGCTCCTACCTGAAGCACAACCCACATTTAAAAGAGCAGTTGAAATCACTGTGTGAATGGAAAAGACAGCCAGAAATGCGATTGAGTTGCTGTCAGGAATATAAGTGAGCATGAACAAAATTGCAGCATCTAAACCGAATGCTGCTATATTGAACAAATTGTGTTAGCATTATGGCAGGGGCTCACATACACCAGACCAATGTAGGTTTAAAGGCAAAACTTGCAGAAAATGCCACAAAGCAGGACACATACAAAGAGCATGTTGGGAAGACAAAAATAAAAGGACTGTACAGGGAAGAGAAAAAGCTAACAATTCTAGTTGCAGTTTCAAAAAGAACACTAATCTGCATGCTGTTGATCAAAAATCTGATAATGATGAGAGTGACTCAGGACTTGGTAGTCTTGAGATTTACTATGTGAAAACTAATAGAAGTATAGCTTACACCAGAAGTAAATGGCCAATTAATCAAAATGGAACTGGACACTGGCTCAGCCATTTCAGTCATTCCACAAAATGAGTTTGAATGGCATTTCAAAGATATTGAATTGAAGCCTGTGGATATCCAACTAAGAGCTTATACTGGAGAAAAGATAATTCCCATGGGAATGATATTTGTAACCATGAAATACAACAACCCATAAGCTACATTTGACTTGAATGAGTTAAAAATAGGACGGCCAGCATTGTGGAGCAATACACATCAAAGTTGCTGGTGAGCGCAGCAGGCCAGGCAGCATCTATAGGAAGAGGTACAGTCGATGTTTCAGGCCGAGACCCTTCGTCAGGATTAACTTTAAGAAGAGCTAGTAAGAGATTTGAAAGTGGGAGGGGAAGGGGGAGATCCAAAATGATAGGAAAAGACAAGAGAGGGAGGGACGGAGCTAAGAGCTGGATAGTTGATTGGCAAAAGGGACATCAGAGGATCATGGGACAGGAGGCTTAAGGAGAAAGAAAACGGGGAGGGGGGGAAACCCAGAGGATGGGCAAGGGGTATGGTGAGAGGGACAGAGGAGAAAAAGGAGAGAGAGAAAAAGAATGTGTGTATATAAATAAATAACGGATGGGGTTCAAGGGGAAGGTGGGGCATTTGCGGAAGTTTGAGAAGTCAATGTTCATGCCATCAGGTTGGAGGCTACCCAGACGGAATATAAGGTGTTGTTCCTCCAACCTGAGTGTGGCTTCATCTTTACAGTAGAGGAGGCCGTGGATAGACATATCGGAATGGGAATGGGACGTGGAATTAAAATGTGTGGCCACTGGGAGATCCTCATTGTGGAGCACTGATTGGCTGAGACAACTACAATGGTATTGGAGATCCATCCACTACCTGTATGCCAAATCACTAGTAATAGAGTCAACTGAAAGTTAAAATAAGGTACTGGACAGCAGTGTTCAAAGATGGTACTGGAAAACTCAATCATATCATGGGTAAAATAGTGCCACACATGAGGCCGCTTAACAAGCTATCAGCCCATGGTAGTACAGGAAAGATTTCAGCATAGATAAAGCAGTGGCTGACTGGCAGGAAGCAAAGCGAGGGAATAAAGGGAACCTTTTCTGTTGGCTGCTGATATTCCTCAGAGGTCTATGTTGGAACCGATTATCTTTACATTATATGTCAATGATTTGGATGATGGAATTGATGGCTTTGTTGCAAACTTTGCAGATGGTATGAAGATAGGTGGAGGGTGGGTTGTTTTGAGGAAATTGGGAGATTAGAGAAGGATTTAAACAGATTAGGAGAATGGGCAAAGTAGTGGCAGATGGAATTCAGTGTCAGGAAGTATATGGTTATGCACTTTGGTACAAGAAATGAAAGGGTTACCTGTTTTCTAAATGGAGAGAAAACACAAAAATCTGAGGCGCAAAGGGATTTGGGAGTCCTTTGGATCCTTTAAAGGTTACTTTGCAGGTTGAGTCTCTGGTGAGGAAGTCAAATACAATGTTAGCATTTATTTCAAAAGGACTAGAGTATAAAAGTAAGGATGTAGTGTAGAGACTTTATAAAGCATTGGTGAGGCCTCACTTGGAGTATTGTGAAAAGTTTTGAGCCTTTTATTGTCAAAAGGATGTGCCGAAACTGGAAAGGGTTCAGAGGAGGTTCACGAAAATGATTTCAGGATTAAATAGCTTGTCATATGAAGAGTGTTTGATGGCTCTGGGCCCGTATTCACTGGAATTCAGAAGAATGAAGGGTGACCTCATTGAAACCTATCAAATGGTGAAAGGCTTTGATAGAGTAGATGTGAAGAGGATGTTTTCTATAGTGGGAGAATCTAAGACCAGAGGGCTCAGCCTCAAAATTGAAGGGTGTCCATTTAGAGCAGTGATGAGGAGGAATTTCTTTAGCCAGAGAGTGGTGGATCTGTGGAATTCATCGACATGGGCAGTTGTAGAGGCCAAGGCTTTGTGTATATTTAAGGCAGAGGTTAATAGATTCTTGATTGGTCAGGGCATGAAGGATTACAGGGGTAAGAGAGGAGATTAGGGCTGAGAGGAAAAGTAGATTAGCCATGATGGAATAGCACAGCAGACTCGATAGGCCCAATGGCCTAAGTCTGCACCTGTATCTTATGGTCTTATCTACGTGTGGTCGAAATGAAAGCATTGGCTTGAAGCCTTGTCTGATGGCCTGGGATAGGTCAGCAGCTCAAGTAGTCTACTAAGCACTACTTGGGATGCCAATACATCCAGAAGAAAGGTGTCCAGAGCTGTCAGAACCACATCCTGCAGGCCCGGAGTTAACTCCTGTAAACAATAGACAATAGACAATTGGTGCAGGAGTAGGCCATTCAGCCCTTCGAGCCAGCACCGCCATTCACTGTGATCATGGCTGATCATCTACTATCAGTATCCAGTTCCTGCCTTATCCCCATAACCTTTGATTCCGCTATCTTTAAGAGCTCTATCCATCTCTTTTTTGAAAGCATCCAGAGATTTGGCCTCCACAGCCTTCTGGGGCAGAGCATTCCATATATCCACCACTCTCTGGGTGAAAAAGTTTTTCCTCAACTCCATTCTAAATGGCCTACCCCTAATTCTTAAACTGTGTGCAGTTTTGGTTATCTACCTACAGCAAAGATGTAAATAATGTTGAAGCAGCACAGGGAAAATTTAGAAGCATGTTGCTAGGTCTGAAGGACTGAGTTAGAAAGACAGATTGAATAGGTTAGGACTTTATTCCATGGAATGTAGAAAACTGAGAGGAGATTTGATAGAGGTATACAAAATTAATAGGGGTATAGGTAGGGTAAATACAAACAGGCTTTTTCCACCAAGATTGGTTGGGACTACAATTAGAGGTCATGGATTAAGGTGAAAGCTAAAAAGTTTAAGGGTAACATGAGGGGAAGCTTCTTCACCGAGAGGGTTGTGAGAGTGTGGAATTAGCTGTCAGCACAAGTGGTGCATGTGGGCTTGATTTCAACATTTAAGAGAAGTTTGGATAGGTACATTGATGGTCAGGGTATGGAAAGCTATGTTCCAGGCGCATGATGGTGGGAGTAGGCAGTTTAAATGGTTTGGCATGAACAAGATGGATCCAAAGGCCTGTTTTTGTGATTTACTTTTCTATGACTCTGTGATGTTGAGATCAGGGCTCTATGCAGACCATACCATCCGAAACTTAAAAAAAACTAAGCTGCCTAAGACTTTTGCACACGTGTGTATATAAGTTGAGATGCATTCTATATTAAGCTGGAGTTTATAACTAAGAAGAGTGTTGTGTATTTAATATTTCAATAATATTTGAGTAATACTGTAAATATATTGTTTTATTAAGCATACTTTGTTTGCTTTTACGGGCTATATGTAAAAGTATGTGAATGGCATACGTCGTCACGCCACCACTTCATATCTGCGCACCCAGTAAAGAGAAACTAAGCACACGCATCCCAGATTTTTGTGTTTTTCTTTCAATTAGTTATATGTTTTGGTGTTACAAAATATAACAGAATGTCATCAGACTTGCAGGAAGTTATTGCTCAGCTACATGCTGTGATTATAAATCCAAAGCAGTGAAGCAACCCAACCTGGATTCTGGCAACTGTGTGATCAGTACAAGAAGTGAAATATCTCCTCAGCCAATTAGACTGAAAGGCCATTAATCAGCAGTGCAGAGCTTGAACTTTGAAGCATAAGCTGTAACATATTCAATACAAAATCCTGTCCAGAAAACAAAATAAGGTGGCAAAAGAAGATAACTAGAGAGCTTAAAAAGATCAAGAAAAATTTAAAATAAATAATAATGGTTTTTTTTTTCAAAATATCTTCATGAAGTCTGAAGGAATGAGACTTCACGTGTAAGAGAAATGTCAGATTATTGGCAGTAATTAAAATCATTGTTCATTTTCAGAATTCCATTAGCTCAAGTTTTTTGTAGACTTGGGGGGCCAAATTTTGGTTTGATATTCCAGTACTGTTTTGAGGAAGTGCTATGTTAACATCACTGCTGAATCTCTGCTTGCCCTCTGAAATTGAAAGACCCCACAACATTTTCAATACATTTGGGTGAATTTATTGTTAACATCCCTTGCCAATATTTATTCCTCATTTTGGGAGGGTTCAGAGCAATATCGAATGAAAGTCGTTCTTTCCTACAAGCTCACTGAGCTAGAAATATTCTGGATGATTATTGGGCAGCTTCTGAAATTTTATGACACTCTATTCACTTCAATGCCAAGTGTGTCGGCGAGGAATCAATAATGTGAAGCCCATAAAGGATAACAGTAATTTATCCACCTGCTTCCTGGCCTCCTTTCCAACTCTGTTTATGTGAGATATCACTGTCTAGCTGAATATTATGACATTTGTGGCCTTAACATAATTCCTACAGCAAAATCCAGGACATTATCCAAAATGTCGAATGCTGGGAGAGAAGAAGCACTGCTTAGCATAAACCTCGATGTATCAGATTGATCGGGTACCTGGATAATATTGGGATTGAGAGGATGTCATTGGTTCCCATGGTTCACATTTGTGATCAATTCCCTGAGGATGACCAGTGCTTCATGAGACATCGTGTATAATAAACAGTGTAGCGTGGTGTGTGTGATTGGGTGTATGTTTATTTACATTTCAACATGACCCAAGCCACCATTCCTGTGTCACAACCGCTGCACAGGCCAGATGGAGTTTGCAGAGCTGATTGGTTACGCACAATTCATTGCAAAAATGGCTGCCACCTCTGCTTCTGCTAAACATCGTAATGGATGGTCCCAGGCTTTTGCTGCTCTTGTCATGCTCTCGAACACTGAGCTCTCAGAAGCAATTGCCAGGGCAGGGAGAGGGGTACGTTAGGTTCTGAAGAGAGCATGTTTAAGGGAAACCAGCGCAGAGAAGCAACGCCTGGCTGTCCAGCACTTCATGCCACCACTTTTGCATCTTCCTCAGTAACAACTCTTGAGCATAGATCTAGTTAAGGGCTCATAAATTTCATGGCTTATAAGAACCATCGGATATTGGCACACTGCAGGAAATCAATGCAATTGCCATAGTTATCTGCCTGCACACTGGGACTATAGTGTAGGGAATGGCAATTAACAGAGCAAATTGAATACAGTATTGGCATTTCAGCTTCTTAATGACAGTACTCAGATAGCTCATCTGGAGTGAAGGCCAGACAATAACATCTGGTGCAGCGTGGCTTGAAAGACCGAAGGGCTTATCCTGTGCTGTATCTCTAAAGAAATAAATATAAGTAGAACTAGGACATTCGGCTCATTGAACCTGCTCTGCCCTTCCATCACGCCTGATTCATTATCCCTCTCAAACCCATTCTCGTGCTGTCTCCTCTTTGACACCCTTATTAAGAAATTATCAACAGCCGCATTAGATATACCCAATGACTTGGCCTCCACAACAATCTGTGGCAATGAATTCCACCAATTCACCACCCTCTGGCTAAAGAAATTCCTCCTCATCTCAGTTCAAAAGGGATGCCCTTGTATTCTGAGGCCATGCCCTCTGGTTCTAGACTCCCCCACATCCATTCTATCTGGGCCTTTCAATATTTGATAGGTTTCAATGAGATAGTGACCAGTAGATTAAGAATGTACAGACACAATGTTCATGGAAATGGGAAGGTAGGTTTCAGCATACTTAACTTAGAATACCAAATCCCAAGGAGGAAGGGTTTATGTTTGGTTATGACGATGATATAATAATGAACAATTCTCACCTCTGTTATAAAATAACTTTAATTAATGAATTATATTTAGCCCTTTGCAGAACAATCCCTTTTTTTAACTGATAGGCAGATTAACCAAATATTGAAGGCTCCCAAATGCATCCAGTTCCCTGCCTTTCTCCACAGCAGTTACTCCAAGGAACCTACTCTGCTGTATGTCTCAGTGAGGCTGGGTGAGCAGCCTGCCTACAGGCTTATTATGCTGAATGTTTCAGGAGAATCTCCTCAGACCACCCCATGCAACCCACATCCCAAAAGGAAAGTGCCCGTTTTTTTTTTACATTTGCTCTGTGGTCACCCATCAATGGTCACCCTGACTGAATCCATTGAATTTAAGTTATTTATTTAGTTCCATTATCTCTTCACGTCATGACAAAGTCATGCCTGAAGATTTTAGACGAGCAGGATGTGAGTTTGTGCTGTTTTGTCCATAAGGCATAAAAAAATGCTGTATGCTATGCCATCTCAAGAAGCTAAGGGAATATTGGGGCACTGGTCCTGCCTTCAAAAGTTGTTGATACTTCTGTAGAAAAGCAATGCTGGTGTGGTAGTCTTGGCTGGGAACAGTAAAAGCTGTGGAAAAAATATGATAAATGGTGTTTTTAAAATGTTAAAAAGAAATGGTGAATACCACATAAAATTGCTGTGGGTTTAGTAGAAGAAAAGCTATTTAGATTCCAGATGTATCCAACCACCACAAAACCATTCTATCCTTTAAACCTACAAAGCAGCTGTAATATCCCTAAATGCAAATGTTTGCATTTTATGTTTGCTTGTTATTTACTATAATGCAAAATACTTACAGCTGTTGCACAACATTTATCATTATTTGCATGTTTCTCACCCTTTAGTCTTTGCTATTATTCCCTGTCAAAGCTACGTGTAGAAGAGCATCTGCGAGGATACTAGGGACTATAGTGCTGATGAGACAGTGACAGAGTATTCTAAACTCACATTATTCAAAATTAAAAGTGCCAAATTGTGATGCTTGAAATATACGAGTCACTTTTTATTGCTTGGATTTTGTACAAATAATGTAACTAATTAAATATAAGTATGGTATGCAATACAATATATACAAAAACAGCATTCTTCAATTTCATTTCATAACAGACTTCTTTGTCTTTTACTGTACAATCTCTTGTCTAAGTTTCTTGACAGTCATTTTTGATACAGGTTGCTTGATGGCCAACTGTCCAGGTGCCATCTTCATAGGAGCAGTGGCAGGTTGTGCATTCATCAATCTTCACCTCTCGTCCGGCTGGGATAATGGAAACTCCTGCAAAACAGTTGGGACCTAAAACAAAATTAAATTGTTGTCATTACATCCTGTCTGTGTATATCAAGATGCTCAAGTTATGACACAAATAAATGTTTGCAAAATCTTGTGCAATGTGCAAATTGATAATCAACCATTTAATTTGTCCACTTTAATTATTTGTTCTGAACAATTCAAATAAGTCAACATATGTCCACCATTCCTTCCTCTTTTAAATGGTGTATTTAACGTAAAGATCATGAAGCTGTATACAAAAAGTATTCATCTAATTCAATTATTATAACATTTCTCTTGATGTGAACGTAATTTTCAATGTTCTATTTTAATCACAATAAAAAAGGCTAACTGAAATATTTTTGTACATATGAGAAGTTATACAAATGCAGGATTATGGAAATGGTATAATTGTTTAAGGCAATGAAAATGTAAGCATTTATAATTTAGTTTTAAAGAAGCTAAGGTAGAAAATTAAAACAGCATTAACCAGCATTGTTTGATACAATGCTAATTTGCAGCAGGCTCCAGCATGATGGGTTAGTATCAACGATCTAGAAATACTTTCATTAACTGCTTGGACCTAGGAAAGCAGGATTGCCTCTTTAAATACTGTAAATAGAAATAAACCACTTCTAGAAACTTTGAAAAATGTGAAAATATGCATGGTGAAGTAATAAATAATATGAAAAAATCTAAATCTTACTGCTCAAAAATCTTTAAATAAAGAACCACTCTGTTGTATTGAGGAAATAAGAAATAACATGAAACAAACCTTAGAAGAACAACTAGTTCCTCAGAACACATATAGAAACAGTTTTTTACAGTCACAACAATATATTTTGAAGTTCTTCTATGTGTGTTTCTATCAGTACCGTGTTCAAAATATGTTAGTCTGGGAAACAACCCAAGGAAAAGTGCTTTGTCGTGTTATTTCTGATTCTGAAATATACAAAGAAATTAGCAATTGTCCTCAACCTTTCCTGATGTATATTCAAGATCACCAATGGTCTTTTCCCTCTCATGAGTCTAGGTAATTTATTAATGTGATCCAAGATCAGTAATTCCTCCACTAAATTACAAAGCTGCAGAAGAAATATTGTAGAATCTGTTGTAATGTGAACAAAGTCACTGGAGAGACACAGCTGGTGTGTAGAAA
Source organism: Mobula birostris (assembly GCF_030028105.1). Lineage (NCBI taxonomy): Eukaryota > Metazoa > Chordata > Chondrichthyes > Myliobatiformes > Myliobatidae > Mobula > Mobula birostris. Next base: position 156,781,052 of record NC_092372.1, on the reverse strand, counting down.
ATGCAACACACACAAAATCCTGGAGGAACTCAGCAGGTCAGGCAGCATCTAGAGAAACATGTAAACAGTCAGCATTTCAGGCTGAGACCCTTCATCAGGATTGGGGTTTACTCTTTTCCACTGATGCTGCCTGACCTGCTGAGTTACTCCAGCATTTTGTGTGTGTTCTTTTGGATTTCTGGCATCTGCAGATTTTCTTGTGTTTGTGGTAGATATAATGCAGTCTTTTATTTGATAAGATAAGACACTCTCTTAAGGAACAGGCCTGTTCAACCCAATATTGCATGATATTTTATATACTAAAGATCAATAAAACGACTCTATATTTACAATGTATCTACAATGCTTCTTTGGAATTACATTTAACTTTCACACCTCCTTTTTCACACCCACACTCCAGACACCCAAAATGAATGTTAATCAGCATTGTCTGGTTTTTCAATTAACTGCTGTTCACAGTTCTAGGAACCTATTGTCCAAAGCTGCATTTTGAATTTAATCTACAATTCATGTTCAGATCTAAAGATTGGTTGCTGAAGTTAATATTTTGCTACACCCTAAGTCTATAACTGTGGAGAGAAAGCTGTTGCCCATGTAGCAAGATCCTCTCTCCATGTAACTGATGAACCCAAAGGAACGTCAGAGGCCGGTACGGTTTGGTACCAGCAGTATTGCGGGAGTTACCAGTCACGATTGAACTCAATGGAAAACTGGCTTAGGGACTCCAGCTCCAGTTTTTTCCCTCGGGGTTTACTCCCGAAGCCTTCCCCATGAGTCGGTACAGCCGCAAGGGAGTGGAAGTTTGAGGTCAGAGTTTTCCTTCTCCTAGATGAGCTGCCAACCACAGCTGATGAGCCCCATCGGCCCGAAATGACTGGTTTTAAGGCGCCAGTAACCTGCCTTTGCCCCTTCTCCTGTCAGTAGAAACACAAGATATACATGAAGGATAAAAATTAAACAGTGCACACATAAACCTGCTGAGTATGTACTCTGCAATCTGCCACTTATGTGCGTCAGAACTCCTAATGCCTGTTGTATTCCTTTTCATCTAACCATTACACAAGGTTACACACACCCGCAAACGTGTCTGCCAAAATACAGTTCCTGGAATGAGTATACACCCTCCCCCACCCCGCCACCACTGGCATCCAGAGCCTCAAATAACAACCCTTTGCAAATGGTGGCCCCGTCTCACCAAATTACCATACAAAGGCTTGGTTTTACATATACACACATGCATGCACACCACTTTTGTATCCACTTGTTCAGCTCTCTGCCATAATCACGATACCTCACAATCCCATAGCCACCGATCCAAACAGGTCCAAGTGTGAGCACTGATTTTAAAAACATTCACCCACTTAAACTGCTGAGATTGCTGGCCACACAATGGGTCACAGGAAGGTATCCTGGATGAGCCCCCAAATATTGAAATGTGAACAAAGTCACTGGAGAGGCACAGCTGGTAGATATAAAGTAGTCTTTTATTCAACAGATTGAGAAGTCTTTGGGACTTTTCAACCCAATATTGCATGACATTTGATAGGCTGAAGATCGAACGACAATTCTGTATTTACAATGTATCTACAATGCCTCCGTTGACCTACATGGTACTCTCAGGGGTGAAGGTGAGCCTATTGGCACCAATGACACAGACAGCCAAGGTGAGCAGGTTCTGAAGAGAGATGTTAGGGAGCTAGGTAGAATGCTGAAAAACAGCACCTCCAGAGTGGTAATCTCTGAATTGCTGCCTGTTCCACATACCAGTGAGGGTAAAAAAGAGGATGATTTGGCAGGTGAATGTGTGGCTGAGGAACTGGTGCAGGAGGCAGGGGTTCAGATTTCTGAATTCATTGGAATCTCGTCCGAGGAAGGTACGACCTGCACAAAAAAGGACAGTTTACGCCTGAAACCCCCTGGTTTCCTTGGCTGTGTAAGTCTCCGGTCCTGCCAAACTCATGAGATTGAACTAGCTCTCCCAACCCAAGCCCCGGTTTGTGTGGATGCTGTGTAATTTGTTACCCTGTTACAACTCAGTGCCACAAAATAACAAACAGTACACTGCATACGATTAAATGCATTATATCTATGAACCTTAACTTAAGGGTTAGTAAAGAAAACAAAAAGAAAAGGGCCCATTTTAGTTAAACAGTCAAATATGCACAAGTTGGAGCTCATCTTGAACTTTCGGTCACTCACGCGCTGGGCCCTCGGTCTGTGTGAAAGCACACACCACCTTCCGAACGTCGCTCGCAATCCATCTCGAACAAACAGGTCTCCCGCTGGGTCGCATCCTAAACCGGTTCTCTCCAGCGTCTTCTCTCTTCATCTCCCACCGAACAAAATCCCCAAGACCAACCTCAGTGTCCCTCACCAGAAAAACCATCCTCCAGTTCCGGCATCCTAATTGGATGGCACGCGTTCCTTGTCATCCCTTATCTTCAACAATAACCCAAACAGGCTGAAAACAGAACAGACTGCTCTTACAGAACTGCTAAATGGAACACCTACAGCAAAACAATAAAGATGTGAACCAGGGCATTACACACCTAAACCCGAGGGGGACCAATATCCTTGCTGGCAGATTTGCTAGGATTTTTTGGTAGGGTTTAAACTAATTTTGCAGGGGGTTGGGAACCAGAGTGATAGTGCTGAGGATGCGGTAGATGGTTTACGAACAGAAAGAAATCTGTAATGAGACTCCTAGCAAGAAGACAGCGATGATAGGGCAAAGTTGCAGTCAACAGGATGATTTGCAATTTAATAGGTGGACAAAATCAAAAAGGGTGAATGCTGGACTGAAGGTGTTCTATTTGATTGCGCGCAGTATACAGAATAAGGTAGATAAACTTGTAGCGCAGGTACAGATTGGCATGTATGATGTCATAAGCATCACTGAGTCGTGGCTGAATGAAAATTAGAGCTGGGAGCTTAATGCCCAAGGATACAAGTTGTGTCGAAAGTATAGGCAGGAAGGCAGAGGGTGTGGAGTGGCTCTGTGGTAAAAAATGAAATTAAATCATTTGAAAGAGGTGACATAAGTGTTGAATTGTGGGTAGATAGAGCTAAGGAATTACAAGGGTAAAAAGACTATGACGGGAGTTATATATAACCCCATGCGGTAGTAAGAGTGTGGTCTACAATTACAAAGGGAGATAGAAAACGCACGCCAAAAAGGCAATGTTACAATAGTCATAGGAATTTTCAATATGCAGGTAGATTGGGAAAATCTGTTTGGTTCTGGATATGAAGAGAGGGACTTTCTAAAATGCAAATGAGATGGCTTTTTAGAGCAGCTCCTGGTTCAGCCCACAAGGGGACCATCTATTCTGGATTAAGGTAAAAGAACCCTTAGGGGAAAGAGATCATAATATGATCGAATTCACCTTGAAATTTGAGGAGAAGCTAAAGTCAGATGCATCAGCATTATAGTGGACTAAAGGGAATTACAGAGGCGTGAGGGAGATGTTGGCCAAAGTTTGATTGTGAAAGAACACTGGCAGGGATGACAGCAAAGCAACAATGGCTGAAATTTCTGGAAGCAATTTGGAAGGCACAGGATATATACAGCCCAAACAGGAAAAAGTATTCTAATGGCAAGATCAACCAACCGTGGCTAACAAGAGACGTCAAAGCCTACAGAAGTGCCAAAGAGAGGGTATATAATAGATTAATAATTAGTGGGAAATTAGAGGATTGGGGAGCTTTTAAAAACCAACAGAAAGCAACTAAAAAAGTCATTAAGAAGGAAAGGATGTAAAATGTACGTAAGCTAGCCAATAATATTAAAGAGGATATGAAAAGTTTCTTCAGATACATAAAGCATAAAAGAGAGGCAAGAGTGGATATCTGACCTTTGGAAAACAATGCTGGAGAGGTAGCAATGGAGGGACAAGAAAATGGCAGACTAAATGTATGGCAGTATGGTGGAAGTTCCAGAGTGTCAGAGATCAGAACTGTGTAAAGTTACCATTACTAGGGAGAATGTTCTTGGGAAACAGAAAGGTCTGAAGGTAGATAGATCACCTGGACCAGATGGTGTACACCTCAGGTTCTGAAAGAGGTGGCTGAAAAGATTGTGGTGGCATTAGATTATGATCTTTCAAGATTAGCTAGATTCTGAAATGGTTCTGGAAAATCGCAAATGTCACTTCACTCTTCAAGAAGGGAGAGAGGCAGAAGAAAGGAAATTATTGGCTAGTTAGTCTGACCTCAGTGGTTGGAATGATGTTGGAATCGATTGTTATGGAAGTGTTTTCGGGGCACTTGGAGGCACATGATAAAATAGGCCATAGTCAGCATGGTTTCCTCAAGGGAAAATCTTGCCTGAGAAATCTGTTGGAATTCTTTGAAGAAATAGCAAGCAGTATTGACAAAGGACAGTCAGTTGATGTTGTGTACTTGGACTTTCAGAAGGCCTAAGACAAGGTGCACACATGAGGCTGCTTAACAAATTAAGAGCACACGGTACTACAGGAAAGATACTAGTATGGATGATGCAGTGGCTGATTGGCAGGAGGCAAGAAATGGGAATAAGGGGAGCCTTTTCTGGTTGGTTGCCAATGACTAGTGGTTCACAGGAGTCTACGCTGGGACCACTTCTTTTTACGTTATATGTCAATGACTTGGATGTTGAAACTGATAGTTTTGTTGCAAAGTTTGTGAATGATATGAAGACAGGTGGAGGGGAAGATAGCTTTGAGGAATAGAAGGACTTAGATTACGAGAATGGGTAAAGAAGTGGCAGATGGAATACAGTGTCAGGAAGTGCATGGTCATGAAAGGATTAACTATTTTCTAAATGGAGAGAAAATACAAACAACAGAAGTGCAAAGGGTCCTGGGAGTCCTTGTGCAGGATTCCCTAAAGGGTAATTTGCAGGTTTACTCTCTGGTGAGGAAGGCCAATGTAATGTTAGCATTTATTTCAAGAGGACTGGAATATAAATGCAAGGATGTAATGTTGAGACTTTATAAAGCACTGGTGAGGCTTCACTTGGAGTATTAGGGGCAATTTTGTGCCCCTTATCTTTGAAAGGATGTGTTGACACTGGAGAGGGTTCAAAGGAAGCTTATGAAAATTATTCTAGGATTGAACTGCTTGTCATATGAAGAGATTTTGATGGCACTGGGTCTGCATTCATGAGAATTCAGAAGAATGTAGGGTGACCTTATTGAAACCTATCGAATGGTGAATGGTCTTGATAGAGTGGATGTGGAGAGGATGTTTCCTATGGTTGGAGAGTCTAGGACCAGAGGACACAACCACAGAATAGACGGGCGTCCTTTCAGAATGGAGATGAACAGCAATTTCTTTCACCAGAGAGTAGTTGTGAATCTGTGGAATTTATTGCCACAGGAAGCTGTGGAGGCCTAGCCTTTACGAATATTTAAGGCAGAGGTTGATAAATTATTGATTGGTCAAGGCATGAAGGGATACAGGGAGAAGGCAGAAGACTGGGGCTAAGAGGAATAATGGATCAGCCATGATGAAATGGTGGAGCAGACTTGATGGGCCAAATGGTGTAATTCTGCTCCTGTATCTTATGGTCTTAAAACTATCATATCTCCTTTTTCACACCCACACTACTGACACCCAAAATGAATGTTAATCAGCACTCTAGGAACCTATTGTCCAGAGCTGCATTTTAAATTTAATCTGCAGTCCATTTTCAAGTCTCATAATTAGTTGCAGAATTTAATATGTTGCTATGCACCGTCAATTCAGAATATGCCCTAATACAATCCTAAACTGACAACAATACAGAATGGAATGAATTGTGGTGTTTAAAAATAAAGAAATATTAGAAACATAAAAAACCTATAGCACAATACAGGCCCTTCAGTCCACAAAGCTGTGTTGAACATGTCCTTACCTTAGAAATTACCAAGGGTTACCCATAGCCCTCTATTTTTTGAAGCTCCATGTACCTATCCAGGAGTATCTTAAAAGACCCTATCATTTCTGCCTCCACCACCGTCACCGGCAGCCCATTCCACGATCTCACCACCCTCTGCATAAAAAAACTTACCCCTGACGTGTCCTCTGTACCTACTTCCAAGCACCTTAAAACTGTGCTCTCTCGTGTTAGCCATTTCAGCCCTGGGATAAAGCCACTGACTATCCACACGATCAATGACTCTCATCCTCTTGTACACCTCTATCAGGTCACCTCTCATCCTCCGTCGCTCCAAGGAGAAAAGGCCAAGTTCACTCAACCTATTCTCATAAGGCATACTTGCCAATCCAGGCAACATCCCTGTAAATTTCCTCTGCACTCTTTCTATGGTTTCGACATCCTTATTGTAGTGAAGCGACCAGAACTGAGCACAGTACTCCAAGTGGGGTCTGACTAGGGTCCTATATAGCTGCAACATTACCTCTCAGCTCTTAAACTCAATCCCACAATTGATGAAGGCCAATGAACTGTATGTCTTCTTAACTACAGAGTCAATCTGCGCAGCAGCTTTTAGTGTCCTGTGGACTCGGACCCCAAATTCCCTCTGATCCTCCACACTGCCAAGAGTCTCACCATTAATACTATTTTCTGACATCATGTTTGACCTACCAAAATGAACTACCTCACACTTATCTGGGTTGAACTCCATCTGTCACTTCTTAGCCCAGTTTTGCATCTTATCAATATCCCGCTGTAACCTCTGACAGCTCTCTACACTATCCACAACACCCTCAACTTTTGTGTCATCAGCAAATTTACTAACCCTTCCCTCCACTTCCTCATCCGGTCATTTATAAAAATCATGAAGAGTAAGGGTCCCAGAACAGATCCCTGAGGCACACCACTGGTCACTGACCTCCATGCAGGCAACCACTCTTTGCCTTCTGTGGGCAAGCCAGTTCTGGATCTACAAAGCAATGTCCCCTTGGCTCCCATGTCTCCTTACTTTCTCAATAAGCCTTGCATGGGGTACCTTATCAAATGCCTTGCTGAAATCCATATACACTACATCTACGGCTCTACCTTCATCAATGTGTTTAGTCACATCCTCAAAAAATTCAATCAGGCTCATCAGGCACGACCTGCGTTTGACAAAGCCATGCTGACTATTCCTAATCATATTATGCCTCTCCAAATGTTCATAAACATTGCCTCTCAGGATCTTCTCCATCAACTTACCAACCACTGAAGTAAGGCTCACTGGTCTATCACTTTTATAAATATTGCATGTAAAAATGAAGCATGTTGCTGTTAGAAATTCATAAGAGGGCCAAATCTTAACCATTAAAAATATTGGTTCCAAAGGAAACCACAGGCAGTCATGTCTTTGAGCTAAAGTATGATTTACACACAAGCCTTTGTGATTCCATTACTTACTAACAGATTCAGGGCCCTCATCTGTCTCCATGTTTCATCACTGGAGTTCCAGCACGAGCCTGGGATCACTGGCACTGCCTGCTATTACACTGAGGAATTGCTTCTCAGGTTCTTTCTCATCACGCCTAACACAATGTCTGAAACTCACTGATTCCAGTGAGAATTCGAGACATGCAAATTAAATAATAAATTTAATAGAGTAATTTTACAGAGTTAATCAGAATTGTACAGCCCTGAATCATTCCCTTCAGCCCATCTTTTACCTGCTGAGCATTTTGCCCATCCACGTTAATCCCATTTGCCTGCATTAGGACAGTATCCTTCCACACCTTGTCTATTCAAGTGTCTGTCTAAATACCTCTTGAACATCATAATTGTATCTAATCCCACCAGCTTCTTCTGGCAGTGTGTCCCAGATATCAACCACTCTCTGTGTAAAAATACAAAACATACACCTCATATTCCTTTGTAAAAATATCTTATGCATGATCAATGTTTTTAATTACTTGAGACGTTTTTATATTTTAAGGTGATAATTCTCTGGAATTCTCTATCCCAGAGGCTGAGGAGGCCTGATCGCTGGAGACGGTTAAAAAGAAGGGAGATTAACTTTTGAAGGTTCCATGTGAGCTGGCACAGAAGATGGGTTAAAGTCTGGTACAGATCAGCCATATTAAATAGAGGGGGTCAGATATCTTACTCTTGCTTTTCTATTTGTGTGGTTTTGTGTTCCTAATCAATTTTATTTTTAGAATTTATGAAGACTTTAGCTTTTATAGTTTATTTAAATTGTAAATGTATCTGCCTTTGACCACTGACTATCCTCCAACCAGTAACTTCACCTTACCCTTAAATTTATCAGTGAGACTTGGGCGCTGAGGGGAGGAGCTGGCTCTGATTTACACCGCCTGCTGCTTGATTAGTCATAGAACTTGATATGCATTTGACAAGGTCGGCTGATCCAGAAGGTGCAGTGACATGGGGTACACGGTCATTTGGTAAGGCTGATAATAGTGAGGCATGATTCTCTGCCTGGAGTTCAGTGATAAGTGGTGTTTGGCATTGATTAGTGCTGGGACCTCTGTTGTTCATGATACTGTATATATAAATTAACTGAATGCAAATGTAGATGGGCTTGTTAGGAAGTTTGCAGTTGACATGAAATTGGTGGAGTTGGTAAGATAGACTCTTGACTTCACAATCTACCTTGTTGAGAATTTGCACCTTATTGTTTACCAGCACCTTCTCTGTATCTTTCTACTTTATTCTGCATTATTACTGTTTTACCTTGTTCTACCTCACTGTACCAGATAATGATATGATCTGTATAAACAGTATGTGACAAGTTTTTTACTGCTACTTGGTGCACGTAATAATGATAAACCAATTCCAAAAGCCATGGATAATATGGAAAGTTGTCAAAGGATCTAGCAGAAAATTTGGTTGGAGAAATAGCAGATGGAGATTAATCTGGACAAGTGTGAGGTGTTCCATTTTGGGGGGTCAAATACCAGAGGAAAGCGTGCAGTAAGTGACAGGACTGTTAGGAGTATAGATATTTGGAGAGTTCTTCAGGTGCAAGTCCATAGCTCCTCGGAAGTGGCAATAAGCGGATGGGGTAATGAGGAAGGCATACAGTATCCTTGATTTCATCTGTTGGGACACTGAGTATGAAAGGCAGGAAGTCAAGTTACAGCTGCATAAAATGTTGGTGAGGTCACATTTGGAGTATTGTATACAGTTCTGGTCTCCACAATGCAAGAGTAGGATGTGGAGATTATAGAGAGGATGCAGAAGAGATTTACCAGGGTGTTGCCTGGACTAGAGTGTAACCATAAAGGGAGGATGGCGTCTTGAGGATCTGAGAGACCACCTGATAGAAGCATATAAAATTATAAGAAGCATAGATAGGGTTGATAGTCAGACTCTTTTTCACAGGTAGAAATGTCAAATACCAGAGGGAAAAGTTTTAAGGTAGGAGGAAAAACATTAAAATAGATTTGTGAGGCACTTTGTTTTCCACTGAGAGCGGTGGGGGGCAGGAGAGCGCTGCTGGGGAGGTGATGGAAGCAGATATGACAGCAACTTTTAAGAGATATTTAGAGAGATACATGAGTAGCCCGGGGAAAGAGGGATACAGACCAATTGAGGCAGATGGGATTAGTTAGATTGGTAACATGATTGGTGCAGACATGGTAGGTGAAGAGCCTGTTCCTAAATTCTTTGTTTGAACTTTAGTGCCTGACTCAAGACTGTGAAGTAAAAGAAAGATGCATTTACCACGTATGGGTCAGTTAAGTGCGGGCATGCTCTAGTAATTCTGGATAATGATCTTATCCTCATAATTCTGCCAATTCTTCTCTTTCATTTGAATCAAACATTCACTTCACACCAGAATGGGTTGTGTCTCTTTAGTACATTATATGTGAAGACAGCTCCCTCTTCAAATCCAGATTGCAAGTCCTGACAGCTATAAAAGTCTGAAATAGCTGGGCTCATTTTAATCCAATTTTCAGGGTGAAAGACCCCACAATTGTCTATGATTTGGCACCAGTCGTAAGAAATTGAGCCATGGATGGACAATCTGATAAATAGATTTGTCACATTGCTGGAACGCAAGAAGGTTGATTTTAAAGCAAGAAATTTCAGTTCATGGGAAATAAATTAAATTGATTGGCTCTAGAGCAGTTGAGAGATAATTATATCATGAAATATTGTAATGGCGTCATATGAAACTTACTAAATCGTTCAGTGAATGATGTTGAATAACTAGTGAAAAAAATGAAATAATACGGTCAAAAATTGCTCACTTTGATGCAACTTTTTAATTTAAATTTGCTTGTCATAAATTAATGAGGGAAACCTTATTCCTCTTTATGAGTGAAAGAATATAAATTGTTGTAAACACACAGAATATTATTTTCACATTCAATGCATTTTTATTGATTGCTTCGAGAGATATCCTAAAATATTTAGTGTGTTCAAATTCATGAGGTACAATACTGATTATTGTTTCTGATTGCCTGTTCTTGTGCTGCAGTGCACACTTGATTGAACAGAACAATGGACACAGATCTGTGGCGATACAAAACACGGACAGTGTTTCAAGGGGAAAGTGAAGGGAGGTGGATGTGGGAGGCAGGATGGATTTGAGGTTGATGTGACGGTAACAGTTTTGAAAGTAAACAATAAATGAAAATGCTGGAAATACTCCACAATTAATGCATCATTTGTGGGAAGAGGAAGAATTCATGTTTCAGGTCAATAGCCTTCTTCCAGAAAAGTTTACATCTTCCTTCTTTCTCGTTCTCACACTCCTTCTCCATCTCCCTCTCCCCACACATGCTGCCTGAACAGCTATTTCTAGCAATTTCTGTTCTTATTGCAGATTAACAACATCTGCAGTTATCGCTTTGCTTTTCAATGACCTGAGATAAGCAAACTATTTACATTATTAACAAGCAAGTGGCCAGAAAGAGAATGACCAAAAGTCTGATAAAATGAGCAGAGCTCATGGGTAGGAGAATCACAGAGCTTTGAAGCTAAGAAAAAGGCAGAGTGATAAAGGATGCGTTTTAGCAGGGAAAATGGGCAGTAGAAGAAGCTGGATAGCTCATAGCTGTCAATTCTAGTGTCACAGAATATCATAGGTTCCTTGATTACATCAAGCAGATGATAATAAAGGATGCTCAGGATTGTCATTGTATCAGAATTAGAATCAGGTTTAATATCACTGGCATATGTCGTGAAATTTGTTAACTTTATGGCACTGTACTATGAGGACATGATAAATAAATATAGAGGGAAAATCTGAGTTACTTTAAGTATATATATGTCTACTAAATAGTTAAGTTAAAATGAATAGTGCAAAATAACAGAAACAATGAAGTAGTGAGGTAGTGTTCATGGGTTTAATGTCCATTTAGAAATTGGATGGTGGAGGGGGAGATGCTGTTCTTGAATCGCCAAGTGTGTGCTTTCGGGCTCCTGTACCTCCCTCCCTGACAGTAACAGTGTGAAGGGGGCATGTCCTGGGAGACACGCTAAAATGAGCTTGACATATTTAAATATTATTTTAATGAGCAGTGTCTTTAGAGTAAACTGAATTACATGCAACAGTACTAACAGAACCATTTAATTATAGTCTCAAAACGTGATACAGTCCTATCTCAAATGCTGTTCATTATAAGGGAAACTTGATGGTCAAATTTGACTATACCATTCAAACTTATTAGTTTTTTAAAAAGTCAGTGCTTCTTCATTTAAGAACAAAATCTTCAATTTAAAGTAACACACTCAAAATGATGGAGAAATTAAGCAGGTCAGGCAGCAGCAATGGAAAAGAGTGAACAGTCAACGTTTTGGGCTGAGACCCTTCAGCAGCTCTTCAATTTGTTTGACAAAATAGAACAAATGTGTTCAGTGGTCACTGACAATCTTATTCCCTTGCTGTACAATAAAAATGTGAACCTACTGAAAAGAGTTCACAGAATGATTGAAACATTAGCGTTACCATTTAATCACAATGATTACACAGCCACCACGCTGCTACAGTACCAGTTTTAATACTTAGGCAAGAAATTCCAAACGAGCTTGTTTACCTTTTAAGTACCCAACAAAGACAAAAATTGTTTGAAAAGGTGTCTTTCAAAAGGCTTGAAAGGAAAATTAAAGCACATAAACTGGAAGGAATTGTCAGAGCACTGATCAAATGATAAAAGAAACAAAGAGTGAGAATGAATGGGGGCTGTGCATGTGCATAATGATAGGGTGAGTACAGAGCCCAGTGTTTCTTCAGTACTCAGTGAATACTGGATTTGGATTTAGGGACTACAATCTTAAAAATTGCCAAAGCACAAGGTTTGACAAACATAATCGCGTTTGTGCAGCCTCAGGCTCAGCCTCTGGGATGAGGTGTTCTTGATGAGTAGGTAAGGTGTACCGCTGCAAAGTCAAATGCTTTGATCTGGTTTCCTACTAACGTGGTTAATGAAAAGGTCAAGCACTTGGTACCTGGCAAACTGAGCAAGCTTTACGGGGGACGCAGGTTAAAATGGGCAAACACAGTCAGTAGTGGAAAACCCACAGCAAACCTACTGAAGTTGGACCTTATTTGTCGCATGTACATTGTAACATACAGTGAAATGTATCGGTGCTCCCATTGCGGTCTCCTCTACATTGGTGGGACCCGTCATAAATTGGGGGACTGCTTTGTCAAGCACCTCTGAATCATCTGCGACAAAAGGCCAAACATTTTAATTCTGATTCCTATTCCCATTCTGAAGTGTTGATCCATGGATTCCTTTTGTGCCAAGATGAGGATGCCCTCCAGGTGGAGGAGAAGCACCTTGTACTCTGTCTGGGTAGTCTCCGATCTGATGGCATAAATGCCAATTTCTCCTAATGGTAAACAAATTTCACCCTCCCCCACCCCATTCTCCATCTGACCTTCTCACCTGCCTGTTACTTCCCCCTTGGTCCCATCCTTCTTCCTTTTCTCCTATGGTCTACTCGCTCCTCTCCTATCAGATTCCTTCTTCTCCAGCCCCTGACTTTTCTCACACGCCCGGCTTCACCTATCACCTTCTAGCTAGCCTCCTTCCCCGCCCCCCCGCCTTTTTATTCTGGCATTTTTCTCCTTCCTTCTCAGTCCTGAAGAAGGGTCTCAGCCCAAAACGTCAACTGTTTATTCATTTCCATAGAGATCACCTGATCTGCTGAGCTCCCCCAGCATTTTGTGTGGGCTGCTTTGGATTTCCAGCATCCGCAGACCGTCTCGTGTTAGTGAAATGTACTATTAGCATCAAATCAAAGCAGTGAGGTCTGTGCTGAGTAGCCGAGAATTGTTGCCATACTTACAAATCCAATTTAGCATGGCCACAACTCACTAACCTTAACCTGACGTCTTTGGAATGTGGGAGGAAACAGGAGCACATGGTGTAAACCCATGCAGCAATGGGGAGAACCCCTTGCAGACAGTGGCAGGAATCGAACCCCAATATTAGATAGCAATTGCACTAATCGCTATGCTACAGCAGCAGACCTATTCGGTGAATGTTTTGTAGCATCAGCAACTTCCTGTGGGGGACGTGGGTTTCATTTAAACGTGTTAATTACTCATGAAAAATTAATTCTAACTGCACATTTGAAATTGAACTGTTGAATTTGTAGATTTCCTGAACTCCCCCAGTTTGACAGTGGAGAGATGCAAAGCAGAATGGCATTAGGTGAGAACTGCTTCTTTTCATATCAATGATTTTGATGAAGGACTTGATGGCTTTGTGGCCAACTTTGTGGATGATTTGAGAAAGTGTTGAGGAAGCAGGGAGCCTGCAGAAGGACTTAAACAGATTGGAAGATTAGGCAAAGAATTGCAGGTGGAATATAGTGTAGGGAAGTGCTTGCTATGCACTTTGGTAAAAGGTAGAAGGCGTGGACTATTTTCTAAATGGGGAGGTAATCAGAAATCAGAGGTGCAAAGGGACTTGAGTGTCCTCATGCACAATTCCCTAAAAGTTAACTTGCAGGTTGAGTTGATAGTAAGGAAGGCAATGCAACCTTAGCATTCATTTTGAGAGGACTAGAACACAAAAGCCAGGATACAGTGCTGAGGCTTTATAAGGCATTGGTCAGACTGCACTTGGAGTATTGTGTGCAGTTTTGGGCCCCTTTTCTAAGATGTGATGGCATTGGAGAGGGTCCACAGAAGGTTCATGAGAATGACCCCAGAAATGAAAGGGTTAATGTATGGGGAGTGTTTGATGGCTCTGGGTCTCCACTCAGTGTAGTTTAGAAGAATGAGAATGGAGATTCCATTGAAATCTTTCAAATATTGAAACTTAGTAAAGGGATATGGACAGAATGTTTCCTACAGTGGGGAGTCTAGGACAAAAGGGCAGAGCCTCAGAGTAGAGGATATCCATTTTGAACAGAGATAGGATAAATTATTTAGCCAAGCACTGGTGAATCTGTGGAATCCATTGCCAAAGAAGGCTGTGCAGGCCAATTTCACTGGGTATATTTAATGCAGTGGTTGATTCATCAGTGCATTGAAGGTTACAGGGAGAAGGGCGGAGAACGTGCTTGAGAGGTATAATAAATCAGCCATGATGGAACAGAGCAACCTCGATGGGCCAAATGGATTACTTCTGCTCTTAAGTCTTATGGTTTGTGGTGAACTCTTGTCCCAGACCTTTGAGAGCTTTAAAAACAAGTAAGAGAACTTTAAGATCAATATAAAAGATAGAAGCAGCCAATGCGGAGGAGCTAGGATGGGACTGATAAGTACTGTCATCCTGGTACTTGTTAAAAGTGTGGCAGTGGCATTCAGAATGAGTTGAAGTTAAAATGATAGCAACATTTAAGAGGCATTTAGACAGGCACGTTAATAGGCAGGGATAGAGGGATATTGATCATATGTAGGCAGCTATGCAGTTTAAATTGTTATTATGGTTGGTAAAGACATATTGAGCTCAAGGGCCTGTTTCTGTTCAGTATTGTTCAATTTCCTAAAGATGTAAGGCTTGCAACATCTTGTCTTTAGTGTGACTCCTGACATCTCCGAAAATGTGGCTGGGGTCCGAATATCTCCACAAATGGACAAAGAGTTAGTCAAGTGGTACTCTAAATCTAACCTCCACTCAGCAGGTACAATTGCCATCCTCCTGCGCTCCGTCTTCTGGGGTGTGTGAAGAACCAGTAGGAGATGGACTTCACGAATTGGACAAAGTCAAAAAAGGTCTATAGAGCTTTGGTTCTGCACATGAACCACCTTCATTAACTGCTAGCATCCAGTCCAAGGCGAATCCTGCATATATATTGTCTGGATAAGAATGAACCAGATAGTTGTAAGACTCCCATCATACTATCCTTAATGGTGGCACACTGTAATAAATCGGTTTTATTCAGAGCCAACTCCTCTGATCTTTGGAGGACTTTTTTTTAGATTATGAAGACACGCAGTCCTCTTATTGTCATTTAGTAATGCATGCATTAAGAAATGATACAATATTTCCTCCGGTGTGATATCACAAAACACAGGACAGACCAAGACTGAAAAAACTGACAAAACCACATAATTATAACATATAGTTACAACACTGCAACAATACCATAACTTGATGAAGAAGTCCATGAGCACAGTAAAAAGTTCAAAGTCTCTCAAATGTCCCACATCTCACGCAGACAGGAGAAGGAAGAAAAACTCTCCCTGCCATGCCCGACCACAATCCATCTCTAAGTCATCCGAAAACTTCGAGCCTCCGAATCAGCTTTCTGACGCCGAGTACTGAGCGCCATCTCTATCTGAACGATTCAACCTCAATCTCAGTCGCCAACAGCAGGCAAAGCCGGGGATTTTGAGGCCTTCCCTCTGGAAGATTCCCGACCGCGCAGTAATGACAGCAGCAAACGAGCATTTCAGAAATTTCTCCAGATGTTCCTCTGTGCTTTCATGTCTGTCTCCATTAAATCAGAATTATCCACGGCCCCTATTTAACGGATACGATATCATTTTTCACCGGAGGGCTGCGCACGCGCGGCACGCTGCTCTCTCTCCTCCCGCCGAGTTCTCTCACTCTACCTAGTTGGATCCTCTGCTTCTTTAAGCAGAGAAAGGACCCATGAGTGAGGTAATATGCTGTATGGAGAGATGGATGGTAAGCACTTTCTGATGGTGACTTTGAAAGAAGGGTACAATATTCCAAAATGATGAGCCTGAAGGAATATGATGACTGAACTGACGGAGAGAGGAGGAGGAGCTTTGATCTTCCTGAGGGATGGACAACTGATGTACTGGAGTGAAGTTAGGAGGACAAAGTGATGGGGTTTAGATGTAGGTTAATGGAGGGAGGTGAATGTGCTCACTGCTCTTTTTGGCTTTCCTCACCTGATGAGGCCACTAAACTATTTTTAGTGCCAAATCACACAGCAGGGGATCACACTCCAGTCAGCATTTTGCACACATCTTTGCTGGTCCCAGGATTTTACTGTTCAGGTTATTACATATTTCCAAAGCCTCTCTGCACACTAAAAATGATGTGTGCATGTGGTTACCTAACACTCTGCTTGATCAGAACAAAAATGCAAAACGTTAATAAGCTCTTTTGCCTTGTCCCAAATAAACAAGGTGACCATTGCTCATTCTGTTTCTGCACCCTCTTCATCACACAGATATTCTTGCATCATCTTTCTCATGCCTGGTTACATTATGCCTCAGTTTCTTTCCTATCTCCCTATCAGTAAAGTTTTGGTATCATCTTTTCGTACATGTTCTTGCAGTTTACTTGAACATGTCCATATCCATGTCAATATTCTTTCCTCCAACTACTTAGATGCCATAGATGTGCAATTCTGCCCAGTAAATGCTGCTGCAAAACTTGAATGTGGAAAGGAAAGGAAGAATACCCTATTCCACAGCCTTTACCATTACGACTTCAATCCAATATATCAATTCTGCTTTTTTTAATGTGCTGAAAAGAAATTGGGACATGTGACAACTGGTAAACCCCTCATTTCCAACAGAAAAAAATAAAATTCCCTCCTTCACTTGAGAATGTGAGATAATAAACAGTACGAGAAATAAACAAAGAGTGTACTCCAAGGAAAAAAATTAATGTATGTGGAGTATAAGAACTTAATAAAACGCAGCTTGGCTCCTCAGATCTGCTTGCCATTCAATATGTTCATGGTTCACCGGCCCGAGGCATTTTTTTTCTTTGCCAGTTCCTCACAGATCTCAATTCCCTGATCTTTCAAAAATTTAATTACTTTCTTTTAAAATGCCCTTAATGATCTTGCCTACACAACCACCTGGGGCCAGATCCAAAGATTCACCATACTTAAAAAATGCTGGTGGGACGCAGCAGGCCAGACAGCATCTAAAAGAAGAGGTACAGTCAATGTTTCGGGCCGAGACCCTTCATCAGGACTAACTGAAAGAAGAGATAGTAGGAGATTTGAAAGTAAGAGGGGGAGGGGGAGATCCGAAATGATAGGAGAAGACAGGAGAGGGAGGAGTGGATCTAAGAGCTGGAAAGTTGATTGGCAAAAGGAATACCAGACTGGAGAAGGGAGAGGATCATGGGACGGGAAGCCTGGGGAGCGAGAAGGGGGGGGGGAGGGGAGCCCGGCGGGTGGAGAGCAGGCAAGGAGTTATAGTGAGAGGGACAGAGGGAGAAAAAAAGAGAGAGAAAAAGGGGGAAAATATATATTAAATAAATAAATAAGGGATGGGGTGTGAAGGGGAGGAGGGGCATTTACAAAAGTTAGAGAAGTCAATATTCATGCCATCAGGTTGGAGGCTACCCAGACGGAATATAAGGTGTTGTTCCTCCAACCTGAGTGTGAATTCATCTTGACAGTAGAGGAGGCCGTGGATAGACATATTAGAATGGGAATGGGATGTGGAATTAAAATGTGTGGCAACTGGGAGTTCTTGCTTTCTCTGGCGGACAGAGTGTAGGTGTTTACCGAAACAGTCTCCTGGCGTGCGTTGGGTCTCGCCAATATATAGAAGGCTGCACTGGGAGCACATTCACCATACTTGATGAGAAGAGCTCTTCTGTACCTCAGTTTTAATTGATGAGCGCCCCCTGACCTTGTAAAAAGGAGTAGAAAGACTTATGGCACATCATTTCCTTTTTTATTAATAGCTTCAAGTGCCATCTATCATTACTGGTCACGCCAAGAGCTGTGTAAGAATTTCTTGCATTTATATGTTATATATATTGAGAAGATTTGAAACTGGCCATGTTGTCTATGGCATATAAAAACAAGTGAAATCATATTTAAATATCTTGTTAAAATTTGAATGGTACAAGAATTTTTATAGAAGTAACAAGGTACATGAATGTAAGATCAGTCATTGAAGTTTCAAGGAGGAAGTAAGAAGATTCCCCTTGTGAAAAAAATATTGTTGAATATAGTAGGACAAATTAACAAATAGCTATTGAAGTCGAGACAACCATGTCGTTCAAAAGGAAGTTCAGTAGATTAATAGAACATTAACAGATAGAGGGAAAAGTGTTAAAAAGTTCAAAAGAGTTGTTAGATGAATAAGAGAAGGAATTTACT
The DNA here is from genome assembly GCF_030028105.1 of Mobula birostris. Lineage (NCBI taxonomy): Eukaryota > Metazoa > Chordata > Chondrichthyes > Myliobatiformes > Myliobatidae > Mobula > Mobula birostris. The sequence continues at coordinate 156,762,643 of NC_092372.1, read as the reverse complement.
GAAACATTAAGTGGGTTGATAATATGCTTAAGTGTTATCCTGGGAAGTTAAAAGTAAATGAGAAGATAGCTTGTAACAGTGAATCTGTAGGAAGAAGCAGGTATTGCCTACACTAATTGTCTTCCATATTTTCAGATAAATTATTCTAAATTAAAGGAGAAGTTAAATTGCATTTTTTGTTTATTCTTGCATAGCTGACTTTGCTTTGCATTTACATACAAAATGCTGGAGGAACGTATCAGCTTAGACAGCATTTTATGGAGAGAAATATACAGTCAACATTTCAAGCCAAGACCCTTAATCAAGACTGGAAAGTAAGAGGGAAGAAACCAGAGTAAGAAGGCAGGGGCAGGGGAAGGAGCACAATCTGGTATGAGAGGGGTGAAACCATGTGAGGGGAGAAGTGATTGGTGGGGAAGGACATAGATAGGGTCCACAGGAAAGGGGAGTCTAAAACAAGGACATAGGTTCAGGGTGAGAGGGGAAAATTTAAAAGGGATTGGAGGGGCAATATCTTCACCCAGAGGGTAGTAAATATATGGAATAGCTGCCAGATGAAGCAGTTGAGGCAGGTTCAATAGACAAATAAGGAACACTTGGATAGGTACTTGGAGGGGCAGGGCTTGGTGGGATGTGTATCAAAAGAGGAACTTGGACTGGTTGGCTGGGCACCATCGTCGACCTGGTGCCTGAATCCATGATGTTTTGCTCTGTGACTCCAAGGCTGCACAACGACCTGGGTTGGAGGCTCCAATGCACAGGATCACAAGAGCCTGCAGACGGTTGTAGACTCAGCCAACTCCATCATGGGCCCAACCCTCCTGCCAGAAAGGACGTTTCAGGAAGTGGTGTCTCAAGAAAGCAGCATCCATCATTAAAGACCTTCACCATCCAGTATGTACCGTCTTTGCATTATTACTTTGGGGAGGAGGTGCAGGGAGCCTGAAGACCCATTTTCAATGTTTTAGGAACTGCTTCCTCCCCCTCCACTATCAGATTTCTGAACATGACTTCATTATTTACCTTTCACACAATTTATTTTTGTAACCTATAGTAGTCTTCCACCTGTAGCACTGTCACACACCTGATTGTGAATCTAATTCAGAAGGTTATATCTAAACTGGAGAACTTGTTTGAGGAAGTCTTTATTTTCTGTAAGTTTTATTTCTCATACGTACATCAAAACATACAGTGAAATGTGTTGCCGGCGTCGACAGCCAGCACAGTCTGAGGATGTGCTGGGGGCAGCCTGCGAGTGTCACCATGTTTCCGACTGCAACCTCACATGCCTACAACTTAACCATAGAAACTACAGCACAGAAACAGGCCTTTTGGCCCTTCTTGGTTGTGCCGAACCATTTTCTGCCTAATCCCACTGACCTGCACACGGACCATATCCCTCCTTACACCTCCCAATGATCCTGAAATCTGAAACCCTGCCCCCTACACCAGTTCCTCAGCCATTTGTTCATCCTCCAGAGCATCCTATTCCTACCCTCACTGGCACGTAGCACAGGTAGCAATCCTGGGATTACCACCCTTGAGGTCCTGCTTTTCAACTTCCTACCAAGCTCTCTATACTCACTCTCCAGGACCTCCTCACTCTTCCTTGCTATGTCATTGGTACCAATGTGCACCACGACATCTGGCTGATCACCCTCCCACTTCAGAATGTCATGCAAACGATCAGAGACATCCTTGACCCTGGCACCCGGGAGGCAACAAACCATCCTGGATTCTCTGTCACGGCCACAGAACCTCCTATCTGCACCTCTAACTATTGAGTCCCCTATCACTACCGCTCTCCTCTTTTTCCACCCTCCCTTCTGCACTGCAGAGCCAGACTCAGTGCCAGAGATCTGGCTACTGCAGCTTGTCCCAGGTAAGTCATCCCCCCCAACAGTATCCAATGCGGTATACTTGTTGTTGAGGGGAATGGCCACAGGGGAACCCTGCTCTGCTTGCCCTTTCCTCTTCCCTCGCCTGACAGTGACCCAATTTCCTGCCCTCTGCTCCTTTGGTGTAACTACCTCCCTGTAGCTACTATCTATAATCTCCTCATTCTCCCGAAGGATCCGCAGGTCATCCAGCTCCAGCTCCAGTTCCTTAACGCAGTTTTTTAGGAGCTGCAGCTGGATGCACTTCTTGCAGGTGTCGTTGTCAGGGACACCGGAGGGCTCCCTAACTTCCCACAGCCTTCAAGAGGAGCATTCCAACATCCTGCCTGGCATTCTCTCTACTCTAAACAATCTGAACAAAAAAAACTTACCGGAACCTACCCTGGCCTCTGCCTGTTCTCACTGAAGCCTGTTGAGCCAAAGCCGTCCCACTCTGACTCAGTCCACTCCGACGATGGCCGCTACAACGATGGCCGCTGTATATGGTGGTCTGCTTTTAAACCTTGGCGCGCTACGTCACGCACCTGCGCAGTGCAGACCCTTCCCCCCCAGCAGTGTTTAAAAAAAAACGACTTTTTCTACCCAATTTTTTCACTCCTTTCTTCAGCTGCTTGCTCCGACTGAAACAAGAACCGTTGAAATTTACCCTAACCTGTACGTTTTTGGAGTGTGGGAGGAAACAGTAGCACCAAGATGAAACTCGTGCATTGATTACTAATTTAATTGGTTCAGCACCACATCGTGGGCCAAAGGCCTGCTCCTCTGCTGTACCATTCTATGATTTACTTGGGAGACATTGGCTGGAAGGGCTCTAAAATATGAAGTCTAAGAAATCAAAACAATTAAACCATGAGTGGAAGAAGTCCAAAAAAGTGTTGCAGGTGTCTTACGAATGGTTGCTGGTAGAGAAAGGGCACTAATATTCTTGTCAAGAAATGGGCTGCCTATTAATATTTGATGTTAACTTTAATGGTGAGTAAATTTAGGAACAATGTAAATCAGCATTTGCGTTAATTTCCTAACTGCCCAGTTTCTACATCAAATGGAGAATAAATAGGCATGGTGTTGAATTCATTGGCTGTTAAATGACTGAAAAGGTTACCAATATTCAGTTTACCAATAAAGTGACTCTGGTTAATTGGGGCAGCAGCTTATTTACGACAATTCTTAAGGAACAAAAACTAATCAAGAAAATAGCCGGGATTCCCTTTGTTAATTTGGGACATCGTGCCACTTGATTGGGATAGGAGACGGTTGCCAAAGTTTATAACTAGCATCAGTCATGTGCACTGGTGTGGCTGTTAAACACCACACTGTGCTTGGAGCCGACAGTTTTTAAATAGTGTCAGCTGCATGTGTTTGTGTTCAAAAAGCAGTGATTGATGTCACTAATAGTTTGCGAGATATAACCAGTAAGACAATTTGGAATTATTTTGCTCACTGCGGTTTCAGGCATTCAGATGTGGAGTTGCCAGAAACAGCTGAGAATGAAAATAAAATGATTTCACTACTTCAGCAAGATAGAAACTATGAAAAAATTTGACGATTAGAACATGGAGAGATCTTCGCAAAGCTCCACATCTCCCGATGATCCTTTGATATCATATCTGAAATGGACGAGTGGGCTGCTTTAAAGAGGGTGAATCCAAGGAAAGCATCCGGAATAGATGAAGCACTTGGCCATGTACTAAAGACCTGTGCTGACCAACTGGCTGGTGTGTTCACTGATACCTTTAACCTCCCGCTTCAGCAGTGTGTGGCACCCACCTGCTTCAAGCAGGCTTCAATTATAAAGGTGCTCAAGAAGAGCGTGGTGACCTGTCTCAATGACTATTACCCACTTGCACTTACATCCACAGTGATGAAGTGTTTTGAGAGGCTGGTGATGAAGCAGATCAGCTCCTGCCTGAGATGTAACTTGCTTCTACTTCAATTTACCTACCGGCGCAACAGGTTCACAGCCAATGCCACCTCATTGGCTCTTCACACAACACTGGAACATCTGGACAGCAAAGATGCATACACCATGATGCTCTTTATCGATTACAGCTCAGTATTCAGTACCATTATCCAATCAAGACTAATTAATACGCTCTAAGACGTTGATCTCAATACCTCCTTGTGCAAATTCCCTACTTGTAGACCCAGTCAATTCAGACTGGCAGCAATATCGCCTACATGATTTACATCAGCACAAGTGCACCAAAAGGCTGTGTGCTTAGTCCCTACTCTACTCACTTTACACCTATAAGTGTGTGGTTAAGCACAGCTCTAATAGCATATTCACCTTTGCTGATGACACCATTGCTGTGGGTGAGATCAAAGGTGGCGATGAATCAGTATGCAGGAGGAAGAATGAAAATCTGGCTGAGTGGTGCCACAACAACCACCTCTCACTCAATGTCAGCAAGAACAAAGAACTGATTGTAGACTTGAGGAGAAGGAAACCAGAGGTCCATGAGCCAGTCCTCATCGAAGGATCAGGGGAGGTGAGGGTTACCAACTTTAAATTCCTAGGTGTTACTATTCCAAAGGATCTGTCCTGGACCCAGGACATAAGTGCAATTGCAAAGGAAGCAGAGGTTTGGCACGAAATCTAAAACTTTGACAAACTTCCATAGATGTCCAGTGGAGAGTGTGTTGTCTGGCTGCATCACAGCATGGCATGGAAACACCAGTACTTTTGAATGGAAAATCCTACAAAAGGGAATGGATTTGGCCCAGCACATCACAGGTAAAGTCCTCCCAATCACTGAGCAAATCTACATGAAACACTGTTGTGGGAAAGCAGCATCCATCATCAGAGATTGCCACCACCCAGACCATGCTGTTTTCTCGCTGTTGCCATCTGGAAGAAGGTACAAGAGCCTCAGGACTCGCACTGCCAGGTTTAAAAACAGTTACTACCCCTCAACAATCAGGCTCTTGAATAGAAAGGGATAACTGCACCTACTTGCCCATTCATTGAGATGTTTCCACAACCAATGACCTCACTTTAAACTCTTCATTTCATGTTCTCGTTATTTATTGCTATTTATTTATATTTGCATCAGCACAGTTTGTTGCCTTCTGCACTTTGGCTGATCTTTCATTGATCCTGTTGTAGTTACTATTCTATAGATTTGCTGAGTATACCCACAGGAAAATGAATCTCAGGGTAGTATACGGTGACGTACATGTACATTGATAATAACGTCTACTTGGAACTTTGAATTTGCAGGAACTGACAATCATCTTGAATATTAGAATGAAAATGAAGACTTGGAGGATGTGACGGCAATTATCATCTGCACTAGATGTCTGCACTGATTTTGTTTATTTACAGAACATGGCAGTGATGGATTCCTCCGTCTATAACTACTGTATGAGGAATTACAGTTTTATAGTACTGCAGTAGTATTGTTAGAGTTCTGTATTTTATTTAAATACATAGTTACATAATTTTGATACTCAGTTAAACAGTAGTTTTCGTTTTGTACGTTTTTCACCATTTCCATGATACTTCGGCTAATTGGGGCAGCTGCTTAATTGGGCTAAAAGGTACTGGTGCCGATGTGCCCCAGTTATCAGAATCCATTGTTCTAATTGAAATATTCCAATTAAACAACTGAGCTATCACTTCACGCAGGTTTCTTCTCTTCTCGGCCGTTTTCCAATATCACTGAAACTTTTTGATTTACTGCCCCACTCCTCTCCTTCATACATGCTTTAGTTTCCAATCTGCTATTCGGCAACCCTTCTCTGTGTGAAGTTCTGTTGGATTCAAAAGATTGTGGAGACTGAGAGATAATGCTGCTCACTGCCACTTCTGGGCAGTATCCTGGACATCTTCAAGGAGCGTGTCTCAGAAAGGCAGCGTCCATTATTAAGGACCCCCAGCACCCGGGGCATGCCCTTTTCTCACTGTTACCATCAGGTAGGAGGTACAGAAGCCTGAAGGTAACCACTCAGTGATTCAGGAACAGCTTCTTCCCCTCTGCCATCCGATTCCTAAATGGACATTGAACCTAGGAACACTACCTCACTTTTTAAATATATGTTATCTCTGTTTCTGCACGCTTTTCAATCTAGTCATATATACATATACTGTAATTGACTTATTTGTTATTTTTTCTCTCTTCTATATCATGTATTGCATTGAACCGCTGCTGCTACTAAGTTAAGAAATTTCACGCCGCACGCCGGTGATAATGAACCTGATTCTGACTCTAGTTCTCTCCGATCATCACAGGATCCACCCAGCCTTTCAGTAAACCTGGGCTTCTGAGCTTTAACAGTATTTACTTCGCTCTGCTGTCAGTATTGCGGCTGAAAGACCGGAGCACTCATGAGTTTCTTCTGCTCATTAAGTCTAATGTCTTGTGACTAAATGACAATTCATTACAGATAATAAGTTAAACAATAGACTGTAACTGCTTGTGTCAGCAGTTTAGCAGTAAATGCTCAACAGGAACACCCCCTTGGCTTCAAACCTCTCCATTCATGATTTAAACATGGCATTCAGCAGCTTGATAATAAAACCTGGTCCTCACATAATATTTCATTGGACGACTAAAAGTAAACAAACAACATTAAACTTAAAGCCATTTAATGAAATTTAGTGAAATATTATGACAATTATTTCAGTATTACATATTATTTTATAACATGCTTAACTTTTGAATCTCTTAGGCATTATAATCTAGCTAAATATAAATATTAATCTAGTTATACAGTGTCTATAAAATGTATTCTCCCCCCTTGGAAGCTTTCGTGTTTTAGTGTTTTACAATGTTGAACCATAGTGATTTAATTTGGCTTTTTTAACACCGATCAACAGAAAAACACTCTTTCGAGTCAAAGTGAAAATAGATCTCTACAAAGTGATCTAAATTAATTACAAATATAAAACACAAAATAATTAATTGCTTAAGTATCAACCACCCCTTAAAAATGACACAGGAAATCATCACTGGTGCAGCCAATTCGTTTTAGAAGTCACATAATTAGTTAAATGGAGATCTTTTTATGGAGACCCGTGTGCAGTCAAGGTGTTTGAATTGATGGTAGTAAAAATGCACTGGAAGGTCAAACTGCTGGTGAGACAGTATCCTAGCAAAAAACTACACCATGAAGACAAAAGAACACTGCAAGCAACTCCGTGAAAACGTTATTGAAAAGCACGAGTCAGGATATAGATACAAGAACATTTCCAAGTCACTGACTATCCCCTGGAGTATGATTAAGTCAATCATCAAGAAATGGAAAGAATATGGCACAGCTGTAAATCTGTGACCGTACAAGAAGGGGACTAGTGAGCGAGTCCACCATTGGAGGACAACTCTGGAGGAGTTGCAGGCTTCAGCGGCTGAGATGGGAGAGACTGCGCATACAACAACTGTTGCCCAGGTGCTTCACCAGTCGCAGCTTTATGGGGGAGTGGTAAAGAGAAAGCCACTGTTGAAAAAAAACTCACATGAAATCTAGGCTAAAGTTTGCCAGAAGGCATGTGGGAGACTCTGAAGTCAGCTGGAGGAAGGTTCTATAGTCTGATGAAACCAAAATTGAGCTATTTGGCCATCAGACTAAACACTTTATTTGACATAAGCCAGACACCGCACACTATTAAAAACACACATCCCTTTCTTGAAGCTTGGTGATGGCTGTGGGAACGTTTGACTGCAACAAGCCCTGGAAGGCTTGTGAAGGTAGAGGGTAAAATGGATGCAGCAAATTACAGGGAAACCCTGGAGGAAAACCTGATGCATTCTGCAGGAGAACTGCAATTTGGGAGATTTGTTTTCCAGCAGGACAACGACCCCAAGCATAAAGCCAAAGCTACATAGGAATGGCTTAAAAACAAAAAAGTTAATGTCCTGGAGTGGCCATCTCAGAATCCAGACCTCAATCCAATTGAGAATCTGTGGCTGGACTTGAAAAGGGCTGTTAACTCACGATCCCCATGCAGAGCTTGAGCAGTTCTGTAAAGAAGAATGGGGAAAAATTGCAGCGTCCAGATGTGCAAAGCTGATAGAGACCTATCCACAGACATGAGGTTGTAATTGATGCCAAAGTTGCATCTACTAAATACTGGCTTAAAGGGGGTGAATACTTATACAATCAATTATTTTGTGTTTTTTTTGTGTTGTAATTAATTTAGATCATTTGTAGAGATCTGTTAGCACTTTGAAATGGAAGTGTCTTTTTCTGTTGACCATGTCAAAAAAAGCCAAATTAAATCGACTGTGCTTCAATGTTGTAAAACCATTAGTCATGTAAGCTTCCAAGGGGGGGGGGAGGGGGGTGAATCCTTTTTATGGGCACTCTATGTAGTCACAAGATATTTTTCAAGTCAAATTGTTGGTGCCTTGTTTAACCATACATTGTACACACCACTGAGGAAAACGGAGCTCCTTTGACAGTTCCATCAGATTTCTCTTTCCTTCCACTATTTGTTTGATGAGCTGAATTGCCTTTCCCATCTACATTTATACAGTTATCTTGTAAATTCCCTGATGAGAGATAAGATTAGGCTAGAGACAATAAGACCATAAGGCATAGGTGCAAACATAGGCCATTCAGATCGTTGAGTCTGCTCCACCATTTGATCATGGCTGATTTATTTTCCCTCTCAACCCCATTCGTCTGCCTTCTCCCTGTGAGATATGATGCCCTTACTAATCAAGAACCTATCAACATCTGCTTTAAATATACCCAATGACCTTATCTCCACTGTCGTCTGTGGCAATAAATTCCATAGTTTCACCATTGTCTGGATAAAGAAATTCTTCCTCATTTATGTTCCAAAGGGATGTCCGGATCTGAGGTTTTGCCCTCTGGTCATAGACTCCCCCACTATTGGATAAATGCTCTCCCTGCCCACTAAGGGGCGCCAAGCTTCTTGGGGTAAACATCACAGATTATCTCACCTGGTCCCTCAACTCCGCCTCTTTAGTCACTAAATTGCGGCAGCACCTCCACTTCCCGAGGAGGTTGAGGTGCGCGAGGTTCCCAGCGCAGTTTTAACTACATTCTACTGGAGCAGCATTAAGAATGTCCTGACCATCTGTTTCACACTCTGGTCTGGGATTTGCAAGGCATCTGACTGCAAGACCCTGCAACGGATTGTAAGGATTGCTGAGAGAGTCAGTGGGGTCTTTTTCCCCACCCCACCCAGCACATTTACCAGAAGTGCCGCATTTGCATTGTCAAGGACCCCTCCAATCTGTCCCACAATGTCTTTGACCTCCTTCTGTCGGGCAGAAGGTACCACTGTATATAAACAAAGACTGTTATGCTGTGTAACAGCTTCTTTCTTCTGGCTGTGAGCCTTCTGAACACTCTGCTACCACCCAGCACACATTATTTTTGTCACAGTGGTTGGGGCTTTGGGAGCAAGGGTGGACCCAAATGCAAGACACATCTTGTGAGGTTACTTAGGTTTAGTTTATTGTACGATACCAGGAGAGCAAGACAGAAGCAGGAATAGCGAACAGGATAAGGACTCAGGACTATGACTAGGCTGGGACCAAGGGTCTGGGCTTGGACTCGGAATCGGCTCCCAGAACTAGAGGAGACATGAAGAGGCTAGGGTATGGACTCCAAGCCCGAGACTGGGCAAGGACCCAGTACCTGGGTCTTGTCTCAGGCTTGGACCCCAGAACCAGGCATGGACATGACATGGGCTAGAGAGAGGAGGATCATGGAAAACAGAGCCTCGGTCTCAGGAGAGCAGGTACCTGGAACCATGGACACATACACAGAACAGAGAGCCGGGACCCCTTCTTGGGTACAGGACATAGGGCCGGGACTCACACACAGAACAGAGAGCCGGGACCCCTCCTTGGGTACAGGACATAAGGCCGGGACTTGCACACAGAACAGAGAGCCGGGACCCCTCCTTAGCTACAGGACATAGGGCTGGGACTCATGCAGGGCAATGGCAAGACGGCCTGACTTACCCCACGGAGGCAAGGACAGGACAAGACATGACTCCCCGTGGGGCAACGGCAAGATGGCCAGACTTACCCCACGGAGGCGAGGACAAGACAAGACAAGACCAACATGAATGAACACCAGACAGTACCTATCTAGCTCCGGTGATGGAACTAGACCAAAGTGCAGGCGGGGGCTGCAGACGAGGGCTAGAGGCGAGAGGGGCAGAGAAGGGATTCAGACAAGGGGGTAGGACAGGGATCACAGACCTCCAGGGCCAGGACTTGACTTGGTGCTAGGATGCCGCCAGGGCCAGGACTTGACTTGGTGCTTCTGGGTAGTGGCGAGCTCTCAACTCGGCCCAGGAACAGTAGACAGCGGTTCTTGATTCCCTCCGGCGGATTAACTGACGGACCCACCTCAGTGAGGAAACTTTGCAGCTCGCTTTAGCCGGGTAACTAGACAGGGGTGCTCCGGTGAGGAAGGGTGAATTACCGGCACTCGCCTTGGGCGGAGATTAGGCTTGCTCCGGCCAGATGACATTGGCACGCCGTACCTTGGTGACTTTGCAGACGCTCCTGCGCCAAACGGCTGAAAGCCGGAGACTATAAACTACCGGTTCAGCCGAACGTTAATTGCCTCTAATCACCAAAGTCGAGGGACACAGGAAAACAGGGAATCAACAGTCCGGATCGTAACATAAACAAGGTAAATTTAAAGGAACCCCGATCCGGACCATGACAGCTTTACGATGACACCAGTAGCATTATACTGTTGTATATTTAACTAGATTCCGTATGTGCACTTTATATCAAAATATATATATATACACATACAGAATTATTTTATTGTCTGTTAAAATGAATGTGTTAATATCATTTTGTATGATATCTGTAATGTGCTTTGCACCTTGGTCCCAAAGGAACATTCTTTCATTTAGCTGTATACAGGTGTATGGTTGAATGACAATAAACTTGAATTCTATCTAGGCCTTTCAATATTTGGTAGATTTCAAGGAGATCTACAACCCCTCTCCCCACCATTCTTCTAAACTCCAGTGTTTACAAGCCAAGAATTATCGAATTTTCTTCATATGTTGACCCTTTCATTCTCAAGATCATGCTTGTGAACTGCTCTCGACCCTCCCCAATGCTAGCACATCCTTTCTTAGATAAAGGGCCAAAAACTGCTCCCTATGCTCCAAGTGCATTTGACCAATGCCTTAAAAATCCTCAGCCTTACATTTTTGCTTTTATATGCTAGTTCTCTGAAAATGATTAAAAAACATTCCATTTGCCTTCCTCACTATCAATTCAACCAACAAGTTAACCTTTAGGGAATCCTGCATGAGGGCTCCCAAGACCCTTTGTACCTCTGATTTCTGAAGTTTCTCCCCATTTACAAAAATAGACAACACTTTTATTCCTTCTACCAAAGAGCACGACTATAAACTTCCCTAAATTGCCCATTTCCTAATCTTTCCAATTCTTCTGAAGGCTCCCTGCTTCCTCAACATTACCTGGCTCTCCACCTGTCTTTGTATCATTCACAAACTTGTTCATCAGTTCTGTCAACCACATCATTAACATATACTGTGAAAAACACTGACCCTGCAGAGCCCCACTGCTCACCAACATCCAACCAGAAGAGCACCTATTTATTCCCAGTCTTTGACTACTGCTAGTCAGCCTATATTCTGTCTATTCTAGTATCTTTTCTGTAATATCATAGGCTCCTATCTTACTTAGAAGCCTCATGAGTGGCACCTTGTCAAAGGTCCTCTGAAGATCCAAGGAAACAATCAGCAATAAATAGAATCAACAGGAAAGTAAAATAAAAGTAAATAATTGTACCAGTCAATATTTTGTATGTGTCAGAACGCTTAGAATTTATCTTCAGAAGAAGCATTGAGTTATTTTATCATGATGATTTCCAGCAGCAATTTTTTTTGTTTAAGATCATATCATAAAATGTATTTGAGTGCACTGTTATTAAAATAGATATATAAACAACCCTCGCCTCAGGTATTAAAATCAACCTTACAATGTCCTTTGCTTGACAGACAGGGTGGGCTGTAAACAAAAGCATCTTTGAGGGCAATTACATGGTGGATGCTCAATAATGGCTTTGAATCAAAGTAAAACAACCTTAGGACAAAAACCACACAGGAGCAAAAGATCCCTGAACTACCTTCTTAAAACTCATGTAATAATCATGGTGCATTTCTTATTACTAAAACAATGAGTCCTTCCCAGTTACTAAAATTTTAATGTTAGTCTCTTTACAGCGAAAATTTGTTTCTCAAATAGATAAGATGCAATTAGTCAGTGGGCTTGATTTGTATATCTGTGGGCGTACAATTTCTGCTACAATATTTGGAAAATGGTCACCTCTAAAGGATTGCTTAAATGAAAAAAGCCAGAAATGATTGGAACATCTATTTGTTGCATAAGGTGGCATGTCTACAAAAAAACGTGGTTATCCCATCAGAGGTCAAGACTGTCAGAGTTCTGATGAAAGATCATTAGCCTAAAATGATTAACTTTTTTTCTCTGATATGTGACTTATTAAAAGTTTACAACATATGCTGTACAATTTTCTATTTGTAACAGAAATATGGAAATAGTCTAATGGCGATACATTGATTAAAGGAGTGGCTAGAATCTTCAGAATAATAGTTGACGAATATTAAGGGGGGGTGAAAACTTATACAAATATCTTTACTAGACTCAGAAGATGATCATTTCACATTTGCTTGTGCAGGAGGAGAGGAGATTAATGGGGAACATCAAGCAAACTAAAATGGTTCTTTATAAGATGACCAGAATTTGGGCAATGAGTTTTAATTGGGCTGAAGTCACAGTCAAAGAACACACACTAGAAAAGGTATAAACTCAAAAGAGGTTCTGCAAATGCTGGAAATCCAGAGTAACACACATAAAATGCTGGAGGTATTCAGCAGGTCAGGCTTTCATGAAGAGGAATAAATGATCAACATTTCTGGCTGAGACCTTCATCAGGACTGGAAAGGAAGGGGGAAGAAGCCTTTTAGAAGAGAATGAAAGAAGAATTTTTTTATCCAGAGGTAGCAAATCTGTGGAATGCTTTGCCACAGACTGTAGTGGAGGCCAAGTCCATGGGGATATTTAAAGCAGAAGTTGATAGTTTCCTAAGCGGTCAGGGCATCAAAGGATATGGTGAGAAGGAAGGGGTATGGGGTTGAGTGGGATCCAGAATCAGCCATGATGGAATGGTGGAGCAGACTTAATGGGCTGAATGGCCTAATTCTGCTTCTGTGTCTTATGGTCTAATGTGAAAGCCAGAATAAGAAGGTGTAGGGAGGGGAAGGAATACATGCTGGCAGGAGATGGGTGAAACCAGGTGAGGGGGAAGGAGGGTGGATGAAGTGAAAAGGTGGGAAGTGATAGGTGGAAATGGTAAAGGGCTAAAGAAGAAGCTAACTGGTGGGAAAGGAGGGTGATCATGGGAGAAAGGGAAGGAGGAGGGGGACCAGAGAGAGGTGATGGGCAGGTGAGAAGAAAAGGGGCAAGAGGGTAGCCAGAATAGGGAATAGAAAATGAGAGAATAGGAAGAGGCAAGAAGTTTGAAAAATAGATGTTCATGCCATCAGGTTGGAGGCTAACAAGACAATATATGAGGTGTTACTTCTCCAACCTGAAAGTGGCCTTATTGTGGCAGTAGAGGAGACGATGGACTGATTTGATGGAATCAGAATGGGAAATGGAATTAAAATGGATGGCCACCAAGAAATCTCGCCTGTTGTGGCGTATGGAGTGAAGGTGCTTAATAACGCGGTCTTTTGTATGGCCTCCTCTACTACTACTACTAGTAACCCTGAAGCAGAGACACAACTGGGTACAAAGAATAGGTTAGATGGCAATGATGACTGGATATATCGGGGAGTGTGGAGCCAGACTGGTTTTCACATTGCAAGGCAAGCTGCTTTGTGTCATGAACTGAAGTACGTAACAGGAGAAAACCAGAGAGGGCCAGCAGAACTGGCTGGAGTAATACACACATCAGGAGATGGGGGAAATGTGCCACGGTGCACAGCCACCTCCATCTGATATGGTTATTAAAGCACATGTAATGTTGAACCCGGAACAAAGATAACATGCATCTGCTCCCCTCTGCAACAAATTCCTCTCGCATTGTGCCATGATCATGGCAGGTGCCTTTCTCCTTCTGGCATGGAAAATGGTGCTCTGCAAACCCTTCAACTCATTCTGTGACATACAGCATGATGCAACCAAATCACAGGGTGACATTGAGGGTGAGACCTGGCAAGGACTTGTGTTCCAGTTCATTTCCTGTGGGGCAGCCAGTTCGGAATCTGCTTTTAAACAGCAGAATCTAAACTGAATCGAAATGCCAGGCATTTTTACCTGTTTGAATCTCTAAAGTATCCTATACTAAAAAGTAATTCATAAAATAGCTTTAAATCTCACAACTGCACTGTAGGATATTTTCCTACCATTGATAGGACCTCCACTGTGACCCAAACCATTTACACTACATTGGGAGTTAAAATTCACACAGTATCCTTGACCAAAGTTCAAAGTACAATTATTATCAAAGTATGTATACCATATACAACCTTGAGATTCATCTTCGTGCAGGCAGCCACAAAACAAAGAAACGCAATAGAACTCATGATAAATACCCACACCTCAAAGACAGTCATACATCCAATGTGCAAAAAAAGAAACCAAATCATGTTAACAATAAAGAAAAGCAACCAGGTAATCTACAGAACATGAAGTACTGTTACTGCCATTCACTGTTTCTTTCCCTTTCTTCTATGTAGCCAGGAGTACTCGGTGCCACAGGCGTACAACAGCACAAGATAGGAGCAGCAAAAAGTGAAGTGACTAGCTAGAGGAAAGACAACCAGCAAAAACACAAGATCAGGCTGAAGCAGATTTTAGGAGAAAAGCTTAAACAAAATAAACAGCAGAGACAAAAGAGAAAAAGAATACCAAATATGTACAAGCATCTCTCTGGGAAATTTTAATTAGTGTACAGCTAATTAGGTTATCGGTATACTTTGGACCAAAACTTGTCAAATTACTACCCTGTTCATTTCAACCTGCTGTACAATATCATCAGAAACTTTGATTTAAATGTGAACTCTTCTAAATGCTTCTTAATTAACTCCTTAATGGAAGAAGGTAATTTATCTTATGTAGGACATATTTTAATTAGCCTAACTGATGAAAACTTAGAAGTAATATTGTGGTAATTCACAGGGTGATGTGAATTTTTGTTTGATTTGAAATTATTTTACCTTGAGTAAACTTGAAATTTAACATTGATACAGCAGATCTGAATTCTGTAAATGCAATAAAATATATCAATATTTGAGTCACAAAAGGTTGTTGAGTTGGCCTATCATTGTTGTTCATTTCACATTTACCATGGTAGCTCATATCATGTATCTTTTAAGGGTTGTTAAAATCCTTGAACACAGATTTATTTCCCTCTAAAACTGTTAAGGAATGAAGTTACAAGATTGGTTAGTAAAAGCAGATTTGCACAATGAACAAAGGCATCTTTATTCCACCTTGTACAAAAGTTGACTGCCTGAAATATCAGTTTTAGGTAGCTGGGCAAATCAGAGTTAGATGGTAGAGAAGATGTCCTGTTCCTGGGAGATTTCTAAACACCATTCTATCTAATCAAGTGAAGAAACTGAGAACACAGATTAAGAGTTTAGATTGACACAAAACTATTGCACTTTCATTTATCTATGGGTTGCAGCTTCAAGTGTGGGATGCACCCGTGAAGGTTGTTTGGGAACTTTGAAGCTGAGTCCTTACTATTTAAAAGTGAGGTACTAATAGCCTCCAACCAGTACTGACAACTCTTCCAAAGCCTTTGGAAGTCCACTGGAAATGAAGATAGGTGAGAACAAAGTGGGTGCCTCACTTTACAGCTATATTTCTGGACAGTTGTATGGATGAGGTTGGAGAAGTCATTTGTACTCAGAGATACAGGGATGCATCTACAGTAGGTCTGAGATGTAGCATCAAAAGTCAAAGTCTAGTTTATGATCAAATGCACTAGTATGTGTATGTACAGGTGCGATGAAAAAACTTACAGCAGCATCAAGGTCCACAGCAGCAGATAACTAACATTCACAAGAAAAACATTAACACACTTTTAATAAGAGAGAACACAATTAGAACAAAAGAAACAATGTCCATTGTAACAAAATGGTGGAGAAACTCAGCAAATCCTACTGTAATGCAAATGATCAAAGAGGACATAGTGTTGTTATACTGATTATGATTCTACAAGTTAGTTCAAAAGCTGAATGTTTTAAGGGAAGCAAATGTTCTTGAACATGGTTGTGTGGGACTTCAGGCTTCTGTACCTCCTGCATGATGGCCTGGCCTGGATAGTGGGAATCTTTGAAGATTGATACTACCTTCTTGAGGTAGCACCTCATGTAGATACTACTGAGACTGGGGAGGGTTGTACAGGGGTGAGCCCACACTTTCTGCAGTGTTTTACATTCTTGTTCTATATCAGATCATGAAGCACCTGATAAACCAGAAAAAGGATTTAATTTTCAGTGCAGCACAGGTATTAGCCACACAACTTATGAATACTGCAGTGGAAGGCGAGACTTCTGGCATACCAGCTCAGATTGCTGCTCTCATGTCTCTGGAAAAGAATCTTCATGTAGACATTGAAGGAGTCACAGATCTCCTGGAAATCTTCCTTCAACAGTGTCGGGAGGCAAGGACACGGACTGCCAGAAGCATTTAGCAGGTCAGGCAGCAGATTGTGGAGAAAGAACAGAGTTTTCATCAGAAGGTTCATTAACTCTGTTTCTCTCTCCCCAGATGATGCCTAACTTGTTGCTTTTATTTCAGATTTCTAACACCTATTTTTGTTATTCTTAATTTTATTTTTTTTTCTGCTGAGCTTATATCCTGGGGGAGCAGCAATGATACCAGGTTGTAATTGTCACAGTGCTTTTACTGGAATAGCTCAGGGCCCTGGTGCTGAGCCATGTCTGTAATCAAGAGCCAAGAATCCTTATCCTTCAAACACCACGCTTTGGACCAGATTTGAGGAGCAGAAGCAACAAACACAGAAAAATGCTTCAGAGAGAAAGAGTATTTCTGTTCTCTAATTACAGAGCTTTTCCCATCATAGCCACCTGTATTTAGTAAAACCCATGTCCTTCCAGTACAGGTTGGGATTTGATGCAGAATTCCACAATGCATGAGCTTTCTAATACCTCCTGCATTGGAGAAGATCCATTAAATTTGGAAAACATGCATCTGAGCTACCTGTAACTCACTACATAAGCAAATGAATTTTCCTTTCCTTAAGGAGCGTTATCCAGTGGTGCATTGCAAAATTTGCCAATGCAGTTGATATTTGTATGTGCTCCTGGAATGATTCATGGGTGATGACACTGACGGCCTTGTGACCTTCCTTGCCTCAGGAAGAGGAATACAAGTACAGCTCTCCACCTGCAGCTCTGACTGCAAAAGCAGTGAGAATTTTGGAAAACAGGATATAGTGCACCTCCAGCTCACACATGTACACTCAGTGATCACGTTTTTTGATACACATGCCTGTTAATGCAAATATCTCATCAGTCAATCATTTGGCAGCAACTCAATGCATAAAAGTGTGTAGACATGCTCAAGAGGTTCAGTTGTTGTTCAGACCAAACATCAAAATGGCCCCAAAATATGATCTAAATGACTTTAACCATGAAAACTTTGTTGGTGCTAGATGAGGTGGCTTGAGTATCTCAGAAACTGCTCATCTCCTGGGATTTTCACGCACGACAGTCTCTAGAGTTTACAGAGAATGGTGTGAGAAACAAAAAAACAGCAAGTGAGCAGAAGTTCAGTGAGTAAAAACACCTTGTTAATGAGAGAAGTCAGAGGAGAATGGCCAGACTGGTTCAAGCTGACAGGAAGGTGACAGTAACTCAAATAACCACGATTTACAACAGTGATGTACAAAACAGCTTCTCTAAATGCACAACATGTCAAACCTTGAAGTGGATGGGCTACAGAGGCAGAAGACCATGACATACACTTAGTTGCCATGTTATTAGATACAGGAGGTACTCAGTGGATTACCTACCGCCACCTGTTCTGGTCTTTCTGTCCAGACGGCCTTTTCTCTACTTCACACTTCCCCACCAATACTGCCTAGTGTATGACCATCAGGGGTCCCAGTTCTTGCACAGAAAGGGCTCCTTTCAAAATTAGAATCAGAATTGGGTTTATTATCACTGGCTTATCTTTTGTGAAATTTGTTTTTTTTTTGCAGCAATACCATGCAAAGGCAACAAATTGCAAAATAACTACATAGTGCAAAATAAGGAATAATGGAGTAGTGTTCATGAGGTCAGGAATCATTCAGAAATTTGATGGTGGACGGGAAGAGGGTGTTTCTAATTAGTAGAGTACATGTCTTCAGGCTCCCCTACCTTGGATATCATATGTTCTATGTAAATTCCCAGTCAGAATGTGGCATACTGCTATTCTGCTAGTATGTGAAAACTTGTTTAAATAGATCAGGTTTGGTACTGGCGGGGGCCAGGGTGGGAGACTGGTAGCTGTGTTGGAATGGGTAATTGGGGAGAGTGTGTGGTTAAGGTGGTTTCTTCTTTCTGTCAAGAGCAGACTTCTGTCTGTGCTTCACACAGTGTGGTCTATTACTCAGGAGTACTATAGCAAATGGTGTTAGTTTAATAGAGGTCCTTGTCCCAGTGGCATCAAATCATTACCACAAGCTCTCTTAGCTACATTAGTGTACAGAGAGTGATTTATTATGCTATTTCATACTCAGAGCATCAAAAAGTCTACATAATGACCCTATTTGTGATTAGTCATTCTTTGGAGTTCTATTCACACCATGATGACAGCCAATAATTTGCAGCGAGTAAGCCAATAATCTGGAATTGGGAAGGGCCCTACAGAAGACTCAAAGCACAGAAATGAAAAGGTATTTATTTTTCATGCCCCATGATTCAAAATTTAATTTAACCAAAACTAATCGTTATTTCTGGGCCAAATCAGACAAAATTGGACCAGGTATTTACAGACGCAATCCACATTAATTACACTTGGTGTTTACCCTGTGTCAAATGCAGCTATTGCTGAACAGTGTAGGTTTCAGTCAACACCAATTCCAGAAAGCAATCCAGGCAGAGACCGTCAAGGAATTAGAGGCATGTAGCACTACACTTCAGCTCTATTCAAGACTTAAAAGGCCACTCTGCCAGCATTAGGCCACTTTGCGAAGCAGTACCCATATTCTTTGGAGCCTGACCATGTGCATATTGGTGTCCAGCTTATGCACAAATTAACAACAAATGCTTTTTGGAGGATGTGATAAATGAACAAACAATGCTGTATTTTGCTGAATTGTCATCCTACTGGAAGCACAAACCAACTGCTTGGCTTGCCAAGCAACTACATATAAGAATGTCAACATTTAGAGTTAGTTTTGTGCTGTTTTTGTCACATTAATAATTTTGTCATCTATGTCATTCAAATCTGAAGCAAAACCATGCAACTGACCTTGAAGTGAAGGCACAAAAAATGCACAATTTCAAAGACCATTTCCACTGCAGTATCCTTCTCCCTTGTGCCTGGTTGCCAAAGGGATTGTGCCTTTAAGGATTGATCAAGGGAAATATATTACAATGATTTTGCTCTTGCTGGAATTGGTCACAATTCAAACCTGTTGAGCCAGGATTCATGCGACTGCTATTACACACTTGATTTCAACCAATATTGCAATGTTTTTGAGGTTGAGGCACTTCATCTCCATTTAAGAAGGTTTCACTTCTGGTTTAAGATGGCGCTGGTGAACCTCAGTGACTTCTGGCTGCTAGCTAACTAAACAAAAAAACAACTAAATACTTAATCGCACTTTTTCTGGACAATGATCATCACAATTAATAGCCTCTAACTTCCACTGAAGGCAATTCAGTGTGGCAGAAGTGAGGCAAGGTGAGGTGGTGCACCTGTCACTGCGAGTAAGGCAGACCCAAGGTTCGATCAATTTAAGTGCCGGACCGCATTGGAGAGGTTGGGTACAGGCCAAATTGAGGTGGCAGTGGAGTCCTGGCCCCAGAGCGGATCAGGGCAGAGATTTAAATGTGGGGCTGAATTGGAAAGGTCAGGAACAGGCCCAATTGCGGTGGTGGGGTTCTGGCCCCAGAGCCATTGAACCCGACACTTGGACGGAGATTTAGACATTGGGTGAGATTGAAAAGATCAGGGTGCTGGGGCCCAAGGTGAGGAACGGGCCGACTCAAATCTCTGCTCCAAGAGGTTTACTCAGCTTTGCGCTAAACTATGGAACACTCTTTGCGGACTTAGGTTCAGAACACTATTTGCTTGGGGTTACTCTTTGTATGATGGCTGTTCAACAGACTTCTTTTTATGGGTTCTTTTTTCTAGGCATGATGTGTTTTTTTTCTCTCTGAACATTGAGTGTTTGACAGTCTTTTTCTAATGGTTCTTTTGGGTTTCTGTGTGGCACGGCTGCCTGTTGGGAGACAAACCTCAAGGTTGTATAACGTATACATACTTTGATAATAGATGTACTTTGAACTTTGAACCTAATCTGGCACAGTCACTACATTCGATGATGCTTCAGTCCACCAAGAAAGTGTAATCTAATTTCCAACTAATGGTCTATTACTCAAGTGTACTACAACAAATAGTGTACAGAGTATATTTAAAGAGAGTTACAAAAAATGCAGCCACATTTCTTGATAACATCAGCACATCTTTCTTTCCCCAGTAAAACGCTGTGAGTGGAGAAGTACAATTACAAACAAATCAATCCTAGTCACACGTAGCAGGTTGGTATCAAGATATGACTGATGTAGGAAATGACTTCATCATCTCTATTCTAGCTATAAATAATGGTGTTGCGACAGTCCTATGTCATTCTAAGGTCACAAAGGTCATTTAATTCAGACAAGTAGCCATTAGTGATAGACTATTGCGTGGAGAGGCAGCGTAATGTAATGCCTAGCATGTAGTATCAGCAAGGCTATCAAATGGAGAACAAATGGTGCAATTTCGACCATATATGATAAATTATATAAAGCAGTTTATGGAATTTATAAAATGGGTTGCAGACAGATCTGAAGAGTCCAGGGAGCAGTTGTAGTGTGAAAATTGTTTGCCACATTAAAGCTAAGTCCATGGTAACTTTCTCCACGGGCAAAAGCTCATTAGAAATCAATTGAATATATATTTGAATATAAACCTTCAATAATATTTGTGCAGAGAGAAATGTTATAAATATAAAAATGGCAGCATTTAGAGCTACTTTTTATCCAGTCATTATTTTTATATGCACATCTGTCAAAGCTCTCACTGTCAATTTCATCTTTTACATTCCTTACTTTGTTAATTATTAAGTCTGATTTACTCAGCATAAGATAACAAACAAATGATTATCTCACATAACTAGAATTAATTAACATGCTTGGTATAAAATAATCTAATGAACTGGAAACTTGTCAATTTGTATTTCCTTTTCAAAGCATCAAGATATTTGGGTCCAATTACCATTATTTTACTTGGCATTATGACCTTTATTTTATCTTGCTATTGCTTTTAGATGCTTTTCCATGGACAAACCAAGAATGTAATTAAGAGAACTGTAATTAGTATATGACACATCTGCCAAAATAAAAACTCAAATTTTGTGTTAGTCATAAGGAAAGTTGGAACTGGGCCAGATTAACCCCTAAATTTTCACTGTTTCAGGTTGAGACTCTGCTGTTTACTTTTGCAAATTCTACCAACATTTTTGCTTCCAAGGGTAAAATAATGCTTTTAGTGGAAGAACTGATGTAAAAAAGCTTCAGTTGTGAAACTCAGTACTGACATAAAAACATTCTAATGCCCTTGCAGACCATAGCAAAACATCAGATTGTTATCCGATGTTTACCATAACAATATTTATAAGGTGCTATAGCTCTATAAACTGATTCATCAGGGCCTAAATTGATGGATCCAACCTGTGCGTGGCTTTTCAGTAATAAAACGGAAGGAGCATGTCATCTTTACACTGTCCGATATTTCTAGCCCCTTGTGATGATTTTCAGCCAATGTTTACTGGATGAATCTACTGTCCATGAACCTGTTCTAAAGTGTTTCTACCTGCACTGTTTCTACCTCTACCACTTCCTCTGGCAGCTCATTGCATATACTCATCATGTGGATTATATGTTCCACATGTAATCTGTGTGAAAAATATCTTCAAGATCCTTTTTAAACCTTTCGCCTCTTACCTTTGTTGGCCAGAAAGAACTACAGTCTACAAATCAGTGAGTTTGAATGAATCAAGAACAGTTTGGTGGTTTAGTGGCATCCGTTAGTCTCGCGAGACCATGGACCTGCGCCTGGAGGGCCTTGCTTCAGTTGTGTTACAGCAGCACCTGTTGTGGCTGTAGAGGCCCACACGGGAGTGACAGTCTCGGCTGCATCGACTGCTCTTGAAGGTGCAGTCCTCCAGTGTTGTCTTGGTGCTGTTTTTCCGACGAGTGCACTTTTCTTCAGCAGTAAACCTCAGCTTCTCTTCTCCTCTTTTTAGACTTCTGCGTAGTTCCATCCTCCAGTGAGAGCGATTGCTTGCGATGTCCTCCCATCTCTCGACGTTCATTTTCATTGACTTCATGTCTCTCTTGCAAACATCTTTGATATGAAGATGGGGCCACCCTTGTGCTCTCTTGCCGGAGGCCAGTTCCCCGTACAGCAGGTCTTTCAGGATCCTCTCATCTGACATGTGGTGTATATGGCCCAGCCAGCGGAGACGGCGTTGTTGGAGCGGGGTGAAGAGGCTGGGTATCCGGGCGCGGGCCAGGACCTCATTGTTGGTGACTCGGTCAGTCCACTTAATGTCCAGGATGCGTCTCAGGCTGCGAAGGTGGAAAGTGTTGAGACGCCGCTGTTGTCTGGAGTAGAGGCTCCAGGTCTCGCTGCCGTAAAGCAGTGTGCTGAGGATGCAGGCCCTGTAGACTGCAACTTTGGTGTGCGTCGTCAGCTTTCTGTTCTCCCAGACTCTCTTTGTCAGCCTGGCGAATGTTGAGGCTGCTCGTCCGTTCCGTCTGTTGATGTCAGGGTCTAGGGAGAGGCTGTCCGTGATGGTAGAGCCAAGGTATGTAAACTCATGAACTATCTCCAGCTCGTAGTTGTTGATGGTAATGGCAGGAGGGTGCTCAACGCCTGGGCCCAACACGTTGGTTTTCTTCAGGCTGATGGTCAAGCTGAAGTCCTGGCAGGCTCTAGAGAAGCTGACTACGAGGCGTTGCAGTTGCTCTTCAGAGTGTGTTGCCAGTGCCGCGTCATCTGCAAACAACATGTCCCTGATGAGTACTTCACGAACTTTGGTTTTTGCCCTCAGCCGGGACAGACTGAACAGCCTCCCGTCCAATCTGGTGTGGAGGTAGACACCATCAGTTGATGTTCCAAAGGCGTGCTTCAGCATGTCTGCGAAGAAGATGCCAAACAGGGTGGGGGCAAGTACACAGCCCTGCTTCACACAACTGCGGATGCTGAAGGCCTCCGAAGAAGAGCCCTTGAACTGAACGATGCCCTTCACGTCTGTGTGGAATAACTGAACTATCCTGAGGAGCCTTGGGGGACAACCAATCCTGGCGAGGATTTTGAACAGACCGTCTCTGCTCACAAGGTCGAAGGACTTCGTGAGGTCAATGAAAGCGACATAGAGTGGTTGTTTTTGCTCTCTTCATTTCTCTTGTAGCTGTCGAAGGGAGAAGATCATGTTGATTGTGGAGCGTTCTGACCTGAAACCACACTGAGACTCGGGATATACCCTTTCAGCTATTTTCTGCAGTCTGTTCAGGACCACGCGGGCGAAGACCTTCCCAACGATGCTCAGCAAGGAGATTTCCCTGTAGCTGTTACAGTCGCTTCTGTCCTTTTTGTTCTTATATAAGATGACAATGTTGCAGTCTCTCATGTCTTGTGGCACTGCTCCCTCTATGCAGCACTGGCACAGTAGTTCGTGCAGGTGGTTTAGCAGGATGCCCTTGGCGCATTTGATGGCCTCTGGTGGAATGCCATCCAATCCTGGTGCCTTCCCAGTGGGCAGGCTGTCGATGGCTTTACTCAGCTCTTCGGCAGTCGGCAATGCATCAAGTTCCAGGCATTCCATGGCATCTAGCGCGCTGACCGAGATGCTGTTTTCTCTGGAGAAGAGGTCAGAGTAATGCTCCACCATATCTCCATCTGCTTGCCTTTGTCATTGATGGTCTCGCCTGTTATGGTTTTCAATGGTGCTGTCTTGCTCTGGGTTGGCCCGATGGCTTTCTTGATCCCCTCGAACACTCCACGGATGTTGCCTGTGTCAAATGATGACTGAATGCTTTCGCATAGTTGTAGCCAGTAATCATTTGCACAGCGTCTGGCTGTTTCCTGGGCCTTGCTTCTTGCTGTCCTTAGTGCTTGCAGTGTTGCCTGGGTGGGGTGGTGTTTGTGTTCTAGTAGTGTAACACGCTTCACCTCGATGACAGCGGTGAGCTTACTTGAGCTCACTTCAAACAAGTCCTGTGTCTTGCCCCGTTTCTTCCCGAAGGCCTTGAGTACAGTGCTGTGGATAATGTCCCTAAGAGAGTCCCATCTCTGCTGAGCATCTCCGTCTGGAGGGTCTGCAAGGAGAGCATCCTCCAGTGACTTAATGAACTCTGCAGCTTTATCTGGGTGTTGTGTCTTACTGGCATCGATGTGCTACTTGCCTGGAGGCTTGGTGCAGTGCATCTTCTTCGCCGAAGTCTGATCTCGGAGTAAACCAGAGAGTGATCCGTGTCGCAGTCGGCACTCTGAAAGGAGCGAGTCATGAGCACATTTCTCAGGTCACAAGAACAGTAGAAGCAGGCAATCCAATTGTCTGTTCTCACCATGTGCTTAAAAGAGATGGAGGCTGTCACTTTGTGAAGCTGCTGTGCGTCCACTAAAGTTGCTTAGCTTGATCAGCGTTTTAAAGTAGACACAATGAAGCCCCAGGTAATCTGCTAGACTAGAGATACTTTCCAAATAAGAAGTTGTTTGTGAGCAGTTCTTTCATTAGATATAACATGCAGGTTTGTGAATGTTGCGGCCTGTGTCTGCCTGAATGATTTGAGCTGGTTACTGAAGAGAACAAAGAACCATAAATTATCAGTTGTCACTTGCAGAAGTAAGGCAATGAATGGATGCATGCTTGGATCAGAGCCAATAAGAAGGTGTTAAAGGTCAGTCAGATGACCTGTAGCCAATAGCACTGAAATACAATATTTGAATTGGTAATGAATGAATATAAAAGCAGATGATTTTAGTCTCCCTAATATTGACTAGGATCAGATGGTGCAAAATTGGCTAAGTGCATCCAAGAAAGTTTTGTCAAGTAATATGCAGATTGCTCTACATGAGAAGAGGCTACAATCAACTTTAGGAAATGAGGCTGGGCAAGTGGATGATGTGCCACAGTGGGGTTGTATTTTGAGACAAGTGACCATAATTTTGATGGAATTAGACAGGACCTGGCAAGAATTGATTGGGAGAGGATGTTTACAAGTAAAGGGATATCTGCAAAAGGGAGGCTTCTAAAAGTGAGACAGGGAGTGTTCAGGACTAACATGTTCCTGTTAGTGTGTAGGATACGGCTGATTAGGAAAAATAAGGAGGCATTTATCAGCAGCAGGGATCAAGTAAATCTTTTGAGTATTAGTGATGTAGGAATACACCTAAGAAGAAAATTACAAGGGAAAAAAGGGACATGAGATATCCTTAGCAGATAAAGTAGACAGTAGGTAGATGGAAACTTTATTGATCCCAAAGAAAATTACAGCATCACAGTAGCATTTCAAATGCACAGACACACAAATATTAGAAGAGAAATAAGAAAGAACAAAAAAAAAAGTTACCTCAAAGAGTCTAACAGGAGGGGATCATCACTTCCTGGCTATGGGTTGACTCATTATAGAGCCTAATGGCTGAGGGTAAGAATGACCTCATATAGCGCTTTTCGGAGCAGCACAATTGTCCTATACTATTACTAAAAGTGCTCCTCTGTTCAGCCAAGTTGGCATGCAGAGTGTGAGAAACATTGTCCAGAATTGCAGGGATTTTCAGTAGGGTCTTTTTTTCTACCACAGTCTCCAGTGTGTCCATTTTGACTCCTATAACAGAGCCAGACTTTCCAATTAGTTTATTGAACCTGTTAGCATCACCTATGTTGATGCCATTGCCCCAGCACACCACCTCATAGGACATTGTACTGGCGACAACAGACTGGTAGAATATGAAGAAGAGGTCTGCATGCTCCAAAGGACCTCAGTCTCTTCAGGAAGTAGAAGCGACTCTGGCCCTTCTTGTACACAGCCTCTATGTTGGTGCTCCACTCAAGCCTGTCATCCAGCTGCACCCCCATCAACCATCACCATCAATAGTAACAAGGAGCAGTGCAGGCTTAGTCTTCCTAAAGTCCACTATCTTCTCCTTTGTCTTATTGATATTGAGCTGCAGATAGTTCAGCTTGCACCACTTGACAAAGTCTTCCATCTGGGCCCTGTATCCATCTTCCTGTCCTCCCTTTATACACCCAACTATTGCTGAGTCATCAGAGAATTTCTGCAGAGGACATGACCGTGTTGTATCTAAGGTCCAAGTTATACAGGGTAAACAGGAAGGGAGCCAATACAGTCACCTTCCAGTCTGAAGCCACACAAACTGTGGTCTGCCAGTCAGGCAGTCCATTATCCAGGATACAATGGAAGTGCCAACCTGCACTGAATGGAGCTTCTCCCCCAGCAATAAGGGATGTATGGTATTAAAGGCACTTGAGAAATAAAGAAAAAAGATCTTCACAGTGCTGCCCTGCTGATCCAAATAGTAGTAGGTTCTATTCAGCGGGTAGATAACAGCATCATCGACTCCAATGCACTTTTGATAGGCAAACTGCAGGGAATCGAGGGCAAATCTGATCAGGGGTCGGAGATGAGCCAGGACCAGCTTCTTTAGGGTCTTCATGATGTGTGAGGACAGGGCCACTGGATGGTAGTCATTCAAGACTTCTGGTTGGCCCTTCTTAGATGCTGGGACCACACATGATGTTTTCCACACAGTCGGGACTCTTTCCAGGCTGAGATTCTATAAGATTCCCCTATAAGAACACTACAAAGAGATCCCTGTAAGATTCTTAAGCATATAAAAAACAAACTGGTAACTAGGCACAGAACAGATTCCCTTAATGATCAGGGTAATCTTCTATATGTGGAGCAAAGTAAGATCAGCAAAGTCTTGAGATAGTACTTCCATACCTACAGTAGAGAAAGTCATGTAAATTAGTGCATTCAAGGAAGAGAGCAGTGATGGCCTCAATCATATTGACATTATGAAAGGAGGTGTTGAGTATGCTGGAGTGCATAAAGGTGGATAAATCCCCAGACTCTGAAAAGTATATTGTATGATAGTGTGGACAGCAAGGGAAGAATTTGCTAGAGCCCTTGCAGAAATTTTTGTACAGTAACACACACACAACTAATGGAGGAACTCAGCAGGTCAGGGCCCAACTATGGATAGGGGTAAAGAGTTGCCATTTTGGGCTGAGATTGGGACAGGAGAGGAAGGGGAAGAAGCCAGAATAAGATGGTCGGTGGAGGAGGAGTACAAGCTGATAGGTGTTAGGTTAAGCCAGGTGAGGGGAAAGATAGATGGGTGGGAAAAGGGGATGAAGTGAGAAGTTGGAAGGTGATAGGTGGAAAAGGTAAAGGTCTAAAAAAGAAAGAATCTGTTCAGAGAAGAGAGTGGACCACAGAAGAAAGGAAAGGAGGAAAGGTACCCAAGGGAGATGAGAAGAGAAAGAGTAAATGGGGAGCCATAATGGGGAATGGGAGAGAAGGGGAAGGGGGGAGAAACTCCTGGAAGTAGGAGGAATCAGTGTTCATTCTGTGAGGTTGGAGGCTACCCTGACAGAATATGAGGTGTTGCTCCTCCAACTTGAGAGTGGCCTCATGGTGGCAGTATTGGAGGCCACACTTAGCTTTAGGATTTCAAAAGAATGGATATTAATGACTTTCTGAGAAGATTCTGTGGCTTCAATGAAGTTCTCACTAATGGAAATTCTGTATCAGCCAGCAATCTCTTCGAAATGGAGCCATAGAAAAAGGTTATAAGACATGGGAGCAGAATTAGATCATTCAGTTCATCTGCTCGACCATTCCATCATGGCTGAATTATTATCCCTCTCAACTCCATTCTTCTGCCTTCTCCCTGTAACCTTTGCTAATGTCCTTGCTAATCAAGAACCTATTTCAACTTCTGCTTTAAATATACCCAATGACTTGGCCTCTACAGCCATTTCTGACAATGAATTCCACAGATTCACCAGCCTCTGGCTAAAGAAATCCCTCCTCATCTCTGTTCTAAGCAATTTTTTTCTATTCTGAGGCTGTGCTTTCTGGTCCTACACTCTTCCAGTATTGAAAACATCTTGTGCACATCCACTCCATCTAGGCCTTTCAATGTTCAGTAGATTTCAATATGAGTGCCTCTCATCCTTCTAAGCTCCGTTGAGCACAGGCCTGGGCCATCAAACGCTCCTCATTCCAGGCATCATGGTTGTAAACATTTTCTGGACCCTCTCCAATACTAGCACATCCTTTCTTAGATAAGAGGCCCAAAGCGGCTCACAATACCCCAAATCTGGTCTGACCAATCCCTTACAAAACCTCAGCATTACACGCTTGCTATTATATTCTAATCTTCTGGAAATGAAAGGGAACATTGCATTTACCTTCCTTATTACAGAATCAACTTGCAAGTTAAACTTCAGGGAATTCTGCATTCAGACTTGATTAGTAAGGGAAAAGAATGTGTCTCAATGACTATCATCCAGTAGCAATTACATCCACTGTGATGAAGTGATTTGAGAGGATGGTAATGAAACATACCAATTCCTAACTAAGAACGGACTTGGATCTGCTCCAATTTGCCTACAGGTCAACAGCAGATGGCATTTCATTAGCTCTCAACTCAACCCTGGAATATCCAGCCAGCAAAGATGCATAGATCAGGATGCTCTTCATTGACTACAGCTCAACTTTCAATACTTTCATTCCCTTGGAACTAATCAATAAGCATCAAGACCTCCTTGTGCAACAGGATCTTTGATTTCTTCACTTGCAGACCCAAGTCAATTTGGACTGGCAACAACATCTCCCCTATAACATCAGCACATGTACACCATATGGCTGTGTGCTTAGCCTCCTGCTCTACTCGCTAAGCACAACTGCAGGGCAATATTTAAGTTTGCTGATGACACCACCATCACTGGCCGAATCAAAGGTGGTGATGAATCAGCATATCGGAAGGAGATTGAAAATTTGGCTGAATGGTGCCACAACAACAACCTCCCACTCAAGTTTACTAGTGCTGCATGGTGGGGTTTAAACTAGAGATGCAGTGGGAGAAGACCAGGGTGCCTGGATAGTTAGTGGAGTTAGTGGAGAGGTTGTTAAGACCTCAGACAAAGTCAGGAACCAAAAGGTTGTCCTGAGTGGGGTATATATGAATACAAGAAATATCATAGGAAAGGCAGATGAGCTTAAGGCATGGATCAACACCTGTGGTTATGATATTGTAGCCATTAGTGAGACTTGGTTGCAGGAGAAGCAGGGCTGACAGCTTAATATTTTGGTATTTCGCTGTTTTAGACATGATAGAGTGGGAGGGATTTAAGGCAGTGGGATAACATCTTGTCATGGCAGTGCTCACTCAGGCCAGGTTGGAGAACTTGTCTAGTAGGTGTTATGGGTGGAATTGAGAAACAAAAAAGCTATGACCATGTTTATGCGGCTTTATTAAACACCGCCCAACAGTCCAAGGGATTTAGAGGAACAAAGTTACAGTGATCGCAGACTGTTGCAAGATATACAGAAGGTGGTCATTTTAACTTTCCACATATTGACTGGGAGTCCCATACTGTAAAAGGAGTAAATAGGATAGAGTTTGTCAACCTTTAAAGTTTCCTTAGTCAGTACGTAGAAGTACAAATGAAAGAGAGTGCAATACTTGATCTGCTATTAGGGAATGAGGGCAGGCGACAGAAGTTTGTGAAGGGGAATACTTTATATCTAGTGATCACGATACCATTAGTTTCATGGTAAATATGCTAAAAAAGTAGGTCTGGTCCTTGGGCTGAGATTCTAAATTGGAGAGAGACCAATTTTTGATGGTACTAGAAAGGATCTAGCAAGTTTGGATTGAGACAGGTTGCTTTCTCGCAGAAGTGTACTTGTTAAGTGGGAAGCCTTCAAAAGTGAAATTTTGAGAGTACAAAGCTTGAATGTGCCTGTCAGAATAAAAGATAGCGATAACAGCTGTAGGGAACCTTGGTTTTCAAAACATACCGAGGCCCTGGTTAAGAAAAAAAAAGGTGCATAGCAGTTATAGGCAGGTAGGTACAAATGAGATGCTTATGGAATAAAAGAAATACAAGAGAACACTTAAGAAAAAAGTAGGGGGTGGGGGGGGGGCTAAAAGAAGGCATGAGGTTGCCCTAGTAGACAAGGTGAAGGAGAATCCTAAGGGATCTTACAGATATGTTAAAAGCAAAAGGATTGCAAAAGACAAAATTGTTCCTCTGGAAGATTAGAATGGTAATCCATATCTGGAAAGCCTGAGTTATAAGGAAAGATTGAATTGGTTAGGACTTAATTCCTTGGAACATAGAAGACTGAGAGGGGACTTGATAGAGTGATACAAAATTATGAGCAGTGTGGATAGGGTAAGTGCAAGAAGGCTTTGTCCACTGAGATTGGGTGGGACTGCAACCATAGGTCAGAGATTAAGGATAAAAGGTGAAACGTTTCAGGGGAACATGAGGGGAAACTTCTTCGCTGAATGGGTCATGAGCATGTGGAACAAGTTGTTAGTCATGCAAGCCTGATTTCAATGTTTAAGAAATGTTTGGATAGGCACATAGATGGTAGGGGTATGGAGGGCTATGGTCCCAGTGCTGTTTGATGGGAATGAACAGTTTAAATGGATTGTCATTGACTAAATGGGCTGAACGGCCTGCCTCTGTGCTGTACTTTTCAATGACACCATGACTCAATGTCAGCAAGACCAAGCAGCTGATTATTGACTTCAGGAGAAGGAAACCGAAGGTTCATGGGCCAGTCCTCATGGATCAGAAACGGAGAGGGTGGATCAGCAACTTTGAATTCCTTGGTGTTATCATTTGAGAGGATCTGTCCTGGGTCCAACATGTAATTACCATTATGAAGAAAGCATTGCAGAGCCTCTACTCTCTTGAAAGTTGCGAACACTTGGCATGTCTTCTAAAGCTTTGACAAACTTCTACAGATGTGTATTGACTAGTTGTATCATGGCCTGTTATGGAAACACTAATGCCCTTGAATGAAAAAGCCTACAAAAAAATAACAGTCCAGTCCATCAGGGGTAAAGTCCTCTCCACCACTGAGCACATCTACATGGAGCATTGTCACAGGAAAGCAGCATCCATTCTCAAAGACCCCCACCACCCAGGCCATGCTGTCCTCTTGCTGCTGCTATCAGGAAGAATGTACAGGAGCCACAGGACCTATGCCACCAGGTTCAGCAACAGTTATTACCCCTCAATGATCAGGTTTTGAACCAGAGGGGATAACTTCACTTAACTTCACTCACCCATGACTGAACTGTTCCACAACCTATGGACTCCTCATCTCACTTTCTTGATATTTATTGCTTATTTATTATTATTATTAATAATAATATTTCTTTTTTCATTATTTTTGTATTTGCATAATTTGTTCTCTTTTGTACATTAGTTGCCAATTCTGTTGTGGTCTTTCATTGATCCTATTGTGTTTTTTCTATATGCTGTGATTCCCTGCAAGAAAATGAATGTCAGGGTTGTATATTGTGAAATATACAGTATGTACTTTGAACCTCTGATTTCTAAGTTCAGTCCCTATTTGGAAAATAGTCTGTGCATTTATTTCTTCTGCCAAAGTACATGACCATACACTTCCCTACACAGTTTTCTATCTGTTAATGTATAAGAGTATTGAAGAATTGGCATTTTACAGTGTATGTCTGGCACTATGGGAAAATCTTCTATTCACCTCAATCCTGAACACTTGTCTATTGGCACAAAGCACAAACTCTCACCTGCTTTATAAAGCTGTATTTTGCTGGCAAGGACAATATTATCTGGAAAAAAGAGGTGAAAAACCCTTTCCACCTGCTATATACGGATATATAAAACCTGCACTTAAAAGCTGTGCTTTTCAGTCAGGGAGCCATAAAGATCTTCCTGGAAAAATTGAAGGGTTACAGATCTGATAAATTTATATTTTTCTTTCCCTGATTCTTTTTCATGAAAGGAACGGGAATAGATATTACATCATTTAAATTGTTTATATTTTGCTCTGATAACTTCTGATTAATAAAGTAAGGATAAATAACAAGTGCATCGGAGGGAGATAGGGTGGAAATAAACAGGGGATCATGGGAAGTTTGGGATCCAGTAGGCGGAACATAATTAAGTTAATACGCAAATTAGAAAAAGGAAAATTGAATTATAACATGTCTTAGGCGACAAGCAAACAAATGTTAACTAACTAACAGAATACTAAACGCTAAATTACCTGTGAACAGCTGGGAAGATAAGTACCAGTTCACCAATGGAAATGATCTTAAGAAAAAATTATGGTAAAATACATAATATTGCAACAAGACCAAATAAATATAATCATATTGACTGTGAACCAGAGGCGTCCATGTCTGATCAAAATACTGATATTTCATTTTCATCGTATGTAAGTTTAGAGTTCACTGCACAATAAAATTCTGACCTGTCATATAAAGGAAAGCCAGCTGATATATCAAATTGGAAGGGTGAAAGATAAATTAAGAAAGTTGATATGGAAAAAAAGGGTTAAAGAAGACTTATATTAAAAGGAGATGGCCAAAAGCAGACATGGGAGGAATAAAGAATGTGAGAGGTATTGCAAACATCTTTCTCTGTGCCTCTGAAGAATGGACTCTAAAATGTGAAAGTAGAATTTTCCAAGGCTGGCTACTTTGGAGGGAAACAATGTGCAATGAGCCATGCATCTCCCAGATTGGATTACAAATTTGCTTATCCTATGAAGAGCCCACTTGATAGTGGGCCTGCTTTACTGGCCCATTGCAGTTTTTAAAGAACCTGCAAAAACCATTTAAAGAAATGTTTAATTGTACTTGGAAAAATTTAATTGGAATTACAAAATGTTCTCAAACAATGCCACTGTAATGATAGCATTGTGTATCATAACTTCAACTGTTTTGTGCTAGTAATTCAGAATGAAATTCCTCATTATTGGCCTTCTTATTTATCTTCACCACAGCTCAGTGGTGATCAATATATGGTGACAATAAATAAACAGTCAGATCTAGAAATCTGAAATGAAAGCAAAACAACACTGTTATAACCCAGCTGGTCATGCAGTATATGTAGAAAGAGAAATGGTTAATGTTTCAAGTGGAAGAGTCTTCATCCAAATGATGACCATTTATATGCATAAGAGGAGGTGGTGCAATAAGCAGCTACTGTGCAAAATACCTGATGACCTGGGTGCAGTTAATAAAAGAGGTTGATAGCCTAAGAAGTCTTTCACAGTGAGGATGTCCACCACTCACTCATAACAATAACTGGTAAAGTTAGTTTTCCATGCATTCTGAAATAGCAGAGTGTATATTTTATCTACAACGTTAAATTTATTTGCATTCCCTACATTGCCTGAAGCACACTGGATTAGAATCACTGATCATCTCTGCCATTGCCAACACAGACTTGGGCCAGACACAAGACTCTGTCTCAATGGCCTGTACAACTTGCAGAGGTCTGGACAAGTGATGCACAGGGGATACCTCACCCAGAAACATCACTGTCTGCTTTCACAGTTGATAAAGCTATAACCAGAACCTGGATTTTCAACAAGGTGGGTTGCATCTGTAGCAAGAGGAACAGAGGTAACATTTCAGATGGGTAATTATTATCAGGACTGACAAAGGGTTATTAATCTGGAATGTTAATTATGTTACTGCCCCACACCTGCTAATTGCTTCCATTATTTTCTCTTTCTATTTCAGATTCCCAGCATCAGGATTTTTGGATGTTTTTGCTTGCATTTTCAGTAAGATGCATTTGGATCGACACTGAAAGCACAAGTAAAATTATTTTGTACTGCTTGATGCCTTATTCCTGTGCAAGAAGAATAGAATCACTGACTTACCAGGGTCACCAGAGTAAGGAGGGGGATGTGGGGGCCGATGTTCTTGTTGTGTTAGTGCAGGGGAGGGCATTTAGGGGGGGTTGCAGATTGTGTTGTTGTTCTTTTTTAGTGCAGGTGGTGGAGGGTTTGCCATTTCTCTCTGAACTGACTTACATGGTTTTTCTTTGTTTCGTAGCTATTTGGAGAAGAAGAATCTCAAAGTTGTATGCTGTATTTACAGCAAACTTTGTAATAAATGATCCTTTGAACCTTTGATTTAGCTGACACCTATCAAAGATATTACCTTGGAAGTCCAAAATATTTTTGTCTATCATGGCTTATGTTATAATGAAAAGGCTATATCTAAAATACAATGCTACATATAGGAAAGGAATGCTTTACATTGAAAATTGCTGCAGATCTTAATTTAGAACTATCCTTGTTTGGCGTAATATTCCTTGAACACCCAACTGGCATTGGTGGAAACAATTAACTAATAAAAGAAACTCACAAGCACCAAAAGGGAAGGATTAATGGGTTAAATCACTAGGCCTGAAAATCTGCAATCCATAACACTGAAAGATGTGCAAAAGTGAGTGCACATCTAAATAATTAAGTTATCTAGGAAACACAATTATAATGTATGTATTAGGACCTTTATTAATAGGTAATTGTGGAAAATCATTAAAATACTATTAAGATTCTCAATCTGTTACGAGAGACAGACTAATATGATAGCTATTCCAGTCATGTGACTTGGGCAAGATGGCTGTATTGGAGTAGGATGGTTTATGCTGCTCTTCTGTGATTTGGAGCATTGGCTTTTGTCTTTTCTTTGTTTTTTTTATTAACTCTTTTTGAACTGGCTTTAATATTTGGAAAAATTTTGGAAAAAAAATTGGTAGAATATTTATTCATGGATATTAAAATGCAGAACACTAATGAGATGTAAAATGAAGTATGAGAGGTGAAAATTAAATACCAATTCAAAATAAAAGGGAATTAGTAAAGTCAGAGAAATATGCATCATTAGCTTTAAATGTATTTGACTTTTCTTTTATTGGCTATGTCTCAGTCAGAAGCTTCAAAGTTCAACTTACACTCCAGAGACTGGGTACATAAAATCTGATGCTTTAGTAAGCAAATGTACAACGTTGAACATGTTTTTCTTTTTGGCAGAGGCTTGTCTCTAGGGCTCTGCAACTCTGCAAGGAGAAGTCTTCTTTCGAACTCCCAGAGCCATATCTCTCCATCTGAACTGACTATGCTTGTTTATAGACTCAAGTTTTCCTGAAACTTCTGTGAACAGCTCTCTCACATTATTCAGTCTACAAAATAGTGTGTAGTCCCTGAGTACTGAACATATTAGGTAACTGTCCAAGTGATGCCTTTAATTCAGTTACTAATAGCAGAAGATCTTCCACTAGCCATGTATGTCTTTTCAGAGATGCCTCACTTGGATCTGATTCTCTAGCTTGTTTGTTACTTTGCTTTACATGTCTATTCTGGAGCCTTGGACTAGCCTCAGCAGGGATCTCTATAGTGAATACCGTTGTTTTTAGTATTTCACCTCCATCGTAATACAATACCAGTATCAATTATGACTTGCACTAAAATAGATCCATCTACAGCATTTACTGTGAGAATTTCAACCAATTAATACTGTGAATTATATGACTCTTGAAGAATGCCCTTAGTATTCTCTTTACATCTGAAGGTGCATTTCTTGATATTATACACTCTCATTGCAAATTCACCTCTGGAGTACTCATTTGTCACCACACAGCTTCATCACAGCCCTTGGCCCAATACTCAATGACATTCCTTCAATTTCCTTAGTTTGCAACGTCTGAACGCTTCAGCCAAATTGCTGACATAGCTTTCCCCATGAAGGTCTTGCATTTAGCTGGTTCTTTCCCTTTCCGCCTTGTGCTTCAGATCATTTGGCAGATGGACAGTGTCTGAATTCCTTATGTAAAGGAATTATTCCTTACCCTTATTCCTTATGTGATTCCAGTGGAGTACAACTGCCATCTTTTTTTTAATACTTTATTTACAATTTTCAGTTTTGCGAAGACAAAATATATTGAAGACGTACAAAACAATACAAAGGAAATACAGCTCCAGGTGGAGCACAGACAAAACAAATCAAAATCAAAAAACAAAAAGGCTGCCAGACAATTTACAAGATTACATAAATAAACTTTCAGAAAAAGAGTTGACACAATAGTGACATCACGGAAGCAATGTAAAGTAAAATGAATAAAGGAATCTGGTTAGGCACCACACCCACTCATGAGACTAGACAGGTCAAGGTCACCATGTATGTGAGGTAATATGACACTGAGCCAATAAGGATCCCCATATTCTCTCAAATATATTCTGTGTGTTGGGTTTGTGCAGACGCAGTCTTTCCATTTGTATAATAGACAACATCTCCTTGAGCCAGTGTGCGAAGGTGGGTGGAGTAGTAGACTTCCAGGTCAGAAGAATAAGTTTCTTAGCCACCATCATTCCGAGATGCAGGGCAATCTGCATGTCGTGCGGCAACTCAAGAGTCTCTGCAGAGCATCCAAAGATGGCGAGGTCGTGATTGGGCTGAATGTCTCTAGAATAGACTTTTGAGAGCCACTCAAAAATTGCAGTCCAGAAGTTGTATAATGTAGGGCGAAACCAGAAAAGATGTGCTAGTGAGCCCTCAGCAGAGCGGCACTTATCGCATTCAGGAGACACAGATGGGAAGATGCGATTCAGTTTTGTTTTTGAATAATGCAATCTATGCATCAGCTTGTACTGTAATCTGTAGCATGAATTAATAGAACAACAGTGAACCCGAGACATTGCCTCCTCCTAAAGTTCTGCTGATATCTCTGAGTTCAAGTCCCTGGCCCAGGCTTCCCTAATAAAATCTGTAGAAACCAGAGGAGTAAAGCAATTCACAAATTTTGTTATTAACTGTTTGGAGTCTGGAGAGAGCAAGAGGTTTTCAAGAAAAGGATGGGTGGTGGAAGTAGACTCGAAGTGTGGGCACCTTTCCTTAACGTAGTGCCTGACTTGGAGATAGCGAAAAAAATGTGAATTTGGAAGGTTGAACTTAGTGCTTAATTGTGTGAATGATGCAAATTGGCTGTCGATGTACAGATCCAAGAAAGTTTTGATACCCCTCTCTGTCCAGAATGCAAACACACTGTCTAATTGTCCAGGCTTGAATGAGTGATTTTGACAAATGGGAACGTATATGGAAACATTGGGAGTTTGGTGAGCCACTTTTATCTGATTTAGTATTCGTAAAGAATTCTTTAAGGTAAAGTTTTGTTGGATTAGCTTGTCTGTTGAGGCATATGTGGAAAGCAGAAGAGCAGGAAGTGAAAAATATTTAACAACAGAGGCTTCCAGCTGTAGCCATGAAGGTTTTTCTTGGGTCTCAGCATCTCCACATTTCCAGTATGTAAGAGCCCTCGAGTTAGCTGCCCAGTAGTAATGTTTGAAAATTGGCAGACCAAGACCGCCCTTCTTAAGAGGTTTGTGTAGGTGAGCCTTAGGTATCCTGTGTGATTTGTAGCCCCACACAAAGGGCAATATGATAGAGTCAAGTTTCTTAAAAAAGGATGCATTTAAGTATATAGGCAGGTTTTGAAAAAGATATAGAAACCTGGGTAGGCTCACCATTTTAATCGCATTTACCCGTCCTATCATGGATAAGGGCAGTATCCTCCAGGACTCGATATTTGTTCTGAGTTTTTCTAATGATTCTATAAAGTTAACTGTGAAAAGATGCTTTGGGTTCTTAGTCAGTTTAATCCCCAAGTAGGTGAAACAGTCCTTCTCTACTCTAAAAGGCAACTTTTTCAGGAAGTCTTCAGTAAGTTGATCCACTAAGGGCATGAATTCGCTCTTTCCCCAATTTATGGTATAGCCAGAAGGAATTTAAATATTCTAGTAGGATAGGAATAAAGACCGCTGGGTCGGATAGACAGACAAGGAAGTCGTCCGCGTACAGAGTCACATGGGTCTCAGTATTGCCCAACTTAATACCTTTAATGTGTGTGTGGCCCCTAATGCCAATTGCCAGGGGCTCCAGCGCTATGTTAAACAGCAGGGGGGGACAATGGGTCCCCTTGGTGAACACCACATTGCAGAGAGAACGGATTGGATTTATCCCCATTTGTGAGAATGAAGGATTTTGGATTAGTATATAATATTTTGACCCATTCTATAAAAGTGTCGCCGAATCCAAACTTCTTGAGTGTTGCAATTAGATAGGGCCACTCTATCATATCGAATGCCGTGTGGGCATCTAGAGACAGTATAGCAGCTCTATCATCTTTCCCATAATCGGCATACAAAATATTGAGAATTTTACGGACATTACAGAAGGAGTACCTGCCCGGGATAAATCCCGTTTGGTCCAGGTGAGTGATATTTGCTATATGCTTAACGAACTGATTTGCTAACACTTTTGTAATTATCTTCAGATCATAATTTAGTTGTGCAATGGGCCTATAGCTTCCAGGGTCCATTTCATCTTTATCTTTTTTAAATAAAACGCAGATAGTTGCTTCACTGACAGAGGGTGGGAGCCTCTTGTTTTTAAAGGTATCCCGAACCATTCTCAGCAAAGTCGGTGTAAGGACATCTCGGAAGGCTTTGTAAAACTCTGGCCCGAACCCATCTGATCCAGCCGCCTTACCGGTGGGAAATGCTTTGATGGCACCCTGTAACTCAGGTAGCGAAAAATCTGAATCCAAATTCTCCCGGAAAGCTGCATCTAATTGTGGGAAGTGAAGCGGATCAAAAAACTTATCAAAATCTTCCTGTGTAGCTGTTGATTTGGAGGTGTAAATTTCTGAATAGAACTCACTAAATCATTTGTTAATATCCTTTAAGTCCGTAAGCATCAGGCCAGATTTGGATTTTATTTTGTAAATGGCTCATTTTGCTTGTTCTCCTTTTAACTGCCTTGCCAATAACTTCTGTGGTTTGTCACCAAACTCAAAATGTCGCTATTTGAGTTTAAGTAGTACTCCTAGAATAGAGTTGTATTCGTATTTTAATTTGAGAATGTTATTATAATCTGATTGGAGCAAAGAGTTTTTGTAAGACTGTTCAGCCGCTAGTAATTCTTTCTCAATTACTTCCAATCGACCTCGCTTAGCCCTTTTCAGTGTTGTTTCATAAGAAATAATTTGTCCTCTGATATACACTTTAAGTGTTTCCCACAGTGTTGAGTCATTCACCTCACCATTGTCGTTGGACTCAAGGAACTGCAAGATGTACGTTGTAATGTATTCTTTAAATGCCTGATCCTTGAGCAAAAAGCGATTAAAGCACCAGTTATAGGCTTGCTTAGGGAGGGACAGTTGAAGATTGAGATTGACAGGACTATGGTCAGATATTATTATGCTGTTATATTTGGTGTGGTCGATATTAGAGGTTAATCTGGAGTCGACTAAAAAATAATCGATCCGTGTATATGATCTGTGTACATGGGAATAAAAAGAATAAACATGGTCAGATGGGTGTTGTAGTCTCCAAGTATCCACCACCTTCTTCGACATCATCAAATTGTTAAGAGTTTACACAGCAAGAATATTGGGTGGGGGGCAGAGGAGAGCCTATCTAAATACGAGTCCAAGTAGCAATTAAAGTCACCCCCCGATCAATATGTGGCTTGAATTGTTATCTGGGATCACGTCAAACACCTTACGGAAAAAACCTGGATCGTCCGAGTTCGGCCCGTAAACATTTATGAATGTAATAGGAAATAAATTGATATGCCCAGTTAAAATTATAAACCTGCCATTTGGATCAATTGTGGATGAATGAAAACGAAAAGGCAGAGTCTTACGGAAGAGAGTAGCAACGCCTCTGGCTTTAGATGTGAAAGGTGCCTGATAGACCTGTGAAATCCAATTAGCCCTGAGTTTCCTATGCTGAGTGGCTTTAACATGGGTTTCTTGTAAGAATATAATGTCAGATTTCAATGACTTCAAATGTGCGAAAACTTTACCTCGCTTTATTGGGTGACCTAAACCGCGCACATTCCAAGAGACCAAGGATATGGAGTCAAGAGTATTATTCATTTGTGGTACCCTTTGCATTGTAATGAAACACAAACTTAACATTCAGTCTGGCAGCCAACAAAAACCAACAAAAAATAACATGAACAGTTAACAAATATGTGAACAAAACCCCCACCCATTGCTTCCCCGAACGAAGCAGAGTTGCCCTCATCCTAATCTGGGACCACCGGACAAAAGCAGAGAAAAACACCTCCAACTAACAACCCCTCATTAGCACAGATAATAAAGAACAAATTGAGGTTAGAAAAAAGAACTGCCATGATTGAAGTCTGCTTAGAGCACATTTAGACTCTCTTCATTTATGTTGCGAAAAATAGCCTTTCAAAATTTTTGGTCTACAAAAGTCTTGGCTTCAACCGGGTTGCTGAATACTTTAACTTGCCTTTGGTGATGAACATCGACACTGGCCGGGAAACGTAGCCAATGCCGGACCTCCTTCTCGCTCAGCAGTTGCAGCACCTCACAGAAACTCTGCCGTTGCTCTATAACCTCCGCAGTGTAATGGGGGAAAAATAAGATTCGATGACCTCCGTAATCCATCGAGAGTTGCCTCCCGAGCCGCAGAATCTTTTCTTTCTCCTGTGCGAAATGCACCCATGCAATTATCGTGTGGGGCCTTGAGCCTTCCGGTGGTTTGGGGTGTTGTGTGCGGTGCGCTCTATCGATAACGACCGGCTTGGAGAAGTTGTCATCCCCCAACAGCCTGGGGATCAGGTTAGCCACAAATTCAGTCTGCCTCCCTTTCTCCTCGCCTTCTGGAACTCCAACAATCTTTATGTTATTGCGTCTGGATCTCCCTTCCAGATCTGAAAGCTTGGCCCACAGCCTTTTATTTTCTTGCTGCAGCTCAGCGACTGAAGTTTCCATGGCGTGGATTCGCTGCTCATGGTTGGCGATCTGATTTTCGGTGCTCAACAGTCTCTCAGTGAGTGCTTGCTGGACGGACAACAGACTCTGGAAACTGTGCTCAAACTTGTCAAACCACTCGTTGAAGGACTGCAAGAGCTTGTTTGACATTTTCTGCCAAATAAGAGCAAGCTCGTCTTCCTCTTCAGCTGACGACATGTCTGGAGGGTTCTTGCTAGCTTGGTCCTGGCTAACGTTAGCTGCAGCATTGGCTAGCGGGCGAGCAGCTCCCTTTCTGCCTTGTGCTGTTTTACTGGACATGTTCATGTTACACTTTTTGGTGGCGTAAAAGAGAAACAAACAACAGAGTTCTTGCAACAAAAATTGAGAGTCAAGTGTTCAAAAAGGCAGTTTTAACTTGTAAAGTTTGGTGTGCCATGAGGAGCTCGAAAAAAGCATGTCTATACTGCACTCATCTCACTAGCACCCCCTCTCCCCCCAACAACTGCCATCTTGATCAGCTTGGCTGCCTTCATAGAATATAGAACAGTACAGGCCCTTCAGCATACAATGTTGTGCTGAACTTCTAACCTATTCCAGGGTCAATCTAACCCTTCCCTCTCACATAACCCTCCATTTTTCTTTCATCCATGTGCCTATCTAAGAGTCTCCTAAATGTCCCGAATGTCTCTGCCTCTACCACCACCCCTGGCAGCATGTTCTGTGCACCCACCACCCTCTGTGTAAAAATAAACTCTCGTATTACCCATTTCCGCCCTGGCTGTCCACTCTATTAAGTCAATTTGATATTTCATCACCCAGAAGAGAAAAGAGCTAGCTTGCCCAAACTTTCATTGTAAAGATACTCTCTAAATCCAGGCAGTATTCTGGTAAATTGCCCCTGCATCCTTTCTAACGCTTCCACATCCTTCCTATAATGAGGCGATCAGAACTAAGCATAATACTCCAAGTGCAGTCTAACCAGAGTTTTATAGAGCTGCAACATTATCTCATGGCTCTTGAACTTAATAGCCCTGACTAATGACAGCCAACACACTGTGAACATTCTTAACCACCCTATCAACCTATGCAGCAATTTTCCCAAGATCCCTTTGTTCCTCCACACTAAGAATCCTGCCATTAATCTTGATGAACTTCCAAAACGTATCACTTCACACTTTTCTAGATGGAACTCCATATGCGACTTCTTAGCCAGCTCTGCATCCTCTCAATGTCCCACTGTAGCCTACACCACCAACCTTTGTGTCATCTGTAAAGTTACTAATCCACCCTTCCACTTCCTCAACCATTTATAATAATAATAAAGAGCAAGCGTCCCAGAACAGATCCCTGTGGAACACCACTGTTCACTCTCCAGGCAGAATATGTTCCATCTATTACCGTTTCTGTCTTCTATGGAGAAGCCAATTCTGAATCCAAGCATCCAAATTTCCATGCCTCCTAATTTTTTGAATGAGCCTATCATGGGGAACCTTGTCAAACACCTTACTAAAATCCATATACACCACATCGACTACTCTACCTTCATCAATTCGTTTTGTCACTTCCTTGAAGAATTAATTCACAGTTGTGAAGCATGACCTGCCCCTCAAAAAGCCACACTGAATCACACTATGCTTCTCCAAATAATCCTGTCTCTAAGAATCCTCTCCAATAGTTTCCCACCACTGATGCAAGATTCACTGGTCTCCAATTCCCACAATTATTCTTATTGGCTTTTTTGAATAAAGGAATAACATTTGACACTCTCCAATCTTTTGGTACTATTCTTGTGTCCAGTGAAGGTCAAAGATTATTGCCAAACCCATTGGGTTATTGTTGGAGATAAGAAATGAGGAAAAACGTGTGCCCTCCAACTAGCATGGTCAAATTAAGGGGAAGTCTCTCTGGTGAGGGACACTAAGGTTGTGCTTGGGGTTTTTATTTCGAGCGGAGATGAAGAGGGAAGACACTGGATTCGACTCGGAACAAGACTGTGATTCAACAAAGCCAGGGTCGAGATCGATTGAGGATTGGTGACTATGGAGAAACTTTTGAGCTCCAACTTGTGC
Organism: Mobula birostris; assembly: GCF_030028105.1. NCBI lineage: Eukaryota > Metazoa > Chordata > Chondrichthyes > Myliobatiformes > Myliobatidae > Mobula > Mobula birostris. Next base: position 156,719,532 of record NC_092372.1, on the reverse strand, counting down.
ACATTTGACTGTTCATTGAAATGGGCCCTCTTCTTCTTTTTTGTTCTTTTCTTTACTAACCTTTTAGATTCATAACTATAATCTTATAATTGTCTGCAGTGTACTGTCCGTTATTTCGTGGCACTAATCTGTAACAGGGCAGCAAATTATACAGCATCCACACAAACAGGTGTTTGGGGTGGGAGTGCGCCTCAATCTCACGAGTTTGGCGGGGCCAGAGGTTGTCCTCCCTAGACTTACGGAGCCAAGGAAACCAAGGGGTTTCATTAATGACAACATGTCCCAGCATGTTTTATGCTGTACAACAGTTGTAAGCTGTCCTCACATTCATTAATGTCCCTTTCACTAGAGAATAGCGAAGTAAAATATTTATTAAGGATCACCCCCTAGCCCCTCTGACTCCAGGCATATGGTTCCTCGTTTATTCCTGATCAGTCCTACCCTCATTCTGGTCATTCTCTTGTTTTTCATGTACTGTACCTGTAGAATGCCTTGGAGTTTTTCTTAACCCTATTCACCAAGGCCTTCTCATGTCACCTTCCAGCTCTCCTAAGCCCCTCTTGAGCCCCTTCTTGGCTATCTTATAACTCGTCCTGTTTAATCCTTGCTTCATTAATCTTAATTAGCCTTCCTTCTACATCGTGACTTTACTCAACTTCTCTTGTCAACCTTGGTTTCATCCTTTCACTGTCTTAATGAGACAAACCTATCCAGAACTCCATGCAAGTGCTCCCTCAGCAACTTTCATACTCCCATTGTGCACCCCTTTGAGAGCACCTGTTCCCAGTTTAATCTCCCAAGCTCCTGCCTAATAGCATCATATTTTGCCCTCCCCCAATTAAATACATTTCCACATTATCCATTCCTATCCCTGTCAAAGGCTTTGGTGAATGTCAGGAAGTGTGGTCACTTGTGTCATCTGAGCTGGTTCATTGCCTATTAGTAGATCTGGTATGGCCTCTCCACCTGTTGATCTATGCACATATTCTGTCAGAAATCCTTCACGGACACACCTACCAAATTCTGTCCAATACAAACCTTTGCACTGAGGAGGTGCTAATCAATATTAGGGAAGATAAAATCACCTGTGAAAACAACCTTGTTTTTGCAGCTTTTCAAAATCTACCTCCCAATCATGGATATGTTGCTTGTATTTACTGCACTTTTATGCTATGTTATACTTCCTTTCACTGTCCCAGATAGTTCTACTGTAGCCATCAAATTATTGCTTTCTTTAGCTATGTTGTTGGAGCCATATCTGTACTGCTGGCTTGTAGTGTCTGTGAGCTAGCGACTGCCTGATGTCCCTCAAGCACATCTGACTGGTGGTCTATCGTGCATTCCAAAGTAAAAGGCTGCTCGATCTCTTCATTAGCAAAGCGGTCATTTTTTCAGTTCCTCATTGCAAGTAACTCAATCCAACGCTTGCCAATGAGCAGTACTGCATGTTCTTGGTCCTTACCTGTGGTAGGAGACCAGACCTACCTGTCTTCACTAGTTCACCTTCCCATGTCTAGGAGGGTCTCTCATGTATAGGTGCCTGACAACATTTTGCATCATCTCAACATTAGGAAGTTAAGGTATTTCAGACACACTTCTTGGTTATAGCTGGCTGATCTGTCACACTATCAGTGCATGTACTTAGCATTACTTCCTCAATCAATCAAATACAAACCCCATTTCCAGAAAACTTGGGATATTTTCCAAAGTGCAATAAACACAAAAATCTGTGATATGTTAATTCACGTGAACCTTTATTTAACTGACAAAAGTACAAAGAAAAGATTTTCAGTAGTTTTACTGACCAACTTAATTGTATTTTGTAAACATACACAAATTTAGAATTTGATGGCTGCAACACACTCAACAAAAGTTGGGACAGAGTTAAAGTAAGATTGAAAGGTGCACAGAATATTCAAGTAACACCGGTTTGGAAGACTCCACATTAAGCAGGCTAATTGGTAGCAGGTGAGGTATCATGACTGGGCATAAAAGTAGTGTCCATCAAAGGCTCAGTCTTTGCAAGCAAGGATAGGTCGTGGCTCACCCCTTGGTGCCAAAATTCGTGAGAGAATTGTTAGTCAGTTCAAAAGGAACATTTCTCAACACAAGGTTGCAGAGAATTTAGGTCTTTCAACATCTACAGTACATAATATTGTGAAAAGATTCAGAGAATTCAGAGACATCTCAGTGCGTAAAGGGCAAGGTCGGAAACCACTGTTGAATGCCCGTGATCTTCAAGCCCTCAGGCGGCACTGCCTAAGAAACCATCATGATACTGTGACAATTATAGCCACCTGGGCCCGGGAGTACTTCAGAAAACCATTGTCACTCAACACAGTCTGTCGCTGCATCCAGACATGCAACTTGAAACTGTATTACGCAAGGAGGAAGCCATACATCAACTCTATGCAGAAACGCCGGCGAGTTCTCTGGGCCCGAGCTCATCTCCAATGGACCGAAAGACTGTGGAACCATGTGCTGTGGTCAGATGAGTCCACATTTCAGCTAGCTTTCGGAAAAAACGGGCGTCGGGCTCTCCGTGCCAAAGATGAAAACGACCATCCAGATTGTTATCAGCGAAAGGTGCAAAAGCCAGCATCTGTGATGGTATGGGGGTGCATCAGTGCCCACAGCATGGGTGAGTTGCATGTATGTGAAGGTACCATTGACTCTGAGGTGTATATTAGGATATTAGAGAGACATATGTTGCCATCAAGGCGACGTCTCTTCCCGGGACGTCCATGCTTATTTCAGCAAGACAATGCCAGACCACACTCTGCACGGGGCTACAACAGCGTGGCTTTGTAGACACAGAGTGCGTGTGCTTGACTGAACTGCTGCCAGTCCAGATCTATCTCCTATTGAAAATGTATGGCACATCATGAAGAGGAGAATCAGACAACGGAGACCACGAACTGTTGAGCAGCTGAAGTCTTATATCAAGCAAAAATGGACAAAATTTCCAATTGCAAATCCACTACAATTAGTATCCTCAGTTCCAAAACGATTAAAAAGTGTTATTAAAAGGAAAGGTGATGTAACACAATGGTAAACATGCCTCTGTCCCAACTTTTGTTGAGTGTGTTGTAGCCATCAAATTCTAAATTTCTGTGTGTTTACAAAATACAATTAAGTTGGTCAGAAAAACTATTGAAAATCTTTTCTTTATACTTTTGTCAGTTAAATAAAGGTTCACGTGAATTAACATATCACAGATTTTTGTTTTTATTGCATTTTGGAAAATATCCCAACTTTTCTGGAAATGGGGTTTGTACATTTTTTGTACTATCCACATCATCCTCCATGAGTGAATGATAGAAACATTCTTTTCACCCTATCAACCATCTTAACAACCTCTCACTACTACGGACAGAAGGTCCCACTTGCTTCAAAATGGCAACAATTGTACCAGTGGCTAAGAAGAATAATGTGGGTTGCCTTGATGACTATTGTCCGGTAGCACTCATATCGAGAGTGATAAAATGCTTTGAGAGGTTGGTCATGACAAGACTGAACTTCTGCCTCACCAAGGACCTGGACCCATTGCAATTTGCCTATCGCCACAATAGGTCAGCGGCAGATGCAATCTCAATGACTCTCCACACGGCTTTAGACCACCTGGACAACACAAACACCTACATCAGGATGCTGTTCATCAACTATAGCTTAGTATTTAACACCATCATTCCCACAATCCTGATTGAGAAGTTACAGAACCTGGGCCGCTGTACCTCCCTCTGCAATTGGATTCTCGACTTCCTAACCGGAAGACCACAATCTGTGTGGATTGGTGATAACATCTCCTCCTCGCTGATGATCACCCTCAGGGGCGTGTGCTTAGCCCACTGCTCTACTCTCTACATACACATGACTGTATGGCTAGGCATAGCTTAAATACCGTCTATGAATCTGCTGAAGATACAACCACTGTTGGTAGAATCTCATGTGGTTACAGGAGTGAGATATGCCAATTAGTGGAGTGGTGTTGCAGCAACAACCTGGCACTCAACGTCAGTAAGATGAAAGGGCTGATTCTGGACTTCAGGAAGGGTGAGACGAAGGAACACATACCAATCCTCATAGAGGGATCAGAAATGGAGAGAGTAAGCAGTTTCAAGTTCCTGGGTGTCAAGATCTCTGAGGATCTAACCTGGTTCCAACATATTGATGTAGTTATAAAGAAGGCAAGACAGTGGCTATACTTTATTAGGAGTTTGAAGAGATTTGGCATATCAACAAATACACTCCAGAACTTCTATAGTTGTACCGAGGATAGCAGTCTGACAGACTGCATCACTGTCTGGTATAGAGGGGCTACTGCACAGGACTGAAAGAAGCTGCAGAAGGTTGTAAATCTAGTCAGTGCCATCTTGGGTACTAGCCTACAAAGAACCCAGGACATCTTCAGGGAGTGGTGTCTCAGAAAGGCAGCTTCCATTATTAAGGACCTCCAGCACCCAGGGCATGCCCTTTTCTCACTGTTACCATCAGGTAGGAGGTATAGAAGCCTGAAGGCACACACTCAGCTATTCAGGAACAGCTTCCCCCCCCCCTGCCATCCGATTCATAAATGGACATTGAATTTTTGGACACTATCTCACTTTTTTTTAATATACAGAATTTCTGTTTTTGTACTTTTCAAAAATCTATTCAATATATGTATACTGTAATTGACTTATTTATTATTACTTTATATTTTATTTATTATTATTTTTCTCTGCTGGATTATGTATTGCATTGAACTGCTGCTACTAAGTTAACAATAAACCTGATTCTGATTCTGAAGACGGTTCTATACCTTCACTCCCTTATGATTAAACTAACTTCACTGTAGACATTTCATTCAGGGACTTGCCACCTCATGCAGTATTGCCTACTATGTGACAATTGAGGTAGCAGCCCAACTTAAAAAGGTATTCTGAGGCCACTGACACCAGTAATATCCATATCTGCTACATGACCTGCAGCCATCTTGGTTTTCCCATAAAATCCACTTAAGGTCGCCAGAAAGTTCAGTAGTGAAGAAGAGGACATTTCCTGGGCTCAATCCCTGCTTGCTTCTCAGAATCATGTCAAAATTAATACTTTTGTATATCATCTCCATACTGATCCCATACTCTCATGCTCCTGTGCAGTACACCAGATGCTTTCAAATGAATTTTATCCCTTGTCAGTCCACACACCAAGTGATCCCACCACATTTGGACATTAGACTGCTTTGCCAATGTTTTCATCCAGGCCACTACCTATAATCTATTCCCTCTGGTCCCTATTTGCATGATTAGAACCTGCACCTCTCAAAAATCTCTGAGGGTGCCAGATTAAAATGTTTCTTTAGGGTTTTCTCAGTTGGTTGCATAAAATCTTGTTCAGGGTTCATGGTGCTCACCGACATCTCATCTGCCTCCAGCCCTAACATCTGCAATGGTCTTAAACTTCTTCTTATTGCTAATGGTTGTGTAATGTGTTCTTCTCCAAGTCCTCAAGAATATTGTTTAACCTGATGCATATATGGAGCAAGTGATTGAGGTAAATCTGTTTTCTATTCAGATTTCACCAGTATATGAAACATATCCACTGCCTGCCATCATCACTGCTGATCTTGGAGATCCTGTCTCTATTACTGGACTGAACTGAATCACTCCCTTAAACCCCAAGATCCAAAAGCTGATGTCAATATAGTGACTGTGTGATATTTGTTACTATTACTTACTGAGGTAAATAACAGAAGTCTAAGTTTTAATAGGCACAAGAAATTCTGCAGATGCTGGAAATCCAGAGCAACACACACAAATTGCTGAAGTAACTCAGCAGGTCAGGCAGCATCTATCGAGAAGAATAAACAGTCGACATTTCAGTCCGAAACCCTTTATCAAAGTACATTTATTATCAAGGTATGTATACATTATACAACCTTAAGATTCGTTTCCCAACGTTCAACCACGAAACAAAGAAACCCAAAAGAACCCATATAAAAAAAGACTGTCAAACACCCAATGTGCAGAGAGAATAAAACCCATCATGCCCATAAAAAAGAACCCATATGTAAAAAAAGAAAAAATATCAAACATCCAAGGTGCAGAGAGAAAAAAAAACACGAGAATAGTACTTGCAGTTTTAATAATACGTATGCCCTTACTGTTTATCTTCAAATACAGTGCATCAAGAAGATGGCGTCCATCATTAAGGACCCTCACACCCAGGACATGCCTTCTTTTCATTACTACCATCAGGAAAAGAGGTACAGGAGTCTGAGGATCCACACTCAACATTTTAACAACAGCTTCTCCTCTGCCAACAGATTTCTGAATGGTCCATAAACTAATGAACACTACCTCGCTATTCCTCTTCTGTGTTATTTATTTATTTAGTCAGTTAGTTATATTTATATTTGTTATGGTAGCTTATGGTACTTGCTCTGTATTGCTGCCACAAACCTCGGTTCTCTCCTCACCTCGCCTCGACACTACATCGAATATCAGTGATAATAACCCTGATTCTGCTTTTGATTCAAAGCAATAAACTCTCACTAACAGTTGTGTCTAGCACAGCAGTGTATCAAATAACGTGATACGCGCAGATATTATAGATACACTTACACAAAAAGACTTCCCCCAAATACAACCAGGTTCCACCTTTACAGGCGTCCGGAAGTCAGTTTTGTCCATAAGTTGGATAGACACAAAAATCACTCGATACGATCCACATACCTCTATAGTACTGTAACAACTGGCATCAAAAGTATCTAAGATTGATATTAAAGAACAATTATTGAAAGTGAAGAGAGAGAAAACATGAGTTCTGTCGTTTATAGGAAAAGGCATATGTAGTACATACTGTATATGTTATACTTTTGAATACCATAATGTTATCCGCACTTGATTGTATGGGGAGGGTGTCCATAATCATGGGGACTTAACCTTAGCTCTGTCCATACAATGGAGAAGACTGATATTAATCTGTTATACCACAATATTAGGATAGATTATTTAGTAGGATCCTATTTGTAGGATCTAGCTGTGAATTGCGTCTACTCTTATTACAATAAGGGCATTAGTTTTACAGCATATCTATTAAAGTGGGTGTTATACAATTGAAAGCCTTCCTTTTGTTTTCAGGATGTTCCAAAATAAAGATATTCACGATAATTCCTCCATTTAACACTGTAGACATTGTTTACAAAGGGAAACACAGCAATCTGTGCATACCAAGGCGCCATAAAAATCAGACAGCATAGCGACTAGTAAGCTATTTGTAATCGAGAGTAGCTGAAGTTAACTTGTGAAGCTGTTATAAAACCAACAGACAGGGGAGCAGGATTAGGCCATTTGGCCCATTGAGTTTGCTCATGATCTACATTCCATGATTGAAAATATGGTAGAATCTTGCTCTATAAATTTGAAAAGAAGTTTATCACATTTCACAGGACTAAGAGGAAGGGATAAGGAAGGGAACTGCTCGGAGAGAAGGGTCTGCACTGTGCAGGCGCGTGACGTAGCGCGCCAAGGTTTAAAAAGCAGACCACCATATACAGCGGCCATCATCGGAGTGGGATGGCTTTGGCTCAAACAGGCTTCGGCGAGAACAGACAGAAGCCAGGGTAGGTTCTGGGAAGTTTTTTGTTCAGATTGTCTAGCGTAGAGAGAATGCCAGGCAGAATGTTGGAATGCTCCTCTTGCAGGATGTGGGAAGTCAGGGAGCCCTCCGGTGTCCCTGACAACGACACCTGCAAGAAGTGCATCCGGCTGCAGCTCCTGACAAACCGCGTTAGGGAACTGGAGCAGGAGCTGGATGACCTGCGGATCATTGGGGAGAATGAGGAGATTATAGATCGTAACTACAGGGAGGTAGTTACGCCAAAGGAGCAGAGGACAGGAAATTGGGTCACTGTCAGGCGAGGGAAGAGGAAAGGGCAGGCAGAGCAGGGTTCCCCTGTGGCCATTCCCCTCAACAACAAGTATACCGCATTGGATACTGTTGGGGGGGATGACTTACCTGGAACTAGCTGCAGTAGCCGGATCTCTGGCACTGAGTCTGGCTCTGCAGTGCAGAAGGGAGGGGGGAAAAGAGGAGAGCGGTAGTGATAGGGGACTCGATAGTTAGAGGTGCAGATAGGAGGTTCTGTGGTCGTGACAGAGAATCCAGGATGGTTTGTTGCCTCCTGGGTGCCAGGGTCAAGGATGTCTCTGATCGATTGCATGACATTCTGAAGTGGGAGGGTGATCAGCCAGATGTCGTGGTGCACATCGGCACCAATGACATAGCAAGGAAGAGTGAAGAGGTCCTGGACAGTGAGTATAGAGAGCTTGGTAGGAAGTTGAAAAGCAGGACCTCAAGGGTGGTAATCTCAGGATTGCTACCTGTGCTAGGTGCCAGTGAGGGTAGGAATAGGATGCTCTGGAGGAGGAACAAGTGGCTGAGGAACTGGTGTAGGGGGCAGGGTTTCAGATTTCAGGATCATTGGGACCTCTTCTGGGGCAAGTGGGACCTGTACAAGAGAGACGGGTTACACTTGAACCACAGGGGGACCAATATCCTTTCAGGGGGGTTTGTTAGTGCTATTGGGGAGGCTTTAAACTAGATTTGCAGGGGGATGGGAACCAGAGTGCCAGAGCTGACAGTGTGGCTGGGGTGAAAATAAATGATATTGAAAGTTTAAGCAAATCCGCTGATAGAAAGGTTGTGAGTGGTGGTAAAAATCTTCTGAGGTGTATATATTTCAATGCTAGGAGTATTGCGAGGAAGGTGGACGAGTTGAGGGTGTGGATTGACACATGGAATTATGATGTTGTAGCAATTAGTGAAACTTGGCTACAGGAGGGGCAGGACTGGCAGCTTAATATTCCAGGGTTCCGATGTTTCAGATGTGATCGAGGCAGAGGAATGAAAGGTGGAGGAGTAGCATTGCTTGTTAGGGAAAATATTACAGCAGTGCTCAGGCAGGACAGATTAGAGGGCTTGTCTACTGAGTCCTTATGGGTGGAGCTGAGAAACAGGAAAGGTATGGCCACATTAGTGGGATTGTATTACAGACCACCCAATAGTCAACGAGACTTGGAAGAGCAAATCTGCAGAGAGATAGCAGACAACTGCAGGAAACATAAAGTTGTGGTGGTAGGGGATTTTAAGTTTCCATACATTGATTGGGACTCCCATACTGTTAGGGGTCTAGATGGTTTAGAGTTTGTAAAATGTGTTCAGGAAAGTTTTCTAAATCAGTATATAGAAGGACCAACTAGAGGGGACGCAATATTGGATCTCCTGTTAGGTAACGAATTAGGGCAAGTGACAGAAGTCTGTGTAGGGGAGCACTTTCTTTCCAGTCATCATAACACCATTAGTTTCAATTTGATCATGGACAAGGATAGATCTGGTCCTAGGGTTGAGGTTCTGAACTGGAAGAAGGCCAAATTTGAAGAAATGAGAAGGGATCTAAAAAGCGTGGATTGGGACAGGTTGTTCTCTGGCAAAGATGTGATTGGTAGGTGGGAAGCCTTCAAAGGGGAAATTTTGAGAGTGCAGAGTTTGTATGTTCCTGTCAGGATTAAAGGCAAATTGAATAGGAATAAGGAACCTTGGTTCTCAAGGGATATTGCAACTCCGATAAAGAAGAAGAGGGAGTTGTATGAAATGTATAGGAAACAGGGGGTAAATCAGGTGCTTGAGGAGTATAAGCAGTGCAAGAAAATACTTAAGAAAGAAATCAGGAGGGCAAAAAGAAGACGTGAGGTTGCCTTGGCAGTCAAAGTGAAGGATAATCCAAAGAGCTTTTACAAGTATATTAAGAGCAAAAGGATTGTAAGGGATAAAATTGGTCCTCTTGAAGATCAGAGTGGTCGGCTTTGTGCGGAACCAAAGGAAATGGGGGAGATCTTAAATAGGTTTTTTGCGCCTGTATTTACTAAGGAAGCTGGCATGAAATCTATGGAATTGAGGGAATCAAGTAGTGAGACCATGGCAACTGTACAGATTGAAAAGGAGGAGGTGCTTGCTGTCTTGAGGAAAATTAAAGTGGATAAATCCCTGGGACCTGACAGGGTGTTCCCTCGGACCTTGAAGGAGACTAGTGTTGAAATTGCGGGGGCCCTGGCAGAAATATTTAAAATGTCGCTGTCTACGGGTGAAGTGCCTGAGGATTGGAGAGTGGCTCATGTTGTTCCGTTGTTTAAAAAAGGATCGAAAAGTAATCCGGGAAATTATAGGCCGGTGAGTTTAACGTCAGTAGTAGGTAAGTTATTGGAGGGAGTACTAAGAGACAGAATCTACAAGCATTTGGATAGACAGGGGCTTATTAGGGAGAGTCAACATGGCTTTGTGCGTGGTAGGTCATGTTTGACCAATCTGTTGGAGTTTTTCGAGGAGGTTACCAGGAAAGTGGATGAAGGGAAGGCAGTGGATATTGTCTACATGGACTTCAGTAAGGCCTTTGACAAGGTCCCGTATGGGAGGTTAGTTAGGAAAATTCAGTCGCTAGGTATACATGGAGAGGTGGTAAATTGGATTGGACATTGGCTCGATGGAACAAGCCAGAGAGTGGTGGTAGAAAATTGCTTCTCTGAGTGGAGGCCTGTGACTAGTGGTGTGCCACAGGGATCAGTGCTGGGTCCATTGTTATTTGTCATCTATATCAATGATCTGGATGATAATGTGGTAAATTGGATCAGCAAGTTTGCTGATGATACAAAGATTGGAGGTGTAGTAGACAGTGAGGAAGGTTTTCAGAGCCTGCAGAGGGACTTGGACCAGCTGGAAAAATGGGCTGAAAAATGGCAGATGGAGTTTAATACTGACAAGTGTGAGGTATTGCACTTTGGAAGGACAAACCAACGTAGAACATACAGGGTTAATGGTAAGGCACTGAGGAGTGCAGTGGAACAGAGGGATCTGGGAATACAGATACAAAATTCCCTAAAAGTGTCGTCACAGGTAGATAGGGTCGTAAAGAGAGCTTTTGGTACATTGGCCTTTATTAATCGAAGTATTGAGTATAAGAGCTGGAATGTTATGATGAGGTTGCATAAGGTATTGGTGAGGCCGAATCTGGAGTATTGTGTTCAGTTTTGGTCACCAAATTACAGGAAGGATATAAATAAGGTTGAAAGAGTGCAGAGAAGGTTTACAAGGATGTTGCCGGGACTTGAGAAACTCAGTTACAGAGAAAGGTTGAATAGGTTAGGACTTTATTCCCTGGAGCGTAGAAGAATGAGGGGAGATTTGATAGAGGTATATAAAATTATGATGGGTATAGATAGAGTGAATGCAAGCAGGTTTTTTCCACTGAGGCAAGGGGAGAAAAAAACCAGAGGACATGGGTTAAGGGTGAGGGGGGAAAAGTTTAAAGGGAACATTAGTGGGGGCTTCTTCACACAGAGAGTGGTGGGAGTATGGAATGAGCTGCTAGATGAGGTGGTAAATGCGGGTTCTTTTTTAACATTTAAGAATAAATTGGACAGATACATGGATGGGAGGTGTATGGAGGGATATGGTCCGTGTGCAGGTCAGTGGGACCAGGCAGAAAATGGTTCGGCACAGCCAAGAAGGGCCAAAGGGCCTGTTTCTGTGCTGTAGTTTCTATGGTTCTATGGTACACACAGTCAGCAAAATCCTCCTGTGCTTCCCAGCATGCAATATGGGCTCATGGTGGTTTTACATCTTGACAATCACAGTCTGCCTGAAATGAAGATGACCCATTGGACTGATGGAGTGAAGCTGTTTCTGTGAGTGAATTCCTTGGTATGGAAGTAAGTAGAGCAATGTAATAATTTTCTTGACCATGCCTGATGTCCATACCACTGGCTTATGAATTTTCATGAACATCACCAGATGTACTACGTGTTTCAGTATATTAAAGACATAACATTAATAACAAAATAATTTATTACTTGAGAGGTTCTAACCAGTCATTGTTATAAGTGGTCTCTAATTGGTTACGAGCTTCAGGAACTGACAGGGCACTGGGCTTTTGTGCCTTTACTGAAAGCAAAGAAATGATATTGACAGACCATAAATGACCCTGCAGAGAAATAGGAAAGGAGTAACACAGGGCTGATCATTGAATGTGATTGACTACTTCAAGTTTATAGGCCTATCAATGATAGAGCCATGAAGCTCTTGAAAATGATTTGTTGTCTCAGACGATTGTAGGCTCTTTAACCTGGATACTGGCATCTGCTTTATTATCTACTCCCTGCATTAAGGGGAACCTAAATTATTAGATTCAGATTCCTGCTCCCTGTACAAGAGAACTACTAGAACCTTGAGATTTTCATCCTTTTGTGTGTTGCGTCTACTTAGTGTGTTAGAGTGCAAGGTCAGTAGATTAAGATGATTGTTAGTGCAAGTGATAGAGCTTTGAATAGAAACTTAGAGCTCAGCTACTCTCTATGACTGTGCAGCTGAACATAGAGGTCAGGCATTTAAAATTACAAAGGAAATTGATGAGATAGTATGTTGAAAATGCAAAGAACCCAAAGTCCTGGCAACAGCTTTTGGTTAGAGCAAGGTAAACATTTTTAAAACATTAATGCGCTATCACAAATAGAAATTAAAACAATCATCAAATACATGGAATCTTTTGAAGGGCACTGTGTTTTTCAGGCAGGTTTAGATCCTAGAACACTCAAAGCCTCTTTCCTAAGTCTCAGGGATAATTTTTTCCTGCTGGGGATTCTTAGTAAAATCCTTTTGCAGTCAGTTTTCAATGGCTTCTTAGCAAAATGTATTATCAAGTGTAGAGGGAAGGTGAAATTGGAGAAGGATGTATGATGAAATAGCGAGTCTATTTTACATCAACTGCTACAGTCAGTGGGGATATTGGGGGAATTTTGGAGTTATGAGAAATATGCTGCAGACTTACTATTACACTTTCAGGATGCCAGTAATGATCAATTTCACACTCTACGATGCACTTCTTCCTTGGATATGCAGCAATGCAATACATCATAAGTAGAAATTACTTAAACCAGAAATTACTTCATCAGCAGGAGTCCCTGTCTAAAATTGTTTAAGAATGTTTCTCCATATGCACCTCGATGAGGAGCAATGCCTTTCCAAGAAGATATCGGAGTGAATGCACTACATCCTGAAGCCAGAGAACTGGAACAACATTGCTTGTGGTAGGAAAGGGAGAGTCAACATAAATTTCCATGCCTTGCTGTTTTCCTAAAAGCTCAGATCTCCTCACAGCCACAATCCCGCATCCCAGAGGTGAACAGAAGGACTGCCTTTGACTATCTGACAGAGTATGGCATCTAGGAGCCCTGGTAAAAATGAATTTAATGAACATCAAGGAAAACTGCTCCATGCTTGGAGTCATTCCTTACACAGGTTACTGGATATCAGCCAACTCAGCTCCTGGACATTACTGCAGGAGATTATCTGGACAAGCCTGAAAATACAATATATTAACAAAAACACTGGGGTAAGCTCAAGAATGATAATGAAGGTAGCTTTAGACGGATTCCAAGAATGATTCCAGAATAATGTGATACCAAATTAGAGCAACTGCATACATTAGAGATGAGATATGACAATGAGGCAATCATGTTTCCCCTGCAGTTAATCAGTGAAAAAGAGGTGACTTCACACGGGACAATGATTGAAGAATTAAAAAACAGCACTTCACAAAAGTTTCTGGAGTTTAAACTGAAGCCAATCAGTGAACAAGATTCATTAGCAAGGGTGAATAAAAATAAAGCAGGCACAAGCAGAGAGGTCATTGTGTGAGTGGGCCAGTGTTAGAGTGGGAAGCTTTGGGTTTGGCTCATCAGGCTTGGCTAAAGTAAGCATCTGTTAAATTTCTGCTTCTTCTTCTTCTTTATTCTTCATTCCTTGTTGGTTAGGGCATAGTTAGAGCAGTGAGAATGACTCCAGGGGCAGTGTTGTATCCTTTGTGCATGATGTGGGAATTCTGGGAGACCTACAGCTTCCCAGCCAACACATCTGCACCAGTTGCACCGAGCTGCAGCTCCTCCGAGAATGTGTTAAGGAACTGGAGCTGCCACTCAATGACATTCGGCTCGTACGGGAGACTCAGGCATTCCATAGGGGGAGAGTGAGCAGCCAAAAGTCTTGGTGCACATTGGCACCAATGACGTAGGTAGAGAAAGGCGAGGAAGTCCTGAAGGAAGATTTTAGGGAGCTAGGTAGAAAGCTGAAAAGCAGGACCGTCTGACAACCTACAGTACAGTGGTTCATGGAAGAAACCCCTGTAACCACTGTAACCCATGTCTAAGCAAGATGGATATTGGAAACCATGGACAATATAGCTACCTGGGCTAGGATGACCTTCAAGGCCAGGAAGTCCAGATGCATGGTGAACAAAAAAGGCAAGGTTACTAGCAAGTTCAGTCTTCAAGTACAGGGAGAAGTCATTCCACCCATAGAGGACAACCCAGTAAAGTGTCTTGGAAAGTGATTTCAAGCATCAATGATGGACAATGCCAACATCACTGACGCTGTAAAGCACACTGAACAGTAGCAGAAGAAGATCAACAAAACTGGACTGCCTGGTAAATTTAAAACATGGCTGTACCAACAGGGTCTTCTACCAAGGCTGCTCTGGCCTTTCATGGTGTATGGAGTTACCCAAGACCACTGTAGAAAGCATCGAGAGGAAAGTCAACAAGCACCTGTGGAGGTGGCTGGGGATTCCCCCCAAGTTTTTCTTCAGTGGGGCTCTACATAAGATCAGGTCAGCTACAGCTTCCATTGTCATCAGTAGTGGAGGAGTTCAAGATGGTAAAGTGTAGAGTTGTGTTAACACTGAGAGGCTCCTAGGGCAAGCTAATAAATCAAGCAGGAGTCACAACAAGATCGCGACGAAAGTGGGCCACCAACTCGACCACAGACTAGGCACTGAGTTCCCTGCAATTGAGACACATCATTGGCAACCCATGCCTGGGGCAGCAAGGTCTCGGCTCTGCACACTTTCAATGGTGGGGGGCTGCAAGTGCAAGAGATAAGCGTGAAACGGTCCGTTCAGAGAAATGAGACCGTGAGGATGAAAGGCGGGTATCGGAGGAGGTGGAGTTGGGGGTCGAAGGGGACCTGGACAAAATGGGATCTTCCCAAGCCCAAGATCACTTGAGCAGAGCTCTGGAGACCGGAGCCCTTCCGCATTTCTTTCCTCCTGCAGTCCATGTATGACACTCCTCTTACACCATCACAGTTGCACACAAAAGGGCTGAGAGAGGATCCTAACAGCAAGCTTTGTGGTCTGCAGGGTTCACTGGCATACAGACTCCCAGGATGCAAAACAGCTTTAACACAAGGACGGTATAGGTGGTGCCACAACAAAGTCCTGCTGTCCCTTACTGACACAGTGGAGCGGGAGAGGTGTAAAAAGAGACCAGCTGGCAGAGGCAAGCAGGGCAGTCATTTTCATCAAGGAGAGGGTCATTCCAGTCATATCAAAGAGGCCTAAGTCCAGTCTGCTGCAAACTGCCAAATCGTGAGAGATGAGGGTCGAAGTGGGGATGAAACTGCATTTCCCAGAGGTGGTGCAAACCCACACTTCGACCAGACATCATACTGTGATCCGCAGAAGACAAGAAAATCATCCTGGTGGAGCTCACAGTACCATGGGAGGAAGGATGCGAGGAGACTCACAAGAAGAAGGCCCTGAAGTACCAGTCCTTAGTCCAGGAGTGCAGGGACGAAGGGTGGCAGACGTGGCTATTCCCTGTGGAGATCAGCCGCAGAGGGTTCCCGGCAAGGTCAGCATGGAGGTTGCTGTCTGCACTGGACCTTGATGAAAAGAGCAAGAACCAAGCAGCTCGTGGGATGGGGGAGGAAGCAGACAGAGCCTCTTGTTGGATATGGAGCAGGTGAGAGGAGTTGACTGGAAGTCGGGAGCAGATGGGCAGTGATTTGGCCACCACCGCTGACCCGGCAGCTGGAGAGTGTAGTGGTTAAGGACTGAAGTACTCTGAAGGTTGGGGACCACCTGATGACATCTGCTCCTGTCCAAAGGCTACCGTTACCTCATCAGGTAACTGAAGAGAACACCCCAGTCTATGATGCAAGTCCACATCAATCTAAATACTTATATATCTGGTCCCTTAGAATACTTTCCAATAACTTTCCCGCAACTGATGTCAGACTCACCAGCCTATTATTTCTTGATTTCTGTTTAGAGCCTTTTTTAAACAGCAGAACAACATTGGCTATCCTCCAATCCTCTGGTATCTCACCTGTCACTAAGGATGATTTAAATATCCTTTTGTGGGGATGATAAACACAAGAAAGCCTGCAGATGTTGGAAATACAAAGCAACACACACAAAGTGCTGGAGGAACTCAGTAGGTTAGGCAGCATCTATGGAAATGAAGAGATAGTTGACGTTTCAGGCAGAGACCATTCCTCAGGGGATTAGCACAGATCTAACACCTCAATCACTCGATATCATGTGCCAGCCAGAGATAATAGCTGGAGATATGCAAAAATTGAAGGTGATGGTATGATCAAATCTAATCCTCCTCACATCTCACCATCCCATCTAATTTTAAACTGTAGTTACAGTAAGAATGCATTTCTCACATTTCACACATTCTTTTCCAATTAGAATCTTCCTATAGCTACCCCTTTGTAATTAGACAATAATTTCCTTTTGGTCAGACAAGGAAATAAGAGCAGCCTGGGAAATGTGGAGAGTATGCTCTTACTCAATCTTACATTCGCAGCCACCAGCTTGGATATTGACACTTCACAAAGAGTAGAGATCACTTGAGAGACAGCATCACTGTGCTTAAGTAGTGTGCAGTCAGGCAAAGGGAAAAGATAACTCAGCTGTCAGGTACACAGAGGCTGAATTTATTCTTTGCTACTGCTACTACAGATGATTACATGAAGACTTTGATGGCACATCCTCGAGAAGGAGGCTGATGAGAATACTACACCTGTTGGGATTTTGTCGAGCATTGGAATGAAGATCTAACACTGAATGCATAGACAGCTGGAATGCGAGACTTTGGAGTTTCTCCTATGGAGCAATAGGGGATGAGGAGAAGATGCAAGGAGTCGGTTTGTTGATTTATTCACAACCTTATTCACATTGAGATCTTCTAATGACGTGTCCATCATGGTAGATTAAGAACTGAGTCCGTATTATATATCAGTAATTCAAGCATGTTCTCCCTTTGTATTTAGCTGTCATATTTTTTCACATTTTTGTATCAATGAATAACGGGTATGATTTCTAGTCCGATTGTGCTGATTTCAGGCACCACCAGGGAATTGGGTAAAAATTCCTCAGGTATTATCTTTTAAGGGGCAAAGAAATTTAACACATCTTTTCCTCCCAGTTGCTTTCTTGTAACATCTAATGCTGAATTAGAATAAGGACTGCTTTGACTCCAATAGTCTTGTGGTTAAACAATGTTCCAGCACTCTGTACTTAGCCTGAATTGTTAAAATGTACACCAGAGACTGTCTGTCACCTCAGTAGATGCATTTCTGCATCTGATCAATTCCTTCACCTTGGATAGCTATGATCTCAAAGGTAATGAAGCCAGAGATAATGCTATCTCCTCTGAGTAGATTCAGATTCAATATCATAAGTGAAAAAAAATTTACAGACTATTGTCATGGTCTGGTCCGTGAAGTCCGTATTCCGGTTCACAGTCCGGTCCATCAACCCTTGCTCCAGGTTTTCCTGACTACCCTGTTTCTGGCTTGTTTAGCTCTAATTGAGTCAGCTGATGCTCGTAGGGGCTGGCTGCATAAATATCTTCAGAGACCAGGGTGTGGCTGCTGGATTGTTCTTGTCCTTACTCCTTGTATCCCTTGTTCTGCCTTCTGTTTCCTCGCCTGAAACCCTGCCTTGTCTTGCTGGTAACTCTCACCTCGCCTGAAGCTCTTGTCTCACCTTGCTTTGCCAGAAGCCTTGCCTTGTCTTGCTGGTAACTCTCGCCTCACCTGAAGTTCTCATCTCGCCTTGCATTGCCTGAAGCCTTGCCTTGTCTTGCTGGTAACTCTTGCCTCGTCTCGCCTGCAGTCTTGTCCTGGAGCCACCCTGTACCTAGCTCCCATCCTGTCCCTTGCCTCCGCCCAGGTAAGCCAGGCCATCTTGCCGTTACCTGTGGGTGGTTCTGTCCCTTCCTGTCCCTTGCCTCTGTCGGGTGATGATCCGTGCGCTGCCCAGGTGAACCTCGCCCTGCCCAGGAGGAGCCTGCCTAGCCTCAAGCCTGAAGACTCCAGCCTCCTGCCTAGCCTCAAGCCTGAAGACTCCAGCCTTCTGCTTCCTGTCAAGCCAAGTCTTCAGTCTCTAGCCTCAAGCCTGAAGATTCCAGCCTCATCCTGCCTGCCTGCCAAGCCTCGTCCTTGCCTAGTTCTGGGGTCCGAGCCAGAGGCAAGACCCAGGTACTGGACCCTTGTCCAGTCTCCGGCTCAGAATCCAAGCCCGGGCTTCTAGCTCTCTTGTCCAGTCCTGTTCCAGGTTCCTGGTTTTCCTGTCCTTGTCCTTGCCATCGCCCTGCATCCTAGTCCTGTCCCTAGTACTTCAGTGTCTGTGTCTTGCACTTGGGTCCGTTCCCAGCCACCCACCTTATGACAACTATAATATGTTAGTATGTTTGATAAGTGACCCTCCATAATATAATGAAGTCCTTTCTATTCCAACATTATTAAACTTAAAATACAAAACAATTGTAAACAAAAATCTTTTATCAATATTTTAAGTATCATTCCAATGATCTTATTCACTGTGAATTTGTCAACACTGTTCAATCTCCCATCAATACAAACAAAAAATGCTGGTTAACACAGCAGGGAAATAGCGCAGAAGAGGTTTTGAGAAAGCATCAATCAGCCAAGATCATATTGAATGGTGGGACAGGCTCGAAGGGATTGGTGGCCTGCTCCTGCTCATATATTCTTGTGTTTTGAGGAAAGTACAGTTCCTTGAACCTTATTGGTGTAACCTGGAATTTTAAAACTAAATAACACCACCAGCTGGAAGGAAAAGCAATGCTGAAGCATCGGTATGTTCTGACCATTCAAGTTACTGGAAATCTATCCAAACGCAGAGCCACCAATGTGAGGATCTTTGCAATTATCTCCCTGCTAAGCCTGAACCTCCTTATGCAATCTGCTTTCTCTAGAAGTAGGTGCCCTTTTTCAAGACCATTACAGCTTTGTCCTGGGGAATTTTTACCTTTCTGCTAGTTTCTCTACATTTTCACTGCTTCTATGCACCATCACTTTGAGAGAAGGAGCGATATTTTGCAGTGTTATACCAATTTTGATCATTTCCTTTGTTTGAACTATACCAAACTGGTACTTTAACTATCCACTGGGACCTCAGTTCAATGGATTTCTGATTACTGCTGATTACTAGTTAAACTGGTACTTTAACTATCCACTGGGACTTCCGTTCAATGGATTTCTGATCACTGCTGATTACTAGTTAAACCGGTACTTTAACTATCCACTGGGACTTCCGTTCAATGGATTTCTGATCACTGCTGATTACTAGTTAAACCGGTACTTTAACTATCCACTGGGACTTCCGTTCAATGGATTTCTGATCACTGCTGATTACTAGTTAAACCGGTACTTTAACTATCCACTGGGACTTCCGTTCAATGGATTTCTGATCACTGCTGATTACTAGTTAAACCGGTACTTTCACTATCCACTGGGACTTCCGTTCAATGGATTTCTGATCACTGCTGATTACTAGTTAAACCGGTACTTTCACTATCCACTGGGACTTCCGTTCAATGGATTTCTGATCACAGATAAGGTCATCATTTATTACCATTAAGTGCTGAAAAATTGTTGCTGGGCCACTCTCTTAATGACCTCCAGCACTTGTAGTGAAGGTACAGTACGCCCATAGCACGGCTACATTGGGAGTCCAGGACTTGTATCCAATCATTGAAGACAGCAAAACATTTCCATGTCAGGATAGTGTTTGATAAGCAAGAGAACCTGCAATCACATTGTTCCCAATTGGCTGCTACTGTTGAACTCATGTCTCAAATGGACAGTACCAATAGTTGTAGATCCTGATCCTTGCCAGCTTAAGGACTAAGGCAAATAAGAAGTAGTGCGAATGTTGCTGGTTGTATCCTGATGACTAGCCAACTGCAACAACAAATGTAGTTCTTTAGTCATGGTTGAGAGACTGAGGAAAGGGATGGGATATTAAAAATGCAGAAACGAGGAAATCTGCAGATGCTAGAAATTCAAGCAACACACACAAAAAAATGTTGGTGAATGCAGCGGGCCAGGCAGCATCTCTACGAAGAGGTACAGTTGACGTTTCGGGCCGGGACCCTACATCAGGGCTAACTGAAAGAAGAGATAGTAAGAGATTTGAAAGTGGGAGGGGGAGGGGGAGGGGGAGATCCGAAATGATAGGAGAAGACAGGAAGGGAGGGTGGATCTAAGATCTGGAGAAGGGAGAGGATCATGGGACGGGAAGCCTGGGGAGAAAGAGAAGGGGGGAGGGGAGCCCAGAGGGAGGACAGCAGGCAAGGAGTTACAGTGAGAGGGACAGAGGGAGAAAAAAGAGAGGGGGAAAAAAGGGGGAAAAATAAAAAATATATAAAATAAAAAAAAGGGATGGGGTATGAAGGGGAGGAGGGGCATTAACAGAAGTTAGAGAAGTCAATGTTCATGCCATCAGGTTGGAGGCTAACCAGACGGAATATAAGGTGTTGTTCCTCCAACCTGACTGTGGCTTCATTTTTACAGTAGAGGAGGCCGTGGATAGACATATCAGAATGGGATGTGGAATTAAAATGTGTGGCCACTGGGAGATCTTGCTTTCTCCGGCGGACAAAGCGTAGGTGGTCTCCCAGTCTGCACTGGGTTTCACCAATATATAGAAGGCCGCATCGGGAGCACCAGACGCAGTATATCACCCCAGCCGACTCACAGGTGAAGTGTTGCCTCACCTGGAAAGACTGTCTGGGGCGCTGAATGGTGGTGAGGGAGGAAGTGTAAAGACATGTGTAGCACTTGCTCAGCTTACAAGGATAAGTGCCGGGAGGGAGATCAGTAGGAAGGGTTGGGGGGGACAAATGGACAGGGGAGTCGCGTAGGGAGCGATCCCTGCGGTAAACAGAAATGGGGGGGGAGGGAAAGATGTGCTTAGTTGTGGGATCCCCATCCCTTCCCACCGATCTACAAAGTGATCTAAATTAATTACAAATATAAAACATAAAATAATTGATTACATAAGTATTTGCCCCCTTTAATATGACACACTAAATCATCAACGGAGCAGCCAATTCGTTTTAGTAGTCACATAATTAAATAAATAGAGATCTGTTTCTAGGAGACCTGTGTGTAGTCGAGGTGTTTTAATTGATAGTAGTGAAACTACACCTATGTCTGGAATGTCCACCTGGCAAAAACTACACCATGAAGACAAAAGAATACTCTAAGCAACTCCGCGAAAAGATTTTGAAAAGCACAAGTCAGGAGATGGATACAAGAAAATGTCCAAGTTACTGAATATCCCTTGGAGTAGAGTTAAGTCAATCATCAAGAAATGGAAAAGATGTGGCACAGCTGTAGATCTGCCTAGAGCAGTCTGTCCTCAAAAACTGAGTGACCGTGCAAAGAGGGGACTAGTGAGGGAGGCCACCAAGAGACCTATAGCAACTCTGGAGGAGTGACAAGCTTCAGTGGCTGAGATGGGAGAGAATGTGCATACAACAACTGTTGCCCGGGTGCTTCACCAGACGCAACTTTGTGGAAGAGTGGCAAAGAGAAAGCTAGTGTTGAAAAGTCTCACATGAAATCTCGGCTAGAGTTTGCCAGAAGGTATGTGAGGGATTCTAAACCTAGCTGGAAGGAGGACTGATAAAACTAAAATTGAGCTTTTTGGCCATCAGACTAAATGTTATAATTGGTTTTTGCATATTATCTGAAAAATACTATTCTAAACATATGGTATGTTTCATGTGTGTTGGCGCATGGCCAAGTGGTTAAGGCGATGGTCTAGTGATCTGAAGGTCGCTAGTTCAAGCCTCAGCTGAGGCAGTGTGTTGTGTCCTTGAGCAAGGTATTTAACCACACATTGCTCTGCGACGACACTGGTGCCAAGCTGTACCGGCCCTTGTGCCCATCCCTTGGACAACATCGGTGGCGTGGAGAGGGGAGACTTGCAGCATGGGCAACTGCCGGTCTTTCATACAACCTTGCCCTTGGAAACCTTCCAAGGTGCAAATCCATGGTCTCACAAGAGTAATGGATGCCTATAAAAAAGCATTTAGTCTGATGGCCAAAAAGCTCAATTATAGTTTTATAGACTGCAGCAGGCCCTGGACTGCTTGTGAAGATAGAGGATAAAATAAATGCAACAAAATACAGAAAAATCCTGGAGGAAAACCTGATGCAGTATGCAAGAGAACTGTAACTTGGGAGATTTGTTTTCCAGCAAGACAATGAGCCCAAGCATAAAGCCAAAGCTGCACAAGAATGGCTTAAAAACAGCAAAGTCCTGGAGTGGCCAAGTCAGAGTCCAGACCTCAATCCAATTGAGAATTTGTGGCTGAACTTGAAAAGGAATGTTCCCCATGGTCTCCATGCAATCTGACAGAGCTTGAGCAGGTTTGTAAAGAAGAATGGGGAAAAATAGCAGTGTCCAGATGTGCAAAGCTGACAGAGACCTACCCTTACAGATTCAAGGCTGTAATTGCTGCCAAAGGTGCATCTACTAAATACTGACTTGAAAGGGGTGAATATTTTGCAATCAATTATTTTGTGTTTTATACTTGTAATTAATTTAAATCACTTTGTAGAGATCTGTTTTCACTTTGACATGAAAGAGTCTTTTTCAGCTGATCAGCAATCAAAAAAGCCAAAATAAATTCACTTTAATTCAATGTTGTACAGCAACAAAACATGAAAACTTTCAAGGGGGGTGAATACTTTTTACACACACAGGACCCCTCCAAGTTACCCATGTCTGACTGACACTCGGCCATTTTATTAGGTACACCTGTACACCTGCAGATTAATACATATGTCTAATCATACAATCATGTGGCAGCAACTCAGTGAATAAAAACATGTAGACATGGTCAAGAGGTTTAGCAGTTGTTCAGACCAAACATCAGAATGGGGAAGAAATGTGATCTCAGTGATTTTGACCGCAGAATGTTTGTTGGTACCAGACCGGGAGGGGGGGCTCCGTTTGAGTATCACAGAAGTTGCTGACCCCCTGGGATTTTTCACACACAACAGTCTCTAGAGTTTACAGAGAATGGTGTGAAAAACAACAATATCCAGTGAGCAGTAGCTTTGTGGGTGTTAATGAGAGAGGTTAGAGGTGAATGTCATACTGGTTCAAGTTGACAGGAAGGCGACAACAGTGGGCTGCAGAAGTGCATCTCTGAACGTACAACATGGTGAACCTTGAAGTGGATGGGCGAGAAGTGGTACCTAAGTGACTGCTGATTGTAGGTGCAGCCTATGCATATGAATGAGCATTTGACAGACCAGTGGGATGGATTTATCAGCTCCTGCAGACTAAAGGCACCTCCTGACATCTGTGAACTTGGTTCAAAGCTGTATTTCTCACTTGTGAACTGTCTGGGATATGAGCAATTCACTGGAATGGAACCCTGCTGTAACGTGGGCAGGACATGTAAACAATTGAGGACCATGCTAATGCAATTTTTGCAATATCTTGGGTCGTACCACAAACCACTTAAACACCACCTTCCAAACACTTCATCCCACCCCTCCCAACTCAGCCACTTCCCCCCGCATCTGGTTTCACCTATCACCTG
Source organism: Mobula birostris (assembly GCF_030028105.1). Taxonomy (NCBI): domain Eukaryota; kingdom Metazoa; phylum Chordata; class Chondrichthyes; order Myliobatiformes; family Myliobatidae; genus Mobula; species Mobula birostris. The sequence goes on along the minus strand of NC_092372.1, from coordinate 156,695,779 downwards.
CCAGGTAGTACTCCTTCCCCACCCCCACCTTTTTATTCTTCCCCATTCCTTTCCAGTCCTAACGAAGGGTCTAAGTCTGAAATATTGACTGCTTTTCTATTTCCATAGATGCTGCTGAGTTCCTCCAGCATTTTGTGTGTGTTGCTTTGCAGTTCCAACATCTGCAGAACTTCTCATGTTTATGATTTGTTGATCCTCTGCGAAGGCTCTTTGAGGGATGTTACCCTGAAGAAGTTTCAATCATCTCTTTGAGGGGAGTTCGAAGACACCCTCTTCCACTGCTCCCTTTCTGTGATCTCAGCTGCCCTCCTACTCTTCAGCCATGTATTCACTCAGACTTGCTACCACAGCCATGTATCCTTCCTGGGAACTTGTTTTGCCACAATCTCTTTGCACCATTTTCAGACTTCCCAGTTTAGATGAGCAACAATTCATATTCCATCGGGGTAGCCTCCAACCTGATGGCATGAACATTGATTTTTTTTTTCTGGTAAATGATTTTGCTTTATCCCCCTTCCCTCTTCTTCTATTCTCCACTCTGGTCTCTTACCTCTTCTTCTCACCTGCCTATCAGCTCCCCCAGGTTCCCCTCCTTCTTTTCTTTCTCCCATGGTCCACTCTCTTCTCCAATCAGATTCCTTACTCTCCAACCACCTGGCATCACTTATCACATTCTAGCTATCGTCCTTCCCCTCTCCCTTTTTTTTTCCAGTCCTAAAGAAGGGTCTCGGCCTGAAATGTCAACTGTTTGTTCGTTTCCATAGACGCTGTCTGACCTGCTGAGTTCCTCAAGCATTTTGTTTGAGTTGACTTAAATTTTCTTGCCCTTTCCCTGGAAAAAACTCTGGCTGAATTTGGGTGGCTGTAAATGTACTCACACACATGGAAGCAGGCCATTCAGCCCACTATGTTCATGCTGACCACTGAACACGCTTTCAAATCCCTTTCTCCAGCACCCCATGCCAAGGCTATTCAAGTGCTCATCTTGACACCTACTGCCATTGTAGTGTTATGGGCAGCACGATGCCCTCACAGCCTGGGGTGTCAGAGTTCGGAGCTCAATTATGATGCCGCCCGTAAGGAGTTTGTACATGAGTTCGTGCGTTTCCTCCAGATGCTCAGAGTTCCTCCCACATTCCAAAGACATACTGGTTAGTAGTTTAATTGGTCATGGTAAATTGTCCTGCAGTTAGGCTGGGGTTATATAGGTGGGTTGCTGGCTGGTGTGGCTCAGTGGGCCAGGGGAGCCTGTTCTGCACCGTATCTCTAAATGAATAACATGAAACTCTGAAATGCTGTGAGAAACTCTGCTTCCACAACTCTCTCCAACAGTATATTCCAGATTGAGAGACTCTGCTTCCACAACCCTCTCCGACAGTATATTCCAGATTGAGAGACTCTGCTTCCACAACCCTCTCCGACAGTATATTCCAGATTGAGAGACTCTGCTTCCACAACCCTCTCTGACAGTATATTCCAGATTGAGAGACTCTGCTTCCACAACCCTCTCCGACAGTATATTCCAGATTGAGAGACTCTGCTTCCACAACCCTCTCCGACAGTATATTCCAGATTGAGAGACTCTGCTTCCACAACCCTCTCTGACAGTATATTCCAGATTCAGAGACTCTGCTTCCACAACCCTCTCCGACAGTATATTCCAGATTGAGAGACTCTGCTTCCACAACCCTCTCCGACAGTATATTCCAGATTGAGAGACCCTGCTTCCACAACCCTCTCCGACAGTATATTCTAGATTGAGAGACTCTGCATCCACCACTCTCTCCGACAGTATATTCCAGATACGCCAGCTCTCTGGATGAAAAATAAACTCCCCCTCAGATTCTTTACCCTAAATCTATGTACTCTAGTTTTATCTACCTCTGATATGGTTAAAAATCTTCCCATGTTCTACTCTTTCTGTACGCCTCACAGTTTTAAGTATCTCTATCATATCCTGGCTTAACCTCACCCATCCCAGGGAAAACAGATATAAACCTCTCCAGTCTCTCCCCATAACTGGAATGAACCATCCCAGACAACATCCTGGTGACCTCCTTTACTCTTTTCCTCTGTTCATCAATACTCCCTCACACCCTATGGTTCTCATTTAGGATAGTCATTGTCCTCTTCCCAACCCCCATGCCCCAATACTATATATGAATTCCCCCTCTCCCCATCTCTGCCTTCTTGGGACGATCAAACTAGTAGATCCACTGTAACTGTGAAAACAATTCATAAAGCTACACGTGGAAAACCCTTCTAGACATCCGCTTGCAGAAGGCCTTAATCTTGACTGACAGTTCAATCAGCTTTCTGTCTAATGCTCTTTTGATCCTTTTATGCCTTTTGCCTCTTAAGTAATGCAGCAACAAATCTATTTCAACAACTGCTTGTGCACCCTCTGGGTCATTGATAGGTGCTTTCTTGTTTACAGAAATCCTGCCTTAAGTAATAACTCTGACACAAGAGACAGGCCATGAGTAATGTCTGGGCAGCTGTCACAATAAGGAAAATGCAGACTAATGTCTAACAAATCAATGCAATCACTTGATTGAGTAGGATAGGGCAGGAGCAGTTTTTGAAGAAGTCAATAATTTAGCAATAAGCTGTGGAGATCCATAGACTTTGTGAAGATTGCACAATAAAGCTCTGTCCTCATACCTGTGTGAAGGGGGTAATTCAAACAGATAGGTGGCTGTCAGGGTAGGTAGGAAATGCGCTTGAATTTTGTGAAAGTTGAAACATTGGGTTTTATCCTGCATTTAGATTTATAAATAGGAAATTCATAGCTGCAACTAAAATGTCTAAAGATAATGTGCAAGGCAGGATTTTTACACAGAGAGGCCTGGAGCATACTGCCAGGGGATATGATGGAAGCAGATTCAATGGCAATGTTTAAATGGCAGTGAGAGAGTCACAGGAACGGGTTGGGAACACAGGGATGTGGACAACGTGGGGGCAAATCGGATTAGTATAATTTGACATCATGGTCAGTGGGCTGAAAAGCCTGTGCTATACCTTTTCATGTTTCTATTTCTATATTTAACTCTGGCATGAGATTAAATGTGAAACAATTTTCATTAACATCTCATTTTGAACTTAATGATGATACATATTTGTATTTAAGGAACTGTCTTTGAAATATTGTTCAGAGAATTGAGAAAGCCAGCTAAAACCTGGGATTTACACAATAAAACCAATCTCGTCTTTGCACCAGAAGGTTGTGCATTCAAGTGCCACCCTAGAGACTTGAACACAAAATCTGTGCTGAAACTCTTGTGAAGTAATGTATTAATAGCATTTTGTTGAAGTTGCGGATAAAAGATAAACGGAAGGCTCATCTGCCCTCTTGGGTAGTTGCAAGTAACTATGAGGCATTATTTCAAAGAGCTGGTGAGTTCTCCCAGATGTCTTCATCAAACTCTGAATCACCAATCTGCTGTCCATTCCCCGGCAGCTGCAACCCAGGTTTACAGGAGAACAAAAGTCTTTTGATCATTCCGGGTCTATGCAATAGTATAGAATGCCTTTGGCCATATGTTCTATGGGATTTGATGGCTTGCCTTTTGCTCACCAGTCGATTAGCATGCCTTTCCAGACGATAATTCCATTGCTAGTCAAGTGCTTTTTGTCTAGTGGATAATGTTTATCTGAAGTGAACAGAAGAGAACTTTACAACAGCCCATGAATGCAGATATAAGTCATGCCAGACTTATTCAGGATTTTCATCATGGAGTCCTAATAACTTCAGAATACTTCTATTCAACTATATTACTCTCAAAGCACAGATTTGAAATAAAGTTAAAAATCTTTTTAATTATAGCAATGTACAGGACAGTAATGATTTATGTGATGAGATTCTACAGAAAATAAGGTATTATTAACAGCTGTGTCAGTAAAACCTGGTTGATTATTATCTTCAATTACACCTATAGTTTTAATAGTTCAATTAAATAATTAATAGCATCCTTCACGTTATTGCTACCAACTGAAGATGTCTGATTAAAGACTTTGCATTTGCACACAGACTGGAGCTAAATGTCTATAAGTACCACCATAACAATGACACCGTTTCACTAAGATATTTCAAATGGCTTTGCGAAAAGACAGATTTAATTATTTCCTGGGAACAAAAGTTAGCTGTCGATCCACTTCTGAATAAAAAGGTTATTAATACTGATTACTCAATTACTGCAAAAGGATCACGGCAAAAACCTGCCAAATGGGGAAAAATGACTACTTTGATCAGGGTTGTTTGGGACATTATAGTTGAATCCAAGAGCTCTTTGTCCCTCAGATACTCAGTTTCATTCCTCACCAAAATCTAGGTGGAAAGAGCTGACCATCATTGGTGGTTAATACACTACCTGACTCTTCAAAATCTTTGTCATCATCTACAATGTGCAAATCAGGAGTGAGACGGAATATTCAGCATTTCCCTGAATGAGCACAGCTACAACACTGAAGCTTGACACGAGCCAGAGTATCCTAGCCCACTGTTATTCACGTCACTCATTACATTAAAATTTCATTTGTTCCACGCACCACAACTACAGGAATGCAATGCAATAAATCTCCAAGGATTCTCCAAATCCATATAAAATTATGAGAACAGGAAGTATTCTTTCAGCAATTAACCATTCCGATTTGGAGCTACATCACCTTTCCTTTATTTCCTCTGATTCAAACCCCTGCAATATCATAATTATCAGCATCATGGGAGTACCTCCACCACAGTGGTGGCAGCTGTTCAAGAAATTGGATCACTAACATAGTTTATCAACAACCTTTCAGCAGCCATTAAGCTTTGGTAATTAATATTGGCATTACCAGGAATACTCAAACCCCTAACAAATTAAAAAGTTCAACCACGTTTTTGACATTTGGTAAAAAAAAGGCTTGGCCTTCATCAAGAAATTAGATTAAAGCTTCTTAAAAGCTATTTTAATGGTCTAAGTGGTCTTCCTTCTTCACAAAATCAGTTGTCTGGCAAAACAGCCTTCTTCTATTACATTTATATTTTGCTGCTTGCAATAAATCCATCTGGCAATTTGACCTGAATTATACGGTCTGACAGACTGATGTCTCTGCTTTTCAAAGCGCACGCATGCCAATGAGGCAGCTTACCTAAAACTTCAGCTAAAATAAGCTGATAAAAATGACATGGTTAATTCATAACTGACCATTCAACTTTTTGCATGACATTAAATTTGGATCATGGGAATGTGGACATTCCTCAAAAAGTTGACCTCTGATTGTATTTTGAAATGCCCAAATCATAATGAATATGTCATCAGTTGTATGTATGTATGATAAAACATCACCAATTAACAAACAATTTCCTTAAAAATTAGTAGTTGTACTAATGACACTTCATGAACACTTAAAACTGAAGCAAACAGAAGGAGTTATTTTGAGAAAGCACATACCATCTTTGCAGACAGGGCAGCACTGATCTGGCTCATATACTGGATCCACACATTCAACCTGGGCACATTCTGCTACGGAACAATGCACCTCGCCATTGGGTTCACAGCGACATTTCTCGCAGGGAGAAACCTAAAATGGAAACACCATTTCAGCAGTGAAAGGACAAGGCTCACTTCATTGTACTTGCACTTATGGACACAGGAAACAACATATTGATGAGCAACAGTGGGGTTTGTTTTGCAACACAGAGTCTATTGTATCACACTGTGCACTCTGTTGTATCACTGAGAGAGGAAGAACTATGGAAAGAACAACATTGGTTTAAAATTGTACGATTTACTTCAACAGGCGGTCCACACTGTAACAGTTCCCTATTATATTGTTTCATACCTTCTTCTGACATAGAAGGAGCCATTCAGTCCATTTAGTCTCACCAGTTTTCAGAGCAATGGCTTTAGTCCCATTCTCTTAGTATCTTGGACACCTTTCTCACATGCTCATCAGCCTGGGTTTTCTGCCACCCACCTACACTACGGTTAGCCTGCCAACTGCTGTGCATCGTTACGATGTGGATTGAAACTGGAACTCCCAGGAGAAACCCAAATAGCCACTGAGAGGGGGTTCAAGCTCTGGGCAAATGGTACCTGGGTCATTTGAGCTGGGAGACAGCAGAACTATCTACTAACCCAGTGTGAGACACATTGGTTAACTACTCTAGGCCAACATCAAGATCTCTCTTCAATATTCTAGTATCGTTGTTTGAATATTAAAGTGTGTAAACTAAATTCTTTCAATAAAACCTGCCTACAGACATCCTCGTCATTGTAGGTAAAACATATTAAAGAAATATGAAGAATGTGTTAACAAATAAATTACATCATTAGTAAAATAACCAAATCACTACAAGTATTATTTGATTATTAGCACTAACACAAAAAACAGTGCTGCTCTATATATTGAATTGTAAATGAAATTTTCCAAGTAAGTCATTATTAGAATCAGTGCTGAACATCAACAAACAAAAAGTTGGACTTGGATATCACAATTTTAGATTAAATAAATTATGTTGCATTTTACAAACTGGTAATATATTTTCACTTGGTCCTGACAAGATAAGCACCATTGGCAGGGCCACATTATATCAGAATCAGAATCAGAATGAGGTTTAATAACATAGGCATATGCTGTGAAATTTGTTAACTTAGCGGCACCGGTACATTGCAATACATGGTAAATATATATTAAAAATAATTAAATTAGAGTAAGTATGTATACGCATATTAAATAGCTAAATTAAAAATATTGCAAAAACAGAAATAATAAAAGTGAGGTAGTGTTCATGGGTTCAATGTCCATTTCGAAATTGGATGGTAGAGAAGAACATGTTCCTAAGTGTGCGCCTTCATGCTTCTGTACCTCCTTCTTGATAACAACCATGAGAAAAGGGCATGTCCTGGGTGATGGAAGTCCTAAATACTGGGTGTCGCCTTTCTGAGCCTTGAAGATATCTTGGATACCAAAGAAGCTAGTACCCATGATTGAGCTGACTAATTTTACAACTTTCTGTAGCTTCTTTCGATCCTGTGCAGTAGTCACCCCATGCCAGATGGTCTAGCAGCCTGTCAGAATACTCTCCATAGTACATCTGTAGAAGTTTTTCAGTGTATTAGGTTACAAACCAAATCTCTTGAAACTCCTAATGAAATATAGCTGCTGTCTTGCCTTCTTTATAGCTACATCAATATGTTGGGACCAGGTTAGATCCTCAAAGTATTGACACCCAGGAACTTGAAATTGCTCACTCTCTCAACTTCTGATCCCTCTGTGAGGATTGGTTCATGTTCTCTCATCTTAGCCTTTCTCAAGTCCACTATCAGCTCTTTGGTCTTACTGCCATTGAGTGCAAGGTTGTTGCTGTGACACCACTCAACAAGCAGGTACACCTTGTTCCTGTATGCCCTCCAATCTCCATCTGAGATTCTGCCAACAATGGATGTATCATCAACAACTGCTGTTTGAGCTATGGTTACAGAGAGCGTAGAGCAGTGGGCTAAGCACCGGTCCCTGTTGATTGTCAGCGAGGAAGAGATGTTATTACCAATCCACACAGATTGTGGTCTTCTGGTTAGTAAGTCAAGGATCTATCCCTAATTGCAAACAATGTCATGTTGTCTTTCTCCTGTTTATAAAATTGTGTCATTTGTTGACTAAGTATACCACTTCAAAGAGTGTGAAGACTTCACCATGTACGCAAACAAGATTTACATACAGGACAGACCAGGTATTTGGTCATGACTGGACCACTTTAACAGTTCAAACAGGAGCTAAATGATCAAATTTATGATCTTCCAAAATTAGACTCATAGAGCGCTACAGCACCGAAACAGGGCCTTTGACCCATCTAGTCCATGCCAAACTATTCCACCTAGTCCAACTGATATGCACCTGGACAATAGCCCTCCACATCCTTCCCATACGTGTACTTATCCAAACTTCTCTTAAACATTGCAATGGAACCCACGTCCACCACTTCTGCTGGTAGCTTGTTCCACACTCTCACCACCCTGTAAGGGAAGAAATTGTCTTTCATTTTCCCCTTAAACATTTCACCTTTCACCCTTAACCACGACTTCTAGTTCTAGTCTCTTCCAACATCAGGGGAAAAAGACGGCTTGCACTGAACCTATCCATTCCTCTTAACTAACCTACTGATATCCCTCAAAATTTCATGTACCTCTGTCAGGTACCTTCTTCTCCCCAAATAAATGAATCCAGCCAATATATTTTCTCTCATAGCTGAATGTTGCCATCCCGGGAAACATCCTGATAAATCTCCTTTGAACTATGAATTTATTAATCAGTCTAAGAGGCTCAAATAACTCAGTGTCCATCTCTGAAGCTCTGGACTTCTGTTCCCTAGTCTGTCTTCCACTCTACTTCAAACTCTCCTTCAAATTTACCTCCTTGTGCTGTTATCAAGCGCTTCTTCACTCTTCTCTATACGTGGTTCGCTATTAGTGCCTTAACTACCAGCACTCCTGCAAAGTGTCTTATGACATTTGATGATGATAAATGCACTATATAAATGGAAGAGTCAGAAAGAACATTTTCCAGTTATTTTTCTCAGCAGATGTTATGACTTATTTGCAGTTCCAGCAATTCCTACTCTAATTTTCACGGTTTGGTAGCATTATGAAGCAAATTTATTATCATTTGTGTGTTGAATCTGTTTCTGAAATTCAACTCTATTGAAATTGATGCTTTTGTGTTACCAACCAGCGGATAAATGCTTCCATCATGGCTTTTTACCCTGAAGCAGGCTACATGTTACTGAAATTTATAGAACAGTTTCATACCTTGCCAATGTGGTTTGCAAACTCTAGAACCATCCTATCACTGCTGCAGAAGTGATAAAAACTCTGAAATGAATCTCACTAAAGAAATTCAAGTGCATTAATGAAGCATTGTCAGCAAAAATGATGGTACTCTTTTAAGGTCAAGTTTCAGTAATACTTATTCTGAGTAAAGAAAGATTTATGCTGGTGCTTGTCAATTTTGGTATTCCTCGTGGGTTGAATCTAAGTAATTATTATCAACAAATCACTTGTACAACTAGAGGAACTAATACACAGGACAACTGTTACACCATCATCAAGAGTGCTTACCGTGCTATCCCTCACCCACACTTTGGAAAGTCTGATCACCTAACTGTACTTCTACTCCCTGAGTATAGACAGAGACCGAAGACTGCAGCACCCATAGTGAGGATCAAGAAGGTATGGACAAAGGAGGCACAGGAGCACTTACAGGACTGCTTTGAGTTGGTGGACTGTGTGGTGATATGACGTGTAAGAACGTGATTGGAGAGAGTTCTGAGCATGCGCAGGGATGATAGAAAGATCAAGAAACAAGGTATTGTAAACACGTTGTGGTTGTTGTTAAATAAAAGCTCTATTTCTTCCAGAAGATAGTTCTTTATGAGTAAACTACAGTACGTATGAATATAAAGAACACAACACGGTGTCAGAAGTTGGTCTGGAAGAATAATACATTTCCTATCATGGGAGAATCGAAGATAATTTTCTGAAAAAAAGAGTTCGAACTGTTTTGGTGTTGCTAACAGTTTTACAAATGGAAGGTTTGCAGCCTGCATCAACACTTCAATTGTCTGGGAACATAGCTGAGAACTGGAGAAAACTTAAACAACGTTTTGAATTGTATTTATCGGTGATCGATGTGGATTGAAAACTGGAAAAAAACGAAAGCTGCGCTTCTACTCCACGTAATAGGTGATGACACAGTTGAGGTATATAATTATTTTATTTTTGAAAATGGAGATAATTTAAAGTTAAAATCGATAATGGACAAATTTGAAGCATTTTATATATCGAAGCGTATTGTGACGTACGAGCTGTATAGATTTTTAACATGTACGCAGAGAGCTGGTGAAACTATTGATCAATATGTTACTGAGTTGAGACACCAGAGTAAAACATGTGAGCTTGGAGAACTGACAGACTCTCTCATTGAAGACAGAATTGTTTGTAGCATTCTGGATAATGGTCTGAGAGAAAGATTGTTAAGAGGACAAGACTTAGACTTGGAAAAAGCTTTGATGCTCTGCAAAGCTTCTGAAATCGTGACATCACAGGCTAAAGAACTTTTCATTGAGAGCTGCAATGTAGACGCTGTGAGGAAGGGTGAACATATTAGAAAAAATAATAAAACGACAACAAAACCAACAGACAGCAAGACGTCATCTGAGAGAAAAAAGCTATGTGATCAATGTGGGCGGCAGCATCGGCCAAAACAGTGTCAAGCATATGGGAAAATGTGCAACGACCATGGTAAGAGTATTCATTTTTCATGCTGTTGCAGAAGTAGAAAGAAAATAAAACAAGCAAATTCAGTGCTTGAAAATGACCTTGAGGTGTTTTATATAGATGTGCTTTGTAAAAACAAACAAAGTAAGAATGACTGGACTATTCCATTGCAAGTGAACCAAAACAATATTCTGTTTAAACTTGATACTGGAGCACACGTAAATGTTCTTGCAGAATCTGAGTTTAATGCATTAAAGCCAAGACCAAAGTTACATAAGACAAATATAAAAGTGACTGGGCATTCAGGTGCAGACATTCCAGTTAAAGGAACACATGTGGCAAAAGTATCACGCAAAAATATTGTGCACACGCTTTCATCTGTGGTGGTGCCAAAGAACGTATGATACTGGATTTATCTGCCTGTGAGAGACTGAACTTGGTGAAAAGAATCTTAGAGTTCGACAGTGACACAGAGTCAGAATACAGTGAATTGATGAAAGAGTATGAAGACTTGTTCAAAGGGCTTGGTTGTCTTCCAGGAGAGCACACGATTAAAATTGACAACACAGTGCCACCCATAGTACATCCATGTAGAAAAGTGCCTTTTGCATTGCGTCATCAACTGAAAACAGAACTTGACAGAATGGAACAGCTGGGAATCATAAAAAAATTGATGAACTGACTGAACGGGTCAATTTGCTTGTCATTGTTGTTAAGAAAAACGGAAAACTGAGGATTTGCTTAGATCCAAGAGACTTGAATCGATCCATTAAAAGAGAGCATTTCAAATTGCCTACTCGTGAAGAAGTTATGTCACAGTTTGCTAATGCACAGTACTTCAGTAAGTTAGATGTATCCTCTGGACTCTGGCAATTTAAACTAGATGAACCAAGTTCAAAGTTGTGTACCTTTAATACTCCTTTTGCCAGATACTGTTTTCTTCGGCTTCCGTTTGGAATTGCATCAGCTCCTGAAGCGTACCATAAAGCCATTCACATGCTATATGAGCACACTGAGGGTGGGGATACTTCCATAGACGATATTACTGTTTGCTGATCATCTAAACAAGAGCATGACACTAGACTCAGACAAGTCTTTGAGGCAACACGCAAGGCAAACGTGAAGTTGAACAAAGACAAATGTCAGCTACGAGTGACTGAACTTACCTTTGTGGATGATATCAACAGCAATGAGGGTGTGCGTCCTGATCCATTGAAGGTTTCCGCTATTGAGAACATGCCAAGACCGCAATGTAAAAAGGATGTTCAAAGGTTCATGGGAATGGTCAAGCACATGGGAAAATTCATACCCAATCTTTTGGAACAGTTTGCTCCATTGAGTCAGCTAACAGAAAAGAAAAACGAGTGGAGCTGGAATCATGAACAGGAGAAGGCATGGCAAAATCTCAAGAAGGTGCTTACTAAAGAACCTGTGTCGAAATTCTATGATGCTGAGAGACCCATCAAAATCTCATGTAATGCATCTCAAGCAGGCTTAGGGGCAGTATTACCCCAGAAACATGATCAGGAACGGCTACCAGTGGCATATGCAACTCGTTCATTATCTGATCCAGAAACAAGGTATGCACAAACTGGAAAAAAAAATGCTCAGCATTATGTTTGCTTGCAAGAGATTTCATCAGTTTGTGTCAGGGCAAACTACTGATGTTGAAACTGATCATAAACCTCTGACTGCATTGTTGCACAAACCTTTAAGTGACTGCCCTTTGCGAATTCAGTGAATGATGATCAAATTGCAAAGATATGCATTGAATGTGTCATACACACCTGGAAAATTCATGTATACGGCTGACACACTTCCCAGAGCTGTGGATGCAACAACAAAAGACAGTCACAGGGACACTGCTGATGTTCAGGCATTTGTGGATATGATCATAGAGACTGTACCTGTTGCTCCTGAAAAGTTGGAACTGCTGCCTCTTGAGACAGAGAAGGACAAAATTCTCAATCAGGTAATACAAGTGGTGATGGATGGATGGTCAGATAATAAGCATGACTGTACCTCGGAAGTACAAGAATATTGGAACCACAGATCAGAACTTTCTATTGTGGATGGGATATTATACAAAGGTAGCAGAATTGTGATTCCTAAAAGTCTCCAAAAAGAAATGCTTGGGAAAATTCATGAAAGCCACCTAGGTATTGAAAAATGTAAGAGAAGGGCACAGGAATTATTGTTTTGGCCCAGGATGAATCAAGGAATTGCAGAATTGGTGTCTTCTTGACAAATATGCCTTAAATATCAACCTAGCAACCGTAAGGAGCCACTGCATCCACATCCTAGTCCTCAGAGACCTTATCAGAAGGTAGACCTTGTTCTTTTTGTAACTGACAACAAAGATTATCTATTAATAACAGATTACTACTCGTTGTATTCTGAAGTGTGTGGTCTGAGCAGAAGAACAGCAGAGAATGCAATTACATGGATGAAATCAGTTTTTTCCAGACATGTTGTACCTGATGAAGTTTTCACAGACAATGGTCCACAATTCAATGGTGAATGCATGAGACATTTTGCTCATGAACAGGGCTTTGTTCATACAGCATCTAGTCCATTTTTCCCTCAGTCCAATGGATTAGTTGAGAAGTTGGCAGTAATTATCAAGAAACTGATGCACAAAACAAAAGATAGCGGAGGTGATTTTTATAAAGCTTTGTTAGCCTATCGCAGTACTCCACTTGAATGTGGGTTTTTGCCTGCTCAGCTCTTGATGGGATGCCGTTTGAGATCCAATCTGCCAATAGATGAGAGCCTCCTGAGAACAGGGAGGTGAACAAGTGAAAAGATGGAAAGATGAACACAAAGCAAAGCAGAAAATATACTTGGACAGATGTTCTCATCCATTACCTGTACTGCACCAAGGAGATGAAGTAAGGATACAAAACAAAATGAGCACCTGGACACAGAAAGCTACAGTACTTGAAGAAGTACAACCCAGATCATACAAGGTCCAAACAGAAGGAGCAGTGTTAAGAAGAAGTCGCAAAGACCTCACGAAAGAGCCAACTTCAGAGATTCAGTTAACTGATGCAGACCAGACAAAACATACGAAATAACAACAAAATACAGGAACTGTGTGAACCACTTAGAAGGTCTACTAGTGTTCATAAACCCCCAGAGAGGTGGATGGAGACATGTTAAATTAGGCATTTGCTCTGGAGTCAATGTTGCTAATTGTTTTTCTTTTTAAGGAAGGGAAGATGTGGTGATATGACGTGTAAGAACATGATTGGAGAGAGTTGAGTATGAGCAGGGACGACAGAAAGATCGAGAAACACGGTATTGTAAACACATTGTGGTTGTTGTTAAATAAAAGTTCTATTTCTTCCAGAAGATGGTTCTTTATTAGTAACCCACGGTATGTATGAATATAAAGAACACAACAGACTGGACTGTATTCAGAGATTCATCTTCGATTCTGAATGGGTATGCTACACCTGTCACTGACTTCATTAAAACTTGCGCAGATGAGTGTGTGCCTGTGAGAACATACCGTACGTACCCAAATCAAAAGCCATAAGTGAACTAGGAGGTTCACGATCTGCTGAGGGCTAGATCTATGCCATTTAAGTCTGACGACCAAGGAGTATAGAAGAAAACCAGGTACAAATTACAGAGGGCTATCTCAAGAGCAAAGAAACGATTCTGAATGAGGTTGGAGGCAGAATTGGATGCACGTCAACCCTGGCAGGATTTGCAAGCTGTTACTTCCTACAAAGCAAAACCCAATATTATGAATGGCTATTATGCTTCACTCCCAGATAAACTCAACACCATTTTTGTTCACTTTGAAATGGAGAATAAAACTACAGCTATGAGGTTCCCTACAGCATCCGGTGACCTTGTAATCTCTGTCTCAGAGGCTAACGTCACACTGTCTTTTAAGATGGTGAACACTCGCAAGGTGACAGGCCCCAATAGAGTACCTAGTAGTGCTCTGAAAACTTGTGCCAATCAATTGGCGGGTATGTTCAAACACATTATCAAACTCTCATTGCTACAGCTGGAAGTTTCCACCTGCTTCAAAAGGGCAACCATCATACCAGTGCCCAAGAAGTGTAGGGTGGGCTGCCTTAGACCATAAGACATTAGAGCAGAATTAGGCCATTCAGCCCATCGAGTCTGCTCTGCCATTTCACCATGGCTGATCCCGAATCCCATTCAACCCCATACACCTGCCCTCTCACCATATTCTTTGATGCCTCGACTAATCAGGAATCTATTAACTTCCGCTTTGAACATACCCATGGACTTGGCCTCCATAGTCTGTGGTACAGCATTCCACAGATTCACCACTCCAGTCAAAATCATTCCTCCTTACTTCTGTTTTAAAAAGTCACCCCTCAATTTTGAGGCTGTGCCCTCTAGTTCTGGATACCCCCACCAGTGGAAACACCCTCTCCACATCCACCTTATCTAGTCCTTTTAGCATTTGATAGGTTTCAATGAGATCCCCACATATTCTTCTAATTTCCAGTGAGTACAGGCACAAAGCTGCCAAACACTTCTCCAATATTAACCCCTTCATTCCTGGAATCATCCTCGTGCTTCGATGACTATCATCCAGTAGCACTCAGATATACGGTGATGAAGTGCTTTGAGAACTTGATTATGGCTAGAACTAACTTCTGTCTCAGCAAGGACCTGGACCCACTGCAATTTGCCTATCGCCAAAATAGGTCTACAGCAGTCGTGATCTCATTGGTTTTCCACGCGGCCTTGAATCACCTGGACAATACAAATACTTATGTCAGGATACCGTTTATTGACTACAGATCAGCATTTAACACAAACACTCCTACAGTGCTGATCGAAAAGCTCCAAAACCTGGGCCTCTGTACCTCCCTCTGCAACTGGATCCCCAACTTCCTAATCAGGAAGACCACAACCTATGAAGCTTGGTAATAAAATCCTGACAGTCAACACTGGCACACCTCAGGGATGTGTGCTTAGCCCACTGCTCTACTCTCTCTACACCCATGACTATGTGGCTAGGCACAGCTCAAATTCCATCTATAAATTTGCTAATGACACAACTAACGTTGACAGTATTTCAGATAGTGACGAGAGGATCCATAGAAGTGAGATATATCAGCTAGTTGAGTGGTGTCACAGCAACAACCTTGCATTCAACGTCAGTAAGACCAAAGAGCAGATTGTGGACTTCAGAAAGGGTAAGACAAGGGAACACACACCAGCCAATTATAGAGGGATCAGAAGTAGAAAAAGTGAGCAATTTCAAGTTCCTGGATGTCATCATCTCTGAGGATCTATCCTGGGCCCAATGTATTGATGCAACTACAAAAAAGGCACACCAGCAGCTCTATTTCATTAGAAGTTTGAAAAGATTTGGTTTGTCGCCCAAGACACTCACAAATTTCTACAGATGTACCTTGGAAAGCATTTTGACAGGCTGCATCACTGTCTAGTATGGGGAGGGCGTGGTGGGTGTTGGGTGCACAGAATCGAAATAAGCTGCAGAGAGTTGTAAACTCAGTCAGCTCCATCATGGGAACTAGCCTCCATAGTTTCCAGAACATCTTCGGGGAACGATGCCTCACAGAGGTAGCATCCATCATTAAGAACCACATCACCTATGTCCTGTTCTCATTGCTACCATCAGGAAGGAGGTACAGGAGCCTGAAGACATACACTCAACTATTCAGGAACAGCTTCTTCCCCTCTGCCATCCAATTTCTGAGTGGATAATGAACCCATGAACACTACTTCACTACTTCTTTTTAAAGTTTTGCACTACTTTTTTAAAATTTAATTACTTTATATATATATTTACTGTAATTCATAGTTTTTCCTCTATTAACATGCTACCACAAAAACAAGAAATTTCATGCCATATGTCGATGACATTAAACCAATTCTGATTCTGATTCTGTATCACTGTTTGTTCCAGCATTCTTCTGTTGGTTTTAATGCCGCCTGAATTTAAAACATCTAAGTCTTCTTACTTGGAAGGAATTAGGTAAACTTGCAAGAGCTGGCTAACTATGAAAAGCTAATTAAAATTCAACAGAAGATTCATTTCATCCATCTCACCAAAGAAACTCAAGTAGCCAAAAAAAACTTTCATTGAATAATAATGGTATTCTTCTAAGGCCAAATTTCAGTAACACTCTTTGGTCCGAATAAAGTACGATTTACAGGGGTACTCATTAGTCCAGTTTCAACAGCAGTGCATACTCTATATTTAATAGAACCTCCAAAGGTAGAAAAATGATTTACCCAGTAATGACTTCATTGTCATGATCTTGCTCCCTCACACATACCATGTACAGGACAAACCCACCAAAGCTGTTAAAGGAGGTTAGACTTGAGAATTCAACCTCCCATTGAGATACAACACTTGTCCTACCCTCTACAATTTTGCGATATATGTGAAATAAAATAGATAGACAACATAAGACCAATGAAATTAAACCACCAAAATTGGATCTACCAAATCCACGAACAGAGAATCCTTTAAATTCTGCACAATGCTAAATGCTGTTAATAGAAATGATTGTATGCAAATAACAAAACCATAATCCACTGCAGTCACTGGAATTTAAAATAGTACACCTGGCAAACTGTTCCAAAAATGTTGTGCAGGCTCAGAAAGGGAGTAGTCCTGCAGTATTTCAGTGATTCATTCAACACAAGAGACATGGGCCATATTCCCCTCCTCTAAGTCAATTGGTCCTGTTGATTTGTAGTTAAGGGCTGTTAATTAGTGTGGATGGAGTCAGAGGTGAGCAGGGAGGGGATGCAGTATGCCTCAGCGCAAACTATCAGCGTTAGATTGCTGCTTACAGTTCACGCAGGGTGGGCTCCCAGCAAGTGAAAGTTCAACAAAATGCATTATAAAAATTCAACCAGTTGCACTGGGATGGCAATTAAGTGCAGAAGAAAACATTTTATTGAAGGCAGTGGCAAAGATTTGGTGTTCGACAAGTAGGAGAGACCATGGTAAATGAACATGTTCTAGCCATCACTGGTGTGTTATGGTAAGGAAAAGGAGTAGGAGGGAAATGGCGTTGCCTTCCCCTTCCAGCATTGTGCAGATGTGACAAGCAATGGCGATCCAGATTAGAGTGAAGGAGAACGATCTACATCAAGTTTGCAAGTTTGCAAATTATCTTTCTGATATAAAACCCAGTGAAATATTGTTATTTCACTTTGTTGCTTATCCCACCATTTCATAGCTTTTATTTTCTCACTGTATTTTGATCTTTCTAACTTCGTCCACCTTGGTGACTCTGCAGCTTTTTTCATAATTGACTAAATTTATCAGCTGTCATTACTGCTAACCTCATCATCTTTCACAATGATTTCAGCTGTCTACATTCACAAGACATTTACAATCAGAAGTAATCTACTCCAGAAACTAGTCATCAGGGAAGCGGGCAAGAACAAGCCAGGTGTGCCGATTATCAATTTCTTTTCAGTCCTAGCACATTACTGAAATTTTTAAAAATGTGGGTTGGGAAGAGGGGAAAAATGTATCATTGTATGTGGGTATCTTGTCTGCTTAAGTTTAGAAGACTAAGACACAACTAGATTAAACAGAAAAGATTCGTAATTATCTTGACAGTGTTACTTTTAAGTGGATTTTCTTCCAATGGATGTGAAGAGTTTAAAACTAACAGATCACCAATTTCATACAAAGATGGAGTGTTCTTTTCTCTTTTATATATCATGAATTTTCAATGGATGGTGGAAGCAGAGGCTTTGAGTATTTTTAAGGCAGAGTTAGATAGACTCTTAATAAGTAAGGGTGAAAGTTTCTGGCAATAGACAGGAAAGTGGAAATAAGATGACAATCAGATCATCTACGATGGCTGACTCTGCTTGATTGGATGTGTGGCCTACCTGCACTTAAGTTCTACATTCATAAGAATTCATCCATAAAATCAAGTTTTATTAGATTTGTATTAGCAATGTTTATGTAGATTTCCTTCTGTAAATTATTATGATTTCATCCTTTCTGGAGCTTAATGGTAATCAGAGGGCCTGAATGCAGACCATTGTCAATACATTACAGGAGTTCCTGCAATTTTTCCTGACTCGTTTTTTAATTTTCTCCTCCTTCGTAGCTAGGTAACACAAGATATCTTGGTGGGTTACATGGCTGAAAGCAGAAAGTGACAAGCTCTTAACACCTAACCTTGTTTCATACATCACCATGGAGAAATGCCACCATGCAGTTCTTTGGCCTAAAAACTTCTCAATTTTTTACCTTGGTTTTCTTTTATTTCACTTAGATGGAATAGTGTTCTCTTAAAAGCATAATTTCTAAACCACCTTTTTGAAGTTTCACTGTCAATTTGCAGTCACTAACTAAGTAATACACATTGTCCACATAAACAAAGGATTGTGAAAGCTAAGCAAGGTCTGGTGCCAAGAAAAGGTTTGGTTTCTAGGAATAGATAATCTTGTTAAACAATAAATCAACATTTGTCTAAAATGGTAAGCTACCATGATGCCAAACCTCCAAGAACTGATACAAATATCAGAGCTACCAATAGACTATGAGTTAATATTAGGATTGGTTTCTCAGTAATAATCTACACTCTGACAATTATTTGCTTCTAAATGCCAATAATTATGTTGCATTCCCAGTTGTAGAGGTTGAAAATCGTACGTCTGGGAAAGCCAATATCCCAAGGCTTAACTTCATTTTAGCACTAATTGGCATTCTGTGAAGAGTAAAGATAGACAACAGACCACCGTTCAAGAGTTAAGACTTCAGTACGTTTGGGACCGAAGTCAATGACTGAAGTTGATGGGCCCCGGGATTGAAGGCTAGTGACATCCCATATCAGCAAATCCCAGGGTTGGATGTCCATGTGGGCAGGAGGCTTGATGGGCAGCAACACCCCTTCCAACCGAGGCCAGTGAGTCCCAGGATCAAGGTCTACATGAGTCTAGAGGTTGAGACCCAAAGGTCAAAGTCTCGTGATCAGTGAGTCCTGGGGTCAGTACCAAGTGGTTGGCGAAGCCTGGAAGTTGAGGTCCGGGGATCAGTGAGTCCAGAGGTTGAAGACAGAATCTGACGAGTTTTCGAGGTCAAGGCCCAAAGAGTGAAGCCTCTGGGTTGGCATGTCCACAGGTTGGACATCTGCAAGTCCGGACTTGTGAGTCCAAGGCCAAGGACTGGTGGTCAGAGACCCGGAGGCAGCCTGTCATGGAGTTGGGGCCCTGTCTGTGTGTGTGGATGGGAAAGGGGCTTGTTGTGTTGTTGTTATTGTTGCTTGTGCTGTTCTGCTGAACACGCTAGGCGTACTGTGCTGGTGACAGAGTGTCTGGTGGCACTTGAGGGCTGCCCCAGCACATCCTTCTGTTGTGTTAGCTGTCAGCACAGACAACACATTTCACTGCATGGTTCGACGTTCATGTGATAAATAAATCTGAATCTTAACCTAAATCTGAAATCACTGGCCACTGGCAACAGAAAGAAAATTATTCAAGTTACAAAGAAAATCATCAGCAATCTTCGTGCTGTGAGAAATTCATCAGAATAATAATCTGATTATTTTTATGTTAATATGGTAACACCACATCTAAAGCTGGTATCACCTGTTTGGTGCAGCTTACCCATCTTCCACCACCTTTCAACATCGTCCAGAGACCAAGACCTCTGTTAGTGAGACAATGCCAAGGAAAACAAGAAAGTAAATGTTGAAAAATAAATGAAATTTAAATCTATGCCCTGAAAAGCAGCTCTTGAGAAACATGATAACCTCATAGACAAGAAAGCAACTACTTGATTGAAATCCTTAAAACAACCCATGATCATAGCATACCATCACAAAGCAGGCATTTTTCTTCAAAAGGTTCAAAACTCCTGCCACTGTTTCTGAGTCCCAAACAAATAATCCCAGGACTTGAGAAAAAAACTCAGTTGATGCAACAGCCAGTGCCATCCAATTTTGAAATCACTAAGCAAGTGTTCGCACGTGATACACCCTGTACATGGGGAGGGTGGATCAGGATTCAGATGCATTTGTTTATCAAAGGTATGTTGAAACATACAGTGACATGCAACATTTGTGTCAACAGCCAACACAACCTAATGATGTGCTGGGGGCAACCTGCAAGTGTCGCCACACATTCTGGCACCAACATGCCCACGGTGCTTGGCAGAACACTGAACACAACAAGCAACAAAACAAGCTCCATTCCTCGCTCTTACTCACCCACCCACCAATGCACGTACAAGACAGGTCGCCTTCAGCCTCCAGCAGACTCAGGGATTCACAGACATTGGGCTTCAATTACCCCAGTGGACTCACAGAGATCTCAAGACCCAGGCTTCCACAAACTTCCGATCGACCAGCTCGCCAGTGACAGCAAATGAAGACCCTGAACTCTAGGCCTCAAGCTCCAGACACGCTGATGACGGGGCCCTGAACACCAGGTCTAGAACTCCAGTCTCGCTGATTGACATACCAAGGAGATCACCAGCCCTCATGCCTCCTACCCAACTGGAACTTCAATCCCGGAAACAGATTAGATTATTAGATTATGAGGACACTCAGTCCTCATTTATTGTCATTTAGAAATGCTTGCATTAAGAAATGAAACACTGTTCCTCCAGTATGATATCACAGAAACACAAGACAGACCATTACCAAAACTGACAAAAAACACATAAATATAACATATAGTTACAACAGTGCAAAGCAATACCCTAATTTGATAAAGAGCAGACCATAGGCACAGTAAAAAAAAGTCTCAAAGTCCCGATAGCCCATCATCTCACGCAGACGGTAGAAGGGAGAAACCCTCCCTGCCATGAACCTCCAGCGCCGCAAACTTGCCGATGCAGCACCCTGGAAGCACCCGACCACAGTCCGACTCTGAGTCCGTCTGAAAACTTCGAGCCTCCGACCAGCCCTCCGACACTGAGAACCATCTCTGGCGAGCGCTTCGACCCCGCCCCCGGCCGCCGAGCAACAAGCAAAGCCGAGGACTCGGGGCCTTCCCCTTTGGAGATTCTGGATCGCACAGTAGCAGCAGCAGCAAAACAGACATTTCAGAAGTTTCACCAGATGTTCCTCCGTGCTTCTCACATGTGCCTCCATCAAATCAGGATGTACAAGAGCTCTCCGTGCCTCTTACTAGTGATAATATTCCCATCCCCAAAAAACAAAAGGAAAGAACCCCACAGATGTTAGTGATGTGTTTGTCACAGTCTATGTGGCAGAAGAGTAAGGCCCACTAAATCAAAGGTAAAGTAGAAGATTGGATCTAAGATGAGCTCTCTGCCAGAGAGCAAAGGTGGTTGTAAGTTTTAGTGACCAGAAGGTAGTTATACACCAGTGTTCCATGGGGCTCCTTGATGAGTCACATGCTTTTTAAGGTATACATCAATGTTCTGGACTTTAATGTGGGGCCTATGCATAACCCAACTGTAAAGGAGACCAAAATCAGCAGGAGTGATAATGATAAGAAAAGAATTATAAACTTTAGGAAAAAATCAATGAACTGCCCATCTGGGCAAAGAAAACATGGGAATTGGAAGAATGAAGTAATGCCTAAAGTGGTAAGTGATACTGAACAGCGTAGAGGAACAGAGGGATGTATCTACAGATCCATGAATGAATTGGAATAGCAGCTAAGTTGGTTATGGTTATGCTCTTATTGGTTGGAAAATTGAAGCTGCCATGCTAGAATTGTATAAAAACACAGCTTGCACCATGTTCAGTTTGCTACTACAATAATAGAAAGTTGGCAAAATGTCAGAGAATTAACTGCAAGTCATATAATTAAGAGGCCTATGCAGGATAAACGCGACCTCTTTTCCACAGTGGTTTATAACTAAGCAACACAAATTTGAGGTACTTGGCAGGAGCGTCAGAGGAGTATTTAGGCTTTTTTTCACTGATTGAAAAGTATGTTTCAGGTTTCACTGTGTGAAAGGGTGCTGAAAACAAAAAAATACATGAGAAAATCCAGCAAGCATCAGGATGACACTCAAAGTAACGTGTAAGGAAATCAAATGAGTGTGGAGAAGTAGAACAATCTGAAGAGGCATTTCTACCCCAAATAATGGGGCCATGGGCCTAATGATCTTCTTCTGTGTACTTTTTGATTCTTTATTTTTTGCTCTGATAAAAAATAGAATGTGAGATCTTCCAAGTGATACAGTCTCTATTGGATCCATCACTCTCTGGGCATTGGGATTGCCTTTCGAGCACTGCAAAAGATCCTCTACTCTTTTCCACCATAACCTTTTCTCTTAAATCAATATTAGTGACAGCCATCTACCCAGCCTTGCATAATACCCAATTTTGCCTTTTTTTAAAACTTGTCAATGACGTGTAGTTGATGATGACAGTAAATGTACAGGAGGCTTGACACAAACACAGTGCAACGGAGACGAAGTGAACAACAATTTTAATAATAAACTGCAAAGAACAAGCCACAAGGGGCCAGAAAAGAAGAGAGAGCAGATACTAAACAAACAAGCAACAAAGTAAATGAAGGCTGAGAGCAACTGACTGAGGCTGACTAATTCAATGAGTGAACAAGAGCTGTGGCTGAGAGTTACAGTACTGCACAAAAGTCTTGAGCACATAGATATAGCTAGGTTGTTTAAGACCTTTGCACAGCGCTGTTCTTTGGCTAAAATAGGAAGATGGATGGGAAACAGAAATAAAAGTATTAGCTCAGTAGTATTAAATATTATTTGGTAACCGGAAAGACATAATATGCAGTACTGGGCAAATGCCTTAGGCATCCTAGTTATAAATATGTGCCTAAGACTTTTTCACATTCCTGTAGGTTTAAGAAAGCTGTAGGTGATGAGCTGGAAGTGAGTGGCAGTCGATTCCTGTTAGCTGGATGGAGATTGGGAGGTGCCTGCTTGAGCAGGCCTGGTAGGATGCATCACTACCCCACCCCCAACTCTGACTGGCACCTGATGGTCCAGGGTGATATCGAAGGGAATGGTGGAGCTCCTCAATGAGTGATGGATCCAAGATGGAACAGGATGGCACCAAGGACCTCTTGTCTGGGCCTTACCCTTTCCAGTCGACCAGGTACTACACACTCCATTCATGACAGTAAGAATCCATCAACCAGTGGACCAAGTACACTGGATCACCTTCCACCATCCTAGGTTCATGAGGTGCAGGCTCAGTTGGGTTGAGTGGTCCATGGATATTGGGCTTGAGGCAGGAACGTGGAAGATAGGTGCGGTCCCGAGGGACAGTGGCAGCTGGAGAGGGTAAGTGACTGGATTGGCCTGATGGGTAGTCTTGATGGAATCAGTGAACTGGAGCAAGAGATTCCTTGAGTCAGTGCACAGTGGTAGATCTCAAGTGGACAGCCAGACACCGTCTCCAGGCCGGAATAGTCTGGTTGGGCACCAACAGCGGTTGGCCTGGCGGCAGTAGGCATGCCTGGCACCTAGGATGACCCTCTGTAGCCTGTTCCAAGCAGCAGCAAACCAGCACCATGGTAGATGGGACGTCCACCGTTAGCTCCTCCACGGGGAACAACAGGGGCTGGTAACTATGAAACACTTCAAACGATGACATACCTGTAGGAGAGGTGTGTAAATTGTGGGACAGCTCAGCCCAGAGTAGATACTCCTTCCATGTGGAAGGGTTGGAGGCAGCGAAGCAACACAGAAACTTCTCCATTTGCTGATTGGCTCTCTCTGACTTCCCATTGGTCAATGGATGACAGCCAGAAGACAAACTCATTGAGGTGCTGAGGAAGGAACAGAAGGCTCAACAGAGGCGGGAGTCAAATTGCGCACCCCAGTCCGTCACAATAACCTGAGGGAAACCATGGAGGCAAACTACAAGGAGGTTCACTGTCTCAGCTGCTGACAGATATTTGGGAAAGGCAATGAAGTGGACCACCTTGGAGAATTAGTTCACCACTGTCATGATCACTATGGCCCGGTTGGAACTTGGCAACCCTGTGTTGCAATCCATGGTAAAGTGGGACCACAGACATCAAGGGACTGTTGGTTGGTGGAATAGGACTGGGCACATTGAGGGCAGGCAGTGATGAACTGTACATCTGTGATCATGGTGGGCCACCAGAACTGGCACTGCAGAAGATCCAGAGTCTGTTGTATGCTGGATGGTCAGAGAGGGGTAGAAAGTGGGCTGAGTGGGATGCCGCAGAGCATGAGGCCACTGGCACATACATGCGGTTGTCAAGGATACCAGAGCAGGCTCGTTCTGTAGGTCCTGGCGGTTCTGGTTCTCAAGGTCCCAGATGATTGGAGCAAGGACCTGGGAGTCCTGCCAAAGAGTTTCGGCCCAAAACATCGACTGTACTCTTTTCCTAGATGCTGCCTGGCCTGCTGAGTTCCTCCAGCAGTTTGTGTGTATAGCTCAGATTTCCAGCATCTGCAGACCATCCCTTGTTTGTGATCTGGGAGGATGGTGTTTCCCATCAGCAAATGTCTCCATTCCTCCAAGAACCATTTAATGCATGTAGCTTCCTGTCTCCTACTCTATAATGGTGCTGTATAAAGTAAAACTTGCACAAGAAGAAGGTATAAGGATCTCCTTCTCTTCGGTCCTCACTGAGATAGGGTGGCCTTGGCACCCACACCAGATACGTCCTCTACCACAACCTTTGTGGAAGGTTTTTATGGTGGAGTATGGGAGTGGTGGCGAAGCAGCTCTTGAGGTCCTTGAAAGTGCTCCTCAGCAGCAGACCAGGTTATCTGTGAGAGAGGTAACTTGGTGAGGGAGTGCAGGGAGTGGCGATTTGGCTGTAGTTTCAGATGAAACAGTGGCAGAAGTTGAATAAGTCCAAGAAGCACTGCAGCTGTTTGAGGGAGCGTGGTTGGGGCCATTCAACAAATGTGCACAGTTTCTGGGTCCATAGTTATGCCTTGGAGTGAAAGGATGTAACCCAGGAAGGAAATGACTGGGATTCAGAACTGGCATTTTTCTAACTTGCAGTACAGTTGGTTTTAAGGAGATTCTGAATGACTGAACAGACATGACAGATGTAGTCTTGGGGTCTTTGGAGAAGATGAGGACATCTTTGAAGAAGATGAACCCATACCCGTGTAGCACATCTCGGATGATTTTGTTACTGAAGGCTTGGAAAATGGTTGGACTATTGGAATGGCCAGTAGGTGTTATAAACGGCAACTTCCACACATCTCCCCGGTGGGTGCAGACACGCTTTGTAGACCCAGTTTGGTGAAGACCTGAGCCCCGCAGAGTGTTTAGAATGCGAAGGCTCCTGTAAGCTGGGTAGAGACACAGAGGTGCCTGACAGCTGACTTATAGAACTCAGAAAGTGGCTGAATTAGTTCAATAATAGATAGAATGTTTCACAGTTTAATGTCATTGTATACTGTTACGATGTGTGCAGTTTGTTTTCTGCTGACCGGCGTCTCTTTGTCCATGAATTACATAATGAAATGGCCAATAATTTTTTTTAGAAAAGGGAATAGACAAAGAGCTAAGATGGTTAATTATATGATCTTCCATTCTGAAGATGCGCTCTCTATTCCTAGATTCATAAACTCCTCTCCATGTCCACGTTATCTAGGCCTTTCAATGTTCAGCATGTTTCAATAAGATCCTTCCTAATTCTTCTGAACTCCAGCAAGTACAGACTCAGAACCATCAAATGCTCCTCAGATGTGAGCTTTTTCATTCCCAGGATTATTCTTGTAAACCTCTTCTGGACCCTCTCGAATGCCAACATGTCCTTTCTGCTCACAATAATCCAAATGTCTCATAAAACTTCAATGTTACATCCTTGTTTTCCTGTTGTTTGCTGCCTGGCCTGCTGCGTTCACCAGCAACTTTGATGTGTGTTGCTTGAATTTCCAGCATCTGCAGAATTCCTGTTGTTTTTGTTTTTATATTCTAGCTTTCTTAAAATGAATACTAATATTACCTTTGCCTTTCTGACAACTGACTCAACCTACAAGTTAATCTTTAGGAAATCTTTAGTACCTCTGCTTTCTGAATTTGTTCCCCATTTAGAAAATAGTCCATGCCTTTATTCCTTCTACCCAAGTACATGACCATACACTTCCCTACACTGTATTCCAGTTGCCATTTAGTTGCGCATTCTTCAAATCCATCAAAGTTCTTCTGCAGACTCCCTGCTTCCTCAACACTACCTGCTCCTTCACCTAATTTTGTATCTTAGCCACAGAGCTATCAATACTGTCATTCACATTGTTAACATGTAACATGAGAAGTAACGGACCCAATACTGATATCTATTGAACACACACCAACAGCCAACTAGAAAAGACCCCCCTTATTCATTCGCAAACACGAGGAAATCTGCAGATACTGGAAATTCAAGCAACACACATCAAAGTTGCTGGTGAACGCAGCAGGCCAGGCAGCATCTCTGGGAAGAGGTACAGTTGACGTTTCGGGCCAAGACCCTTCATCAGGACTAACTGAATCATTCATTCTTTGCCTCCTACCAGTCATCCAATCTTCTATCTATGATAGTTCATATCTTTCCTGTAATACAATGGGCTCTTATCTTGTTTGGCAGCCAAATGGGCGACACCTTGTCAAAGGCCTTCTGAAAATCCCAGTAAAACAACATCCACTCACTCTCGAGAAAAAAATAACTCGTGAGAGAATAAGGTCCCAGAAATACCAAAGTGGACATCTTTCTGTGGAGATGTAGATGAGTGAGGTCCTTTATTAAATATTTTTCCTCTATTTTTATCTGGTAGACTTTGGAGCTTGAAATGGCTAATGGGCAACACACACAAAATGCTGGAGAATCTCAGCAGCTCAGGCAGCATATACGGTGAGGAATGAGTTGATACATTGGGTCGAGACCCTTCATCAGGATTCCTGATAATGATAATAGATAATGAGATGTTTTGGGGAGAATTTGCACTACTGCAGAGGAGGTATTGAATGTTTTAAAATGCATGAAGGAGATACATCTGCACGGCTTAGTCCAAGAACACTGAGGGAAGATAGACAAGAAATTGCGGGAGCCCTGTTGGGCATATTTTCATCACCGATAGTGGCTGTTGCAATTCCAGAAGACTGTAGGTTGGCAAATGGTGTGCATTTCTTTAAGGGCTGCAAAGAAAAACCTGGGATCTATAAACTAGTAAATCTAAAGTCTGTGATAGGGAAGTTACCAGAAGAGATTCTGAGGCGTGAGATTTATAAGTGTTTGGAAATCAGGGATTGATTAGGGATAGTCAGCACAGCTTTGGGCACTGTTCCCTCTAAATTGTGCAGGTGCGCACCATGCTGTAACTGAAATGTTCCCACACACATAACCTTTGTTGCCACATATCTGGAATTTTCTTTTATATAATGCTAATATAGTTTTGTATTTATGCTAATATAATTTTGAAAACTATGGTAATATAATTTTGAAATCTATGTTAATACAATTGTGAAAGACCCTGTAATTAATTGTGTGTTAATGAATGTAATCCATAAATTTTTACCACAACCTTTACTTTGAAACATTTTAGAGGTTCAATGTATTTACATTGTCAGTGTTTCAAGTACAACACTGCTACGATAAACACAGAATGGAAGTTGGCAGGGCTTGGCAATATACCATTACCGGGGTGACAAAGTGAAAGATCTGCTTACATCTATATGTTCTGACGTCAATACCGCACCTATTATTTGAGTCATTCATTCTGTGTAATCACTTAGTTAATAGATTTCCTGACAATGAGTTAAGAGCAGGGCTGGACTTTAGGAAGGGCTAGGCTGGGCTGCAGCCCAGGGGCCCGAGCTGTAGAGGGGCCCAAAATAGGTAGCTACCATCATGGTGGACAAAAAAAATATGAGAGTGGAGCACAGAAAAGAGAAAAGAAACAAGAAAAAGAGGACCGTGAAAAAGAAGCATTAAAAAAGACATTGAAATTGACAGAATTTTTAAAAACCTGTTCTTGATACTGCTGCAAAACCATCGCTCTTGTCACAGTCTGAGACAGGTGGACAAATGGAGACTTGTTCAACAGCTAGTGCTAGCACCAGCATTAGCTCAGGACCACCGTCCTTGCCACAGTCAGCAGCTAACGTTGAAGAGGCAGAGAGCATGACTTTGGGATTCCCAACCACAGAAGCCTCCGAACAACCAAGTCGGGCTGCCATTAATGTTAACATTACCACTACTGAGGATCCTTACAGCACTGATCCTGCTTGCTGGGGAAAGGAAACGTTAGCTGATTCAGTCCGAGCGTACTGGGCTAAGAAACGGTCGGAGTCCTGCCAGAATAAGGATGTGGATATCAAAGCTTTGGAATAAGTATACAAACAGCAGAGACATTTTTTCTCCAAACTTCACTTCAAACGCAAGCTCGTAAATGGTGAGTACATATCAAGGCAATGGCTCTTATATTCCCCTCCCACCGGCTGTGTGTTTTGTTTTGCATGCTGCATCTTCAGTGACGGTAACTGTCAGTCCATCTTCGAAACTGGCTTTAGCGACTGGAAACATGCAACTGAGCACATAGGAGAGCATGAAAATAGCGAACACCACAGGAAAACGATACTGACCTATGTTACACTAGCGTCTGATAACGAAAGAATAGATACAGAACTGCAAAAATGGTTCAAGTCAGATTGTGTTTACTGGACTGACGTATTGAGAAGAGTGTTGATGGTTGTGAAGTTTTTGGTCAAGAGGCTACTGGCTATCTGAGGCTCCAGTGACATATTTGGCAGGCCTGATAACGGCAACTACGTAGGCTCAGATCCTCAATGGGACAGGACAGGCTGAGTCATCTTACTCTGATGTCACTTGAAAGTGATCTTGTTCGGAAACTGGATTTTAGTGACCTGATCAAGGACTTTGAGAACTAAGCTTTAATTTTGAAAAACAAGCATCTGACTTTGTAAATATCTAGGCTTGTGTGTCAGTGCTGTTCCTGTTTTTGTGGCAATAGGCTAATAGTTGACTGTTTACAAACTTAGTAAGCAATAAGTGGTCTTTACTCTGCAAGCCACACAGTACAGTAATAGGTTAGTATGTGCTAGATCTCATTTTTCAAAAAGATTGTTGTATTGTCAAGTTTCCTAGTTTGCCATAGTGCCTTCTCTCTTGGCCTTCTTGTCTCATTTCCATTTTACTTTCTCAGAGCACACGGTTGAGAAAAATACTTAGATAAAAATTCTTTGGCATTGTTTGAGAAATAAGGCCTATGGTATGCGCAGCAATAGCTAAATAAAGATTTAAGATTGGGTACATCATACTTTGTCTCCCTCATAACTTTACTAAGCCTAGGTCAACTTTTGGGTGGTTTAGATGCTGTCCTTCAAACTAAGAATCTGCATTACTTTCTGTTCTCCCTCTTAAGGCCTGTAAGTTTATAGCCTACATATTGTACTAAACCAATGTCTTGGTCCACAGCTTTGATATTTAGACCAGTACGACCTTTGCCCTTGTTCTTGCCTTTTTTTGCTTGGTACAGCAGCCTTTTACTTTGTCGGCAGGGGCCCAACAGGGCCTCCAGCCCAGGGGCCCTGGCCCCACTAAATCCGGCCCTGGCTAAGAGAATGGCAAATCTGTTGCTATTACAAATGGAACCAATTTTTGAATTTGGGAAAGAGGATATTGTACGACTGACAAAAAATACTCAGCTACTATTACAAACAACGACAAAAGCATTGCCTCAAAAATATTGCAGCAATACTGTGATTTCAAATATGTCGTTTCTGAGAAAGTTAAGACTGGTTCAATTAAGACATTCACTGATATGTTGAACTACACACTTAGAATAGAGAATCTGAAGAACTGTCAATTCTTGTTGATATCTTTGGAACATTTCAAGCTTCTAGTGCTGACTGTGAACGTGATTTCAGTGTTATGAATTTAATCAAATGTAAATCAGAAACAGATGAGAAGTGGAACGTTTGGATGATCTAAAATCTGGATCTCGTTTTTTTTGCACTACTTTACTTCCCATTTTTCTATTTTCTATTTATGATTCATAATTTAAATTTTTAATATTTACTAATTTTAACTATTTTTAATATCTTTACTATTTAATATTTGTAATCCAGGGAGTGTGAAGCGCAGAATCAAATATCGCTGTGATGATTGTACATTCTAGTACAAATTGTTTGGCGACAATAAAGTATAAAGTATAAAATCCCCTACTACTCGGGTCCAGTGAGCCTCCATATCCGTCCCCCACCCACACTCCCTGAGCACCCCAACCCTCTCCCCTCCACTGACACCACCAGCTCTCCTTTCCCGCCCCCCCCGATCCCAGCCATTCTTTCTGCAACAATCCTATGTTTGTCCCCCTCTGCATCCATCATGACACTGAGTTCTTTTCCCGTCGCCTCTATCTCCAAGCCCACTTCTTTATCTTCCTACTACTATTGGACACCAGGCTCTGGTTCTCTGCCTGCTCTGGATCTTTTCTTCTCAAATTGCCGACGAGACATCAACTGGCTCAACTTCAGCACTCCTCTCTCCTCCTCCACTGACACTAAACTCATAGTTTCTTTAACTCACCCTGCTTGTTTCTGCCTCCTAGATCGACAAACCTGACTGTCCAAGTAGGCACATTGTCTCTGCCTACTCTTGCCAAACTGAACTCATGTCTGCATATCTCAACTCCATTCTATCCCCTTTGGCTCAATCACGTCCCCCTTCATCCGCGACACTTCACATACTCTCCATCTCTTCAACAGCTTTCAATTCCCTGGCCCTGACCATCTCACTTTAACCATGGATGTCCAGTCCCTATACACTTCTATCTGCCATCAAGAAGGCCTTAACATTTTCCACCTCCTTTCCGACAAAATACCCAACCAGTTCCCTCCCACCATCTCTCTCCTCTGTCTCACAGAACTGATCCTCACCCTCAACAATTTCTCCGTCGGCTGCTTCCACATGTTCCAAACTCAAGGAGTGACCATGGGCACCTGCATGGGCCCCAGCTACGCCTGCCTTTTCATTGGCTATGTGGAACAGTCCATGTTCCAAACCCTCCCCATTGTGGAGTTAGAAAGGTACTCGGATAGAAAAGTTTTATGGGGATATGGGCCAAACATAGGCAAATGGGACAAGCTTAGATGGGAATCTTGGTCAGCAGTGAGGAGCATACTTCTCTGATGTATGACTCTATGAGAAGTGATCCAAAGCAAGCACAATCTGGTCCAATTGTAAAGATACAAAAGAATGAAAAGTTTGTTAAATATTACATTGCATCAGAGGGAAAATATTATTTATTGCCTTATAATTGTATTAGAAACAGAATCAGGTCTGTTATCACAGATGTGTATTCTGAAATTAGATTTTTTGTGGCAGTATTATGGTGCAAGATATAAAAGTTACTCTAGGTTACAAAAATAAATAGTACAATTCAAGGATAATGGAGTAGAGTTCATGAATTCATGGACCCTTCAGAAATCTAACAGCAGAGGGGAAGAAGCTGTTCCTAAAACATTGAATATGGCTCTTCAGGCTCCTGTACCCTTGTGGAAATGGCATTTTTGTCTGTAACAAAATGGAACCTGCATTGTACCAGAGTGCTTTGCTGATAATGTTCGTGCAACATTATACCAATGAAACCTGAGTCTTTGGCAAATTACAGATCCATGGATGCCTTACTGTAAGAATATCAAATGCACTAATTATATAGACAGAATGCACCCCGTCCTTGAATTTATGTGTGATGGACGACTAGGCTGTCTGTTTTAATAAAGCTATCAGCAACTCTTGTGCAATGCTAGTCTTCCCTTATTGCAAGTAAAATAAATGCGCTTATGATTGATCTCACTCTGTTAAGTACTGTTTGTTGCAAGACATACAAAAAAGTTCTCCACAACCTCCACCTCAATACTGCCAATGAGAACAAGGCATGTCCCAGATATGAGGGTCTTTAATGATAGATACCACCTTCTTAAGGCATCACCTCTTGAACATATTCTTAATGATACAGAAGGTTGTGCCCACATGGAGCTAGCTGTGGCTATAACTCTCTGCAGCCTCTTTCAATCCTGCACATTTGAGTCTCCATAAAAGGTGGTGATGCAACTAGTCAAATTGTTCTCCACTGTATATCTGTAGAAATGAGCAAGGGTCTTTGTTGATATAACAAATCTTCTCAGACTCCAAACAGAGACTTTGTTATTATATCAATGTGTTAGGCTTAAGATAGATCCTTCCAAATGTTGATGCCCAGGAACTTGAAGCTTCTCACCCATTTCACTGCTGAACCACAATGACGACTGTTGTGTGTTCTCCTGATTTCCCTTTCCTGTAGTCTGCAATCAATTCCTTGGTCTTGCTGATGTTGGGTGTGAGGTCATTGCTGCAACACCACTCAACCAGCTGATTTATTATACTCCTGTATGCCTCCTCATCAACTACAGTAAGACTGAGAACAACATTTCATATCAGATTCAAGTTCCCTTCCACATCTGCAAGCTAAACATCTGTCTTTAATGTTCCTCTCTGAGTCCATAAATACAACAAAATTTCATTACCTTTTTGGACACATCATGCAGACTATGAATTTCAATACATTTCAATCTCTCATTTATCAATGTTACATAGTTGCTGGTAGTGATCTGAATTGTTATTTTAATTGTTTCCTATGGTAACCTATTTCAAATGATTATTTTCCTTTGCACATATTAATAAATTACCATATCTTTTAAGGTTTCATAATTATATCAAGTAATTGAGTAAATGTAAAATTCACAGCTTACTTTACCTAAATACAAAATTGCATCAATTTTAGCAAAATGGCTGATGTAATGTAACTCATTTTGTTGCCCTTTTTTCAATTCTCCACAGTCACAACTTATGGCATCACTGAATGCAAAAGGTAATCCTTGCCTTGGAGGCAAAGAGGTTCATTCAAATGAATGCCATCTGTTCAATTTAAGTTTTATTTAAGTTTTTCTTTACCCTCACTTTTATACCTGAAGATCTATAGTATATCTTCTATAGATGGTCAAAGCTCTCTAGAATTCTGCTGAACTGCCCATTTATTTTTGTGCCCTTTGAAGTCAGAGGGCATCTTCCCCCCCCCCCCCCCACCCTCCAACAGTAGCCACCACACTTGGAGCTTGTCCTATTTTCATCTGATCTCCAAATTTACACTTCCCAGGAGAACTGAGAAGATTGCATGACTGACAATCGCCTCCGTCAGCACACAATAAAAATGACCTACCCCCTTCCATAAATGTTACCCTAAATTAATTACGGTACAAACTATTTTCAGTTTAATAATAATGTTCTATATCATCAGAAGTAACAAAGCAAATGATAGTTAAATATTTTGAAATGTATATCACTATAATCACTAAATTCACATGGATTTGCCTATTAATTATATGATACAGTAGATTATCTTACTAAAGGTGAGAGGTTGTAGCAATAACATCTTTACAGCCTGCTACGGGGGTAAAAGTGGCACAATAAATATGAAAATGGAACCAGATATATTTTTAAATGATTGATGTTGCAGTAATATTAAAGCATAGTAATCTTCAGTGTGGTGTCAGGTGGCTCTGTGTTGTCTGTGAATCTCTGAGTAAGAAAGAAAATTAATTTTAAAATGGTACTCTACAGTAATCTTAGATCATAAATTTTTGCTTTCAGCTATCATGAATGATTATAATATTCCTGCTACAATTTTATTTTATAAATACAGATAGCAATCTGAAAAACTAACAAGGACTTTGAAAGAAACACAAAAACTTTTAAAGTAGAATATGCTACCTCAAAGGCTAGAGTTTGGTTCATTTAATTCTGCTATTTGTAAGAATTGTATAGTTATGTGTTGCTAGGAAGAGATTATGTGAACACTTGCAGAATTCATCCTTTAACTTTCCTCACTGCCTGTACATGTCCTGCATGCTAGATGGCAATGGCAGACTCTAACATAGTGCAATTTATTTTACTTATCTACCTTGCTGAGCAGCAGGCTATGGTGGAATACACTATGCACATGTTTTAATTCATTGATGGTTTAAATAAGTAAACAATAATATCCTCTAGAAGGAATATTACATACTAATCAATTCTGTTGCATTAAATATTTAACATTTTTATTTTCAGAATACTTTTTATTGAATTGGTATTGCATAAAACAAAACCTGAACTGTTATTGCTGAGTAGCTGGAGAAATAAATTCAAGTCTTTTCTCATGTTGTGAGGAATATAAAACAACTATCATAATCCTTAAAATCAGCACATCATAGACACAATTCATTTTTATTTGCAATGAACCGGATTTGTTTATTCAACACGCACAAAATGCTGGTGGAACACAGCAGGCCAGGCAGCATCTACATTTCAGGCCGAGACTCTTCATCAGGACTAACTGAAAGAAGAGATAGTAAAAGATTTGAAAGTGGAAGGGGGAGAGGGAAATCTGAAATGATAGGAGAAGACAGGAGGGGGAGGCCTCCTGTCCCATGATCTTCTCCCTTCTCCAGCCTTGTATCCCTTTTGCCAATCAACTTTCCAGCTCTTGGCTCCATCCCTCCCCCTCCTGTCTTCTCCTATCATTTCGGATCTCCCCCTCCCCTTCCCGCTTTCAAATCTCTTACTATCTCTTCTTTCAGTTAGTCCTGACGAAGGGTCTCGGCCCGAAACGTCGAATGTACCTCTTCCTATAGATGGTGCCTGGCCTGCTGCGTTCCACCGGCATTTTATGTGTGATGCTTGAATTTCCAACATCTGCAGGTTTCCTCGTGTTTGTGGATTTATTTATTTATTGATTTAGAGGTACAGCATGGAATAGGCCCTGCAATCCCCAACAAGCCCCAATTTAACACTAATCCACCAAGGGACAATTCACAATGACCACTTAACCCACCAACTCGTACATCCTTGGACTGTGGGGAAGAAACTGGAGCACTCATTGAAAATACACGCATTCCACAAGATGGACGTACAGACGCCTGGCATAGGACATTGGGATTGAACTCTAAACTCTGACATCCCAACCTGTAATAGCCTCGCACTAACTGATGAGCTAGCATGGCATCCAATATATACAAGATTAGAAATTAACATTAATGACAGCAATTTCTTTTTCTCCAATATATTGATTAAAGTTTATATTGATACCTGGTTACCTACAGTATACTTAAGAGTCGCAGCTCTTGTCATCTTTAATTACAAATAATGTTCTTCATACAATTATATTCCTTGCGCAGGATCATTCTAGTATGAAACATCAACTATTTCAGGAGCTGATTTTAATATGTTTTAACAGAATAATATGACCGCTATAAAGTTGTTGTGATATAATGATTTTGTATGTTAGTATGCTTCTAATTGATACATAATTTTGGCTATACAAGGGGCTCAAACATGCAAGGGGATTCAGAGAATGCACAGTCATTTAGATGACATGTGTAAAGGGTAATTACTGTAGATGCCAATTACCTCTGCTGGGATTAAAGCTGATACAAAATGAAAGGGTAACTGACCCAAAACGAAGTTTTTATAGGACTGCTCATGTTTTGGATTGGGTATAAACTAGAAAGATGGGGTTGATCTTTTTTTTCCACTGCAACAGATACCTTTCCACACAACAGTTTCAGTAAGACACACTGATCCTAGAGTGAGCCACCTTGCAAATGTGGAATTTCTGTCCTGCTATTGATAAACACAAAGGCATGAAGCATTATACGAGCCACAAGCCTTTTCATGAAAATATGTGATCCAAAAAGAATTTGAACTGACTTTTAAAAGAGTCCAGAGTGTTTGCATCCACCATCCCTAAAAGAAACAGTGACAAAAGTGCCATACAAGGTTGTTCTCGGATGATGAGAAATACTCAAGTTCACTTCATCTTTTCTCTTAAAGGGGCAAACACATGGTTTCATTTGTATGAGATGGCGAGCAAAATTTTGTTTTGTAAAGTTTCAAGGAGATCCATCTGCACAGAAACCAAAATCTTGAATTTCACCAGCATTTCCCCAGTAGTTTTGATTGGCAGTGCCTGCCACAGGGCAGTTTATACAAATTAGAAGCATCAGACCATTTGGCTTTTATAATGGAATTGGGAGGGTACTGGTGACGGGAATGATGGGGATTGTGGTTAAGGATCACTGAGTCGAGAGTTCAGTTCTGCTTGTAACGCCACTAATTTGCTGTAAAACACTATAGCCCATGGCGATTCCAGCTCTCTGATCACAAGAAAAATGCCTGGTGAGTGTTGCACCACTCTGTAGTGACTTCCACTTTGAAAAAGGCACACTTGACAACTTCATGCCAAAGAAACAACTTATCTCGAACTTCAAAACCAATAGGTATATACAGAAGCTTTCACAACCCATACAGCATGGCAGGAACACTATATACAAAGCCCACTGGAAGTAAAAAAGTATGGAAGTAGAACCCCCCCCCCCCATTATCCTAATTAGTCTTAACTTACTTTTAATAATGCTCACATTACAACACTTCTCCCCCTTTAAAATCCAACATCCCCCAAACGTAAACACTAGGATATAAAAACAGTGGTATTATTATCTTGCGTACCCCTGAAAACTTATACTAGTATCTCAGCAACAGCTTATCAATACAAAACATCTGGAAAATGTGACAGATCCAACATTCAATCTAGCAACAATAAAAAAAGAACTCTCCCGTCAAAGATTCAGTCTGTCAGGAGGTTTACAAGTGCGCTGTGATCTGCACATTACCCCCGGTGACCCAGCAGGCACCGCTGGTGATGGTGTTTTGGGTTGGTCTGGTGTTGGGGGGATGAGAGGGGTCTGTGTGTCTATGTGAGAATGTCCGTCCTCCTCAGGGGATCCCGACCCCTCTGCCAGCGTCTCACTCTCTGGCAAAGTCACTGGTGGACATGCTTCCACTGTAGTCCAACTCACAAATGGAAACTCCATGGAACTGTCTGCCTCTGAGCCGGTATCATGACGTAGGCGCACATGGTCCTGATGTCTGCGGAAAACAGGCCCATCAGTCAGCTTAACAACATAGGAGACGGGACCACTCTGCTTAAGAATAACCCCAGGTAGCCATTGCTGATTGTTTCTCACATAGACATTGTCATCTGGTTTTAACTGTCTCTCTCACGCATGTTGATCGTGTCCCTCCTTCTGCTTTTCCTGCTTTCTCTTCACCTTTGCCTTCATGCCCAGGCGTAGCAGGTCCAATCTTGACTTGGGCCTACGCCCCATCAGCGTCTCTGCTGGAGGGCGGTGTGGTAAACCATGTATATGTTGTAACTGGGTTAACTGTCTGGACACGCCCCTCTGCTGACTGCCCCTGTGGCTCCTCCCACAGATTTCTGAATAAAGGTGATTTTGCCTTGCCCCTCCCCCTCAGTCCAGGGGCAGACACTCAGCATGGTGGTCGTATTGTACAGCGAATAAAAGCCTTTCAGTATTTTACCCAACTTCAGTCTTTTGGAGTTATTGAAGGTGCTTCAATTTTATTCGCTGTACATTTTAAAGCATGGAACACACTCTGAGACCCGACAAGTTAGACATCGATCCGCAAACACCTGAAGCTGGAAATGCTTTTGAACTCTGGCTGGCCTGCTTCGAAGCGTACCTAGAGGAGATTAAAGCGACCGACCCCGTAGCGAAGCGCAGAGTTCTACTCTATAGGGTCAGTCCACGAGTCTATTTGCTGATCAGAGACCAGCCGAGCTACGATGGCGCGATCAGCGCCCTCAAAGGACAATACCTGCGGCCGATAAACAGCGTCTATGCTCGGCATCGCTTAGTGACATGGCAACAGCAGCCCGGGGAATCAAATGCTGAGTTCGTCCAGGCCCTACGGACGCTCGTGCGAGCCTGCAATTGCCAGGAGCTGACGGCGGCACAGCATGCAGAACTCCTAGTGAGAGACGCCTTCGTCACGGGGACCAGGTCAGTGTACGTGCACCAGCGGCTGTTGGAAAAAGCCGATCTTACCTTAAGTTCGGCAATCAAGCTGGCCTACACGCTGGAGGCCGCTCTGCACAACTCTGAGGCTCTCCGGCAGCAGACCTTGCAACCCACCGGCAAATCGACCTCGGCTGCTGCCAGTCGCGAGTCCGCAAAGTGCTACTTCTGCGGACTCGAGAAGCACCCCCGGAAATGCTGCCCGGCTCGACAAGCTACTTGCTCCAGCTGTGGAAAGAAGGGCCACTTTGCCAAGGTCTGTAAGTCCAAATCGCGAGCGAGATCGCCATCTTCCCTGCATGCCGCCACCACGTGCGAGACATGGAGGCGGCCATCTTGGTCAGCGCCCCCTCCCACCGCCTACGACCAACGGGTGATCATGGGGCACCACACTGCGCTGGACCAAGACAGCGACTCAACCCTGGCCTCTGTGACCCTCGACCAAAGCGCTCCTCACCAGCTCGCAAGGTCAATGATGGACATCCCGGTGGAGGGGCGCAGGACAAGCTGTCTGTTTGACACAGGCAGCACGGAGAGTTTTATCCATCCGGACACGGCGCAGCATTGTGGACTCGTGATACGGCCGGTAAGTCAGAGGGTCACCATGGCTTCCAGGTCGCATACAACAGACATCCGGGGTGGGGGGGTTGTGCAGCAACGCTAGTGGTGCAGGGCACAGAATATCGAGACTTTACGTTACTGGTCATGCCTCAACTGTGTGCCCCTGTGATATTGGGGCTCGACTTCCAGAGCCACCTGAAAAGCGTGACAATGAAGTATGATGGGCCCCTCCCACCAATTACTGTCGTTAATCCCCAGTTTTGTAGGGATACGTCACATACCCAGCTACTGACCACACACACACACCGACCCGCACATCCCACCCAACATCATGCCAACTGCCGTACTACTGATGCCACTTGCGGCCTCTCCACCCTCAAGATCCCTCCCCCACCACTGTTCACCAACCTGACCCCCGACTGTAAACCTGTGGCAACTAAAAGCAGGAGGTACAGCACGGGGGACAGAGCCTTCATTAAGTCGGAGGTGCAGCGGCTGCTCAGGGGGGGGGGTCATTGAAGCAAGCACAAGTCCTTGGAGGGCACAGGTGGTCATTGTTCGGAACGGGGAGAAGAATAAGATGGTCGTGGACTATAGCCAGACCATCAATAGGTTCACGCAGCTCAACACGTACCCTCTACCCCGCATCGCGGATATGGTCAATCAGATAGCACAGTACAAGGTGTACTCGACCATAGACCTAAAATACGCTTACCATCAGCTTCCCATCCGCCGGGAGGACCACCCTTACACTGCCTTCGAGGCGGACGGCAGGCTTTATCACTTCCTGCGCATCCCCTTCGGTGTCACGAATGGTGTATCTGTCTACCAGAGGGCAATGGACCGGATGGTGGACCAGTGCCAACTGAAGGCCACGTTCCCATATCTGGATAACATCACCATCTGCGGTCACGACCAGCAGGATCATGACAGCAACCTCCAGAATTTTCTCCAAGCAGCCAAAGCTTTCAATCTCACCTATAACAAGGACAAGTGTGTATTCAGGACCACCCGACTTGCTATCCTTGGGTGTGTCGTGGAGAATGGAGTCATTGGCCCTGACCCTGACCGTATGTGCCCCCTGTTGGACTCCCTCTTCCCAACATCCTCAGAGCCCTCAAAAGGCGCCCGGGCTTCTTTTCATATTACGCCCAATGGATCTCTAACTACGCAGACAAGGCCCACCCCCAGTCAAGTCCACCACATTCCCCCTCTCAGCTGAGGCCTGCGCGGCCTTCAGCCACATAAAAGGGGACATTGCCAAAGCAGCAATGCATGCGGTGGATGAGGCCATTCCCTTCCAAGTAGAGAGTGACGCCTCCGACTTTGCGCTGGCTGCTACCCTCAACCAGGTGGGAAGACCAGTGGCGTTCTTCTCCCGTACACTTCAAGGCGGCACTCCGCGATGAAGAAAGAGGCCCAGGCCATAGTGGAAGCTATTAGGCACTGGAGGCACTACCTCGCCGGCAAAAGTTTCACCCTGCTAACTGACCAGTGCTCAGTTGCATTGATGTTTAATAACCAACAGCGGGGCAAAATCAAAAATGATAAAATTCTGAGGTGGAGAATCGAACTATCCACCTACAATTATGACATCATGTGCAGGCCTGGGAAGCTCAACGAGCCCTCCGATGCCTTATCCCAGGGAACATGCGCCAGCGCGCAGATCGACCGGCTATAGGTCCTACATGTAGTCCTTTGCCACCCGGGGGTCACCCGGCTTTTCCACTTCGTGAAAGCCCGGAACCTGCCTTACTCCCTTGAGGAGATCGGGACGATGACCAGGGACGGCCAAGTCTGCGCAGAGTGCAAACTGCGCTTCTACCGACCCAAAAATGCACAACTAATCAAGGCCACCCGCCCCTTTGAGCGACTGAGTGTTGACTTTAAGGGCCCCCTTCCCTCCACCGACCGCAATGTGTACTTTCTTAACGCTATCGACGAGTACTCGTGGTTCCCCTTCGCCATCCCCTGCCCAGACACCACTACCACGTCAGTTATAAAAGCCCTGCGCAAGCTCTTCACTCTGTTTGGATACCCATGTTATATCCACAGTGACAGAGGGTCCTCGTTTATGAGTGACGAGCTGCGCCAATGTGCACTGGCTAGGGGAATTGCAACTAGTAGGACCACAAGATATAATCCCCGGGGGAATGGACAGGTGGAGAAGGAGAATGCCACGGTGTGGAAAGCCACACTCTTAGCCCTCAGGTCAAAGGGACTGCCAGTCTCCCGCTGGCAGGAGGTCCTTCCCGAGGCACTCCACTCCATCCCCTCCCCGTTATGCGCGTCCACCAATGCCACCCCTCATGAGCGGCTCTTTTCTTTTCCCAGAAAGTCGACCACTGGGACAACCCTACCAACTTGGTTGACGTCCCTGGGGCCAGTGCTGCTCCGGAAACATGCGAGGAACAATAAATACTCCCCGATGGTCGAGAGGGTTCACTTACTTCATGCGAACCCCCAGCGTGCCCATGAGGTTTTACCTGATGGGCGGGAGGACACGGTCTCCATCCACGACCTGCTGCCCGCAGGAGCACCAGGCCCCTACCCTGAACACTCCGTGGTGACTATTAACCCCGTATCCACCGATATATATACCCACTAGACACGGCGCACTCCAAGCCCTACACAGACACCACACGACACT
This sequence comes from Mobula birostris, assembly GCF_030028105.1. Taxonomy (NCBI): domain Eukaryota; kingdom Metazoa; phylum Chordata; class Chondrichthyes; order Myliobatiformes; family Myliobatidae; genus Mobula; species Mobula birostris. The sequence continues at coordinate 156,654,455 of NC_092372.1, read as the reverse complement.
CCCATACCGGGCGTGACGCACACGCACGAGGGATTACCAACGCCTAACGTGCTGGCACCTCAAGTCGGGCCGGAGCCAGCACAACCGCCATCGCCGGTGCAATCACCGCCGGTACTACGTAGATCACAGTGACGGACTCGACCGTCTAATAGACTTAACCTGTAAATATACTTGTTTTAAATATTGTCAGTCACTTCACCCCGCGGGACTCTTTTTAAAAAAAGGAGGGGTGAATGTGGTAAACCATATATATGTTGTAACTGGGTTAACTGTCTGGACACGCCCCTCTGCTGACTGTCCCTGTGGCTCCTCCCACAGATTTCTGAATAAAGGTGATTTTGCCTTGCCCCTCCCCCTCAGTCCAGGGGCAGACACTCAGCATGGAGGTCGTATTGTACAGCGAATAAAAGCCTTTCAGTATTTTACCCAACTTCAGTCTTTTGGAGTTATTGAAGGTGCTTCAGGCGGTCAGTCGTATTCTGTGGCGTGAGGCGGTATTTAAACAGGAAACGTAAAAGCCGAATGCTAAGAGAATCCCCTGTCAGCCGCTTCAGGCCTTCCTTCACTGTCTGAACTGTCCGCTCAGCCAAACCATTGGAGGCTGGGTGGAAAGGGACCGTCCAAATATGGTGAATGCCATTCTACTGCATGAACTCACTGAACAGCTCACTGGTGAACGTCGGGCCATTATCAGTGACCAGAGTGTCAGGCAACCCGTGGACTGCAAACACTTGCCTGAGTTTGTCTATGGTCGAGGGGACTGTGATGTTGCTGATGATGTGAGCTTCAATCCATTTAGGATGCGCATCTACCATTACAAGAAACATCTGCCCCATAAAAGGGCCAGCAAAGTCCAAATGTAGCCTAGACCAGGGGTGGTCTGGCCACTCCCATGGATGCAAAGGAGCAGGTGGTGGCATATTCTGATTAGTCTGATAGTGTGTGCATGATTTTACATTGTTCCCCAGATCCTGATTCATTCTTGGCCACCAAACGTAGGATCTTGCAAGGCTTTTCATTCGACACACTCCTGGGTGAGTCTCATGAATTTCCTCCACAATCTGTGAACGGCCAGGGGGAGGCACGATGACCCTCACCCTCCAGGAAATGCAGCCATCCTGCAGACTCAGTTCTGCCTTGCGTTTGGTATAAGGCCTCAGTTCCTCTCCTTCCACGACTCTGGGCCAACTTTGTAAAAGAAAAGTCTTGACTTGGGACAGAACTGGGTCCCTTTCTGTCCACTGCCTGATCTGGGTCACCTTTACAGGTGTCTCTGACAGCCTCTCCAATGAAAACACAGTCTCTAGAGGCACATATGTAGTAACAGGTGTCTCAGGTAAAGGTAGTCGACTCAGTAGATCAGCATTTGCATTATTCCCACCCGCTCTGTACACTATAGTGTACTGGTAGGCTGACAATGTAAGAGCCCAATGTTGTACCCTGGCTGAAGCTAGCGGTGGGATGCATCTAGTCTCACTGAACAGGCTCACCAGTGGTTTATGCTCCGTATAAATTGTAAATACGCGCCCATAAAGGTACTGATGAAAGTGTTTGACTGCAAAACAATGGCCAGACCTTCTTTGTCTAGCTGTGAATAACCCTTCTCAGCAGCTGTCAAGGTACATGAAGCAAAACCAATAGGCCTCTCTGAACGGTCCTCCATTACATGTGAGAGAACTGCCCCGACTCCATAGGGCGAGGCATTAGATGCAAGGGTGATCTCCTTGTCTGGGTCACAGTGAACAAGCAGTTTCACAGAGTGGAGGAGTTCTTTCACTTCCTTGAAAGCTTTCTTCTGCTCGTCACCCCACTGCCACTTAGCATTATTGTGAAGCAGCTTATACAGTGGGGTCAAAACCCTCGAGAGGTCAGAAAGAAACTTGCCATAATAATTCACCATGCCCAAAAATGATCTGAGTTCCGTGATGGACTTAGGGCTTGGGACCTCCTTAATAGCTCTCACTTTGTCCTCCATAGGAAAAAACCCCTCAGCTGTGACCTTCTGTTCCAGGTAAGTCATACTCGATGTCAGGGACACACATTTTCCACGTTTTAACCGCAGCCCTGCGTCTGAGAGCCTCTTCAGCTCCCATTCTAAGTTAGCCAGATGCTCCACCTCCGTAGCCTCCGTGATCAAAATATCATCAAGGTACACTGCTACGTGCTGAATCACCTGCAGCAAAGTGTCCATTGTCCTTTGGAAAATGGCAGGGCTGGACGCCACTCCAAACACCAGGCGACTGTACTTGAATAATCCCTTGTGCGTATTAATTGTGACATACTCCTTTGAATCCTTGTCGAGCAGCAGCTGATGGTAGGTGTGGCTCGTGTCCAGCTTTGTGAACAGCTTACCCGCTGACAAGGTCGCAAACAGGTCATCCACCTGTGGCAATGGGTACTCCTCCAGCCTAGAGACCTAATTCACCACAAGCTTATAATCCCCACATATCCTCACCGTTTTGTCTGCCTTCAAAGTTGGAACAATGGGAGCTGCCCACCTTGAAAACTGGACAGGCTCGATAATGCCCAGCCTGTTGAGCTTTCCCCTGCCCAGGCTTAATCTTAACACTTTGAACTTCTGCACTTTTCTATCTTTGAATTTGCAATCATTCGCATGGTGCGTCCCTCCACCCCGGTAACATTCCACCCGCTTTGCCTATTTACCAGTCTCCCTCCTGACTTGGTGCACTGCTGCCGACTGCGAACCCCACCCCCCCACCCCCAGTCCTTTCTGGATATCCTTGACATTATAGCAGCCATCTCCATGCCTTGGGCAATCTCTAAGGCTTTCTTGAAAGTCAATGGTGGGGTTTCCCCTAACAGGCGGCGTTGTATGCCGTCATTATTAATGCGGCATACCAATCGATCATGGAGCATGTCATCCAACACCGCTCCAAAATCACAATGCTCCGACAGCTGCCGAAGCTCGGCCACGAAGTTTGCCACAGACTGACCTGGCTTCCTGAAACGACTGTGAAACTTACACCGTTGGACTATCACAGAAGGTTTCAGATTGTAGTGGTTCCCCACGAGCTTGACCAGTTCGTCATATGGAATGTCCCCCGGTTTCCGCGGTGTGGCTAAATTCCTTATTAGCTTGTAAGTCTTTGCCCCACACACACTCAGGAGAATAGAGTGCTTCTTAGCCTCCTCAGCAATTCCATTAGCACAGAAGAAGTGTCCCAACCTTTCCTCATACTCCAGCCAGTCCTCGTTTCCTTCCAGAAATTCCCCGATAGTTCCAAACATAGCCATCTGAAACGCGAAGCTCCTGTTCGAAAAACGTGCCGACACATCCACAAAACCAGCTCACCTTGTCGCCAAAAATATGTAGCAACTTCTACTTTGAAAAAGGCACACTCGACAACTTCATGCCAAAGAAACAACTTTATCTCAAACTTCAAAACCAATTGGTATATACAGAGGCTTTCACAACCCATACGGCATGGCAGGAACACTATATACAAAGGCCACCGGAAGTAGAACCCCCCCCCCATTATCCCAATTAGTATAAACTTACTTTTAATAATGCTCACATTACAACACACCCTATCCAAGATTACCTTCTGGAAAACTCCATCCTATGACTCTCTATCCACCCACATTCCACCTCTGCCCATTGATTGGCCTTAGTCCCTCCATTTGAAAAACTATGCAATGAGTTACTTTAATGAAAAGTAAAACCATATATCTTAAAACAGTTAACACTCCCTATTTCCCCCTCAGGAGGAGTAATTAAAATTACTCTCCAAGTAATTGGTTTGGCCTTACACTGCTGAGATGGTCCAAGTTTGCTGCTTTGCTAAATGCTAAAAACCCAATTTCTGCTCCAGAGCCGGATCTAGTTCTGTTTTTATTATTATCTGAACATATTCAAAACTTTGAAAAGTAAAGAAACGATAAGATGAAAATAATTCAGTGTTATTGCTGATGTCACTCCTGACCAGAGATAAGCAAGAAAACCAATGATCTAAATTTCAGCCATTATAAATCACTGTCACTTCAAATCCTAAGGTCACACACAAATGCCTTGTGAATAAAGATTTTCTTTTTAATGAGTTACCATGTTCTAATAATTTGATTAAACTAAAGTACTTTGCTGAAAATATTGAAAAGATCCAAGGTAGACATGACGCAGCAGAAGCTTAGCTAAAATTTCCACAATTATTTAATAGCACAAAATAAGATACAACTTAAATTACCTAGAAATCATTTATTAATCTTTCTTTCAGGTGTTTTTTTTTAACATTACATTTTACACAACCCTGGGTCAACAAGAGGAAAACTACATTTTATTTAAATAGGTTGAATAATTAGTTTAATTGGACACAACCACCCTCATCCTCCCATGTGGTAGAGATCATAGTTTTGAGAGATGCTTGCTACAATGCAAAGAAACATGATTGATGGGCTGATTGTTCCAGGTTCTGTTATGTCCATATTCTGTTGAATTGACTTATCTTTTAAATGCTGTACACTTATCAAAATAATCAGCACGACGAGTGAAGTAAATTGAGATTTCCAAACTACATTTGCTCGACTTCAGCATAGAAACATTTCAGGAATCAGTCTCATTATAATGTGACCACCAAATACTGTACCAATAATTGAGGAGATGAATACTGAGGGTGTCAGATGAATTGTGTATCTTTCACAAGATCTGCTGTACCAACTCACCAGAGCTTTTTGTGTTAAAGAACTTTTAACATTCAAATATTTCAGAAATGGATGAATATTCTGTATTTCTTCTTTATTTACTGTACACTTGGAACCCTTAGAATATTCACATTAAAAGAAATCCCTGGGTTTTAAGTAAATGATATCTGTTGCTTAAATAATATTTGTACTTTGTCTATCAATGAATGTGATTGATGGACTGTCTGATCCATCCTCTATATTTCGTGCTCTCTGATGTCCCTGTTGTCTACTTAATTAATTTTATTCTTATACATTGATCAAAATAATCACACAAAAACAAGTTAAGAAAATTGCTCAATAATTTTTGAATAGTAGCTGCAAAATCTTGTGGGTGCTATCTTAAAAGCATTTCTGAAATTATCATTATAAAATAACCAATGAAAAATACCTGCAGCTGAATATCATAAAATACTGCACAAGCTATGAATTATATTTGAAATATCATTGCCATGTCAGTAAACAACAAGGCAGATACACCTCTCAATGAATTTTTAAAACAACTGTTAATAGCTTGAAATTCTTGAAAATACTTGAGAATTGCATGAACGATGCATCATTTTCATTTAGGTCATGTTTCAAGCAGCATCTAGAAGGCACATCCAATTTTATTATGCATCCCTAAGTCCAAACTGGACGTTGTGTTGAATGAATGTAGACCTGATGTGCTCTTCATTTTCCAGATTGGTTATTTCCAGATTATTACCATTTTAAATAAATCAAAGGTTATGTTCCAAAAAATGGCAGTAAACCTAATGCAACAACTGTAAATCGTAGTTCATCTTGAATCAGAATTAGTCTACTATCACCTGCATATGTCGTGGAGTAAGCTGTTGTGCAGCAGCACCCCATTGCATTACGCAGCAATAATAATAAACTACAAATTACAGTAAGAGGTACATACTGCATTAAGAAAGAAAATTAAATAAGTAGTGCAAAAACAGAGGGAAAAACAGACTGAGGCAGTGTTCATGGGTGTTTGATGACCGATGGGAAGAAGCTGCTCCTGAAATGTTGAATGTGTGTCTTCCGGATCCTGTACCTTCTCCTCGATGGTATCAATGAGAAGAAGACATGTCCTGGGTGATAGGGGTCCTTAATGATGAATGTCACCTTTTTTGAGGCATCACCCTTTGAAGGTGTCCTCAATGCTGTGGAGGCTAGTGCCTATGATGGAGCTGGCTGAGTTTACAAATTTCTGCAGCTTTTTCCGGTCCTGTGCAGTGGCCCCTCCACACCAGATGGTGATGCAACCAGTTAGAATGCTCTCCACAGTACAGCTGCAGAAAGCTGTAACAGGTTTTGGTGACACACCAAGTCCCCTCAAACTCCTAATGAAATATAGCCACTGTCATGCCTTCTTTGTAATTGCATCAATATGTTGGGCCCAGGACAGATCTTCGAGATGCTGACACCCAAGAACTTGAAACTGCTCACCCTTTCCACTACTAATGCCTCGATGAGGACTGGTATATGTTCGACTTCCCCTTCCTGAAGTCCTTGGTATAACAAATATTGACTACAAGGTTGTTGTTGTGACACTACTCAGCCAGCTGATCTATCTCACTCCTGTACATCTCCTTGTTACAATCTGAAATTCTAACAATAATTGTGCTTTTGACAGATTTATAGATGGTATTTGAAATATGCCTAGTCACAAAGTCATGAGTAGAGCGAGTAGGGCAGTGGGCTAAGAGCCATCCTTGTGATGTGCTACTGTTGCTTGTCAGTGAGGTGAAGATGTTATTTCCAATCTACACCGACTGTGGTTTCCACAGGAAACAATAGGAAGTTTTTTATGGATATATTATGTTCAGACCAGGCATCTACAGCCCTTCTAACATGGATCAAAAACACTGCTTTGGGATGGAGTGTCATAGTCCGGTCCGTGAAGTCCGTATTCCAGTTCACAGTCCGGTCCATCGGCCCTTGCTCCAGGTTTTCCTATTTACCCTGTTTCTGTTCTTGTTGAGCTAATTGATGCAGCTGGTGCTCGTTGGGGCTGGCTGCATAAATACCTTCAGAGACTCAGGCGTGGCTGCTGGTTTGTTCTTGTCCTTATTCCTTGTTTGCCTTCCTCTGCCTTCTGTTTCCTCACCTGAAGCCCTGCCTTGTTTTGCTGGTATCTCTCGCCTCTTCTGAAGCTCTCGTCTCGCTTTGCCTTGCCTGAAACCTTGCCTTGTCTTGCTGGTAACTCTCGCTTCGTCTCGCCTGCAGTCTTGTCCTGGAGCCACCCTGTACCTAGCTCCCTTCCTGTCTCTTGCCTCTGTCGGGTAAGCCAGGCCGCCTTGCTGTTACCTGCGGTTGGTTCTGTCCCTTCCTGTCCCATGCCTCCGTCGAGTGGTGAACCGCGCCCTGCCCAGGTGATCCACGTCCTGCCCAGGAGTACCGCGCCCTGCCCAGATGAACCGCACACTGCCCCGGAGGAGCCTGCCTAGCCTCAAGCCTCAAGTCTCCTGCCTCCAGCCTTGCCTCAAGTCTCCTGCCTCTGGCCTCCAGCCTCGCCTCAAGTCTCCAGCCTCCAGCCTCGCCTCAAGTCTCCAGCCTCCTGCCAAGCCTCACCTCGTCTCTTGCCTAGCCTCAAGCCTGAAGACTCCAGCCTCTAGCCTCTAGCCAAGCCAAGCCAAGTCTCTAGCCTCTAGCTTCAAGCCTGAAGACTCCCAGCCTCCTGCCAATCCTTGCCTCTAATCTCTAGCCTCAAGCCTGAAGACTCCAGCATCGTCCTGCCTGCCAGCCAAGCCTCGTCCTTGCCTCATTCTGGGGTCCAAGCCAGAGGCAAGACCCAGGTACTGGGTCCTTGTCCAGTCTCTGGCTCGGAGTCCAAACCCGGGCTCCTAGCTCTCTTGTTCAGTCCTGTCCCAGGTTTCTGGTTTTCCTGTCCATGTCCTTGCCATCGCCCTGTATCCTAGTCCTGTCCCTAGTACTTCAGTGTCTGTGTTTTGCACTTGGGTCCGTTCCCAGCCAGCTCCTTATGACATGGACAGCATATATTTTCACAGCTTAGTACCTATATTGGATTACCCATGCAAAAACTTATCATTGCATTTAGCAGTCTTTGTCTCATTTTGCACAAGGAATCATAGGTGAAGTTTTCCATTATTTTATAAGAATGCTCTGCAGTGTTTACTTGAGTTTCTTGTGTTTGATTTTTTTTTGTTTGTGGTTAATATTAGAGTAATTTTTGGGTTTAGCACATTAAGCAGATTAACCTCGTCCACCAGTCTTCAAATCTGAATATGGATTGTAGATTTGATTTTAATGCAGCCCTGAACAATAGGTTCTCAGGTGAGGCCAACCAGAAAACAGGCACTTCACTGATTATGCACAAGTCCAATCAGTATTCCATTGCATGGATATGACAATGACTAACACTTTTTTTGGATGTGATGGTGGGAAGATTGTAAATATGAATTTGTTTGAATTCTCCTGAATATTCTTTGATCTTCAGCACATAAAAAGTGTGTGGTGCTGAACGTAGGCAGACCTTTCCACTGAAAGTGTCTCCCTATCATGACTGCTGTATTTTGTTTTGTCGAATAAAGGGACTCCTTCATATTTTTCTCCAATACTTTTCTCCAGTGACATCATTCATGCAACATTTGGTGTCAGGAGTGGGATAGCTTCATGTAACCCATCGTGTGACCAGCAATCTTAGCAGTCCAAGTGGGTGAGTACTTTAAAGTTAGCACTGACACTTGGATCTGTTCGGGGTCAGTGGTACATGGAAACACAAGGCATAACGAACACGGACAGCCCACCCAGTAGATATAAAAGTAGAGTGTGTGCGTGCATGTGTGTTTATGTAAGAGACCGAACTTTGTGCATTAATTTAGTGAGACAGAGCCATCAGTTGCGAAGCACTGTTAAAGGTTTGAGACACCAGTGGGGCTGTGTGGAGTATATACTCTACAGTTTTATGTATATGTTGCTTAACTCGTACCAGTCATTTATATTTTGCGTAGTGTGGGAATTAGTATGGAGATATTTCAGGGAGAGGTTTTACCTAGATATCTCTGTTAGGATGGTACCTATTGAGGTCAGGCAACATTAGGTCAAGAACCCAGATATTGAGCCAGTGCTTGCCTCTGATTACAGCTTCATAAGCCCTTCATGCCTAGGGAGAAACAGAGCATTCTGTCCCAGTTGCCCTCACCTAAAGTCGCATGAGGGAATTCGGAATTCTGTCGCAAGCTTGAGGAAATGGTTGAACTTCCCCAGATGCACCCCAAACATATTCACGTGTTAGTAAAGGCGAGGTACCTGAGGAATATGTGGGACAGGATGGCCCAGGGGCGTGGGATGGTACATGGGTAACTTCTAGGAGTGCCAGCAATGAAGAAAGATATCGCTCTTTTAAAGGGGAAGTGAGGCTGTGACTAGTGAGAGGTGAGAGTAACTGGGGAATGATAACGGCAGTGATTCAAAGAGCTGATGAGACAGCCATGGATTATGCAGAACGTAAATATCAAGCATATGAGGAGTATTCAGGATTGGATAATCCTGGGAGGGATGATCCGGTCTTCCTGAAAATGTTGAAGGAAGGCCTGAGCCAACAACCGGACAAGTTAATCATAGGAGGACAAAGAGTGAAAGCAGAAAGTAGTGAGTTGCAGATACTCGAAATCGACGGGGTCCAGTGTGTTTCTGGCTCTGTCCAAATAATGGGAGCACCATTTTTGGACTAGACCTCCCAAGGGAAATAGAGGCCGTTATAGATTCAGGAAAGTGAGAAATAATATGGACAAGCCAGGGGCAGCGAAAATGTAAAACCAACACAGAACACAACATAGCCAGTGTAGTCACACTGACAGCTGTTCAGGGTAAGGTGAAGAAACTAAGATGCCAGGGGATACCAAAGAGACTGTGTCAACTACTGCTCCGTCACAAACTGCAGTGGAGGCCAAGTTTGTGGGTATATTTAAGGTGGAAGTTGATCATTTCCTGATTGGTCAGGGCAAAGGATATGGAGAGAAGGCAGGTGTATGGGATTGAGTGGGATCCAGGGTCAGCCATGATAGAATGGCAGAGCAGACTTGATGGGCTGAATGGCCTAATTCTGCTCCTATGTCAACTACTAACTTACCTATATGGCCAGTAAAGAAGCCCGATGAATCATATCAGTTAACAATAGACTATACTGCCCATAACAAGACCACACCGAGATTGCATCCCATTGTGATGGGCCCTGCAACAGTCCTGAACGGCTTGTCTTCATAACAAATTTTTCAGTCCTGGATATCGCTTTTGGATTTTGGGGCTCCCCTTAGCACCTGAGCCCCATGATAGATTTGCCGTCACTCTGGGTGGGAAGCAGTATACATAGATCAGATTTCCCCAGGATATTCCACACTAGCCTGGCCACTTTTCATAAGGTCATGGCACTGACTTTGGAAAAGCTCAATCTAGCACCCTACTAGTCGGCCATCTTCCAATATAAAGATGTTCTACTCATTGCTTTGGAAGATGAAGCAGGTCATTTAGCGGCGATTGCCAGCGTTTTAGAGATACGGTGAAACAAGGGGTTTAAAATCAGTCCACACAAGGCTCAGATAAGAAAGCAAACCGCACAGTATCCAGCAGAGGAAGGAGATGTCAGATGGCAGCGTTCGGCAGTCAGCTTCATGCCCTGCCCAGTAAACATTAGGGGAGTGAGGAAGGTAATGGGTCTATTCAATTACTGCAGTAATTTCATACCAAGGTTCCCAACACTAACAGCCCCAATACATGCCTTGATTAAAGGAGGGGATTACAACATAGTGGTGGTGCAAGAGCATGGGGACACAAGAAGGCCAGTGGCATACTATTCAATGAAACCGACACCCATTGCGGCAGGACTTCCCCGCTGTGTAGCAGCATTAGACTGCGCCACACGGGCATTGCGAGTAAGCGAACCAGTTGTAATGATGGGACAACTCATGCTACACACACTCCATACAGTGCAGAGCTCATAAAGACGGGGAGGCTAACAGCAGTCACTGACAGCAGGAGGTCAGCTTGCGAGGCACTTCTCATCCCCAAGACAAGTCAGTGACAATAGTTAGGGACACTGGGATGAATTCCACATACACCATCCTAACAGAGGGGAAGGCACATGAGTGCCAAATGGAAATAGAGCAGGAAGAAGATATCGAAGCGAAGTAAACACCTCTGGAAGGGGAAGCAGGAAGTTTTTATAGATGGGTCTCAGAGGTACATAAAGGGGAAGCCCAGGACTGGGTGGGCCATGGTAAAGGAAACAGGTAAAGAATTGACTTCGAGAGCACTGCCAGGGGGTTGTTCAGCTCAGATGGAGGAACTGGTAGCCCTGATAGAAGCACTGCACAACAGTAAAGGCAGACAAGTAAATATATATACAGACAGCCGGTATGCCTTTGGTTATCTGATGACATGGGCGCAATGAGGATCAGTACCCTCAATAAGTGCAGATATTCAGCCTGGGCACCTAATACAACAACTGCAGGAAGCAGCGAGTCTGCCAACACATGTGGCAATAATCAAAGTAAGAGCTCACCAGAAAGGGGACAGTAAGGAGCTGAAAAGAAATGAGTGGGCAGACATCACTGCGAAGAAGGCAGCAGAGGAACAAGAGGCAATTGAAATTGCAAGTGTACAGGAAGAAACGACCAAAGCCAGTTTAGTAAAACTAGATGAAGAGGTGGAGGCAGAAGAGAAGGAGAAATGGAGCAAAGGACGAATCATATTGGAGCTGGACCCATGGGGAGGAAGGAGTCGCGGTGGCCCCACCATGTATTAGGCAGATACTACTGAAGTTATAATATGAGGTGATGCATCAGGTGACCATCCAGCAGGACTGGCGGTGGCCAGGGATGGACGAGAATGTTGAGAAATTCTGCCGCTGTTGTATGATTCGTGCCCAGCATAACCCTGGTCAGGGCATAAAGCTACTGCTGGCAGACTGAGAGGACCCTGGGAAATCATCCAAATAAACTTCACAAGGCTCCTGTGTCACGTACCCTGTGATGGGTTAAAGAACCAGCAGAAATGGAAAACACTTTGGAGTCCAGTATTGCTATTAACTAATGTTATTTATTAGTAACTACGCAAAACAGTAATATAAATGCAGATAAATCAAACAGGTTAGCTATGATTATATGTAAGTAAGTGTGGAAATATATGAAAACAAAGCTTCTTCAAGTCTAGGGGTAAATAGACAGTCTTACGATGATGAATAAAGTTCAGTTCAGTTCGTGGTATTGAGTTGAGTAGTGATGGAAAGAGAGGGAGAGATTTGAGTCTTCAGGTGAGCTGACGCCATTGATCTTCCCGTTGTCCTCCGAAATCCTTTAAAAGTTCACCGACTGCGACCACAACAAAGGGGACTGTTCTTCTGTGATGGAGCTATCAACCCAGGCGAGGGTTGACCACACAAACAACTCCCCACCGGTCACACCCTTCTCACACTGCAAGAGCCACTGATCGATCTGCCTAATCAATCCTCCAAAACCCATCTTTTCTGTGGGCACAACAAAGCTCATTCAGTGCCCAAAACCATGTGTCTGAGGTCTAGCATCTGACCGTGCTGAATACCAACTGTCACTCAAACAGCTCCTCCTTTCTCTCTCTCTCTAAGAATTTCCAAGCAGACAGCGTCCTTGGAGAAAGTATAAGCATGCTGTGAGCAGTCTTCGCCTCTCTCTCTCTCTCTCTCTCTCTTAAAAACAAGATGTCGGTGTTAAATAACTCTCTCTCTTTTCAAAAGCACGGTACATAGGGATAATTCTGAACCCCGTCACACCTGCCAAAACACAGGGGAAAACTACCGTCCAGTAGCTATGGGTCATTTCACACAGTGAGTAGAGGCTTTCCCAACAAGGGACTGCTCCACCAGCACCGTTGCATGGATTCTAGTTCAGGAAATCCTCCCAAAGTGGGGAATCCCAGTCCAGGTGGACTTGAATCAGAGAGCACATTTCACAGGGAAAGTGGTGAAGAAAATGTGCTACTAGGGATCTGACAATGGTTCCACATACTCTACCACCCTCAGAGTTCAGGTAAGGTCCTACATACCCTACCACACTCAGAGCTCTATCTTGGGAACTAGCCTACAAAGTACCCAGAATATCTTCAAGAAGCGGTGTCTCAGAAAAGCAGCTTCCATTATTAAGGACCTCCAGCACCCAGGGCATGCCTTTTTCTCACTGTTACCATCAGGTAGGAGGTACAGAAGCTTGAAGGCACACACTCAGTGATTCAGGAACAGCTTCTACCCCTCTGCCATCTGATTCCTATATAGACATTGAACCCGTGAACACTACCTCACTTTTTAATATACAAACGTTTGTATATTATTTCTGTTTTATGCACCATTTTAATCTGTTCAATATACGTAAACTGTAATTGATTTACTTACTATTTTTTTTTCTTCTTCTTCTATATTATGTATTGCATTAAACTGCTGCTACTAAGTTAACAAATTTCACAACACATGCTGATGATAATAAACCAGATTCTGATTCTGATTCTGGTAGAAAGGATAAACCAAACAATCAAGATTGTCTTAGCCAAAGCTATAGCTGGATCAGGAAAGACAAGGGTTGATGTATTACCAAGAATCCTGATGAGATTGTGAGCAGCCCTAAACTGCATGCTGGGTCTCAGCCCGCTACAAATTATTCATGGGGCAAGCAACACGACTCCCTTATGGGGTAATTACGGGGACAGAATGACACAGTATATAAAAGACATAGAAACACAGAAAACCTACAGCACAATACAGGCCCTTCGGCCCACAAAACTCTGCTGAACATATCCTTACCTGAGAAATTACCTAGGGTTACCCATAGCCCTCTATTCTTCTGAGCTCCATGTACCTGTCCAGGCGTCGCTTAAAAGACCCTATCATATCCGCCTCCACCAGCAGCCCATTCCATGCGCTCACCAGCCTCTGCGTAAAAAACTTACCCCTGACATCTCCTCTGTACCTACTTTCAAGCACCCTAAAACTGTGCCCTCTCATGTTAGCCATTTCAGCCCTGGGAAAAAGCCTCTGACTATCCACACAATCACTGCCTCTCATCATCTTATACATCTCTATCAGGTCACCTCTCATCCTCGGTCGCTCCAAGGAAAAAAGGCAAGTTTACTGAACCTATTCTCATAAGGCATGCTCCCCAATCCAGGCAACATCCTTGTAAATCTCCTCTGCACCCCTTCTACGGTTTCCACATCCTTCCTGTAGTGAGGCGACCAGAATTCAGCACAGTACTCTGAGTGGGGTCTGACCAGGGTCCCATATAACTGCAACATTACCTCTCGGTTCCTAAACTCAGTCCCATGATTGATGAAGGCCAATGCATCGTATGCTTCTTAACCATAAAGTCAACCTCCGCAGCAGCTTTAAGACTCTTGTAACCAACTTAAAAGTGTTGAAGACCCAAGCAAAACGACAGCAGCACATTGCTGATCAGAGAGAGCTGGAGGGAAAGGAGATAGTCCTCCCACAGCTGGGTGAGCAAGACATGGTGAGGGTGCTGCCTGGAAGTGCAGGGTTTGCTCCCAGATGAATAGGAGCACACATGATACTTTTAACAGGTGATATGTGTCTGTGCCCAGACTTGGCAAGGCAGCCAGTGGAAACACTGGACTCAGGTTAAACCATAAGACTCACCTTCTTGTTGCTCCCAGACAGAATGGGGGATCAAGTGTAGCCAGTAACAGTGTATTTACAGAGAACTTAAGAGATGAACACCAGCCGGCCACACCAGACCTGACCACAGTTGATGGAAACACACCCACAACAACACGAAGGCAGAAGACACCGAGAGTGTGACAGAAACCCACGGATAGCATGCTAAAGTGTGATAGTAATAGTACTCTGTAATGAAGGCTGGATGCTGAAGGTAGATGACAAGTTGAATTGCATAGAATAGAAAGGATATTGAGGAAAATAAATGAGAAGGGATTTAAGTTAAAGCAGAAACAGCAAGTTCCAAAACTTCAATGGCATGGCAGACTGAGAAAGATCGCACATGGCATCTGGGGGCAGTCCTCATCCTGAACGGAGAGTGAATACATGTGAGCTGGTCCCTTTCAGCGGTTGGGGCCAGCAATCGAAAGGACAGTTCAAAAGGGGGTGCCACGGGAGAGAGGTCTGCGATAGGTGAAGATCTCCTTTATTTTATAAGAAAGCTCTCCAGTGTTTATTAGTGTTTTCTAGGTTTGATTTTTTTTTGTGGTTGACATCTGGGTTGCTAGTCAACCATAAAAGCTAAAAATAATCTAAAGCAAATAATTTCTATCAGTATACACTGAGATAAGGCAATGCATGTACTTGGTTGTGTGGCAGGTGTTTCTGGACAAACAAAATGTACTGAACAAACAATTCCATAGTGAAGCCTCTGCTTGACATCTCCACAGATCAAAGTCAATGAACTGTCACAAAAAGGAACTGGAAAATATCTGCACAGTTTTGTCCACACCTACAAAATAATGTTAGAGGGACTTGCAATACAACAGGTCTAAGGAAGAGGAACTTCAGTGAGTTCTGAAGGTAAACAATGCTGTCTCTGAGATTGCTGAAGTCTATTGGGGGACTGTGCTGTGGTGTATTAAAAATGTGTAAAATATGAGATGAAAATCCGAACAGTTCCCAGTGATACACTTTGTGAGCTCTCAGCACGTAAGCTACCATGGTAGGATCGTTAATGTCTAATGTTTGCTGATAGCAGCTGGTGTCTTTCCTGGCCTCAAGGCACAAGTAGCGTGAGGATGTCCGTTGATGAACATGAGTTCTTTCAGTGAAATAAGCCATGTTGAGTTAGTGCATGAGAACAAAAGATCAAAGAGTTTATCAGTCTCTGTGTCTCCCTCAATGCTTGTGGATTGAACCCTATTTATTGACGCACCTGTCCCTCGGTTCTTGGGACTTCACCTAGACTGAAGAACCATGATCGATAGGTGCCTACAGCACACACAGGGTCTCACAAGTGGGAATTCAGAGTTTCCCCAATGACAGCAACAATCAAGTGGGAGACTACGAACTGTGAGTCCTGAAATCTTTGTAATTTACAGCATAGCATTTAGTATGATTTATTTGTGCTTTCAGCTTAATGATAATAAATTAGGCTTACGTTATCTTGTTGTGTTTGTACGCTTATTACCACATTTTCTGGACACTCGAATTGCTTGGGTCTTTTGGGTCTGATCAACCCAGCCCATAACACTTTAGTGCTGCAAGCAGGGTCCAGGAAAATGTGGTGGTGGACAAGCAATTAGAATCAGGTTTATTATCACCGGCATGTGACGTGAAATTTGTTAACTTAGCAGCAGCAGTTCAATGCAACACATAATCTAACAGAGAAAAAAAATAAAAAACAAGTAAATCAATTACATATATGGAATAAATTTTTAAAAATGTGCAAAACAGAAATACTGTATATTTAAAAAAAAGTGAGGTAGTGTCCAAAGATTCATTATCCATTTAGGAATCAGATGGCAGAGGGGAAGAAGCTGTTCCTGAAGCACTGACTGTGTGCCTTCAGGCTTCTGTACCTCCTACCTGATGGTAACAGTGAGAAAAGGGCATGACCTGGGTGCTGGAGGTCCTTAATAATGGACACTGCCTTTCTGAGACACAACTCGCTGAAGATGTCCTGGGTGTTTTGTAGGCTAGTACCCAAGATGGAGCTGACTAGATTTACAACCTTCTGCAGCTTCTTTCAGTCCTGTGCAGTAGCCCCTCCATACCAGACAGTGATGCAGCCTGTCAGGATGCTCTCCACAGTACAACTATAGAAGTTTTTGAGTGTATTTGTTGACATGACAAATCTCTTCAAACTCCTAATAAAGTATAGCCACTGTCTTGCCATCTTTATAACTGCATCAATATGTTGGGACCAGGTTAGGTCCTCAGAGATCTTGGCACCCAGGAACTTGAAACTGCTCACTCTCTCCACTTCTGATCTCTCTATGAGGATTGGTATGTGTTCCTTCGTCTTACCCTTCCCGGAGTCCACAATCAGCTCTTCATCTTACTAACACTGAGTACCAGGTTGTTGCTGCAGCACCATTCCACTAGTTGGCATATCTCACTCCTGTATGCCCTCTCGTCACCATCTGAGATTCTACCAACAATGGTTGTATCATCAGCAAATTTATAGATGGTATTCGAGCTATGCCTAGCCACACAGTCATGCTCCTATAGAGAGTAGAGCAGTGGGCTAAGCACACACACCTGAGGTGCACCAGTGTTGGTCCTCAACGAGGAGGATATGTTATCACCAATCCTCACAGACTATGGTCTTCTGGTTAGGAAGTTGAGGATCCAATTGCAGAGGGAGGTACCAAGGACCAGGTTCTGCAACTTCTCAGTCAGGATTGTGAGGATGATGGTATTAAATGCTGGAGCTATAGTTGATGAACAGCATCCTGACGTAGGTGTTTGTGGTGTCCAGGTGGTCTAAAGTCGTGTGGAGAGCCATTAGATTGCGTCTGCCGTTGACCTATTGTGGCGATAGGCAAATTACTATGGGTCCAGGTCCTCACTGAGGCAGGAGTTCAGTATAGTCATGACCAGCCTCTCAAAGCATTTCATCACTGTCGATATGAGTGCTACCAGGTGATAGTCATTAAGGCAGTTCTGTCATGGTCTGGTCTGTGATATCCACATTCCGGTTCACGGTCCGGTCCAGTTCCTTATTCCAGGTTTTCCAGTTTTCCCCAGTTTCTGTTGAGGCAGTTGATTCTCGTTTGGGCTGGCTTCATAAATAGCTTCAGAATTCAGCCTCTGGCTGCCGGATTGTTCCTGTCCATACCCACTGTCTGAATCCCTTCTGTTCCCTTGTCTGAAGCCTTGCCTTGCCTGTAACCCTCACCTGCACTGCTGTCAAGTTCAATTGTCAGAGCAAGATAAGGAACTGTCTATCGTTGTTTTGAACTGTCTCTGTGTCCATGCCTTTGCTAGCCTTGGCCTGCAACCAGTGTCTGAAGCCTTGTCTTGCCTCGCCTGAAGTCTTGCCTCGCCTATAACCCTGACCTGCACCACTGTCAAGTTCAATTACTGGAGCAAGATAAGGAATTGTCATCGTTGTTTTGAACTGTCTCTGTGTCCATGCCTTTGCTAGGTAGGTCCAGCCGTTTGCCGCTACTTAGTGTTGGGAACCGTCTGTATCCATGCCTTTGCTGGGGAGGTCTGGCTGTTTGCTGCTACCTAGTATTGGGAACCGTCTGTGTCCATGCCTTCTCTAGGTAGGTCCGGCCGTCTGCTGCTGCCCTGTGTTGGGAAATGTCTTGTTGTATTCTGCATTCTGTGTAATGAGTCCCGGCCCTACGTCCTGTACCCAAGGAGGAGTCCTGGCTCTGTGTTCTGTGTATGAGTTCTGGCCCTATGTCCTGTCTCCAAGGAGGGGTCCCGGCTCTGTGTTCCATGTTCCTGTCTCTCCCTCGACCTATTCAAGACTTCAGGGTCTCGTCCAGACCTAGCCATGTCCAAGAACCTTGCCCTGTTCAAGCCACGGCTTTGTGTTCCCGTCTTGTCCATGTGTCTTGCCCAGCCCAGGAGTACTTTGCCCAGCCCGGTGCTGGGGTTCTCTCGTCCTGTGCTGGGGTTCCTTTGCCCTGTCCAGGAGTCTCACGTCCAGTCCTGTTGCCTCTCCTCGTCCTAGTTCTGGAATCCGAGCCCGAGTCAAGTCCCAGGTTCTGGGTCCTTGCCCAGTCTCTGGCTCGGAGTCCATATCCCAAGCTCGAAGAACCCAAGCCTCGTCATGCCTTCACCTGGATCCAGGGTCCGAGTCCGAGTCAAGACCCAGGTTTCGGGTCCTTGTCCAGTCTCTGGCTCGGAGTCCAAGCCCAGGCTCCTCATTCCCAGTTCCATGTCCTGGTTCCGCTATCCTAGTCAAGTCCTAGCCCAGGCCCTGAATCCTTGTCTCGCCCAGGGTCTGTGTCAATGTCCAGCGTCATTTCTTCCTCTCTTCCCTCGCTTCCTTGTCACGCCTAGTCCTGTTCCTAGTGCTTCAGTGTCTGTGTCTTGCATTTGGGTTCTGCTCCCAGCGCCCTCATTATGACAAGCTCACATTATTCTTCTTAGGCACTGGTATAATTGTTGCCTTTTTGAAACAAGTGGGAACTTCCACCTGTAGCAGTGAGAGATTGAAAATGTCCTTGAATACTCCCACTAGTTGGTTGGCACAGGTTTTCAGGGCCTTACCAGGTACTCTATCAGGACCTCCTGCCTTGTGAGTGTTCACTCTCTTTAAGCAAGATGAGTGATACCATAGCCAAGACACAAGGTCCCCGGATGGATGGAAAACTCGGAGGGTTTTGGATCGCTGGCTAATGCTCTGTATAAATGGGGTCCTCCCCAATGTTAGGAGAAGACATTTAGTGAATTGTCTAATATTAAGCTTCCATGTGCAATATCACAATGTCTTAAGCATATACTTTTTCCTCTTAAGAGGGATTCTCTGCCTCAAGTAGGGTGGATTTCTATGACTGCATTGTGACAGTTAAATACCAAGAAAGCTCTAGGTAGAGCGTTCCTATGAAACGGTTCGTAAGCCGGAATGTCGTAAACTGAAGAAGCAATTACCATATATTTATATGTGAAAAATTTGTGAGCGTTCACAGACCCAAAAAATAACCTACCAAATCATACCAAATAACACATAAAACCTAAAATAACAGTAACATATAGTAAAAGCAGGAATAATATGATAAATACACAGCCTATATAAAGTAGAAATACTTCTCTACAATCATTGCCGTACTGTTCTCCGTAGTGAAAATCTCACGCAAGCGCTTTCGGCAGAAACACTCTCTCCTGTAACCTTTAAGCTATGAAGCTGCCAAATCATACCAAATAACGCATAAAAATACAGCCTATATAAAGTAGAAATAATGTATGTACAGTGTAGTATCACTTACCGGAATTGGGAAGACAGCGCTCAGCACACTGATGATGGTGTGTTAGGCTGAGCCGTCGGAGGTTGGTGTGGAGCAGTGGTCCCCACCCTCCGGGCAGTGAACCGATACCGATCCGCGAAGCATGCAGCGGTCCAGCGGTGGCCAGGACGCACCCAGCACGCCTTTAAGAAAAAAGCCGAAATAAACAAGCTAATTAATTAGGTGCCACCCGGCATGTAAATGTCGGCTCAGATCAGAGGCGACGCAATCGCAATTAATTAGCTTGTTTATTTCGGCTTTTTTCTTAAAAATGTGTTGGGTGTGTCCCGGCTACCACTGCATTCTCCGCGGCAATGTATCGGTCTGCAGCCCAGGGCTTGGGGTGGTGGGACACTGGGGTGTCATCTCATCGTTGTCTGTTTCCATCAGGGCAGGCAGGTCATCTTCTATGTCTGCCTGCCTCGATGTTGAAGGTTTTCATCGGCTGATGTGGAAGGCTTGAAAAATGACAGTATGCTTGACTGCTATCATGCATTTTTCTATCATCTCACGCAGTTGTTTCATGTTCAGTTCCTGGACGACTTCACTTTTGGTTCGTTCGCTACTGCATTTGGTTTCAATTGTTATCCTTTCCTCTTCCAATTGCATCAGCTCTTCATCTATCAGTTCTTGGTTCTTGGTCATAGGATGCCAAAACCTCTTCAACATCATCTTCATCAACTTTCACAAGCCAAACTCACTTTGTCCTTACTTAGTTCACCACTATTAAAACACAATTAATTATGTCTAGCTTTACGCTAAGTGTAACACCCTTATGAGCTCTTTTAGGTTTTTCCGATACCTTAGGACTCATCTTGCTAATGGCTGCTCACAGGCACGTGTTTAAGCAATGCCGGCTAGAATGCAGTTCCGGGGGAGGAGCTTGGCTGCTCAGGGCACACACTGCCCTTTTTTCGTAACAGTGAAAACACCTTCTGTTAGCGAAAACAGGTAACTCATGTAGGTCTTTCGTAACAGCGAGGTTTCATAAAGTGAACGTTCGAAAAGCAGGGGACACCTGTACAGGGGAACAGGGGATTTGGTCTTATTACATGGGAATCCACATCCGTACACAGGGATATGGTCTAACCCCTCCACCCCCGACCTTCCTATAATGGGATGGGTATTCTTTGGCACACTTACCCATAAGGTACGGTGTGCACAACAGAGTACAATTGTCAACTGGAAGTGGTATATTTCTGAACGAGCATCAAGGGGATAGGATAAAATTAGTGAAATACATGAACTGGTTGCTGAGTCCTCTCAAGCTATGTCACCCCCACCTGAAGTTTCACCTGTTGTGTGGGGTGTTCCTTTGATCTTTGGACTCCTGGTCAGCAGCAGCACGGTGGGCCCATGAATCTTCTGGTCATTTGGGGTACAGGGTACAGTGGAGTGGTCTCGGCAGCAGGGATTATTCCCTCCAACTGAAGTACTTCAGCTCGCACAGCAGTAGGTTACGTTTAGAAATAAGGACAGACAGCTTGCAAAGCAACCCTTAGCTACTATTCACCATGGGCATGACTCTGCTCAGGTTTGGCAAATAGATTATGTCTGTCCTTTTCCTTTACAGAAGTGATCCCAGCCCCTCCTCACTACAGTAGCCAGTCTTTCAATGGCAATCCCTACTGTTCAAACTGATCAGGATGATACCCTTTGGGGATTGGAACATCTTGTTCCTGCATACGGCGATCCCTTTGAAATTCAATCCCATAATGGTTCACACTTTACAGGTTCCAGGGTACAAGAGTGGGCTGTCTTTAATAGTGTACAGTGGGCCTTCCACAGGCCAGTGGTCTGAATGAATGAGTGGCCTATTAAAACAACAAATTTGTTTACTCTCTCCTGCCCACACCTTAGCTGGATAGTTACCTGTCATTCCAAATGCTTTGTGTTATTTGAACAACTGCCCTCTGAAAGGAGGCTCTCCCCTTATGCTAATGACAGAAAAATCTATTCCTTTCGCTCCTGATGGCACAACTAAACAGGCTGATAGAGAGCCAATTCAGTTCTGCAAGGGAAGGGGGAGTAAGTTGTTTGTAAATATACCTGCCTTCCAATGCACAGTGAGCATGAGATTACTGCCGATAGGCATTGGGAGTACATACTGCGTGATGGTACGAGAACAGACCCATCCTGTGTGTGTGTGTGGATAAGTGTAAATTAACCTAGAAAGAATGAAAACACTTCTAACAATCTCTCTGCTTTTGTTTTTAGAGGTTCCTGCTGGAATGTTGCTTTGTTCTGTTTAAATGTTAGTCTTGTGTTTCGTTGGATGTCATACTTCTGCTGGGACCCGACAAGCCCCGCTGATTACCCTGTGATTTGTCAAAATGATATTGTTTCGTGAAAAAATGTACATTATGTGGTATGTGCTAATTGTGCTGATTGGGGGCCTATGGGCGTGAGAGAATGTTGTAAACCTAGAATGACGGGCTTTATACAACTTTCACCCTATGAAACAAATAAAGTGCCAAATTGATTGTAATCTGACTCTTGCATTCCTGATCACTATATGGTGTTCGCAAATCTTACTCATTCTCTTTTAACTGAGACTGTAACTCTTTGTGAACTCACAGCATGAAAGGTATCACGGTAGTGTCTAATATTTAATGATAGCGCCTAGTGACTTTCCTGGCCTCAAAGTACATGTGACACGAGGATGCCTGTCGATGAGCATGAGTTGTTTGAATGAAAGAAACCATGGTTATTTAATAACATGGAAACAAAAGACCAAAGAGTCTGTCTTTCTCTGCGTCTCAATGCTTGTGGATGGAACTCCTACTTAATGAGGCACCCTTCCCTCCGAACTTCTCCTAGACTGAAGAATCCATCGATCAACAGGTGCCTAGTATGGTTTCACGAGTCGGAATTCGGAGTTCCCCTGACAAGTGACAATCACGTCCTACGATGACAGCAACAATCAAGTGGAGACCAAGAATTACGAGCCCTGAAATCTTTGTAACTTGCAACATTGTATTTAGTGTGGTTTATTTGTGCTTTCCGTTTTGTGATAACAAATTAAGACTTAAGTTACTTTGTTTGGCTTGTATGGTTATTACCACATTTCCTGGACACTGCACTGTTTGGGCTGGGTTGATCAGATCACTACAGAGACATCCAAAGTCCCCTAATAGTCTTAGCAATCTCTGACATAGGTAAGAAATGTGAAAGTAAAAATTAGAGCATATGAATTGATTAAGGCAAAAACCACGGAACTGCAAGATCAAATTCAACCATGCAACTAGGTTAATGTTGCAAAGTGATTGTGATTAGAGCTGTAAATATCAAACTGAAAAGAGTAGGAAATCTATTTGATGTGAATAGAGCAACATTAGTGATTGAGAATGCAATTAGTTTTCTAACCAGCATTGATATAATGTGAGGTAAGCTGACAGTACAGACATGACGATAGAATTAAGAAAAACAAAAAGACATTCAAACTGTCATATAAAAGTAAAGTATTGCAGATGCTGGAAAACTGGTATCTCCTCCCCTTCATTTTCTCTGCTTTCTAACACTCATTTTACCTCCAACAATTCTCAGGTCAGATCAAAAATCATTTATCTGATGTTTTTTTTTCTCTCCGTAAAGATGCTGGCTGAACTACAGAGAATTTCCAACAGTTACTATCTTTACTTAGGACTTTTGGAAGAGTTATATAGGCCCCCTGGTGGCAAGCTCATGGTACTGTGAGAGTAATCTGAATTACACATATGGTTTTCCAAATCTCAGATCTGTCATTTAAAGGATCTAGTCTTTAGCTCTCAACCTGGTAGTGAATAGGTATTTAACCAGACAACGTCCTTCCTTTTCTAGCTCATTGTTCAATTGCTCATCCTAGAGGTTTCCAACAATACCTCAATACCTCATTGTGCTCTCTGCCCTCTGTTTTTGCTATCTTCCCATGCCCTCTTAATAGTAACTACTTGAAGTTGAAAGCATATTCAGTATCAAAGTACATTCTGTTTATATTAGCATATTCTACCTTGAGACCCATTTACTTCACATTAGATACAAAGGAACACAATGAAAAACAGCACATGGCAAACAACCAGTCTGAAAAACATAAACTGTACAAATACAAAAAGAAAAGAATATTAATAATATGGTATTGTCCCTAAGTCACTATACGATAGCATTAAACAATTAGGCACACCGCGCATTATTTATGTAAACCTCCAGAAAGCCACAATACTAAACACCACTGGGATAGTCCTAAAGTTCCTAACAATTGAGAAATGAGTGTGCTTGTCTACGCCTGTAGCTCAGGTTTTACCAGACTGAGCTGAGAAAAAAATAAAAATCATAAAATAATAATATGAATCTTGCTCTGAAACTGATCTGGAAAATTTACAAAGAAGAATAAAATGAAAAATTTTAGAAAACACTATGTACACTCAAAGGCATTTAAGTTAACATTACCTGGGCCAGAAGGAGGAAGAGGAATAACAGTCATAAAAATTACGCCAGTGAGATAAAACTTCTAGGAATATACTTTCATCAACAAAAACAGGATTCAGTGCTCCATGTGAGCATATACAATTCTGTAAGAAGTATACACCACTAAACTTAAATGAATGCACAACCGAGAAAAATGAAGAAATGATATTGCTAAAGAAGAAAAAGTTAACCAGTGGAAGGCCACAAGTTGCACCGAACACCTGGCTCAGGAGTTGGAGACCTCTTCCTAGAAACAGAAGAGCTCCTTGTGGCAATACAGGATCAGGTGGTTAACAGAAAAAAAATCAAAAATGCTTAATAAAAGATCAACAAATTCAGAACAATAAATGCAGAAAATGCTGAGAAACCAGAAACAATCGAACACCGTTCAGGATCCTGCAGCAGTTTAACTCAATCTGATTACTTACACAGGCACAATCAAGCGGCAAACATCATTCACCAATATCTTGCTTTAAAATACAAACCCATGAAAGACACTAAACCTTACTATAAATACAAGCCTGATCCAGCTTTAGAGTCAGAGTCCTACAAATTATATTATATCTGATCCATTATTACAGGTAAGACAATTCACAATAAACATCTGGATATAATATTACAGGATAAACAAGCAACAACGACTTAATTGTTAGATATAGCTATTCTAAACACATAACAGACAGAAATCAATAAATGAAAACACTAGAAATATGCTGAATTAAAGGAAATTGAAAGACATTGGAACATAAAAATGGTATACATTATCCCAATGGTAATGCCTACAGCTTGTGTCATCCCAAAGTCACTACACAATAGCATTAAACAATTAATCCTTCACAGCAATATTTATGCAAATTTCCAGAAAGCCACAATACTAAACACCACAAGATGCACTTTACTTTGTTTATTTATGTGTAATTAATTTGTAGATTTTATTCTTACTTTCCCAAGTTATTAAGTGTTATGTGTGCTACTGTGCTTTACACCCTGGTCTGGAGAAACATTGTCTTGTTTGATGGTATACATGTATATAGTTAAATAATATTAAACTTGAATTGAATTGACTTGAATAGTCCTAAAGTTCCAAGTAATTAAGAAATGAGTATGTTTGGCTATGCCCGTGCCTCAGGTTTTACCAGCTTGAGCTGAGAAACAATAAAAATAATAAATAAGCTATAAATATCAAGAACACAAGTTGTAGAATTCTTAAGAGTGAGCCCATAGATTGTGGAATCAGTCCAATGTTGAAGTGAGTAAAGATATCCTCTCCAGTTCAAGTGCCTTATGGTTGAGGTGTAATAGTTCTGCCTGAACTTGGCGGTGTGGTACTTGAGGTTCCTGTACCTCCTTCCAAAAGCAGCAGCAAGAAGAAAGCATTGCTGGATGATGGTGTCCTTGATGCTGGATGATGGTTTCCTGCGACAGCACTCCGCGTAGATGTGCTCAGTGGTGGGGAAGGCTTTCCCTAGACTGTCCATCACAGGTAAAGCCCCCCACCCATGAGCCATATTTACAAAACTCCCTGCTTCTTAACATTGCTTTGAATGTTGTGTGTAACTCTGGTTGCCAAACAACTGGCAGGATGCTGAAAGGACTTACAGGAATGTAGTCTGGAGTCAAGGGCTTGAATTACAAAGAGAAATTGGACAGGCTGGGATTGTTTTCCTTGAAACAAAGGATGAAGGCTATAGGATGACCTTTTATGGGGGTTTATAAAATTATGAGAAAG
This sequence comes from Mobula birostris, assembly GCF_030028105.1. Lineage (NCBI taxonomy): Eukaryota > Metazoa > Chordata > Chondrichthyes > Myliobatiformes > Myliobatidae > Mobula > Mobula birostris. The sequence continues at coordinate 156,628,690 of NC_092372.1, read as the reverse complement.
GTAGATAGGGTAGATTGTCACAGTCTTGTTCCCCAAATTCTGAGATTTATGGATGGACTGTAGTTCAAACTAGTTCATATTGTCCTTTTTCAGTTCTATGTTTATTTTGTGTTCTCGCCCTGACTGGCGGGCTGGAGCTGAGGGCTTGGGGTTCGATGTTCTTGTTGCTGTTTCTCCATGTGGGTGATTGTTAGTTTTTGTGTGAGGGAGGGGTTGGGGTGTTGGGGATTTGAGAGTTTTTGTTTCTTTTTCTTTTCATGCGTGGGGGGGCAGGGATGATGTCCTTCTTTCTACTACTACTATGCTTTTCTGTGTGATGGTTGTTCATCATTTCGAACAGTGACTGAAAACCTGTGCGGGAAGAATGTTAAAGTGAAAAAGCTGTTGCACTAGGACAGTTCCACTCTCTCAGCCTCAAAAATCTTGGTCCAATGGTATGAAAAATTGTCAGGATTGGAGACTTTCTTGGCCATGACGCCTTCTGTGCCTTGCCCTTCGCTCTCCATAAAGTGTTGCGGCATTCCCTCTTGACCGCTGGATCTTGTAGCTCAGCGGTCCCCAACCACCGGGCTGCGGACCGGTACCGGGCCACAAAGCATGTGCTACCAGGCCGCGAGGAAAGGATATGATTTGGCGATATGAAACGATATGAGTCAGCTGCACCTTTCCTCATTCCCTGTCATGCCCACTGTTGAACTTTAACACACGTGAGGTCATCAGTGACCTAAGACGCAAGTGACCCAAGACATGCAAAGGAATGGGTCCGTGACCCATTTGTGAATGTTTCCGGTGAATCTTCCATGCCAGCGCAGGAAAAAGATCAACTCCCCGAGTTTGCAAATGGCAGTGGGCTGAAAAGTATGTTTGACATAACATCTCTGCTGGCATTCTGGATCAAAGTCAAGGCTGAATATCCTGAGATAGCCATGAAAGCACTGAAAAGGTTACTTCCATTTCCAACATCATATTGCTGCGAAGCGGAGTTTTCTGCAATGAATGCAACAAAAACTAAATTGCTGAATAGACTGGACATAAGGAACCCCCTTCGAGTAACGCTGTCTCCCATCACCCCTCGATGGCACCGTCTTGTTGCAGGAAAACAAGCCCAGGGCTCCCACTGATTCAGCGATATTGGTGTGTTGCAATGATTTTATATGTCCATACCGGGAAAATATGCGCTGTGTGTTTAATATCCAAACGTTACTTAAAATGTTATGATGCTATTGACTTATAAGTGACTTATAATTCTGTGGTCCCCAACCTCCGGGCCGCGAAGAATGCAGTGGTACAGCGGTGGCTGGAACGTACCCAGCACATCTTTAAGAAAAAAGCCGAAATAATCATCGCCTCTGATCTGGGCTGACATTTACGTGCCGAGCGGCACCTAATCAATTAGCTTGTTTATTTCAGCTTTTTTCTTAAAGATGTGTTGTGCATTCTGGCCACCACTGTACCGCTGCATTCTTCACAGCCCGGAGTTTGGGGACCACTGTTATAGTTGACTTATCACTATACTCACGCGAGGAAAATATGCGCTGTGTGTTTAATACTAAATTCATTAGATAAACCCCTTAGAAACGAAATTGAGTGTATTAGCCACTTATAAGTGACATCACCTATATTCCAGTAGTGATTAACACCCACCCCGCCCCGTCCCCCCCTCCCCCCACTGGGTTGGCCAGTCCGCAAGAATATTGTCAATATTAAACCGGTCCACGCTGCAAAAAATGTTGGGGACCCCTGTTGTAGTTGACCTCATCCGTCCAGTCCACCAGAACCGGCTTCACATGCTGGGTAGGCATATCCCTGTCTCACCAGGGTTGGAGGCTCCTGGCTACCCTGACCTGGTTTTAGCCCGCCTGTGGAAGTGGTGTTCCAGGGTGTGGCCTCTGTCACATGCAAACAGTTAAACTGACCTGCAGGTGGTGGGGGGGGGGGGGAGGTGGATGAGCTGCCCCTGGGTGGAGCATGACAGGCCCACAACCAGAAGTGCTACCCCTCCCTGGATACCCCATCTGTATTTTATGGCTATCTGGAGAAGACAAATCTCAGAGTTGTATTCTGCATACATACTTTGATAATAAAATGAACCTTTCAACCTTTGAAGATAGGGGAGTCTAAAATTAGAAGAGATAGGTTTACAGTGAAAGTGGAACTGATTGCAAAGAATCTAAGAGGCAAGCTTTTCACACAGTAGGTAGTGGATATGTAGAAGGAGCCACCAGAGTTGGTGGTAGAAGCAAATACAATAACAACTCTTAAAAGACACTTGAATGGGTACATGGATAGGAAAGGTTTAGTGAGATATTGGTCAAAAGCAGGCAAATAGGATTAGCGTAGATGGACACCTCGGTCAGCCTGGAAAGCTGGACTGAATGGACTGTTTCTGAGCTGTATAACTTTATGAATCTTGCCACATCATATGCTTAATTAATCACACTGTCTTAATCACTGAGCTAAATCTACCTATCTCGTTTTTCCTCTTCCCTGCTCCCAAACTCCACTCCTTTCTGTATTTATCTCTGTGGGGGGAAGAGGGAGAAACTTTGTGCCATTTCATTTAAACTAGATCGTTCAAAATTTTACTTTTGGCTCATTAGTCACCATTACATACAGTAGTTGCACCAGAGTGAGACCAGTAGGGCTCCTATACTTCAGCTTATTTGGCCAAACCTTAGACATTCCTCCAGCCCCTTATCATAATGCCTGACTTGCTGAGTGTTTTCAGCATTTTGGATAATGAGGTAGAATTCAGTTAATGTGAATGTTTAAACGCAAAACAACAAGTAAAATTTTGGACAGGTAAGGCTACTTCAGTAGAATGAGATCGTCAGTCTAGATTTTTTAAAGTTCATGTCATGCAAGCCCAGTTTTTATTGCCCATCTCTGGTGAAGATGCTTCCACAATGTTGGTAGGTTGGAAGTTCCAGGAATTCAAAGCAGCATAATGAACTACTAGTGACATACATTTCAAAGTCACTGTCCTGTGTGACTGGGATGGGAAATTGATTCCCAACTAAAGTCATACATTAGGAGTGTTACCTGCTGCAGAAGCAGCTTAGGGTCCTAAGGAAAGAGATCTGCTTGTCAAAATAAAACATGCTGCATAATTAAGAAATAACAAAAAAAATGGAGAAAAATAAGAGAAAATTGCAAAAGTCCTGGTGAATAGCAGTGATTCGATGAGCAACAGAATGGGAAATATAAATAGAATAATAGAAAAGATCATGAAATTAATTGAAATGTTTTTGCTCTGACACAAGGTAAAAAGTTGGTTAGGAGTGATATGTATTCTTTAAAATTGACAATAGTGAAATTACTAATGAAAATAAATAAATGGCAAAAATGTTTTAAAAAATTCCACCTAACATATATTGTCAGCAGATTAGTAGAATCTTGAAGTCTTGCATTTTAAGTACATGAAATGAAGCCATTACATTACAAAGAGATATCAATAAATTGAACAAAAATATCTAATAGAGGCAAGAGTAAATTCAACCACTTTGGGTCTTGAGATGATCAGACAGTGTACTTCAAGTCATAAAAAGTTAGAAGATGTGAAGATGTACAGAGACAATGGTCATAATGTGATTAATAAAATGCCATGGTCAAATACAAACAATAACTAGGACTACTATTCACCAGTGTAAGTCAATGATAAGGCTACTGCTGCTTTTTTGTCATGACTACCCCTCATATGAGCACAGATTTGAAGAGGTATTCCATCAAAAGGGCTCACTACAACACTAGCAAGATTGGAACCACAGAGGAAGATATCCACAAAATTAAGTGCAAAGTGTAAAGTAACTTTATTACCAGAGTACATATATGTCACCATATATTAACCCGAGATTCATTTTCTTGTGAGCATTCACAGTAACTATAAAGAAACATGATAGAATCAATGAAAAACTGCACACAAAGACAAACAACCAATGTGCAAAAGACAACGAATTCTACAAATATAAAAAATAAACAAAATAATAACAACAACAACAAATAAATGAATGAATAATACTGAGAACATGAGTTGTGAGTCCTTGAAGTGAGTTCATAGGTTGTGGAATCAGATCAGTGATTGGGTGAATGCAGTTATCCACACTGGTTCAGGAGCCTAATGGTAGTAACTATTCCAGAACCTGGTGGTGTTGAACTTTACTGGCTCTCACTCAGCCTGGAGCAGATAATGCACTGCTTTCATACAGTGCTTATGATGATTGCATCCTCCAAGTCTTTAGTTTCATGTAACATTCAGGATGATTGTTGATAACTTCAAATTCTTCCTAGGTCCTAACTTGTTGAAGTAGAGAAATCATTTCATTTTCACCTCCGGCCGTTTCTGGCATCTCCAAGTCTGAATGCTTGAAAACAGTTCTGAATTGTCTTCTGCCATATTTCTTGCTTACTCTCAGTGACAAGTTCACTGCTTTCTGAAAGTACACGCAACTGATGCTATATTAATAATGTTTGCTCTAAGCACGGTGTAGTGTCTACGCAAGTACACGTGGCTGATGCTAGTTAGAAACTGCTCAGCAACAGTTTCCTGCCCTAACAAAGCAGCACAGTGTCCCAAGTAAACAAATAGAACCTCATCTCTTTTCTCCAATAGTTTTTGTTCTTTAAGAGTTGTTCAAAATAAGCGGCTGACTCAATTAACCGATGGCCCAATTAACCAGAAACCACTGTATATTTCTTATTGAAAATTATAGTTTTTTAAATTATGTACTGCAATGTATTGCTGCCACAAATCATTATTTCATCATATATGCCAGTGATATTAAACCTTATTCTGATTCTGATTCTGAATTCCTGATGAGAACTGGCTCACAGACCTCTGGTTTCCTCCTCTTATAGTCCATAATCAAGTCTTTGGACTCGCTGACATTGAGTGAGAGGTTGTTGTTGTGGCACCACTCAACCAGATTTTCAATCTCCCTCCCATATGCTGATTCGTCACCACCTTTGATTCAGCCAACAACAGTGGTGTCATGAGCAAACTTAAATATAGCACTGGAGCTGCACTTAAACTCATTGTCATAATTAATCAGGAGGCAACTGTGAAACCCTTATCTCAAATCATGCTAATTAAATATTTGATGTCAAGACTGCTTCGTGGGCAAAGAGGTGGGAAGCCAATTCCCTAGTTAGTATCTGACTATATTCTCACCACTATATTGATTACGGAATAATAAGTTGCAGGCAGAAACCACGGATCCCACAAGCTAGAGGTACAGTACTTCAACAACAATTACTTGCCTCTGGAAAATATAATACAATTAGGCAACGGTTCTTGAATACTCAACAACAATTTCACAGTTGTTGCCAATGTACTCATCAACAGTGCTGAGTTCACTTTTTGGGTAATGGACCACTAGGCAAGTTCTTCTCTGATGCAGACAACAATATTTATCTGGTGCTAATGTTCTCTTTTTACAATAAGCTTGGACTTTGACTAAGAACTCCAAACTTTGATGGAAACCGATCAGGCACAAATGGTGAGGATGCAATTCATTAGCACCAGTCTCTTAGCCAAAAATCACACAAGAACAGTTTTATTTAGGTTGAATCATGCTAGTGATCATATCCAGATGAAATCACACCCATATTCAACACTTCATGTAAAACTCACTTTGGATAGCTGTGGCTGAGGAATATTGGCTAAATGCAGGAAAGTGGGACGAGATTAGATAGACATTGAATAGTTGGGTTGCGAGCCTGTTTCCATGTTATATGGCTCTTTGTTCTTGTATTAGACCTGGTCCTAATAGCATCACTAGTCAAGGTTAACTTGCAACTTTTAGAGCCACTTTTGAACTTTGATGATCACTTGCGATATTAGTTGGAGCACATCATACTACTTTGTGGCATCTGTGTCTACTTAAAGGAAGACATTACTGGCATTGAAAGACTTGAATGGGTTGCAGACTGCTTAAATTCAAAGTTGCAGAGTATACTTAAACTAACTGGGAAGTTTTCTCTGGCATTTTGTTGCTCAGGAACTCACTCAATGCCTAGCCATGTGGGAAGGTTAGTGACCTCAAGTCTGGTAGCAAAGGCATGCCCATCTGTGAAGAGCCCACACTCACAGAGTCCTACGTGGACCTCTAAAATGCTTTTGCAAGTTCCAAGTTTTTGTGGCTTTCATCACTTCCCTGGCTTCTGGCATCAATCTGTAGTCCAAACATGCCCGCAAGCTGTACTGCATTTCGAGAACAGTCACCAGTGCCAGAGGAAGACCTGGAGGAGTGGGATGAGGAACAATGGGAGTTACGAGAGGAGACCTCAACACCACAGCATCAATAACATCTCTCAGTAGACTCAAAAGGGAGAACATTGATTACGTGCCTCTAAAGCCTTACACCTTTCTCAATGTGTTGCTGCAAAGTATTTGAAGTAGGGCACTATTCCATCAGATACCATGCAAATTCAGCTGAACCACCATTGCACTTTTTCTCATGTATCTTTTGCTGATTTCGCAATTTTTTACGCTATGCGCAGTTTGAGTTTGGTGCATCAAAAAGGGGCAAAGTTTTAATACCAGGCAATTGTGTATTATGGTGGTTACTAAAATAAATATAAATCACCCTCTCACCATCCCACTAGCTAAATAAACAATGCAATCAACTTCCTCGCAACAAACTGTTTCAGTAGTCTATAAATGCATAGAGAGCTTCACTTTTCAACTTGATTTTGGATTGATCCCTGCTACAGCAACTTGTTACACCAATATCTCTCTCTCTCTCTCTAAATCTCAACAGTATCTTCACAGATTTACCACTGATCCCTTTTCAACAACAAATTGCACTTAAATTGAGGTAGATGGATTAGAGATGATGGCTGCAGCAACATTAAAAAGATAGATTTTAAACTGGCTTTTGAAAGAATGGCAGATAACTTGTCAAGATTTTCATTGATGGATAAGCATTTACTAACTCCAGCTTAAATTTGTTTCTTGCTTTGGTCACAGTGGTTAAAAGAAAGCATTGACAATTTAATTCCTGTCAATCCTACATATAGATTGTTATGGGTTGCATGCTTCTTGAGATCAGTGGGCATCTTGGCATGATTACTCATAGAACAAAATCCATCAACCATTCGAGGTTGGTTTGACTGGAACTGGCCTCTGCTCCCCTCCTTTTCAATCACAATGAAGGGTCTCGGTTCAAACTGGTTTATTCCCTCCATAGACGCTGCGTGACTTGCTGAGTTCCACCAGCATTTGTGTGTGTTGTTCGAGATTTCTAGTAGTTTCAAAAACTATTCTTACATGCCGGTGGAGCATTGGGTTACCATATGAGGAACGTCTGGCAGCTCTTGGGCTGTATTCCCTGGAGTTCAGGAGAGTAAGAGGAGATCTCATAGAAATATTCTGAATGTTAAAAGGCCTGAACAGATTAGATACGGCAAAGTTATTTTCCATGGTAGGGGAGTCTAGGACAAGACGACACAACTTTAGGATTGAAGGATGTCCATTCAGAACAGAGATGCGGAGAAATTACTTTAGTCAGAGGGTGGTAAATCAGTGGAATTTGTTGCCATGAGTGGCTGTGGAGCCCAAGTCATTGGGTGCACTTAAGACAGAGATAGATAGGATCTTGATTAGCCAGAGCATCAAAGGGTATGGGGAGCAGGCAGGGGAGTGGGGATGACTGGAAGAATTGAATCAGCCCATGATTGAATGGCGAAGCAGACTCGATGGGCTGAATGGCCTACTTCTGCTCCCTTATCTTATGGTCTTATGCTATCATGTAGGAATATTCATATTTCTCATCCCATCAAAGACCAAAATCTCAGTCAGAACAACTAACATTCACTCTCTTGATGAAGGAAGTAAACAGCCAGTGGTATAAGATTATGTTTTGTCAAACAATGCAACAGGAAAAATGATAGTGTATTCTGACCGTATATCCTATTTTTGAGTCCCTCTGCAGGTAGAAATTCTATGTGAAGGTAGCATTCAAAAAATGAGTGCACTATCCCAGAAAGGACAAAGAAAAATACCAAGCCTCACACCCCAGCTTAGCCATGATGGTTCACTGCAGATTAGTTAGGAGATATTGTGCAAAAGGCACCTGAAAATTCAACCTTGTTCTTTCTTTCAAATCCTGTTGTGTTTTTAATGTGATATTAGCTGTTTCTGTCTTAAACTGGAAATCTTACTTGCAGCATTAATTTTAACATAAAGAGGGAATTGATAATGTTTCTGTTAACATTTAGATAACTATATAAAATTATTGCTATTAAAAATAAATAATGATTTCAACAAGGTTTAAGGTGCATTAATGAAACAAGTTTTGTTGAGTAGACGTTCATGCCTCACACTAAATGAACAAAATATTGTTGGTCATCCTAGAGATCTTTACAATCTTATATAGCTACCCTTTGAAACTATCAACAAAATCAGGATAAATTAAGATGAAGCCACACTCAGGTTGGAGGAACAACACCTTATATTCCATCCGGGTAGCCTCCAACCTGATGGCATGAACATTGACCTCTCTAACCCCTGTTAATGACCCTCCTCCCCTTCTTACCCCATCCCTTATTTATTTATTTATTTATTTCCCCCCTTTCTTTCTCTCTCTTTTTTCTCCCTCTGTCCCTCTCACTATATTTTCCTCTGGTGCTCCCCTCCCCCTTTCTCTCTCCCTAGGCCTCCCGTCCCATGATCCTCTCCTTTTTCCAGCCTTGTATCCCTTTTGCCAATCAACTTTCCAGCTCTTAGCTCCATCCCTCCCCTCCTATCTTCCACAATCATTTCAGATTACCCCTCCCCCTCCCACTTTCAAATCTGTTACTATCTCTTCTTTCAGTTAGTCCTGACAAGGGGTCTTGGCCCAAAACGTCGACTGTACCTCTTCCTATAGATGCTGCCTGGCCTGCTGCGTTTCACCAGCATATTATGTGTGTTGCTAGCAAGATCGAGGTTTCTTCCCATGTCCAGCTTAATGCAGAAGTACTGAATTTTACTGTCAATCAATCATATAGTCATATAACCATATAACAATTACAGCACGGAAACAGGCCATCTTGGCCCTTCTAGTCCGTGCCGAACGCTTACTCTCACCTAGTCCCACCGACCTGCACTCAGCCCATAACCTTCCATTCCTTTCCCGTCCATATAGCTATCCAATTTAACTTTAAATTACAACATTGAACCTGCCTCAACCATTTCTGCTGGAAGCTCATTCCACACAGCTACCACTCTCTGAGTAATGAAGTTGCCCCTCATATTACCCCTAAACTTTTGCTCTTTAACTCTCAACTCATGTCCTCTTGTTTGAATCTCCCCTACTCTCAATGGAAAAAGCCTATCCACGTCAACTCTGTTTATCCCCCTCATAATTTTAAGTACCTCTATCAAGTCCCCCCTCAACCTTCTACACTCCAAAGATTAAAGATCCGACTTGTTCAGCCTTTCTCTGTAACTTAGGTGATAAAACCCAGGTAACATTCTAGTAAATCTTCTCTGTACTCTCTCTATTTTGTTGACATCTTTCCTATAATTCGGTGACCAGAACTGTACACAATACTCCAAATTTGGCCTCACCAATGCCTTGTACAATTTCAACATTGTATCCCAACTCCTATACTCAATGCTCTGCTTTATAAAGGCCAGCATACCTAAAGCTTTCTTCACCACCATATCCACATGAGATTCCACCTTCAGGGAACTATGCACCATTATTCTTAGATCCCTCTGTTCTACTACATTCTTCAATGCCCTACCATTTACCATGTATGTCCAATTTTGATTAGTCCTACCAAAATGTAGCACCTCACATTTATCAGCATTAAACTCCATCTGCCATCTTTCAGCCCACTCTTCTAACTGGCCTAAATCTCTCTGCAAGCTTTGAAAACCTACTTCATTATCCACAGCTCCACCTATCTTAGTAGCATCTATATACTTACTAATCCAATTTAACACCCCATCATCCAGATCATTAATGTATATGACAAATAACAGTGGACCCAGTACAGATCCCTGAGGCACAACACTAGTCACCGGCCTCCAATCTGACAAACAGTTATCCACCACAACTCTCCCATCCAGCCACTGTTGAATCCGTTTTACTACCTCAATATTAATACCTAACGATTGAACCTTCCTAACTAACCTTTCAGTTTACCTATCAGTTAAGGCTTTGCTGTTTTCAGCTTTATCCTCTGTAATCAAGATAAAAACAATTGAACTGATATGAATTTAAACTCTTTGGGAATCTGTCTAACGAAAAAAAATACACCGTAAGTCATATCTAACTACATTGTCTAATACTAAGCTAGAATAAGTATTTACCAATCACTCTGGTTCATATAATGCTTCCAATAAATATTACAAATTAAGAAATTTTAAATTAAAAAATGTTAACATGGTATTATATCCACCTTAATCAAATGCACACACTCCAGTTTTTATTTATTATATGTACATTTTAAAAATGTACAAGTCAAAATGCTGCAGACTATGGAAAATTGATATACAATCACTCAGTCAGTCAGGCATCATCAGTAGAAAGTAAAACTGAGTTAACATTTCAGATGCTTTTTTTAAAAACTTCTTGTAATGTTATCAGAGGATCCTTTAATTCAAGTTACTGTCTAACAAGCCTGTTGGGTCAACATTGATCCGCTGAATGATAACAAAATACACCAGAAATTGAGGTGGTTTGATGTTGGTGGGAGCTTCAACGTCTGCACATTATTGCTTCAGCAATGACTAGGCTACTGAGCTCGACAGAACTATGAGACAACAGGTGATCATAGGCCCAATTAGTGCTACAACCTCTGTCCCAATTAATTCAAAAAGCACAGAATTTGACTGCACTCACAATGACTTAAAGCCTTTGTTCATTCTACACAATGGTCCAGATTTTCAATTCAGGGAAACACAATTCTTCAAGTTCAGTGTCTTGAACCGACCTGCTGAGTTCATCCAGCATCTTGTGTGTGTTGCTTCAGATTAGCAGCATCTGCAGAATCTGTTGCCTCACTGACAGTTTTGACGTCTGGTAAAACCAGGGGCCTGGTCTAACCAAACACCAAAACATTTCTGTGGGTTTTAGACCCAGAACGACATGCATATTCACCAGTTAGGTCAGTGATCGTTTAGTTGAAGACCTTTTCATTGAATGTTCTGCCAAGGTAAGAAGAGCGGATTTAGCAAGCAGGTGATCAGCTCACATTGCCAATTAATCCTGGTGATTTTATTTGATCCCAGTTAATTTTGTGGGTTTAGTATTGACTAAGTTGTTTCCATAGCATTACTTTGCACTAATTGCTGTAGAAAAACACTTTAGCAATGAAAAAGATATTGCAATTGACACTCCTGCTTCTGTTGGTGCTTCACACAGTTCACTATATCACATGACTTTCCCTCGAAACAACTCGGTGAGATGCTGACTGAAGAGAGATTGTGCTCAGCTACAATCCACTAGGCTACCAAGTTATGGTCATATGAATAATGGATGCAAATACATTTTACTGCAGACTGGCCCCGGCTAAATTTTAGTTTATTTATTTTTTGGCATAAAGCACAGTGTAGGCCCTTCCAGCCTTATAAGCCGCGCCATCCAGCAATCCCCCGATTTAATCCTGGCCTAGTCAGGGGACAATTTAACCGACCAACCGGTAGTAGACCTTTGGGATGTGGCAGGAAACCGGAGCTCCTAGAGAAAACCTATGTGGTAACAGGGAAAACGTACAAGCTCCTTACAGGCAGCAGTGGGAATTGAACCCAGGTCGCTAGTGCTGTGATGCGTTGTGCTAACCACTATTCTACCATGCTGCCCTTGAGACAGCACCCACTGGAAAGAAATAGAGAAAACAGCTGTTGAAATAGGAAAGGTATGTCACATCCGGAGTTTCTCCGGTTGGCAGACGATTTCCCTCCACGCCTCTCTGACGTAGTGGGGAACCGCGTACGAGGCAAGTTACAGCAGTCGTTTGCCATTGCCTTCTGCCAGATGGGTTTCCAAAGAGGTACTTAATTAAATTATAAACATATTTCAGATGACAGAGCAAGGGAAAAGAAAGTATGAAGACTGAAGTTTAAAAAGATGGCAGATGAAAACAAGAGTTTTCTTACCTTGAATTCCTCCAGTTGTTTATATTTCTTTTCCCGAAATTCACAGTAATTCTTTATTTCCTTGCATTCAGGGCAACAGCGGGAGGTGTCCACACGGATACAACGAGGATGTAGGCTAGGACACTCAGGTTTGACACACAGTGGCCCATCATCAGTACACAAACATGGGCATGCAGCTGGTCCGGGAGTGAACTCCTCTCCAATTTCATACACAAATCCATTTTCATCCACACAGCCTTTGCCCCGGTAATCTGGGTATGAATATTCAGAGGTGGCAGAGATGCCAGTGACCATAGGCAATGACTCAGGTCCACCTGTAACATCTTCCTGGGACTGAGACACAGAACAGAGGCAGCAAAGGGTGATAAAAAGTAGGCAGCAGGTGGTGAGTGGCGAGGAGATGATCCCAGGGGCCATGACAGGGATCTGTTAAGGACATTCCTCACAGCTGCAGCATCTTCAACTGGAAGAAGAAGAGCACAGTCACAGACCTGTCAACTCAGACTGAAAACAGCTTTGAAAAATAATTTTGCTCACAAAGGCATCATAAATCTCATTTTGCCCATTTATTTTGATGATACTAAATCAATAAAATTAAGCTAGCCAAGTAAATAAATCCTGTTTCTGCCATAACAAAACTAAAATTGCCTCTGACTTTAAACAACTTGAAATAGCAGGACAGGCAAGAATCCGATTCTCCTGATTCCAAGAAAGATTACCCATAAAGTAACAGTGCTTCTTTCACAATTGGAGCATTTGTGATATTTTTGAAGAAAACTTTTGTAAATGTTATTTCAACGTAAAGTTGAACTTGGGAAAAATAAATTCTGAATGCATCTTAGCTCCTCAAGGAAAAAGGAAATTGCGTTTTCTTTTTTTTTTGCATTTTCTATGATAAAGTGTCAACTTGCCCCCTCAAAAAACACTCACATTACACCTTAAACTTAACAAGATGGCAGTGGCAGGTCAGTGCCTCACTGTATTACCGATAAATGAAAAATCCAACCTGTTCACCGGCTGTGACTAATGCTTTTCAAAACCAAAGCAAGACGTGCGACGCAGCTAAAATATTTTAGGCTAACGTTCAGCATCAAGCTAAGCAGAAAATATCAGGCGATATGCCATGCCCTAATAACAACAAGGTCCTCTAAGTCTGCCTAACGCAGTGCTGGGGATCTGTGTGAGCTGTCAGATAAGGTATTCCAGCGGGAAAACACAGTGCCCAAAGGCAGGCGTGGAGAGCGCTCGACGCCCGCCAGCCTCAGACGCCAGCGGCGGCAGCTGTCAACCAACCGGACAACTTACCAATAGCAACACTGGCCACCGCATCCTGACGTTTAATTATTGTTTTTATTTGACATGGCCTGGACTGCGAAATATAAAATCGCCACTACGAAGACAAAATGGATTTTTCATACACACGCGCAGAGACAAATTACACAGCAAGCGCAAACTTTAAAACAGTCGCCCACAATAACGCATCAATAATGCTTTGAAGGCCCCTTGGGCAACAAGATTAAAGTCAGACTGAGTTACCCGTTTAATTGTGGTCATTATCCGTCCTGTGTGGCGGACGTGTCCCTGCAACTGAAGGCGACCCTACTTTGCTCCCGGTACCTGGAGCTGTCGCTATTTGAAGTGAGTCTGATGGTCACCGCTCCGAATCAGCACCATGAAACCGCGCTGCCCGGCCGATTCCGCTCGGGACGTGGCAGCGGGGAGGCTCGCATTAAGAGCAAAAAAACCACTGACCTGAAATAATGGAAGTCCAAGCCGCGCAGGGAGGCACGGTCCCGGGGAGCGAGGCAAGCGCGGAGGGGATCCGGTACCTCCGCTTACTCCACGACCGGTGCGGGACCTGGAGACTCGCCACACTGCGATCCCCGTCACCGCCGCCACACTCCAGCCCTGACGGGGAAACGCAACTGGGCTGTTCCTATCGGCCAACAGCAGCGACCTCCTCCTCCCCATACACCCGGCAACTTCCCTCCCGCTAGGTTTCCGAACAACTTCAAAACAAATGATTAACCCCAGAGGATGGACAGGCGCCGATGACAGGAAATCACGATGCGGTGTTCAGCACGGGGAGGTGTGGGCTGAATGACCATCGGGGTCGCTTGCCACTGAGGTACCTGGAACTGCCCCGGAGAAGGCGCAGGTACATAAACTCTATTAAAAACATTCAGGCCACTGTAAATACATTACAGCACCAGTAAAAGGGCAACGAAAATGATCGGAACGCGAAGGAAGCAAAACAGGCGGAAGAGCGAGGCTGGACAGTGAGAAAGCGAGGGTTGTAATTGGTTGTTTTACATGCCCGGTCTGTAGCCGAACTTCGGTTACTGAGGCTGCACCATCCCGGACACTGATCGAAAGCGGCAAGAGTACGGAGTCGTCCCAGCCATAAATATGTATTTGTTTTGCTACCTCGTTTGGCTACTCAGAAATAACGGGCAACCAGTGGACGGCAGCGAAAGGTGAGCTCCTCGGAAAACCATTTCAACACGTGGTAGGGAATCCCCCACCGCGCGGGAAACCGAACCTCAGATTGAAATCGTCCAAATCCACTTAATTTCCCACGGAGTTTATTAGATTACGCCTGAATGTAAAGTACCAGCGGTCAGTGGTAACGAACTGGGTCTTAACGAAATTTCAACTACTGTTCATCGTTGTCAGAGGCATACGTACACAGTGTAATGCATGCCGTAAAAATCAGCGCTTTTTTTTGCAGCAACAGTAGAGTGAGGTTTCAGTTTACATATTATAAACATAGTACAGTATTACAGCTTCATTTCATGGGACTTGTATTTATTTAGAAATTCATGAAAAGAAATATAAAATGAAACGACGGGAAACAATCTTCGCTATAAAAGCAAAGCAGTCTTGTTTCGGTTCTTGCACAAAGCCTGTAATTAAGAATTTGATGTAATGTTCAGGAACTGGGGTCAGTGGGCGATCGCAAAGGATTTGGCGTTTATTTTAAGGTAGCTGTGAACTTCCCTGTTCCCTTCACCCCAATCTAGAAGCTCAATGGCGGCTTCAGATACCACAGTGGTATTAGTGAGTGCAAATTGAAACGTTTTCCCTCGGAACCTGTGAGAAGGTGGTGTAGAAGAGTACTGTAATGTAATTTTTATTGTCCCAGTCAAATATTTATTGAAGATGGTTCAAATATTTGTTCTCAAAGTAATGACAATAATTCTCAATAAGACAAAAATTCTGATGAAGGCTCATCAACCTGTTCTTTGCTCATCCACTGATACAGCTTAAATAAAGGCATGGACAATTTTCTAAGTGTGGTGCAAATTCAGAAATCAGAGGTGCAAAGGGACTTGGAGGTCATAGTGCAGGCTTCCCTGAAGATTAACTTGCAGGGTGAGTCTGCAGTCAGAATGCGACGTCAGCATTCATCTTGAGAGGATTAGAATAGAAGAGCAAAAATGAAAAAAATGCTGAAGCTTCAGACTGCACTTGGATGAGCAGTTTTAGACTTGCCACTGGCATTCGAAAGGGTCCAGAGGAAGTTCATGAGAGTGATCCCGAGGATGAAAGGGTTAACATATCATGAGTGTTTGGTGGCTCTGGAATTGTACTTGCTGGAGTTCAGAAGAATGAGGAGGGAAATCTCATTTAAACCTATTGAATATTGAAAGTCCAAAAGTGGATGAGGACCAGATGTTTCCTATAATAGGGGAGTCTTGGTCCAGGGGGCACAGACTCAGAATAGAAGGATGTCCCTTTAGAACAGAACAGAGGAGGAATTTCTTTAGCCAGAGAGTGATGAATCTGTAGAATTCTTTGCCATAAACAGCTGTAGATTCAAAGTCATTGGGTATATTTAAAGCAAGGTTGATAGGTTCTTGATTAGCAAGGGTGTCAAAGATTATGGGGAGAAGGTAGGAGCATGGGACTGAGGGAGATAATAAATCAACCAAGGTAGAATGGCTGAGCAGTCTTATTGGGCCAAATGACCCAATTCTGCTCCTATGTCTTATCGTCTTATGATTTTGTCCCGTATTTTCTGCTTTTTCTGTTTTTGATTGACAAATATCTTCATTGAGAGTAGAATTTCACAACACATGCCAGTGATAATAAATCTGATTCTGAAACAGGGACAGAAGTGACAACTGCTTGTTTCTGACTACTGACAGGGTTAATAAAATATAACTGGAGCAAGAGATGACCACTCAGTCCTTTGCCTTGCTTCACAATTTAATTCATTGTAGATCCTCTGCAACAGACTCATTCCATGCTTCGTCTCTTTACCACTTCATTCTAAAGTAGTGGAAATTGCCATAACATATCAGATTTGAAATAAGTCAGTCTACAATAAGTATTTGCTTCTGTGTGTATGTTGCTTTGAAAGAAGTTTTGCAAATGTCATGGTATTCAACATCTTAACATCTTTCTCATGAACACTCTATTTTAGTTTACGCATTTTCATAAAGATATTTACAAAAATAGCTAACTTGTATCCATAAAACTGCAGAGCACATCTGTGCATTAACTAAATAACACCCCATGCAAGAGGGAAGGTAAACTCATCAGTCTACGTAGACCACCAAGCATTGGATACTACTGCTGAAGAATCTGAAGGGTACCATAATGAAATTGTCAGAGAAGATCATCTAATATCCAACAGAACTTTTTCTTTTTCAAATAAAGTATTAAGTATTACAATTGATTTAATATATCAAATTATAAATACACATCTGCTGAGAATTTTTGTTTATTTGGGGGCACTAACAACCCTACCAAATTTAATGTTGTATATATTTAAACAATTATTATTATTATTTGGGAAAGGAATATTTAATAGCAAACATGTCAGTGGTATGAGAGTGTTAAAAGAATAGCTTTAGGAGTCTCTTTGTGTCATTTATTTTATGGTAAATCATTCTTATTTCACTCCAAACCCATGAGAAAATTATTGTCACCTCCCATCCTGAAATTTTTCTACTAGAAATCATTGCTTGGTGCATTGAGAAAATAATTCAGAAGAAAACATGATTATGAGAATGATATCAAAGCTTTGGGACCAATAATAATAATATAGTAATAATGGAATGCCTACAAAGACCTGAAAATCAACCACCCAAGCATTTTCACTCTCACTCTGCTTCAAAGGTATCAAATTCCATTTCATAAATTATTGCCTTATAAAAGCAACATAAATAGGTAACACTGTGCTTCTCTTTGTGATGATCACCAGCTGATTCTTCCTAAATCATTCACTCCATACTTTTTCCATGAATGGACAATGAAATTAGGATTTTCTGGTCTATGTTGCAGAATAGTCAGCAGATTAAGCAACCAACATACAGCAAACATGCTAAATATTGATCTACTATTCTAAAAAAGGCAACAAATCCATGGAAGCTGAATAAAACAAAACTTAATCATGAAGCTTCTTTAGAAACTTAAACACCATCACTTGCACTTATTGTCATTCTTAACGGTCCTTATGGTGCTGATGAAGTGCTTTCTTGAACCATTGCAGTCATTGTAATATTTCCATAATGTTGTTAGATTGATCATTGTGGAAGATTATTTTCCCTGATGATAAAGGAACAGTGATAAATCTCCAGCCTGAGTAGTAGCTGGAGTTCCCTTATATTTACATATCTTGTCTGACATGATAGATACCAACTCTCACCAATATGGTTGTCACGGTCCGGTCCGTTGACTCCTCATTTCAGTTAATTTCCTTTTCCCCGTGCTCCACTGGGCTCCTTGATTAGGGCACCCTATCCTCATTCGAACTGGCAGCATAAAAACCCGGCTTACGTCTACTCTCTGCTGGTTCATCACCTCAGCAGTTCCTGGGTCGAGTTGAGAGACTGTCATCCATTGTTCCTGGATTGAGTCGAGAGCCTGTCATCCACAGTTCCTGGGTCGAGTTGAGAGCCTGCTGTCCAGCTGAGTTTTGCTGGTCGTTTGCCACTTCATGTGCTAACCGGAGTCAAGATATGAATTATCTGTCGTTGTTCGTTTTTGTCGACTTGTGTCCGGCTGAGTATTGCAGGCTATTTGCCGCTGCTCTGAGCCGCGATACAAATAATTGTCTGTCGTTGTTTGGTTTTGTTGCTCTGTGTCCAAGTCCAGGCTCGAGTCCAAGTCCAGTCCAGGCTCCGTGTTCCAGTCAAGTCCAAGTCCAGGCTCCGTGTTCCAGTCAAGTCCAAGTACAGGCTCCGTGTTCCAGTCAAGTCCAGTCCAGGCTTCGTGTTCCAGTCAAGTCCAAGTCCAGGCTCCGTGTTCCAGTCAAGTCCAAGTACAGGCTCCGTGTTCCAGTCAAGTCCAAGTCCAGGCTCCGTGTTCCAGTCAAGTCCAAGTCCAGGCTCCGAGTCCAAGTCAACGTTCAAGTCCGCTCAAGAATCCTAACCCGCTCTCCGTGCCCATGTCCTGCTCCCTACGCCCCATTGTAACAATGGTAGAATGGTGAAGCACCTATCTGTCCAGTCTGTGAACACCATCTTGGAAGACTAGACTTATCCCAATTCTCAACTTCTCAGTAGCAGCTTTAAGTAAGTGATGTAGGTATTTCTCTTATCTAGAGTATCTTATCCTGTCTTTTTTAGCAATATGTTGCATTACTGATGTGCTAATCTACCTGCCCAGTTAACAAGCCAGGCATGACTAATTGCAAATCTTCTTCACAATACTGTACTGTTAATTTTTAGCTATCTTCCAATTCATATATTTACTTTACCTTTCATGTTCAAAGTTTGCTTAACTCATCAATACTGAAAAAGATTGCAGTCGAGTAGGATTTATATAATTCACAATAAATTGTATTTTATTCTAAACTTTAAAATTTTGTCATTTACAATACTATTATCTTTATACTTTTTGTACCCTTTATGCTACTTAAAATACTGCAGTTAGTAAGGATTGATTCATTTCTAAGTATGGCCAAAATTATTAAAGTGTCATTACATTTTATAAAAAAAAGACCATAAGACCATAAGATATAGGAGCAGAAATAGGCTATTCAGCCCATTGAGTCTGACCTGCCATTCAATCATGGGCTGATTTAATTCCTCCAGTCATCCCCACTCCCCTGCTTTCACCCCATACCCTTTGATGCTCTGGCTAATCAAGAACCTATCTATCTCTGCCTTAAATGCACCCAATGACTTGGCCTCCCCAGCCACTCGTGTCAACAAATTTCATAGATTTATCACCCTCAGACTAAGGCAATTTCTCTTCATCTCTGTTCTAAATGGATATCCTTCAATCCTGAAGTTGTGCCCTCTTGTCCTAAACTCCCCTACCATGGGAAATAACTTTGCCATATTCAATCTGTTAAGCCCTTTTAACATTCAGAATGTTTCTATGAGATCCTCCCTCATTCTCCTGAACTGCAGAGAATACAGCCCAAGAGCTGCCAGACATTCCTCATACAGTAACCCTTTCATACCTTAATCTTCTCTGAACCCTCTCCTATGTCAGTATATCCCTTCAAAATAAGGAGCCCAAAATTGCACACAATACTCCAAGTGTGGTCTCACGAGCGCCTTATAGAGCCTCAACATCACATCCCTGCTCTTTTATTCTATACCTCTGGAAATAAATGCCAACATTGCATTCACCTTCTTCACCACCGACTCAACCTGGAGGTTAACCTTTAGGGTATTTTGCACAAGGACTCCCCTCCCAAGTCTCTTTGTATCTCTACATTTTGAATTCTCTCCCCATCTAAATAATAGCCTACCTGTTTATTTCTTCCATCAAAGTGCATGACCATACATTTTCCAACATTGTATTTCATTTGCCACTTATTTGTTCATTCTTCTGAACTATGTAAGTCTTTCTGCAGGCTCTCTGTTTCCTCAAAACTATCTGCTCCTCCACCTATCTTTGTATCATCAGCAAATTTAACCACAAGTCCATTAATATCATAGTCCAAATCATTGATGTACATCATAAAAAGCAGCAGTTCCAACACCAACCCCTGTGGAACTCCAGCTAGCTAGCCAGAAGAGGATCCCTTTATTCCTACTCTTGGCTTTCTGCCCATCAGCCAATGCTCCACCCATGCTAGTAACTTCCCTATAATTCCATGGGCTTTTATCTTGCTAAGCACTCTCATGTGTGGCACCTTGTCAAAGGCCTTCTGAAAATCCAAGTACAGCACATCTACTGCATCTCCTTTGTCTACCCTGCTTTTAATATCCTCAGAAAATTGCAGTAGGTTATTCAGGTAGGATTTTCCTTTCAGGAAACCATGCTGGCTTTGGCCTTTCTTGTCATGTCCCTCCAGGTACTCCGTAATTTCATCCCTAACAATCGATTCCAACAACTTCCTAACCACTGATGTCAGGCTAACAGGTCTATAGTTCCTTTCTGCAGCCTCCCACCCTTCTTAAATAGTGGAGTAACATTTGCATAGACAACAAACCACAACATACAATGCTGGAGGAATTCAACAGCTTCTACGCAGAGGAATAAACAGTTGACATTTCGGGCTGCGATCTTTCATCGGGACTGGAAAGGAAAGGGGAAGAAGCTTGAACAAGGATGTGGGAGAAGTGGCAGGAGAACAAACTGGCAGGTGATAGGTGAAACCAGGTGAAGGGGAAGGTAAGAGGGGAATGAAGTAAGAAGCTGGAAAGTGATGGGTGGAAGAGGTAAAGGGCTGAAGAAGAAGGAATCTGTTAGGGGAGGACAGTGGGCTATGGGAGAAAAGTTAATGCAGTGAAGATTGCTCCAGGGGCTGTGTTGTGTTTTTTGTGTGAGATGTGGGAATTCTGGGAGATCTGCAGCCTCCCAGATAACCACGCCTGCATTAGTTGCACTGAGCTGCAGCTCCTCAGAGAACATGTTAAGGAACTGGAGCTGCAGCTCGATGACCTTCAGTTGATATGGAAAACTGATGAGATGATATATAGGAGCTAGCGGGAGGCGGTCACCCCTAAGTTGCAGGAGGCAGGTACCTGGGTGACTGTCAGGGTAGCAATCTCTGGACTACTGCCTGTGCCACGTGCCAGTGAAGGTTGATTTGGCGGGTGAATGTGTGGCTGAGGAACTGGTGCAGGTGGCAGGGTTTCAGATTTTTGGATCATTGGGATCTCTTCACGGGGAGGTATGACCTGCACAAAAGGTACAGTTTACACCTGAACGCAAGGGGGATTAATATTCTTGCAGGCATGTTTTCTAGAACTGTTGTGGAGGGTTTAAACTAATTTGGCAGGGAGATGGGAGCAAGGCAGTTGTTAGTCAACTAGATGCAGTGTGTAGTGAGGCTGTGAGGAAGGACAAAATTGCAGTGAGTGGAATCAGTTGCAGTGTAACAGGGACAAAATCAAGAAAGGTGACAAATGAAGTACTGGAAGTGTTATACTGTATTTGAGTGCATGCAATATATGAAATAAGGTAGATGATCTTGTAGTGCAGTTAGAGATTGGCATGTATGATGTTGTGGGTGTCACTGAGTGGTGGCTGATAAATGATCATTGTTGGGAGTTTAATATCCAAAGCTAGATATTGTGTAGAAAGGTCAGGCAGGTAGGCAGAGGGAGTGGTGTGGCCCTTTTGGTGTAAAATGAAATCAAATTGTTAGGAAGAGGTGACATGGGACCAGAAGATGTAGAATCATTGTGGGTAGAGTTAAGAACATGCAAGGGTAAAAAGTCCTGATTGGAGTTGTACACAGGCCTCCGACCAGTAGCCAGGATATGGGCTGCAAATTACAACGGGTGATGGAAAATGCATGTCAAAAGGGAAATGTTATGATAGTCATGGGGGACTTCTATATACAGGTAGATTGGGAAAATTAGGTTGATACTGATATTGGATCCTAAGAGAGAGAATTTGTCAAATGCTTATGAGATAACTTTTTTGAGCAATTTGTGGTTCAGCCCACTATGGGAATGGCAATCCTGGATTGGGTGTTACATGATCCAGATTTGAGAAAGGAGGTTAAGGTAAATGAACCCTTAGGAGGCAGTGATTATAATAGAAGGAAAAGCTAAAATCTTATATATCAGTATTACAGAGGTGTAAAAGGAATTCCAGAGGCAGGAGATAGGAGCTGGCCAAAGTTGATTGGAAGGGGACACAAAGCAGGAAAGATGGCAGAACAGCAACAGCTGGAGTTTCTGGGAGCAATTCCGAAAGCACAGGACAGATACAACCCAAAGATGAAATATTCTAAAGGCAGAATGACACAACTGTGGCTCATAAGGGAAGTCAAAGCTAACATAAAGGCGAAAGAGAGCATGTAAAAGGGCAAAAAATAGTTGGAAGTTCAGGGATTGGGATCCTTTTAAAAACCAACTGAAGGCAACTAAAAAGTCATAAGGAGTGAAAAGATGAAATATGAAGGTAAGCTAGCCAATAATATCAAAAAGGATACTAAAAGATTTTTCAGATATATAAAGAGTAAGAGAGAGGCAAGAGTAGATATTGAACTGCTGGAGTGGTAGTAATATGGGACAAGGAAATAGCAGACAAACTGAATAAATATTTTGCATTAGTCTTTACTGTGGAAGACATTAGCAGTATGCCAGATACTTAAGAGTGTCAGGAGGCAGAACTGAGTGCAGTTGCTATTACTAGAGGGAAGGTGCTTGGGAAGCTGAAAGTTCTGAAGGTTGTTAAGTCACCTAAGAATTTTGAAAGAGGTAGCTGAAAAGATTACGGAGGCATTATCAAGAGCCAATATATTCTGGAATGGTTCAGGAGAAGTGGGAAATTGCAAATGTCACTCCACTCTTCAAGAAGGGAGGGAGGCAGGCAGTAGGAAGTAAATTATAGTTGGAGTTGATTGTTAAGGATGAGGTTTCAGCATACTTGGAGGCACAGGGTAAAATAGGCCAAAGTCAACACAGTTTCCTTAAGGGGAAATCTTGCCTGACAAATCTGTTAGAATTCTTTGAGGAAATAATAAGCAGGATAGACGAAGGAGAGTCTGTGAATGTTGTGTACTTGGATTTCCAGAAGGCCATTGACAAGGTGCCACACGTAAGGCTGTTTAGCAAGATAAGAGCGAATGGTATTACAGAAAAGATATTAGCATAGATGAACATTGGCTGATTGTCAGGTGGGAATGAATGGTAATAAAAGGGGCCTTATCTGATTGGCTGCCAGTGACTAGCGGTGTTTAGCAGGGGTCAGTATTGAGACCGCTTCTTTTTATGTTGTATGTCAATGATTTGGATGACAGAGTTGATGGCTTTGTGGCTAAGTTTACAGATGATATGAAGATAGTTGGATGGGGAGGTAGTGATGAGGCAGCTGGTAGGCTGCAGAAGGACTTAGACCAATAGGGAGAATGGCCAAAGAAGTGGCAGTTGGAATATGGTGTCATGCACTTTGATAGAAGAAATAAAAACACAGAATATTTTTTAGATGGGGAGAAAACTCAAAAATCTGAGGTGCAAAGGGACTTGGGAGTTCTCATGCAGGATTCCCTGTAAAGGTTAACTTACAAGTTGATTTGGTGGTGAGGAGGCAAATGCAATGTTGGCATTCATTTAGAGAGGACTAAAATGTAAAAGCCAAGGTGTAAAGCTGAGGCTTTATAAGGCACTGGTGAGGCCTCAATTGGAGTACTGAGAGTAGTTTTTGGCCACTTATCTAAGGAAGGGTGTGCTGACATTTGAGAGGATTCAAAGGAGGTTCATAAAAATGACTCCGGGATTGAAAGGCTTATCATATGAGGAGTTTTTGATGGTTCTTGGCCTGTATTCACTGGAATTTAGATGAATAAGGGGGGATCACATTGAAACCTATTGAATGTTGAAAGACCTAGATAGAGTGAATGTGGAGGGGATGCTTCCTATAGTGGGGGGTGGGGGGCGACTAGGACCAGAGGGCAGAACCTCAGAATAGAGGGACGTCCATTTAGAATGGAGATGAAAGAGGATTTCTTTTGCCAGAGGGTGGTGAATCTGGGGAATTCTTTGCCACAGGTGACTGTGGAGGCCAGGTCATTGCGTATATTTAAGGCAGAGGTTGATAGAATTTTGATAATTCAGGGCAGGAAAGGTCATGGAGAGAAGGCAAGAAAATCAGGTTGGGAAGGAAGTGGATCAGCCATGATGAACAGGCTGAGCAGACTTGATGGGCCGAATGCCTTAATTCTGCCACAACGTCATGTGGTCTTACACAAAATTCTTGTTTTATTTGCAAATCTCACTCAGATTGGTTCCAGTTAAGATGGAGGTTGATAGGTTCCTTTTTAATCAGAGTATTACCAGTTATGGGAGAAGGCAGGAGACTCAATTGGCCGAGAGGCCTAATTCTGTTCCTATGTTTTATGGTCTTATGGAGAGGTACCAGAGGGAGGTAATGGGCTGTTGAGGAGAAGAAAAGGGGTAAAAGAGAAGCAAGAATGTGGAACCTTTACGAAAAGGGAGGGGGAGGGGAGAAATTACCGGAAGTCAGAATCTCTTGTGTTTATAAACCATAAATTACAAGATGAAGATGTGCTGAATTATCAGTAATTGAATCTATTCTTGTAAGGAATTGTCAAGTGTTAACAATAATCTGTTGAATTTTACAAGCCTGGAAGCTTGGTTATTAGTTGGAGAATGTAAAGTTAATGATTTTGCTTAGCATTTAAATCTTCTGATATACATACTGTGTATAATATAGGGAACACTAACACATTGGTCATTCATTCTTTCCAAGGTACAACTCTGTCACCAGCATAGTGCTTCTCTTTACTAAGTAAATGCAATATGCACACTAGCATGTTAGGAATCTAAAAATATTTTGGAGCTGGTTCAATAGAGTCTAAAAGCTCATCCATATGTCAAAAGTCTTTTCCATCTACAATACTCCCTTGACAACTTTGAATGCTTTAACAACAGTTGCACATAAAAAGTTTTCAATTAGCTAGAAGACATCATGAAACATGGACCCAAGGTAAACATTCCTCAGCAGTATGCAGAAGATTACAGAGTCAGTCAACATGCAATACTTTGTAACTGCTTCCACCACCTCCACTGGCAATGTGTTCCAGACCTATATCACTCTCTGTGTGTAAAAGAGCTTGCTACATAAATCTCCTTTAAACTTTCCCCCTCTCAGCTTAAGCATATGCCTTCTTGTACACCCTGTCAATGCTTCTCATGATCCTCTAAGCTACTGGCAAGTCACTCCTCAACCTCTGATTCTCCAGATGAAGCAAGGATTGTCCAATCTCTCCTTACAGCCGATTCTCTCCTATCCAGGAAATATCCTGGTGCACCTTTTCTGCACCCTCTGCAAAGCCTCCACATGCTTCTAGTAATGCATTGACCAGGGTTGCATACAATTCTCCAAATATGGCCTGATCAAAATTTTAGACAACTACAACAAAGCCCTGACTGATAAAAGCAAGTAAGCATTTGCCTTCCTTACCACCCTATCTACTTGTGCTATGGATCTTGCACTCCAAGCTTCTTCTGTACATCAATGCTCCCAAGGGTCCTGCCATTTATTTTTGCTTTAAAACTGACCTCCAAATCTCACACTTGTCTGGATTTAACTCGATCTCTGAATTTTTTTCTGCCCATATTTCCTTTGACAGCCATCTCCCCTACTCACCACTTGTTGCAATTTTCAAACATACTAATCAGTTCAGCTATATTTTCATATAAATAATTTATAAATATCAAAAACGCCGGAGGTCCCAACACTGATCCTTGTGAGTACCAATGGTTATTATTCTCTACCACTACCCTCTGTCTTGTTAATTGTTAATTGATTTTTTAATTGTCATATGTACTGAGGTGAATACTTTTAAAAAAGGGACGTGAAACAAACCCAACAAATAAGGGACAATTGCTTTACTAACATCAAAATATCATCGGTTGTCAGCTTAAAGTTTTGATTGACTTTTAACACTTCTATTGTGTATGGTGATTGATCTTGCAAGTAAGGAGCTCAAACATACAATATATACAATTTGCAATATGGTCAATATCTGTAACTGATAAGCTAATTCTGTATAAGAATAGCAGTTTTCTGTCCTGGCTTCAGAACAGTTAGTGACGGGGGCCATGCTGTTCTCCTTGTGTACAAGTAAGTTGTAAGAATGCATATGTTCTAGACCTGGTTATTTTAGTTGTTTTATTACCAGCGATGACATTTGCACCGAGGAGCTTGAAGTTCTTGACCATCTCCTCCTCGGCACCATAGATGTAAACTGCAGTGTGTGCACCACCCTGCTTCCTGAAGCTAATGATCATTTCTTCTGTTTAGATGGAATTGAGGGAATGGTTGTTGTCACTACACTATGCCACTAAGATCTCTACCTCCATTCTGTACTCTGACTCATTGTTATCTTGAGGTTCAGCCCATTAAAGTGGTATCAATTGAAAACTGGCAGCACTATAATGGGCTGAACCTGAAAAGAACAATGGCCATGCAGTTCTGAGTGCTTAGGAGTAGAATAGATGCTGACAACATAGCCTTGTGGAGCATCAGTTTGAGAATAATTGCAACAGATTTGTTGCTGCTTATTCTTACTGATTGTAGTCTGTTGGTCAGGAAGTCAAGGATGCAATTGACAAGGGAGTCGTTGAGTCACAAGGAGTTTGGAGATATGTTTGCTCAGATTAATGATACTGAGGGCGAAGATGTAGGGATAAATAGCAGTCTGATGTAGGTGTCTTTGTTATTGAGTTGTTCAAGGAGATGACATCCACTGAGGAACTGATTTGGCTGTAGGCAGATTGCTGTGGGTCAAGATTGCCTGGAAGGCTGGTGTTGGTGAGTGCCATTACCAGCCTCTCAAAGCTCTTCATGATGGTGAATGTCAGAGCCACTAGATGACAGTCATTAAGGCATATTAATTTATTTTTCTCAGGAATCAGAACAGTAGCATCTGAAAGATCTGGACAGTGAAGATATATACATGATGATGCTTTTCATTGACTAAAGCTCTGCGTTCAATTCTATCATCCTCTCAAAACTAATCACTAAACTGGATTATACATATTACTATGTCTTTAGTACATAGTCCTCTACACATTTGCTGTTTAGGTTTGTGATGGTGATAACCTTATAAAGCCAATTTTGAATTCAATCAACCAAATTTGCATTTATCCCATGTGCCTTAATCTTCTGGACTACCCTACCATGACAGATATCCATGCAAACAACAGCCTTTGCCCTAATCTCACAAATCATCTGTGTGCTTTCTCAAATGTTGTGTCATGAACTTCCCTGCACAAAATCATGCTGAGTAAGTCTACAATTTCCCTGATACATGTGGATCCTATCCGTAAGAATCCTCTCCAATAAGTTCCCTATTACTGATGAAAGGCTGATTTAGCCTATAATTTCCTGGTTTACCTCTATTTCCCATCTTAAACAGAGGAACAACACTGGCTGTTCTCTAGTCCTCTGGGACCTCATCTGTAGCTAAAGAGGATACAAAGACCTTTAAAGGTCCTGTAATTTCCTCTCGGAAAGAAGTCCTCACTAAAATTTGCTCCCTGCCGCAGTAACAACTGCAGCTTTTAATAAACACAAGAATTGTTTTAGCAGGGTTACCATGGCAACGAAGATTCTAGCCATCCAAGCTCATTACAGACTAGAGCTGCAAGGTATCTGACAAATCTCTCATTCTGCTGATCACTCTTGGCTGCTGCAGTCCTCTGTTCAAAGAAAGTTAACAACATTTCATTCTGTCTTGTCACAGAACAGTAAAGAGAGAGAACTTAGCAACATATAAAACACTGGAGGAACTTAACAGGTCAGGCATTGTTTATAGTGGGAAATGGACAGTTTATGTTTCAGGTTGAGATGCTTTATCTGAAATGACATTTTATATTTTGGGTCTAGATCCTTTATCTGGATGCTCAGTTTTGTTACAGGTTCCCAAATTATGGAGCGTGCCACTGTCACGCTGACCCAGTATCTCTCCTCGAACATCAAACTACCCAGCCCCACACTTGCAGCATCCACCCACCCAGTACCTCTGCCCCAACCTCAATGTGTGGAGCCAGGGACATGGGAATGGTCCGAAGTAAGCAGTTCTCATCTCAATTCACCAAGGAGAATGTCGCGGAAATTAATGAGTTCAGTACGTGTATGTTGTAGTCTGAAGCATGTCTATATTTAGGAGATGATGTTAGATATCATGAAGAGTACAATATTTGGTAAGTCTCCAAGGCTGGATGAGATCTAGTCCAGGATACTATAGGAAGCAAGGCAGGAGCTGCTCAATCTCAGTGCACCTCCCTTTTTGACCAGTTGCATGTTGTCTGGAATGCAATTATTTGGCACAAATATACATATATTGCTGTCTTAGCATTCATTTCTAGGGGCAGTCTAACTTCTCATTCCTTCTTCCGTACCTTCACAAAATATTTCGGCCTCAACAAATTTTATTCCATGCACCATCTTATATTCAAAACATTCTCAGACGACTGCTTACTTTTGTATTTGTAAACAAAAACTTTCTGATCATATAGATCATAAATTACTCATGAGTTCATCAGAGTTAATAAATTTGAACAACTCATATTAATAAATGCTCTCTTGTCATCAAAGATTAAGGAGCTTTGATTAAGCTTTTCTTACACTAATGTAATTATAACATTTACTGAAGTATATATTCAAAATAATTACATTTGTTGAGTGCTCATATCAATCCCCAATAACTAAAAAAGGCAGGACAATATAATTTGATTTACAAAACTGTAATTAAGATGTGGAAAAATTCAATGTAATTTGAAAAATAAATTTACATATCTTTGTTCTGATGTGATCGCTTGTTGTTTTTGCTTAAATCACTCAATAATTGTGAATTATGGATTGCGCATATGGTAGTGGCCTTCTATGACTTCATTTAAATAATAGGCTAATAACTATAGATAACAAAATCATGCAAATCTCCGAAGTACTTAATGGTCTAGACTGTCTAATGTCTTAAGATGGAATACATAATGTAAAACCTTCTCTTCAGTAACTAGCAGAAGTGAAAGGCCTCTCAAAAATGCTACCTTTCATACTACCCTCAAATTGACAATGTTTTAACATAACATTTTTGTACTGATTTATTCTTGGAGTAGAGAGATGGGCTGTTGTACAAAGTGGTGATCTTAATTATAATAACACTGAATTCAGAAAAGATAAACTACAGGAATGTTTGTTTGAAGTGCATTGTTTTTGAAGACAGAACTATTTGGGAACAGAAAACCAAACATTTTAATTTTTCAGGAAAACAAAAGTGAGAATGAAAGAGTAGTAAAGATGCAGGAGAGAAGTTATGTGGGAGAAACATCTGATTTAAAGGATTTGCTGTGCAGAATTGGAAGGACTGAAGTTGTAAGACTGAAGCCATGAACATGAATGCAGTGGGTAATCAGAAAGGGCTGGCTCCAGTGTCATGTACCCCGTGATGAGTTAAAGCACCAGCAGAAATGGAAAACACTTTGGAGTTCAGTACTGCTATTAACTAGTGGTATTTATTAGTAACTACAGAATACAGTAATATAAATGCAGATAGATCAAACAGGTTAGCTATGATTATATATAAGTAAGTGTGGAAATATATGAAAACCAAGCTTCTTCAAGTCTAGGAATAAATAGATACAGTCTTACGATGATGAGTAAAGTTCAGTTCGGTTCATGGTATTGAGTTGAGTAGTGATGGAGAGAGAGAGGGAGGGAGAGATTTGAGTCTTCAGGTGAGCTGATGCCGTCGATCTTCCCATCGTCCTCCAAAATCCTTTAGAAGCCACCGACTGTGACCACAACAAAAGGGGACTGTCCTTCTGTGGTGGAGCTATCAACCCAGGTGAGGGTTGGACACAAAAATAACTCCCCACCGGTCACGCACTTTTCACACTGTGAGAGCCACTGATTGATCTGCCTGATCAATCCTCCAAAACCTACTTTTTCTGTGGGTGCTACAAAGCTCATTCAGTGTCCAAAACCATGTGTCTGAGGTCTATCATCTAACCTTCTATTTATCTCCCCGTGCTGAATACCAACTATCACTCAAACAGCTCCTCCCTTCTCTGTCTGTAAGAACTTGCAAGCAGGCAGCGACCTTGTAGAAACGTAAACACACTGTGAGCAGTCTTCGCCTACCTCTCTCTTAAAAACAAGATGTCAGTGTTAAATATCTCTCTTTCTCTTTTCAAAAGCACACTTCATAGGGGTAAGTCAGGACCTGTTACACCAGTTAAAAGCCAGTGATAGATAAATGAAGGAAACAATTTGTCTCATGGCAAAAAGTAAGCTTCAAAGAAGATATGTTATAATTAAGTATTGATTACTTAGAAAGATATTGGGTTTTGTAAATTCCTATATTCCCAGGGGTGAAAATGTCAAGTAATTCATGTCATTGCTTTATGGTGGCAGGGTGAAATTTTAAAGATTTGTAAGGTAAGTGTTTTACCTTGGTAGAGAATGGCAGGTGCTTGGAGTGCATTGCAAGTGGAGACTGGAAGCAGGTACAATGGCAACATATAAGAGGCATTTAAACAGCCACATGAACAGGCAGGGAATAAAGGATATGGATCACGTGCAAGCCAATGGGTGTGGTTTAGATTAGCCTCATGGTTGGCGCAGACATGGTGAGCTGAAGGGCCTGTTTCTGTGCTGTGCCATGTCCTATATAAAGCTGTAATATTTGCATCCATTTTATTTAATAGGGAGAATTATTCAAAATTAATTTCTCAAAATAATTAGTAGAGTTGTTGCTAAAATGTCTTTGCATTCTCAGGAATTTTGTTAAATATGGTAAAATACAGGAAGTCTGGTAACATGTACTTCTGAGTTTAGCAATTCTGTGTACTGTATGGCCACTTCCCCAATGTGTGCTCCGAATGAGAAAGGTTCTTAACATACAGTACAAAGAAAATGAATAAGACTTGTCTTCCTTGGGCAATCAATTTTGATGAAAATTTCCATGAAAAATGGACACTTATATATAAAAGATAAATTGAAGATTTCCATATTTACGGTGAGAAGATTTGGTTAATTATGTAAGAGCCCACTTTAATTATTCAAAGCTTTGAATGAAACATTGTTTAATTATTCATTGGCAGCCATAAGACTGCAAGCAAACTAAAAGTATTGTTGTATATGAGCACTGCATAGCAATAAAGTGAGTAAGCTTTCTTCTCATATTTGGTACCTGAACTCAGCTGTACTAATGAAATGAAAAGTCCTCTGTCTGCTGCATGAGAAGAATTTGAACTTGTCCCCATTATGACACAAAACTGCTTATTGATCAGCTACCTACTTTGGATCCCTAGTAACAAACAATCTGCTGGAGGAACTCAGTGGTTCGATGGTATCTGCAGTGGGGGTGGGGGCTGGAGAGAGGATTTGTTGGCGATTGGGCTATTAACCAGGACTTTAGATTCCCGTTACCTAACCCATTAACATTAATTCTTTAACATTTTTTTCATGTCCCTGCATGTGCTTAACTTCCTTTGTCAATAATTATTTTCCAGTCCTGGCATGCACCAGCACATTTTTGGCTTGATCAATTATTCTCTCTCATCTCAACTTTATAGCGACTGGGATTTCAGACTTCCAATATTCTGCCTCCCTTCATTCTTGAAAACCCTTCTCAAAGCATTCCCTTTCACAATGCTATCTGCTGTTTTTGCAAACTTGTCTTGCTTGTTTTTTCTGGTGCCACAAATTCCCTGTAAACACGGCATATTGTTTCAGCTATGACTGCAATTAACTTGTAATGGTTTGTTTTTGGTGTTATTACTGCTGATCAGCACAGAAATACAATAAAATTATCTCATCAGGTGTTTCTGAATGCTTTGCGATAGTTGTGTAATCTTCCTAATGAAAATCACCAAGAGTCTGAAGGTTTTGATCAATCTGCACTTTTTCACAGTCCTACTGCACATTATAAAAATAGGAAATATAAACCTAGTGGGAAAAAATCCAGAAACATTATATGATTAATTGAAATAAGTAAGATTGGATGTGAAAGGAAAGTGTAGAGAATATAAAGAGTTAACTGTGGAGATCCATAAAATGATTGTCAAGAGTGAAAAATCATCAAAGATTCCCACTCCAGGTTGCTCAGTTGTAATCTCAGCCGGGAAATCTGTGGACATAAATTGGAAGTGGCTTTGAAGCCTCCAGGTGGAATTCACAACATCTTAATAAACTCCTACATGAGGAATCACTACTTGACCTAGTTAACTGAAGGCAGCTATAGTCAAAAATTCAGTTGCAGGAAGGAAAATGAATTAAAATGTGAAAATAAAACTTAAAGAGCTTGAAAAATATTACTTGTGTCAGTTTTCTTTTTCTGTGGAAGTCTGCCTGAGATGTTGCCCATCCATTTCACATTTACTGTACATCTGAGAAGGAAAGATATAAATCACATTCCCAAGGCTTGTCATATTCTCACAACAGCAGCACACACAAAATGCCGGGGGGTACTCAGCAAGTCAGGCAGCATCTATGGTGGTGAATAGACAGTCGATGTTTCAGGCTGAGACCCTTCATCAGGACTTGAAAAGAAGCACGCAGAAGCCAGAGTAAGAAGATGAGGGAAGGGGAGGTGTACAAGTTGACGTGATAGGTTAGATCAGGTAAGGGGAAAAGTGGGTCCGGGAGAGTAGAGGTTGAAATAAGAAGTTGGAAGATGATAGGTGGAAGAGGTAAAGGGCTGAAGAAGAAATCTAGTAGAAGATGCGATTAGACCATGGAAGAAGTGGAAGGAGAAGGGGAACCAAAGGGAGG
This sequence comes from Mobula birostris, assembly GCF_030028105.1. Lineage (NCBI taxonomy): Eukaryota > Metazoa > Chordata > Chondrichthyes > Myliobatiformes > Myliobatidae > Mobula > Mobula birostris. The sequence goes on along the minus strand of NC_092372.1, from coordinate 156,595,932 downwards.
TGATAGACAGGTGAGGAGAAGAGAAGGGATAACCAGAATGAAGTAAAAGAGAGAAGGAGGGAGGGGAAAAATTATAAGAAGTTAGAGAAGTCAGTGTTCATGCCATCAGGTTGAAGGCTACCCAGACATTACTCTTGCAGGTGAGTTTAGTCTCATCATGGCAATGGTGGAGGCCATGGACAGATATGTCACAATGGGAATGAGAAGTCAAATTGAAATGGGTAGGCATCAGGTGACCCTGCCTTTTTTAGTGGTGAGATCGAAGGTGCTCATCAAAGAGGTCCCCAATCTGTGTTGCAAGACACTGTTGTAGAGGCTGCACTGGGTATAATGCTTGCGTGGAATGCTGTTACTGTTTCCACTGTAACTAAAGCCATTTCTGATTGCCCATCATCCATCTTTGGTTCGTATATGTAACTTTACAAACAGTGACTTGCAAACCCTTGATCCAGAAAAAAGAACATTTGATGCAATAAAAATAATTAAAATGAATTGCACAGTGGTTGAATTCCATGTATGGAATACATAGTTACAGGATGAATGGGTTGAAATTTACTTTTATAAAATGAATGTGATCATTACTCATTAAAATGGGCTACTTTGCACATTGTTAATCACTAACTACATTTTAAGAAATTATCTAATGTATATGCTTTATTTCAAAACTATTTAATTTCCCCAATCTGCTTTTATCGTCATTACAAATATTCCCCCTTTTTAATAAGCCTGCATTCTTCTGCTTAACAAAGAGACTATTATTTATGTGGTCAACTCAGTTTTGTCTCAGGTTAACAGTGTCTTCCAGGATGTTGATAAGGACTTTGTGATGATAATAGCGTTAAATATCAAAAAGAAGTGTCATACCCACAATGATGTTTTCCAAAATGGAGAGCAGAGATCTAAATATTAATTCATGTTAATCTCCATACTTGCTTAGAAACATGCTGTCAATTTATTATGCAGAAACTGAGTGGATGAATTAAGAAGAACTGGATGACCTTTCTCATCGTGTACTGATTTTATTTTCTTTAGTTTGAATTCCGAGCTCCCACAACCTGTGGAGATGTGGTTCAACAGTGTTTGAGGATTGGGAAAGGGAAGGGGAAATTAGGTGATACTCATATTGCCTTGTCTTTACCATTTTCATAATTAGGATTTGGATCATTCTCATCATGCCAGGATTAAATTTTACTGCTTCTTCCTTATGCCATCAAGCCTGCAGCAGGAGATGGTGCAAATGGTATATAAAAAGATTTCTGAGAAGCTGAGTGTTTAAGGGGTTGCAAAATCACAAGGCTCACTGCAGTCCTGCACTAGTTCAGATACTCACTTCAGTGGGGTCCGTAAGGCAGAGTATTATGTAAACAGTTGTGGATCACAATTCAAGTGATCATACCAGGGTGAAATGTCTGAATTTTGATGGTATGTGTAGTATGCGCAAGGGTGATGAACAAAGAGCATAGATCAGCACATGGGGCTATGATGTTGTGGCCATAAGAGAGACTTGGTTGGGAGAGGGACAGGAATAGATGATAGAGAGAAGGTAAAGTTGGGTGGTGGGGCAAATTGTGCTATTAATCATATCAAAGTTGCACTCAGAGGGGATGTGTAGAGAGCTCATCCACTGAGCATGGGTAGAATTCAAGATTAAGAAAGATGGTGTTATATTACAGGGCATCCACTAACCACTGAGACACTGAACAGACATGCAGGCAGATTAGAAAAAAGTATCAAAACAATGGGGTTGTTGTAGTGAATTACTTCAACTTCCCTAAAGTAGGCTGGGACATACTTAGTGCAAAATGTTTAGATAGGGCAGAATTTCCTAGGTGCTTTCAGTGTTTCTTAAATCAATATGTAGATAGTCCAACAAGAGGAGGGACCATATTGGATCTGATGCTGGGTAATGAGCCTGGCCAAGTGATTGACCTATCAATGGGAGAACAGTTAGGGAACAGTGATCAGAACTTCTTAAGTTGTAAAATAGTTTTAGATGAAGATAAGTATGAACCTTGCTGGAGAATGTTAAATTAGAGCCGGACAAAATTATGAGAGTATTAAGCAGAAACTAAGGAGAATTCATTTGGAACAGCTGTATTTGCAAAAATACACATCTGGCATGTCTGAAGACCAACTATACAGAGTACATGACAGCTGTGTTTCCAGTAAGTAGGAAGGATAGGGATGTCAAGGTAAAGATACCTTGAATATTAAGAGGCGTGGTGAATCTAGTCTGTTTAGGAAGCTAAAATCTAACAAAGCACTTGCAGATTAAAAAGACTACAAAGATTATAAAGAAGTCAAGAAAGGAATTAGGAAAGCCAGGAGGGGCTATGAAAAGTTCTTTGTAATTATGATTAAAGAACATAATTCGTTGTTTACATATGTATATATCGAGAGCAAGAGGATAACTAAAGGGTGGGTAGAACTACTCAAAGATAAAGGAGGGAACATGTGTTTCGAAACAGATGATGTGGGTGAACACCTAAATAAGTACGTTGCATCAATATTTACTACGGAGAAGGACGTGGAGGTTAAGGAGATCAGTGTGGAGTGTGCTAATATGATAGGACATTTTGAGATAAAGGAGATAGTACTGGATCTCTTACGGAACATGAAGCTGGATAAGGCCTCATGAGTCACATGTCATTATATTGAGAGAGGTCGCAGATGAGATTGCTAGAGCCCTGATTAGTATTCTTATGTTCTCTCTAGCCACAGGTAAATTATTGGAGAATCAGCATGTGGCAACTATTGCTCCAATTTGCAAGAAGAGAAATAGGAATAATCCTGGAAATTATAGATTCATGGTAGTGAAGTTAGTGAAGATATTCTTAGGGATAGAAGTTATAAGCATTTGGAAAACCATGGCCTAGTTAGGGACAGCCTGATTACTTTGTGCAGGGCAAGCCATGTCTTACTAACTTGACTGAGCTTTTCAAGAAGGTGACAAAGGTAGTTGATGAAGGTAGAGCCGGGAGTTGTCTGCATGGACTTCAGTAGTGTTTGACAATGTCCTTCATGGGAGACTCATCCAGGAGATTAAGAAGCATGGAATCCATGATAAATCTACTGTCTGGGTTCAGAGTTGGCTTGCCCAGAGAAGACAGTGGTTACAGTGGTTAGTGATTGAAAGCACTTATTCTAGCTAGGAGTCTGTGATTAGTGGTGTTCCACAGGGGTAGGTACAGGGACCTCTGCTGTTTTTGTTGGCTGCAACACTTCAACGCTGTGTATATATGTCTAAAATTTGCAGATAAGAGTAGAGAAATGGCAGATGGAATTTAACTTGCCCTAATGATAAGTGTTGCACTTAATGGGGCAGAAGGTGGGAGGCATGGTTAAATGTAAAGAGACAATGCAATGTTAATGGAAAGGCCTTGAACAGTGCTAATATGCAGAGGGTTCTTGGGCCCGAAGCCCATAGCTCCCTGGAAGTGGCAACGTAGGTTAATTGGGTGGTTAAGAAGGAATATTGCATGCTTATCTTTATTAGACAAGAATGCCTACTAGTTAAGGAATTGCATTCACGAGTCTGGAAGTTATGTTGCAGTTTTATAAAACTCTTGTTAGGCCGCATCTGGAGTATTGCATTCTGTTCTGGTTAGCCTAATTACAGGAAGAATGGGGAGGCTTTGGAGACAGCACTGATACAAACAATCGGCCTTTGTTTTACCTCATGGTTCTGAGTCAAAATGATCTGAACAAACTATCCATGGTGAATAAGTAGAGCTACTAGGACTTGATGTTTCAATCCCTATGGTAAGTCTTGAGGTTGGCAGTGGGTTTGGAGTGGTGACAAGGAGGGAGGGTAGGTACGTCATCGGGGTCATCAGGTGGGCACCCTCCTTCTTTGACATTTCGTTGATAAGCCCACGATGTCTCCAGAGGGCTCAACGGTGCTACCTGGTATCCCAGATAGACCTCCCCCTCAGTTCCATACCCTTCTGTCTTCATCTTGCAGCCCAGTTGTTGTCTTTCCTTTTAATCCAAATCCAATTTCTGCTTTCTTCTGCTGCATTTGACAAGGACTTGATTGCTTGTTGGAGGGAGTGACCCCTCACCCCCATCTTCTTCAATAGACTGGCTGTAGATGTAGCAACGAATCCCCTGCATCCCACTTCTACAGGGAAAATCTTGGTCTTCCAGCCATTCTGGGCAGCTTCAGTTGCCAGTTCAGAGTCTTTTTCCTCTCATAAGCTTCTTCGACACCATCTTCCCATGGTACTGTCAATTCTACAACATATGCCAGCTTGGATGTTGTGGACCACAGGATCGTGTCTGGCTGGAGTGTTGTAGCCGCAATGTCTGGGGGAAACAAAAGTTTTTTTTCCAAGTCCACGTCCATTTTCCAATCCCGAGCAACCTGCAGAATGCTTACATCTTTTGATGTTATTTGGTGCTCTGGAGGTTGGCCTGCTGGTACAGATCGTGTGATATGGATTTTTGCTGCCAATGTTTGTGGGAGAGCATTTGTGGTGATTCGCCCCTGTTCCAAGATTGATGCCAGCTGTCTGAGAACTTGGTTATGCCGCCAAGTGTACCACCCCTGGGTGAGGCTCGTGGTGCATCCTGTTAAAATGTGCCTTAGTGATCCAGGTGCTTGATAAAGAAAGCAAGCAGGGTCTTCTCCCCACCACTGGTTCAGGTTCTGTGGTGTGGGTAGGAGGTCATAAGTGGCTCTGATGACAAAACTTAGCCGAGATCCCTCCATCTCCCAAATGTCACGCCAGCTAAGTTTCCTCTTTTCCAGGCTCTCCCAATTAGTCCATTGGCCCTGCTTGGCCATTGAGATGGCCCTGGCATTTCGCTCTGCCTCCTCCTGTCTTCTCAACTCCTCCACCATGAGCCGTCTCTTCTGCACTGATGTTGCCTTGTGCCACTGAGGAGCTTTTGGGATGAGCCCGAGCCCAGCTCTCCCATATTGGACTTGGCCAACCACATCCCTGAAGTGAAGAGCAGACTTAGCACTCTGAACGGCTTCATATGGGGTCGACTTCCCACAGTACTCCAAGTGAGGTCTCACCAGTGCCTTATAGAGCCTCAACATCACATCCCTGCTCCTATACTCTATTCCTCTAGAAATGAATGCCAACATTGCATTCGCCTTCTTCACTACCGACTCAACCTGGAGGTTAACTTTAAGGGAATCCTGTACGAGGACTCCCAAGTCCCGTTGCATCTCAGAACTTTGAATTCTTTCCCCATTTAAATAATAGTCTGCCCGTTTATTTTTTCTGCCAAAGTGCATAACCATACACTTTCCAACATTGTACTTCATTTGCCACTTCTCTGCCCATTCTTCCAATCTATCCAAGTCTCTCTGCAGACTCTCCATTTCCTCAGCACTACCGGCCCCTCCACCTATCTTCGTATCGTCAGCAAACTTAGCCACAAAGCCATCTATTCCATAATCCAAATCGTTGATGTACAATGTAAAAAGAAGCGGCCCCAACACTGATCCCTGTGGAACCCCACTGGTAACCGGCAGCCAACTAGAATAGGATCCCTTTATTCCCACTCTCTGTTTTCTGCCAATCAGCCAACGCTCTATCCACATATGTAACTTTCCTGTAATTCCATGGGCTCTTATCTTGTTAAGCAGCCTCATGTGTGGCACCTTATCAAAGGCCTTCTGAAAATCCAAATATACAACATCCACTGCATCTCCCTTGTCTAGCCTACTGGTAATTTCCTCAAAAAATTGTAATAGGTTTGTCAGGCAGGATTTTCCTTTAAGGAATCCATGCTGAGTTCTGCCTATCTTGTCATATGCCTCCAGGTACTCTGTAACTTCATCCTTGACAATCGACTCCAACAACTTCCCAACCACCAACGTCAAACTAACAGGTCTATAATTTCCTTTTTGCTTCCTTGCCCCCTTCTTAAATAGCGGAGTGACATTTGCAATCTTCCAGTCTTCCGGAACCATGCCAGAATCTATTGACTTTTGAAAGATCATTGCTAATGCCTCCGCAATCTCCACAGCTACTTCCTTCAGAACACGAGGGTGCATTCCATCTGGTCCAGGAGATTTATCGACCTTTAGTCTATTCAGCTTCCTGAGTACTTTCTCTGTCGTAATTGTGACTGCGCACACTTCTCTTCCCTGCCACCCTTGAGTGTCCGGTATCCTGCTGTCTTCCTCAGTGAAGGCTGATGCAAAATACTCGTTCAGTTCCTCTGCCATCTCCTCATCTCCCATTACAATATCTCCAGTATCATTTTCTATCGGTCCTATATCTACTCTCACCTGTTTTTTACTCTTTATATACTTGAAAAAGCTTTTAGTATTCTCTTTGATATTATTTGCTAGCTTCCTTTCATAGTTAATCTTTTCTCTCTTAATGACCTTCTTGGTTTCCTTTTGTAAGGTTTTAAAGACTTCCCAATCCTCTGTCTTCCCACTAATTTTTGCTTCCTTGTATGCCCTCTCCTTAGCTTTAACTTTGGCTTTGACTTCTCTTGTCAACCACAGTTGCATCCTTTTTCCACTCGAAAATTTCTTCTTTTTTGGAATATACCTGTCTTGCACATTCCTCATTTCTCGCATAAACTCCAGCCACTGCTGCTCTGCCGTCTTTCCCGCCAGTGTCTCTTTCCAGTCAACTTTGGCCAGTTCCTCTCTCATGCCACTGTAGTTTCCTTTACTCCACTGAAACACCGACACATCAGATTTCGGCTTCTCTTTTTCTAATTTCACAGTGAACTCAATCATGTTATGATCACTGCCTCCTGAGGGTTCCTTCACCTCAATCTCTCCAATCACCTGCGGTTCATTACACAATACCCAATCCAGTACAGCCGATCCCCTAGTGGGCTCAACAACAAGCTGTTCTAAAAAGCCATCTTGCAGACATTCTACAAATTCTCTCTCTTGAGATCCAGTGCCGACCTGATTTTTCCAATCTACTCGCATGTTAAAATCCCCCACAATTATCATAACACTGCCCTTCTGACAAACCTTTTCTATTTCCAATTGTAATTTGTAGTCCACATCCCTGCAGCTGTTTGGAGGCCTATAAATAACTGCCATCAGGGTCCTTTTACCCCTGCTATTCCTTAGCTCAAACCATAAAGATTCTGCACCTTCTGATCCTATATCACCTCTTTCTAATGATTTAATATCATTTCTTACCAATAAAGCCACGCCTCCCCCTCTGCCTACCTTCCTATCCTTCCGATACACCGTGTATCCAAGACAAAAAAAAAACATGTTTGTACTGTTCTTTCTTGCAAGTAATTTGAAAACTTAAAATAGACAGTTATTTCCCACCATGAAAGCATTCACACATTTTTTCAAAAAACCAAAGGAGAGGGAAAAAGCTGCTGGATGGTGGCGGGCGGGGGTGTGTGGCGCAATGACCTATTAACACATTGATGCAACCTCTTACAGGCACAACTGCTTAAAAACAGCCTTTGCACTCTCTCTCTCACAAACGCGCACACACACTCCCCCAAATGAACTCACAATGTAGCCACACTTGAAACATGCAAACCACTCACACTGTAAATCATTTTGAGAAAACCTTTTGTTCCTAAGGGTTAACCTGTTACCACAATATTCAGTTGCAATAGCATTAATGAAACGTGTTACTCTAAGCCTCTAAAACAAAGAAATGTTAGAAGTTATTCTTATCCACAAGTAAACAACATTCAACAAGTTTAAATCATGATGTCCCCACATTAACCAAAATTCCAACATGTTCTGAACCCCAATCTCTGATATTTGTTTGGATTTAAATGATATGAACTGTTTGCTGTTCAGTTCTGAACATCACCACAGCTGAAGCAGCAGATTTGAGCTCTGCTCTGCTCCCGACAATAGCTTCCCTGACTGGGTGAAGGTGCACACCAGCACTGTGTTACTTCCCTTCTACAATCTCTTGCTGACTTCTTCCCTGACCTGCATATCCCCACACAATGACCTGTGAATTTTCTCAAAGGGAAAACACTTTAGCTTTCTCTGGAGTATTCCTAAAATTAAAATCTAACTCCTGCAGCTCTTTCTCCCATGCTCTAATCATTTTCCTTAGTACCCATGCCTCACTTGGTATGTGTAAGGTCAGTGAGATTGAACAATTCCAATATCTTTCGAGATTCATCAGTACTATAAGACATAAGTGCTCTTAGCCATCTACTTGTGGGTTCTGGCTCTAAATTACCTCAATGTAATGTTGATCCATACACCCCTTGGAACCCCAAATACAAACAGGATGCAATGCAGTGGAGTGTGCTCCTTTCCTCTGGTAACACTTATGTAACTCATCCATTGAGTCCACATTGTTATTACCCATAGCAATCAGTATCACATTCTTTAATTCCTTTACTCCCCTAGCAATTTGCTGTGCTTCTGAAAAAAACTGAGTGTATGTTCAAACGCCAGCACATTATAATCAATCTCTTTTCCTCGTTTATCACCTGGAGTGTGCATTGCTCTTTGGTAACTAATTACTTGGAACAGCTCTCTAGAATCATCACTGATATGTCCCAATATCCCTAGCAATGTCTCTCAGTTGCTGTACCCCATATATTATATTTTGGTTTTGATTTCCTGCCCCAGCTCCTCCCTCTCTGATAGTAACTGGGGGGGACAATGGTGCAGCCTGTTACACAGGCTCCCTTTGGTTGCACATTGGCAGGGAGATCCTCAGGAGAAGGCTCCTCATCATAGCCATATCTGGTCACCTTATCTGCTAGATCATACCAATCTATATTTCCATATTCATCCTCTCCCGCTCTTTCATATCTAAAAGCACATATTATTCCTCTCTGGGTTACAAGTTGGCTCTGCAGCTTTTGTATCTGCTTTAAACACTTTTTTTGATCTCCAGTGTTACTTTTTCTTTTCATGTGCTGATTTTACTTTCTGGATCAAGGCGCACTCTGCCCCATCCTTTACTTTATTGTTATTTTGTTCTATCTACATTTACCAATATTCTATCAGCTCACCAGTTTTCACTACAGTGTCCTGTAGGGTTTAATAAATTTTAGTATTTGGTTCCGATGCCCAGTGTTCCTGACACCCCTTCATTATTGGATGGTTTACTAATTTCCTTTCTCATATTACCTCAGAAAAATTTCACGTGTCCCACATACGAGGGACCGAAATAATTGTTCCTAACGCTAAAACCATCCTATACATTTGTGAACATCTCTTTCACATGTCCTAGACACTAGGTCAACCTAAAATGTTCACCACTTTTCTTACTCAAAGTTTCTGTTGTCATGCCGAATGCATCAGAATCATGACGAGAGAAAATAATCCACTCAAGACCATGGCATTGATCACAGTGTATAGGCAAAAGTGAAACAAAATCAAAGTCTAACTGCCAAGGGTAAAAAAATCCACAGCAGCAAAAGAAACTTACTTTTCCTTCGGTGATCGCTACCACTAGGCAGCTCTATCTCAGAATTTTCTGTGTCAGACCTAGACAAGTGAATCTCGGTGGAACCTCCAAGTAATGTCATGTATCATTCAGTCAGGTCTTCTAATATTCAGAAACAAGCTATAACGAATTTAGAGTTGATCACATTATAGAGCATTTATTATTTTATTTGCAAGGGAAGTTCTATGTCCAGATGAGTGTCTGGAGGATAGCTTTGATCTTCTGTCTCAAACAAAGCACTTTTATACTTTGTACAGAAAATAGTAATTAGGATGCTCCATTCCATAAAATTCCTCTGTTATCTTGTTCTGACATTTGTTCTTTAGAAGCTATGTCTTTTTTACCTCTGTCATAAAAATAACACACAGCTTACTATCATAAAACACACACAGACTTGCAAGCCTCCCATCCAAATCAGCAAAGCACCCTGGGATTTCGTAAGTTCTATTTTGTCACATGACATTTTACAAAAGTTACAAATTCATAAAGGCTTCAGGGTTACACATATATTTCCATAGTGATGAACCAGGTCAGGTGACATACCTCTCAGTGGGTGAGCATTTCGCATACAACGGCCACAACTCCTTGACTTTTATTTACAATAGCTTTGGACAGGAATAACAGCAGACTGTATGGGTAAGTATTTAACAGGGGGAGGGGAAATTATGATGCTATTTGAGAGAAACATGGGAACGTAATTTGGGAACAGACATACTCAGGGAAATCCATAATGGAAATGTGGAGGTCATTTAAGGAGCATTTTATGGATTTATGGATTTTTGGGACAGATTTGTCCCATTGAGGCAGGGGAAGGATGGTGGGATGAGGAAGACAGAAGCTTACTTAAAATTTAAGAAGCAAGGATCAGACAGGGTTCTAGAGAGTTACAAGACAGCCAGGAAGGAGCTTAGAATGGACTTAGGAGAGCTAGAAGGGAGCATGAGAGTAGGATTAAGGAAAACCATAATACATTCTACACATATGTGAAGAACATGAGGATGAATAGAGTGAGGTTAGAACTGAAGAGGAATACGTGGAAACATGTGCCTGGAATTGGAGGAGATAGGGGATATCCAAAATGAATACTTTGCCAGTGAGAGGGATCTTGACATTTGTGAGGACAGCATAAAGCAGACTGATATGCTGGAACATGTCACCACTAAGAAAGAGGATGTGCTGGAACTTTCAAAAGGCATTGGGATAGATGAATTCCCAGGGCCAGACAGTATATACCCAAGGTTATGGCAAGAAGCAGGGGAGGAAATTGCTGTGCCTTTGGTGATGATTTTTGTGTCCATGAGAGCAGTACCATGATTGGAGATTGTCAAATGTTATCCTTTTGTTCAAGAAAGGGAGTAGGTGTAGATGAAATTCTGGGAATTATAGATCAGTGAGACTTACTTCAGCATGGGAAAGTTATGGAGAAGATTCTTAGAGTATTTATGAGCATTTGGAGAAACACTGATTATGGAGAGTCAGGATGGCTTTCTGTGAGGGACATGTCATGTTTCATGAGCCTGATTGAATTCTTTGACTGGTGAGATTTTCCACCATTTTCTCTCCTTATAGCTTAGGTTTGCAGCATCTGTAGTTTTTGTTTTAAATTTTCATTTTGTTGAATGTACATTCTGCTTTCTATTGTTTCTTTAGTGCTCCTGCTCTGATATTTTTATCAGTCTAAATTGGTCAGAACTTTAATACATCATGCAGTTTAGTGATGCTGGTGCACTGAGAACATCCAAAAAATAATGGCTTCCATAGTGAGAATCAAATAAAGCAGAATCAGAATCAGGTTTAATATCACCGGCATATGTCATGAAACTAGTTAACTTTGTGACAGCAGTACAATGCAATGCATGATGATAGCGAAAAAGACTGAATTACAGTAAATATATATGTATATTAAATAGTTACATTAAACATAGTACAAAAACTGAAACTTTAAAAAAAGTGGTGTGGTAGTGTTGAATGTTCATTTAGGAATCGGATGTCAGATGGGAAGAAGCCGTTTCTGAATCGCTGAGTGCATCTCTTCAGGCTCCTGTACCTCCTTCCTGATGGTAACAATGATAAAAGGGTTTTTACGGGTGGTGTGGGCCCTTGATGATGGAAGCCACTTTTCTGAGGCACTGCTCCTTAAAGATGTCCTGGATACCATGGAGGCTAGCATCCATGATGGAGCTGACCAATTTTACAACTCTCTGCACCCACACCCTCTCCCCATAGATGGTGATGCTCCAGTCAGAATGCTCCAGTGTTTTAGGTGACAAACCAAATTTCCTTAAGCTACTGATGAAATATAGCTGCTGTCTTGCCTTCTTTAAAGCTGGACCCAGGTTAGATCCTCAGATACATTTACACCCAGGAACCTGAAAATACTCACCTACTCCACTTCTGATCCCACTATGAGGATTGGTTTGTGTTCCATCATCTTACTATTTCTGAAGACCAGACTCAGTTCTTTGGTCTTACTGATGTTGAGTTCAAGGTTTTTATTGCAATAGCACTCATCTAGCTGGCATATCTCGCTCCTGTACGACCTCTCATCACAATCTGCTAGATCTGAGCATCTGACTTTTCAGGGGAAAAGAATGGTTGAATCTCATTGAAAGAAGTTTGTTTCAGTCATGACTTCAGGTGTTTAAGTTTTTATTTCAAGAGCTCTCTCTTTGATTTGCTGGATAAATAAAGAATGTAATAAAGACCTAGAACCCGACAAACTCAAGAGGTATACCAATCCACTCTGGTTATTCGATCATGTCTTTGCACCTTAAAGTAGATGTATGGCCCTGGAAAACTAATTATTGAAAGTCACAATTCTAATTTAAAGATTTGCTGTGTTACCAGTACTTCTTACTGAACTTACATCTCTGCTTTTCCAGGATAACCAGAATAGAATATGACTGGATGTGGGCTCACTGTGAAAGATCCTTGGGAAGCAGATTGCTGCAGAATTCTTTTGTTCCATCTCTTACTCCGCAGTCATCAAACAGTCTTTCAAATTGTCTATGGTATATATGTTATTCATATAGAAAGGTTATTTATCAGCTGTGACAACTAGTGTATACTGTACCAATGAAAACTAGCGTCTACTAACCTATCCAATAGAATTAGGGAATAACACTTTCTTGTTTCTGGTGACAAGCTTACATAAACCATGGAAACTAAATGCTCAGAGAACTCCCCAGAATGATTGAATTGAATTGAATTGAATGATCTTTATTGTCATTATACATAGGTACAATGAAACTCTGTTTGGCTTCTTCTCAGGCAATTAAATAAAGCGGTAGATAAAAACAAGATAGTAATAGAAAAACAGTATTAAACAGATAAGTAGCAGAATATAAGATGCAGCAGCACCAGAATATCACAGTAATGCACAAAGTGCTGTTAGTGCAAGTATTTGAGTCCTGGTGTGTGCATGTGTGTGCTCACAGTTTCAGTCATTGTTCTGTGGGATTGGTGTGATGGAGGCCACAGCCCTGGGATAGAAGCTGTTCCTCAGTCTATTTGTTCTGGCTTTTAGTGTCCTGAACCTTTTGCTGGACAGCAGCGGGTCAAACAGGGAGTGGCCGGGGTGTGTGGTGTCTCTGGTTATGCTGATTGCTTTCCTCCTGTGTCTGCTGGAATAGATGGTGTCCAGTCCTGGGAGCTCCATCCTGACAATTCACTGGGCCGCCTTCACCACGCGATGCAGGATCTTGTTCCTCAGCGACTGTGCAGATGACATACCACACTGCGGCGCTCTTGGTCAGGGTGGTTTCAATTGTGCTTCTGTAGAAGTTAAGCAACAGCTTTTGTGGGAGTTTGGCCTGTTTCAGCTTTCTGAAGAAGAAGAGTCTTTGTTGTGCCTTTTTTATAAGCAGCGAGGTGTTGGTGATCCACGTCAGCAGTTTTGACAACATAACTCTAAGGAACTTCAGGTTTTCCACACTTTCCACTACCTCTCCATGTATATGGACTCTGTCCTTTGATCTCCTGAAGTCAATGATCATCTCTTTCATTTTAGAAGTGTTAAGGACCAGGTCGTTGTCCCTACAGTACTCCGTCAGATGATCCACCTCAAGTCTGTAGGCTGTTTCATGGGTCTTGAAAAGATCTCTAAAGCTAAGAAGGGGAACAATTAAGTTATAGTGAATCCTTTATATCTTTCAAGGTAGGACCAAATCAACAAAGCTATTTTGCCATTTCACCAAAGGGAACAATCTGATATTTCTTGAAGATTTATGCAACACCATTTGAAGATTCTGTGGAAGATCATGTTATGTGGAATGCTAGCTGTGTTAATAGTTCTGTCTGCTGCTAAATATTGTGTCACCTGCTGTCAAATCTACAATAAAAATATTGAAAAGTCAATAAAGCCAACCATATGTAGGCCACAGACAAAATGTGTGTAAATGGGGAATTTAGAAAAGCTTTTACCACTCCCCATGCATTTCTATTTACATTGCCTTCACATTAACATCATTCGTCATTATAGTTGAAGCCTCACAACTCCACAAACAAGGCCACAGCAGAATGCAGTCATTGAGCTCCTAAATACACACATCTTTAATGCACAGATGTAAAACATTAGGTCTAAATTCTAATCTAATTCCACTGCTAAAATCAATTTTGTTCAAGCAGAGTTCAAAGTAAATTTATTGTCAAGGTACATATCTGCCACCATATACAACCCTTAGATGTGTTATTCTGCAAACATTCACGGTAAATCCAAGAAACACAGTAAACACAGTAAATCCAAGAATCAATGCAAGACCACACCCAGCAGTACGGACAAAGGACTAATGTGCAGAAGACCAGCACTGGGATCAATACCCCAGACAAAGAGAGTAAAGGAGGATAAGCAAGCAAATCCACACAGGGACCCTTTTTTACATTGATGGCCTCTCATTGCAAAGAACAGACTGATATAAATCACTTGAATAGTGTCCATTGCACTACTGTGAAACTGTGCCTAATTACATGCATTTCCAGCTGCACAGGTAGCCCAGTCCCCGCGTCATTCTGACCAGACATCTGGCTCATTCCATGCATCTCCTCAATCGCACATCTTGTTCATCTCCCACTTCACTTCACTGCTCACCTGACTGCGTACTGGCCATATTCCAAGCACATACCTAGACCTATTCCTGACCTCACCCTGGCCCCTTTTCCCATCTTACTTTGGTCCACATCTGGGGTTTTTACCGCAACTCACTCTGCCCCACACCTGGTCTCATTCAGCACCTCACTCCAAACACGTACCTAACCTGTGGCCCTGTGGATTGCAATCATCAAGAGGCACTGTGGGCATGATCTTCACTACATGGCAACTTCAAGAAAATTGCAAGAAACAGCACCAGCCACAACAATATATCTAGTGTCAGGCAAGGCTGAATAATATCAGGAGCAATCTTCTCAATTTTCCATTGAGCTGGAGTGCTGCAGCTCAACGCCAAGAGGCTAAACTGGAGTGAAAGTAGTCCAGAACGAATGGGACTCTTGATCACCTCTATTCCAGAAACAAGATTCAATCCAACCTTTTTGCTCAAGCTGAGTACAGCGTTTACACTCAGAGTATGAGATCCAAGCTATTGTCCATTCTTTCACTGTGGCATGAGAGAAGAGACCATAAGACCATAAGAGGGCTTCCTATTCAAAATTCCAAAATAAAGGACATCTCCCAACCTATCCCACTGTACAGGACCATAATAAGACCATAAGACATAGGAGCAGAATTAGGCCATTTGGCCCATTGAGTCTGCTCCACCGTTTAGTCATAGATGATGCTCTTTTACCATTCTCGGCCCCACTGAACAGACTTCTCCCCATAACCTTTGACACCGGGTCCAATCAAGAAACTATCACTTTCTGTCTTAAATACACTCAACGATCTGGCCTCCACAGCTGCCGATGGGATCAAATTCCACAAATTCACTACCCTCTGACTAAATAAATTTCCCTGCCTCTGTTTTAAATGGATACCCCTCTATCCTGAGACTGTGCCATCTTGTCCTAGACTCCCCCACCATGAGAAACATCATTTTTATATATACTCTGTCTAGGCTTTTCAACATTTGAAAGGTTTCAATAAGATCACCCCTCATCTTTCCAAATTCCAGGGAGAACAGACCCAGAGCCATCAAACACTCTTCATATGATAGCCCTATCATTCCCAGAATCATCCTTGTCAACCGACTCTGAACCCCCTCCAATGCCAGCACATGTTTTCCAAGATGAGAGGCCCAAAACTGTCCACAATACTCAAGGTGAGGCCTCACCAGTACCTTATAAAGCATCAGCATCACATCCCTGCTCTTGTATTCTCGATCTGTTGAAATGAATGCTGACATTGCATTTGCCTTCCTCACCACTGACTCAACCTGCAAGTTAACCTTTAGGGTGTTCTGCACAAGGACTGCCATGTCCCTTTGCATGACAGATTTTTGGATTTTTCCCAGTTTAGAAAATAGTCTAGACATTTATTTCTACTACAAAAGTGTGTGACCATGCATTTTCCAACATTGTATTTCATTTCCATTCTCTTGCCCATTCTCCTAATCTGTCTAATTCCTCCTGCATCCTACCTGTTTCTTCAACACTACCTGCCTGTCCATCAATCTTCGTATCATCTGCAAACTTGGCAACCAAGCTATCTATTTCATCATCTATATCATTGATATACAGCATAAAAGAGGCAGTCCCAACACCGACCCCTATGGAACACCACTGGTCACTGGCAGCCAACCAGAAAAGGATCCTTTTATTCCCATTTGCTGCCTCTTACCAATTAGCCAATGCTCCAAACATACCAGTAACTTTCCTGTAATGCCATAGGCTCTTAATTTGATAAGCAGCCTCATGTTTGGCACCTTCTCAGAGGCATTCTGAAAATCCAAATATACAACATCCACTGCATCCCTTTTATCTATCCTACGTGTAATGTCCTCAAGGATTTCCAACAGGGTCCTCAGGCAAGATCTTCCCTTAAGTAACCATGCTGGCTTTGTCCTATCTTGTCATATCTTGTCCAGTTTCACCAAGTATTCCATAACCTCATCGTTAACATCTTCAACATCTTCTCAATCACTGAGGTCAGGCTAACTGGTCTATAATTTCCTTTCTGATGCCTCCCTCCTTTATTAAAGAGTAGAGTGAGGTTTTCAATTTTCCAGTCCTCTGACACCATGCCACAGTCCGATGGTTTTTTGAGAGATCATTACTAATGGCTCCACAATCTCTACCACTACACCTTTCAGAACCTTAGGGTGCAGTTCGTCTGGTCCAGGTGACTTGTGTACCCTTAGGTCTTCCAGCTTTTCAAGCACCTTCTCCTTTGTAATAGTAACTGCACTCACTTCTCTTCCCTCACAGCCTTCTACAT
Source organism: Mobula birostris (assembly GCF_030028105.1). NCBI lineage: Eukaryota > Metazoa > Chordata > Chondrichthyes > Myliobatiformes > Myliobatidae > Mobula > Mobula birostris. The sequence continues at coordinate 156,579,177 of NC_092372.1, read as the reverse complement.
CTGGCACACGGCTAGTGTCTTACATAGTGACGACTGATGCAAAATACTCATTTAGTTCCTTTCCATCTCCTTGTCCCCTGTTATTATTTTTCCAGCTACATTTTCTAGCATTCCTAAATCTACTCTTATCTCTATATTTTTACATACTTGAAAAAAAACTTTTACTATCCACTTTGATATTGTTTGCTAGCATGCTTTCATATTTCATCTTTTCCTACCTAATGATTCTTCTATTTCAGAAACTTCCTTGGTAAAAGTTTTCCAATCCTCTGTCTTCTCACTAATTTTTGCTTTGTTAAATGCACTCTCTTTTGCTTTTACATTAGCTTTAACATGATTGTCAGCCACGGTTGTACTATTTTGCCATTTGAGTATTTCTTCATTTTTGGAATATTAACCTGCACCTTCCTCATTTTTTCCTCCAGAAACTCACACCATTGCTGCTCTGCTGTCATCCCTGCCTGCAGCTCCTTCCAATTTACTTTGGCCAACTCCTCTTTCATATCTCTGTAATTTCCTGTACTCCACTGAAATATTGCTCTGTCAAACCTCATTTTCTCCCTATCAAATTTTAAGTTGAACTCAATTATATTGTGGTCACTAAGGTTTTATTTTACCTTAAGTTCCCTAATTGCCTCTGGTTCATTACATAACACCCAATCCAGTATAGCTGTTCCCCTGGTAGGCTCAATGACAAACTGCTCTAAAAAGCCATCTCATAGGCATTCAACAAACTCACTCTCTTGAGATCCATATCAATCTGATTCTCCCAATCGACCTGCATGTTGAAATCTCCCATGACTATCATAACATTGATCTTTTGGCTCACCTTTTCTATTTCCTGTTGTAATCTGTGGCCCACCTCCTAGCCAGTGTTGGGTGGTGTGTATATATCTGGGTGGTGTGTATATATCTGCCATTAGGGTCCTTTTACCCTTACATTTTCAAAACTGAGCCTACAAGGATTCAACATCTTCCGATCCTATGTCACATCTTTCTACTGATCTGATGCCATTCTTTTCCAGCAGAGCCACGCCGCCCCCCTACCTTCCTATCCCTCCGATACAACATCTAACCTTGGACATTCAGCTTCCAACTACAATCATCCATCAGCCATGACTCAGTGGTGCCCACAACATCATACCTGACAATCTGTAATAATGCAACAAAACCATCCACCTTTTCTCACTGTTACCATCAGGTACAGAAGCCTGAAGGCACGCACTCAGCGATTCAGGACCAGCTTCTTCCCCTCTGCCATCCGATTCCTAAATGGACATTGAACCCTTGGGCACTACCTTACTTTTTAAATATATATTAATATTTAATATATATTATTTCTCTTTTTTGCATAATTTTTAATCTATTCACTATACGTATACTGTAATTGACTTATTTATTTATTAGTATTATTTTTCTGCTATTTTATGTATTGCATTAAACTGTGATTGCTAAGTTAACAAATTTCATGACACATGCTGGTGATAATAAACCTGATTCTGATTCTGACTCTGATTCTGATTCTGATTTCTTACACTCCATACATTGAGATATAACACTTTGAGTACCTTACTTGCGACCCTTTTTGATTCCTAATGCACTGATTCTCACCCTGCTAGCTGCTGCAACTTTGTGCTGTCATCTGCCTGCCCTTCCTGACAGTCTGACTGCACGCTATCTTTGCTTTTTTACCATCCATCCTATCTTGAATCCTTTCACTCTGGTTCATCACCCTTGCTAAGTTAGTTTAAACCCTTCCCAACAGCTTTAACAAACCTGCCTGCAAGAATATTGGTTCCCCTCGGGTTCAAGTGCAACCTGTCACTTTTGAACAGGTCATTCTTCCCTCAGAAGAGATCCCAATGATCCAAGAACCTGAAGTCCTGCCCCCTGCACCAGCTTCTCAGCCACACATTTATCTGCCAAACCATCCTGTTTCTACACTCACTGGTGTGTGGCACAGGTAGCGATCCAGAAATTACTAACCTGGAGGTCCTGCTTCTAAGCTTACTACCTAGCTCTCTAAATTCTCTCTTCAGGGCTTCTTTGCTTTTCCTTCTTATGTTATTGGTACCAATATGTACCAAGACATCTGGCTGCTCTCCTTCACCCTCCGAAATACTGTAGACATGATCCAAGACGCCCTTGACCCTGGCACCTAGGAGGCAACATACCCTTTAGGTGTTCCATTCACGTTCCACAGAATCTCCTGTCTGCTGCTCTGACTATTGAGTCCACTATCACTACCACTCTCCTCTTCTCCCTCCTTCCCTTCTGCACCACGGACACAAGCTCAATGCCAGTAACCTGGTCTCCGTGGCATTCCCAAGTCCCAATAAGATTTGCAATTCATTGCTGTTTCCTGACCTGGTGCAATAGTACAATACTGACCTCCAGCAATAAATATTCATAGCAAGATCCTAGAAAACATTGGTTACTGTTACGTCCGAGGAACTACTCTTCTGTGAAGGCAAACAACATGATAAAATTCTTCATTACCTCTAATGCGCTGGCATATCTTTCATCAATTGAAGGATATTTTAGGATCAAGTCCTCAAATTCAGCCCAAAGCTCAAGGTCTAACAGACAGCAATGATCTTGCCCCATGGAAACTCAGACGAAGCATAACATGACTTCAAGGCAATGGGGCGATAGTTTCAAGGAATGTATGCAAGGTTTACAATAAAAATTCACTTTCAAAGACCCTTTACAAATCATATTCTCAGTATTATTTTTATTTGCAGTTTGTCATCTTTTCCACATTGGTGTTTGCCAGAATTTTTGTATTCATTTGTAGTTTTTCATAAAATTCTGTTGTATTTCTTTTTTCCCTGTAAATGCCTGCAAGAAAATTTATCTCAAGTTAGTATATGTTAACCATGTACTTCGATAATAAATTTACTTCGGACTTTGAACCAATAAAATCCACATAAATCTGGACCCATAAAATCCACTGGAAGGATAAAAAGACCAACATCAATGTCCTCTTCCAGGCCAATATCTTCACTATTTAATCCCAATTTATATTCGGCCTTTTCCATTGGGCAGGCTGTGTCAGTTACCCGTCTGACACTTAACTCCTTTAACAAGTACCACCTACTGAGCCCTGTCTCAGAAAGAGATTACCAAGTAGACAGGCAGAAAGTTTCAAGGATGTCCTCAAAGCCTTTTGAAATATTACACATCTCTGACTCACAGCCCAAGGCCACTCAGAGTCAAGAAGGATCATTATGAATGGAACCGAGTAGTCCAAATTCATGTATTAGGAGCTCATGGAAGTTCAGCGTAGACCACAGAAGGAATGAACCGAGTCCCTCCCTACACATCTGTCCATCCTTTTCTATCTATGGTACAGTCTACAGATCCCACACTATCCTCACCAATGGCCTAGAGAATTGAAGCTGAGGCAGATCATCCTCAATCCTAAGGCACTGCTTGAGAAGAAGAAGGAAGCAAACAGTATGTTCAGGTTACATGGGTTACTTTCTGTAACACTGTTAAGGAAGGTAAGGTAGTTGCAAGCCGATTAACATACAGACTCAGGACTTCATTCAGCCTATTATAAGCTGGAATTTCCATGCAATCTAACGTGTGGGTTCGGACTTGCAATTCATTGCTGTTTCCTGATCTGATTCAATAGGCAAATCTCATCTCAGCTCAGATAACACAGTCAAAGTCAAAGTTAAGTTTATTGTCGTATACAAAAGTAAATGTACATTTGCACAGATGCAAAAAAACATACTTGCAGCAGTATCACAGGCACTTAGGAGACAATGGCGCATTTTCGGAAACAGCTCTATTTCTATCTTTAATATCTCTATTTTTCCCTTTCAGGGTTCTTTTGAAGACCCTGACCAGGAGTTACACATGGACTTTGGTCCTTTGCAGGAATGGTACCCGCTCTCGGGGTCTCGCGACTGGCCGTTATTCGATATGCCTGTGATGCGGCCTAGGAGATTAGCTCACCTTCGGAGTTCTAGCATTTTGTGGCTCTGGAGGCGGGTGGACTCGTGGTCGGTGCCTCGGGAGGGAATCGGTGTGTTGTGCGAGACAGAAGATTGAAAGCAGTGAGCCGGCTGCTGACTGTGTGCCCAGAGACCTGAGTTCTTTGGGCACAGAGCTCGGAAGAAGTGATGCAACAAACTTTTAAAATTGTAAATCAGCGAGTTGTTTGTTATGTCTCCCCCATCACTGTGAAATGGAGACATCTGTTTTTCCCTTATTAGGGAGAGAGAGAGCCTGTGGCATGTTGAATTACCGGGTGAACGAGTAGTCTTTAGGCTACTGCAGGTCTGTCTCTTTATTGATGCTTTGCTGCACACTTGAGTGCTCGGTGGGGGAGGGGGCACCGATGCTTTTTTGCTGGTGGGGGAGGGGGAATTGTTGCTTTGCTGTGGTGTGGAGCTTGGGGGTGGCTTTGGGGTTCTAACATTTAACTGTCATTCATTCTTTGGGAACACCTCTGTTTTCGTGGAGGGTTGTGGAGAAAAGAGAATTTCAGGATGTATATTGTATGCATTTCTCTGACATTAAATGTACCTTTGAAACCTTTGATTTAGTACCATATCAGCAGCATTCACAAAAAACATAAACCTGAGTTATACACAATCTCTACAAGCAGGAATATAAATAGAAGAAAAATAAGACTATTTTAGTGTAAAGTGATTACTATACAGTAGTGAATAGAATTGTGCCAGTTGGTGCATATCGAAAATGCCCATGGGTGACAACAGCCATCTCTGACTTAGCTAGATATACAGTATTCTTGAGTTGGCTATTTTAAATGGATCGCCATCAGGAAAGTGTGGCTGGAAAACAACAATCTGCCTTTGAGGTAAAACATAAGAAAAAATCTACTTAAGAGCAAATGAAATACTTTTTTAAGAACTACCACTAATCACGCAGTGACTGCAGTCGAAATACACGTGGCAATAATTACTTGCGATACCATATGAGGCAATAGAAATAAGGAAAACAAGGTTGGAGGTCAGCAGAGAAATGGATTGGGAAGTATAGAGAAGACAGTTAACATTTGAAAGAAAGATAAGAGGATGTAAAGAAAATTTAGAAATGTACATTTCAATGGAAGTGAGCAATAAAAATTGAAACAACAGATTAACAATGCAGAATTGAGAACCTCTGCCACTGTAGAAGGGGGAAAATGGAAATATATTTTATTATGCAAAATCTACATTGTAGAAAGAAATCTGTTTGGGACAGCCTATCTGTATGACAATGGGACAGGTTTTCAAATGCCCAAGGTCACTCTCCACCTGCCCTTGTGATAACTTGTTTTGTGTCTAAGAGCAAATTTTTGTGGTGGGAACTTGGCCACTGGTTGTCAAAGCTTTCGCTCATAGTGAAAGCGTCTAAATGAAATTTTCAACAATTCAAAATTATAATGGATATTTTTAAACATATTAAAATATGGAAGTTGTTGGATTATTTTTAACCAGCTAAAAGACCATGACGCACATGATTGGACAGACTGACAATGCCTTTGGTTGCACACACACACACACACACAGACACACACACACAAACACACACACATATGCACATACATACACACACGCACATGCATACACACATACATACATATATGCACATATATACACATATGCACATACATGCACACGCATACACACGGACACAGACACATACACACATGCACACACACACACACACACACACACATACACACACACACACACACACACACAGGCAAGCACACACATACACACAGACACAGTCACACACACACACATACAGAGACACACTCACACACACACACATATGCACATACATACACACACGCACATGCATACACACATACATACATATATTCACATATATACATACACACATAAATGTACACACACACATGCACACACATACACACGGACACAGACACATACACACATGCACACACACACACACACACACACACACATACACACAGACACAGTCACACACACACACATACAGAGACACACTCACACACATATACACCTCATCAGATGATTTTCTTTCCATTGATTAACTGACATTTGTTTCATTGAAACCCTATTGTCATAGTCAGAAGTGTGAAGATGATGGGGGAGGGGTTAAGGGTGAAATATCTGGTCGACTGAATCTTTCTTAAATTTTATCTCATTTCCAATATTCCCTCTTGTATTTCATCTCCTCTTTCAGGTCCATGGTAATAAACTAAGCAATGAAACATCTGCTGTGTGGGTTGGCAGTGAGGCAGGGTGGGTGTTAGTCTCCCAATAGTCACATACCCTCAGAGACTGTCAGAGCCCAGCCTCAACTGATCATGTCAACAGCCCTACATATTTCTTAATATGCTGAATATATTAATTTCACAAACTTTGCGGTGATGTGTACATTTATGATACAATAGTTAATTACATAGACAGTCAGTTCCAGAGGAATTTAGGCAAAAGCTTCTCAATCTGCATTTAGTTCTGCAGACCAGCAAATCATGGTTTCATTGTTTGGTAAGATGAAGGGGTAAAGTAGCAGTTGTTAGTGGAGCTGATGTTGGTGGTGGTGGAGGAAGTGAAGTTGGTGATAAGGGTTTGCAATCTGAATCTGATAAAGTCAGCAATATACATCTTGCCAGTGTATAAAATTATGGCAAATTAAATTAAAGAAACTGCAATACCTTTTACATATAGGAATAAAAAACAGGAATTATATAATAAGTGGTCTTACACTACACAGGAACAGGCTAAAATAGATATGGGAGTGCTGATTTAGCAATAAGTTGATTGTGATCAGCCAGTGCAGAGCAGCAACAAACAGCACAGAATTAGACCATAAGACCATAAGACATAGGAACAGAATTAGGCCATTTGGCCCATCAAATCTTCTCCATCATTCGATCATGGCTGATTTATTATCCTTCTCAACCCCATTCTCCTGCTTTCTCTCCAAAACCTTTGACTCCCTGATTAATCAAGAATCTAGCAAACTCCACCTTAAATATACCCAATGACTTCACCTGCACAGCCATCTGTGTCAATGAATTCCACAGATTCATCACCCTTTGGCTAAAGAAAATTTTTAAAATCTCTGTTGTAAATGGACATCCCTTAATTCTGAGGCTGTGCCCTCTAGATCTAGCCTCCCTCATTATGGGAAACAACCACTTCACATCCACACTATCTAGGCCTTTTGACATTCAATAGATCCCCCTCCTTCTTCTGAATTCTAGTGAGTACATGCCCAGAGCCATCAAATGCTCCTCATATGTTAATCCTTTCATTCCTGGGATCATTCTTGTGATCCTCCTCTGTACCCTTTCCAATGCCAGCACATCTTTTCATAGATAAGGAGCCCAAAAATGCTCATAATACTTCAACTGTGGTCTGACCAATGCCTTACAAAACCTTAGCATTACATCCTTGTATTCTAATCCTCACAAAATGAATGCTAATATTGCATTTACCTTCCTTACCACCAACTCAACATGCAAATGAACCTTCAGGGAATCATGCATGAGGACTCCCAAGACACTTCACATTTCTGTTATTTGTATTTTCTCCTCATTTAGAAACTAGTCTATGCCTATATTCCTTCTGCCAAAGTGCATGACCATACTCTTCTCGTCACTATACTCCATCTGCCTCTTCTTTTCTTATTCCCCTAATCTTTCTCCTTCCAGAGACACCCTGCTTCCTCAGCACTACCTGCTCCTCCACCTATCTTTTGTATCAACTGCAAACTTGACCACAACGTTATTAGTTCATCGACAAATTAAGTGAAAAGAAGTAGTCCCAACACGGATCCTTGTAGCACACCACTTGTCACTGGTAACCAACTCAGAAAAGCCCCCTTTATTCCCACTCTTTACCTCCTGCCAGTCAGCCAATCTTCTATTCATGTTAGTGTCTTTCCTGTGCTATCATGGGCGCTTAACTTGTTAAGCAGCCTCATATGCACATCTTGTTAAAGGCCTTCTGAAAATCCAAATAAACAACATCTACTGACTCTCCTTTGTCTATCCTACCTGTTATTTCCTCAAAGAATTCCAACAGATTTGTCTGGCAAGATATCCCCACTAGAAAACCATGCTGACTTCAGCCTATTTTATCATGTGCCTCCAAGTACTTTGAAATCTCATCCTTAATAGTAGACTCCAACACCTTTTCCAACCACTGAAGCCAGGCTAACTGCTTTCCTCTGCTTTCCTCCCTTCTTAAAGACTGGAGTGACATTTGCAAATTTCCATTCTTCAGGAAGCATTCCAGAATCTAGTGATCCTTAAAAGATCATCAATAATGCCTTCACAATCTTTTCAGCTATCTCTTTCAAAACCCTAGGGTGTAATCCATCTGGTCCAGGTGACTTATCTACCTCCGACTTTTCAGCTTCACAAGCACTTTCTCCTTAGTTATAGCAATGGCTGCTTGACTTTCTGCTAGTGCCACAGTGAAGACTGATGTAAAATACTTCTTCAGTTTATCCACCATTTCTTTATCCTACATCACTGCCTCTTCAATGTCATTTTCCAGCAGTTCAATATCCACTCTTCTTTCTCTTCTTCCCTTTATGTGCTACATCTGAAAAAAAAACGACAGCTTCTATCCTCTTTTATACTGTTGGCTAGCTTACCTTCATATTTCATCTTTTCTTTCTCTATGACATTTTTGTTGCCTTCTGTTGGTTTTTAAAAGCTTGCTAATCCTCTGCTTTCTCACAAATATTTACCTCCTCTTCGGCTTTTATCACAACTTTGACTTCCCTTGTTAGCCACGGTTGTCTCATCCTCCCTTTAGAATACTTCTGCATCTTTGGATGTATCTTCTGTGCCTACTAAATTTCTTCCAGAAATACCAGCTATTGTTGTTCTACTGTCAACCCTGCTCATGTCCCCTTCCAATCAAATTTGGCCAGCTCCTCTCTCAAGCCTCTGCAATCCCATTTACTCCACTGTAATACGGATACATCTGATTTTAGCTTCTCTTTCTCAAACATTAGTGTGAATTTGATGCTATTATGATTAATCCCCTAAGGGTTCCTTTGCCTTAAGCTCCCTAACCAAAACTAGATCATTGCATAACACCAAAACCAGAATTGCCATTCCCCTAGTGGGCTCAACAACAAGCTGCTCTAAAAAGCCAGCTCGTAGGCATTCTACAAATTTCATCTCTTGGGATCCAGTACCAACTTGATTTTCCCAATCTACACACATATTAAAATACCCTATGATTATTGCAACATTTCCCTTTTTACATGCCTTCTCTATTTCCTGCTGTAATTAGTAGCCCATGTTCTGGCTACTGTTCAGAGGTCTATATATAATTCCCATCATGGTCTTTTTACCCTTGCAGTTTCTTAACTCTACTCACAAGTATTCTATACCTTCTGATCCTATGTCACCTCTTTCTAAGGATCTGATTTCATTTTTTTACCAACAGAGTTACCCTACCCCATATGCCAACCTGCCAGTTCCTTTCAACACATTGTGTATCCTTGGATGTTAAGCTCCCAACTATCATCTTATTTCAGTCACGACTCAGTGATGCCCACAACATCATATCTGCCAGTCTCCAGCTGCGCCACAAGTGCTGTATATTGACTGTATTCAAGTATACCACTGCAGACCTGTATTCATCATCCTTTATGCTTTTGGCCTCTGTTACACTCCAATTTATCCCACTGACTGCAAGCTTGCCCTATCATCTGCCTGTCCTTCCGCACAAACTCACTACGCACTGCATTTTATTGTATTCCAACTGCCTATCCTCAGCCCTATCACTCCTGTTCCCCCCTCCCCCACCCCCCTCCGTGCTAAATTGTAGGCTGTATGTCTTATCCAGTGCAGTCTGGGGCTGAGGATCAGGTTCAGACACTGTAGCTTCACTGGAAATGTATAATAAACCTCATATATGTGTATAATTGTTTTTCTGTATCAGACTTGAAACAAAGAAGTGGTGTAGAAGACACTTTGAATAAATTAGAGGCCCATGTCTGCCCGATACCCAAATACACAGAACTTAGGGATTTATGGTGTACTCGTAACAGAATATTTGTAATTGAACATGTTATTCTAATTACAAATAAACAATAAAGTTTTTTTTCTGTTAGAATTTTCCTCTGCTAGCTTTCCTGAACTTGGGTGCAATAGTTACCAAAATAATTGGGAGGCCCACCTCTAATTCTAATTCTGGAGGAACCCAGCAGACCAGGTAACATCTATGGAAAAAAGCACAGTCGACATTTCGGGCCGAACCCTTACGTCAGTCCTGCCAAAGGGTTTTGGCCTGAAATGTCAACTGTACTTTTTTCCAAAGATACTGCCTGGCCTGCTGGATTCCTCCAGTATTTTGTGTGTCTTTCTTAGATTTCCAACATCTGCATATTTTCTCTTGTTTCTAATTCTAATTCCTTGAGTCTACTTTGGCTTTCATGGCTAGAACAGGTTCTTCTTATTCTTCCTCTCTTCATTCTAAAGCAGTAATGTGGGTAACTAGATCATAATCCCTCTTTGACATCCCTGTTACCACTCCTTGGGATCACTTGGTCGATGGTGGTAGTAAGCTAGGTGTAACTGCACTAAACTGTAAAAGAAATTGAGATAAAGCTTTCTCTTCACATGGACATCAGTCTCTGCTGAGACCTGCAAAATATATCCTTAAGTGTCTATTATATTGTAGGGTAACGTAATTGGGAGAAATGTACATAATTCACAACCAGCGACATTGAGTTGGGGTTTCATTTTAAGAGGCTGGTCTGACATGATGATGTTATTATGTAAAAAGTTTTTAATGCACTTATGTTATTGGGTTTTAGAGTTCAATACAACGTGTTGCGGGTTTTGTTAAACGTAATGTGCCTCACTTTGTATTATTTGTAGAAGCCTATATTGGTGACCCCAGTGCTTTAGGACGAGTTCGGGATTATCAAACATGTCGGCCAATGCAGGTGATTTGGAACTGGTGGAGCTTTGGGAGCAAAGTACCATCGCTTGGCTTGTACAAGCTGAGGTCCAGTTCACTCTGCAAGAAATCTTCACAAACAACACCAAATTCTACTAAGTGGTACTGCTGCTCAGCAATTCCATGGCTGTGAGAGTGGTGAGTCTGCTTGAACACCCGCCTGAACATAATAAATACCGATCGCTGAAAACTCAACCTTTTGTAGACTTCTGGACTACTGCCGTCGAAGCACGCCAAGCAGTTGCTCTCCTTACCCGGCCTCGATGATGGTAAGCCTTCAAAGCTAATGCACCACATGCTGTTTATCCTGGGAAATCACCATCCTTGCTTTATTTTTAAAGAACTCTTCATGCAGCAAATTCCTGAGCAAGTTCACATAACCCTCGCAAATCACCCGTGAATTTGCTAAGATGGTTGATGCTCAGTCGGGCAGTGGTGCATCATTCCTCCTCCCTCCTCTACCTCAATAAGCCCGGTCAGCAAGGTCCCCAAGATAAGGATGCCCGCGGCTGTGAAACAGACAACGCCAGGCCTCTGCTTTTACCAGGTTCACTTTGGTAGGAACGCTAGGAAGTACTGACTGCCTTGCGGCTTCGACAGCGCCACCACATCAGGACATCAGAGGCCTCTGAACACCACGGGCTCCAGCTGCCAGGGTCGTCTACTGTTCATTATGAGCACCCTTTCAGGGCGACGCTTCCTGTGTGACATGGGTGCTCAAGTGAGCGTGCTGCCAGCATTGCCTATTGATGGGAAGGCAGAGAGAGATGAAACCTCGCTGGAGGCCACGAATGACAGCGGGATCAAGACTTACAGGTCACGATGGGTGATGCTCTGCTTCAATGGGCGATATTACTCACGGGGCTAGGTCTTGACTAAAGTGGTTAGATCTTTGCTCAGCACATATTTTCTGTGTGCCCAAGGGCTGTTAGTTGATCTTAAGAACAGCCGGCTTGTGGATGTCAAGGACATTGGTTCATTACCCTGCTCCCCTAGTAAATTCCCCACAATGACTCTGTCAAGTGCATGCCCCACCACATGTGAGTTTACTTGACTGTTGGGTGAATTCCCAAACATCACCAAGCCCACATTCTTCACTACAGTCACAAAACATGGGGTCAAACACCACATTCCCCCAACTGGCCTGACAGTCCATGCCTGTGCATGTAGACTGGACCCAGAAAAGCTGGCAGCCGTGAAGGCTGAGTTTGCCAACATGGAAAGGCTCAGAAATGTACGCCCGTTGAATAGCCCTTGGGCTTTACCCCTCTACATGGTCTCTAATTCTGATGGTGGTTGCAGCCCATGTGTTGATTACCAATACCTTAACGAGGCCAACCCTCCCCACCTCCAATCATTAACCGGTCCCACACATTCAAGACTTTCAATACGTTTAGCCGGCAAGTTAATTTTTTCCAAAATTGATCTAGTTAGGGGCTACCATTAGATACCTGTGTGCTGGGAGGAGATTCCCAGCACAACTGTGATAATTCCATTTGACCTCTTTGGGTTTTTGTGCATGCTGTTCCAACTGAAGAATGCGCCATAGACTTTCCTATGGCTGATGGACTCTGTATTAAAAGACTTCAACTTTCTTTTTGTTTATCTGGATGACATATTTAACGCCACTGCATCCAAATCTGAACACGTATCTAATCTCTGCACACTTTTCGAACACTAAGGCCAACACGGGTTGATTATTAACCCTGCTAGATCCAGGTTTGGGTTGTCAACCACTGACTTTCTTAACCATCCCATCTCTGCAGAAGGTGCAAAACCTCTCCCATCAAAGGTAGCAGGTATTATGAAGTTCCCACTGCCACGCACTACAAAAAAATCTACAGGGGTTTTTAAGTATGGTCACTTTCTATCATCACTTCATTCTGCGAGCTGCTGAAATTAAGCTCCCCCTGTATTGTGTGCTGAAAGGCAATGCCCCCTATCACGTGCGTGACTGGACAGCAGACATGACCAGGGTATTTGATAATACCAAATGAACTCTTCCATGCAACGCCACCAGCACACCTACTTCCCAACTGATGCTTCAGGCTATGCTGTGAGCACTATGCACGAACAGTTGGTCAGAGGTATGTGGTGGCTGCTCACCTTCTTCAGACAGCAGCTCCATCTCCCCGAAAGGAAGTACAGCACATTTGACCATGAGTTTGTCAGTCTCTATCTGGCTGTCCGCCATTTTCATTTTCTCCAAGAATGTCGCCATTTCACAGCGTTCATTGATCACAAATCCCTTGTGCACATGATAGCCAAAATATCAGACCCTTGGTCTGCATGGCGGCAGCACCACATAGCCTACATATCTGAGTTCACAACAGATTTACAACATATCAAAGGGACAAATAAAGCCTTGGCTGATTGCCCCTCATGGCCATTCCTCACACATAGGAATTGATTAGGCCGGCATGGCAGCCAACCAAGATGACTACGCTTACCGAACTATAGTCATGAGCCAGCGGTTGATTGGCTGACATTAGGTTTGGGGAAGCTGGGATTTTATTCCTGTGCGATGTCTCAACTGGTCGGCCTCCCTCCTTCGTGCCTGCAAACTGGAAATGGACTATTTCTGACTCTGTACGTGGCCGCTCACATCCAGGCCTGTAGGCCTCACTGAAGCTGGTTGCACTAAAGTTTGTCTGGCACAGACTCAGAAAGGATGCGCGTGATTGGACCACAGCTTGTGTGGAGTGCCAGTGGGCAGAAGTTAGCTGTCATGTTCAGGCACTATTGGCACCTTTTGAGGTCCCATAGCAAACGTGGCTCGGGCATTCATCAGCATCTGGGTTGCTCAGTTTGGCACCCCAGCTGATATTTCCTCTGACTGCGGTTCCCAATTCATTTCAGGCCGCTGGGATGTGATGGCCCAGAGCTTCGGTGTTATGATACATCATGCACAGTCCAATAGCCTAAGTGAGTGGTTTCACTGCTCCTTAAAGGCTGCTCTGAGGGCTTCCCTGACCAATGAGTGTTGGCATGATCAGCTCATATTGGTCTTGCTGGGGCTCAGAGCTGCTCCAAAAGAGGACCAGCCTACATCCGTGGCTGAGTTGGTATATGGGCAGCCGTTATGAGTGCCAGGTAATTTCATACCTGACACTGTGACCACCTGGTGGCCCTCTCAACCGTGTTCCACCCTCCTCAGTAAATTCAATTCCTTTTCACCTATTCCTACCTCCCATCATGGTGTACAGCACTCTTGGGTTCCTGTTGACCTACATTCTGCCTCGTTTGTTTTCGTCTGCCATGATGCACACCAACAGCCACTTAAGCACCCTTACAATAACCCATTCCATACTTTTGAATGGGGAGAAAAGACTTTCATCATAGATAAGAGGGGTAAACCCGAATGTATTTCAGTCAATTGCTTTAAACCGGCCCATCAGGATTTGGAGTATTCTGCTGCCATACCCCTGGCGTTACAACATGATCATGAGTGTGTTAATGCATCTCTGGATAAGCCACGGTTCCTTCACCCATAGACAACAGGACCCGAGCCGGGCGACTCGTCTGAACTCCAGACAGGATCACAGTGCAGGTTTTAGTGAGTTCAGAGGGGGGCGCAACATAATTGGGAGAAATGTACATAATCCACATCCACCAACATTAAATTGGGGTTTTGCTTTAAGAGGCTGGTCTGATGTGATGACATTATTATGTAAAAGGTTTTTAGTGCACTTTTGTTGTTAGGTTTTGAAGTTTAATAAGATGTGTTACAAGTTTTGTTAAACATAAAACGTCTTATTTGCAGAAACATACAGTGCCCCTGAAAAACATATGGCTCAAATTCGGAGGTTTACATATATCAATTGACAACAATTCTCCTGAGGCAGTTATGTGTATGCAGCATGTCACTCTATGGAGAAATACTGAAGTGATTGGTGTGGGTTATCAATGTGCTCTTTATTTCCTGCTATTTAATCTCCTCCCATCCCTAAGCTCACACACTGTACATGTTCCTGCTTTAACCACAGTGCACAAAATGCACCCTGTGATAAACTGAGAGTCTTTTATTATGTATCTCCATTCTATAACATAAAAACAATCACAAATACGTTACAATGTGAGCAAGTAGGCACTAGTAATTTTGCAGATGCTGGGAATCCAGAGCAACACAGACAAAATGCTGAAGGAACTCAGCAGGTTAGGCAACATCTATGAATGAACAGTCGAACTTTTGGGCCGAGACTCTTCATCAGGACTGAGTTGTAATGTAGAATATTTTTGGTCTTTACTTCCTTCCCAGCTCTTCTAAAAGGAGTATAACAGTGACAGGAAAGGAAAAGATAGCAGAAACAATTGACAAGAGACTACGTTCACACAAAGGTGAATAATAATTAGATCCTTGCTGAGGCTAGGGACTATATTGTAGCAGGACTGCCATGGCCTCAGTAGGTTATTAGACTGCAGTTTTGTTTGCTCATTAACCCTCTGCATCATTAACTAGTTTCTGAAAAAAACACAAATGCTGAACTGGTACAATGTTTCTCCCACATTATTATTAGCTCAGTATATGAAATACGTATTGGAGTCATATTACTTGGGATAGTGAAATAAAACTGATCTTGTGAATATTATGTAGGCTCGATGTGAATGGTGTATAAATTTGGGTAAATACAGAATTTTTTGTTTCTTGCACTTTGATGAATATTTGCCATGGAATTTAATCATGTAGTCTGCTGTTCAACGAACCTACCTAATCTTTGGCGAACAGTTGTTTGTAAAGTAGTAGAGACAAATATTTGATTGCAATTTCACTGTATGAATTAACAGAAAAATTCACTGATTATTGATAATAACCTAATAGATTCAGAAATTCTCAGACAGCTTATACAAGTTTTCCTCAACAAAAAGCTAGTTACTGCCTATAGATTTAGTTCTATACTGCATGCTAGTTGCTCCTTGCATTTGTGACGTATACTGGAAACTCAGTATCAGTTGAGAAGAATAAACAGGAAAATGTAGCAGATAATTAGCATTATATCCTTCGTGCACAATCGGCAGCAGCAACACATAGTACATGCTGCTTTCTATTAGTCCAGGATATTGTTCATTAGATTAACAGCTTCAAATTCTGTCTGTTGCCAGGGACAAGAGGGGTGTGACTGCAACTGAGGCAAGTAGGAGAATCCAAAAGTTAATGTTGGAGGAGCAGCAGCCCTTCACCTTGCCCAACAGGTCTGAGCTTGTTGCTCCCTGTGAGGATGAGAATGGGGCTGCAGGAAGGATGGGCAACCAAATCATGGCAATGTGTTCAGGGAGCCATTCAAAAGAAGGGCGAGAAGGGAAAGTAGTTGTAATGGAGGATAGTATAGTCAGGGGAATATATCTGTTGCAAGGATCAAGAGTGCTGAAGGCTGTGTTGTTACATACCCCATGGGTATCTTGTGACTGTCTTATGAGCATGGCGTCATGGTCTTGCGGAGGTCACATGATGTAATTTTCCCACCAGTCTGAGGTCACATGATGACCTGTTCTCAACAGGTATATAAAGGGAAACCCTGGTGATGCAGTTAGTTTCAGTTGAGATGTTTTTTGCTTCATTAGTTACTCCGTAATGCTGTGTATTTGTTATGACGCAGTTTTGTTTCAAAACAGAGTTTTCCTTTCTATTTTAAGGAGCAAAGATTGGTGCTGGCAGTTTCATCAATTGCTGCCAGGTTTGTGTGTTGCATCTATAATTTTCCCTTTTCAGTAGTATTGGAGAGTGAAGACTTTATTAAAGGACGGGAACCTGAAGGATCAGAATAAAGTTGGAATCATTCAGCGGCTTTATAAAGGATTGACCTTATTAAGAATTCATTAGTAATATAGTGACCTGTATCTGAGATAACTCCTGCAAGAGCGGGGAAGTTGTGCAATGTTCACTCGCCAGGAAAAGGTCAGTTCATTTAAGCCATTTTATTTCCTTCGTCGTGAATCCTTTGGAGAATCAGCAGTAATGTCACGTCTTTGAGAAAATTCACTTCTAGAGAAGTCTCTCCTTATTGACTATGTGAATTTACCACTTTAAGAACTGTTTTCGCGTTTACCCTTTTAAGAACTGTTCCAGAGTTGCCGTATAGCAGTTAACTTCCGGTTAAGTTAGTCGCTTGAATACTTTTCGCTATTTGTTGAGCAGAGTTTAATAAATGTTTGTTTGTTTTTATGAAACCTGCCTCAATTGATAATTCATTGTTGCCGGTCACGTGACAGTGTTATCTGCCTAGTGCCCAGGTTCAGGAGCAGGAATTTGGAGCGGGAGGGGAAAGATCCAGTTGTCGTGGTTCATCTAGGTACCAACAACGTAGAGAAAACAAGGAAAGCAGTTCTGCTGAGGAAATCTGAGCATTCGGGTATTAAATTAAAATGCAGAACCAAAAAGGTGATCATCTCTGGCTTAAGGGCACAAAAGATTCTGCAGATGCTGGTATTCTAGAGCAACACACACAAAATGCTGGGGGAGCTCAACAGGTCAACCAGCATCTATGGAGAGAAAGAAACAGTCAATGTTTCAGGCCAAGACACAAACTGTTGACAGTTTTTCCCTTTACTTAGATGCTGCCTCATCTGCTGAGTCTCTCCAGCATTTTGTGTGTGTGAATCTCTGGATTCTTACCTGAATCATGTGCAATTGGGTTTGAATTCATGCAACATTGGCACCGGTATTGGTGAAGGAGGGAGCTGTTCTGATGGGATGGGCTCCATCAAAAACATACTGGGACCAGGTTCCTAGTAAATCCTGTTACTAGGGCTGCAGATAGGTCTTTAAACTATGGTATTGGCCGGGGTGTGGGGGAATGGCGGGTTCAACAGCTTGGAAAAGTATGAATAATGTAAAAGTGAAGGAGAGTGCAGGAGAGATTACTGAAGTTAACTTTGGGCAACATGGAAAAGGCTGGTGAAGACATGACTGAAGGTGTTATATTTGAATGTATGCAGTATATGAAATAAGGTAGATAGAAACATAGAAACATAGAAAACCTACAGCACAATACAGGCCCTTCAGTCCACAAAGCTGTGCCAAAAATGTCCTTACCTTAAAAATTACCCAGGGTTACCCATAGCCCTCTATTTTACTAAGCTCCATCTACCTATCCAGGAGTCTCTTAAAAGACCCTATTATATCTGCCTCCACCACCGTCACCAGCAGCCCTTTCCACGCACTCACCACTTTCTGCGTAAAAAAACTTACCCCTGACGTCTCCTCTGTACCTACTTCCAATCACCTTAAAACTGTGCCCTCTTGTGCTAGCCATCTCAGCCCTGGAAAAAAGCCTCTGACTATCCACACGATCAATGCCTCTCATTATCTTGTACACCTCTATCAGGTCAACTCTCACCCACCATCGCTCCAAGGAGAAAAAGCCTATTTTGCTCAACCTGTTCTCATAAGGCATGCTCCCCAATCCAGGCAACATCTTTGTAAATCTCCTCTGCACCCTTTCTAAGGTTTCTACATCCTTCATGTAGTGAGGCGATCAGAAATGAGCGCAGTACTCCAAGTGGGGTCTGACCAGGGCCCTATATAGCTGCAACATTACCTCTCAGCTCCTAAATTCAATTCCACGATTGATGAAGGCAAATACATCGTGTGCCTTCTTAACCACAGAGTCAACCTGGGCAGCAGCTTTGAGTGTCCTATGGACTCAGACCCCAAGATCCCTCTGACCCTCCACACTGCCAAGAGTCTTACCATTAATACTATATTCTACCATCATATTTGATCTACCAAAATGAACCACCTCACACTTATCTGGGTTGAACGCCATCTGCCACTTTTCAGTCCAGTTTTGCATCCTATCAATATCCCGCTGTAATCGCTGAAACCCCACTACACTATCGACAATACCCCGAACCTTTGTGTCATCAGCAAATTTACTTATCCATCCCTCCACTTCCTCATCCAGGTCACTTATAAAAATCATGAAGAAAAGGGGTCCCAGAACAGATCCCTGAGGCACACCACTGGTCACCAACCTCCACGCAAAATATGACATGTCTATAACCACACTTTTCCAGTTCTGGATCCACAAAGCAATGTCCCCTTGGATCCCATGTCTCCTTAATTTCTCAAGTCATATTTGATTGGTCCTATTCTCTCATGTCTTATCCTCTTGCTCTTCACATACTTGTAGAATGCCTTGGGGTTTTCCCTAATCATGTCCACCAAGGTCTTCTCATGGCCCCTTCTGGCTCTCCTAATTTCATTCTTAAACTCCTTCCTGATAGCCTTATACAGTAACCTTCTAGATCTCTATCATTACCTAGTTTTTAGAACCTTTCATAACCTCTTCTTTTCTTCTTGACTAAATTTACAACAGCCTTTGTACACCACGGTTCCTATACCCTAACATCCTTTCCCTGATGATCTTGTATTGCAGTTAGAAATTGGCAAGTATGACATTGTGAGCATTACAGAGTTCTGGTTGAAGAAAAGATGACAACTGGCAGCTTAACATCCAAGGATACACATCGTATTGTAAGGACAGACAGGTGGGCAGAGGGGGTGGTGTGGCTTGGTTGGTATCAAATCCTTAGAAAAAAAGACATAGAATCAGAAGACGTAGAATCCTTGTTCTGGTTTGTAACACCAGAAATGAATTGAAAGAAAAACACAGGAGCTGAGACATGGATTTTTTTCTTTTTCTTTTATCAGTGAGGCGCTCACATATGACTTGGTGACATAATGGTGTATGCCATTCACATACTTCTTATATTTAGTCATAATGAATTATGGAAACAAATAATGAAAGACTTCCATTTCTGCTGGTTCTTTAACCCATCACGGGGTATATGACAAAATAAACCTCTGGGGCCAACACTTTCATTTTGACCATGCCTGGATGACCAGCATGTACGTAGCTCCTCCAACACTTTAGCTCTCAGCTTGGATGGTACAACAACTCTCAGTCCCCACATAAGGTAACCCCCAATCAAGGACAAATTCATCCTGGCGCTGGTATAAATGGAGAAAATGGGATTTCTGTTGCACATTCCATCCATTTTGGTAGCCACATAGACTTGAGACAGTGTGGGATATTTTCTGTTTCCCTTTTGCATCCTCTCTGCCGTAATTGGGAGATTTTCCATTTGCATTAGGCAGAATAACGCAAGAAGAGGATCCACTTTTATAAAATTTTCCAGTTATTTCCTTTTCCAAGGGTAAACAGGGCAAGCCATCAGCATATCCATGATCAGCTGTCCTCTTGAATTTGATCTTGTAATAGTGTCCTCCAAGAACCAAAGCCCATCTCTGCATTTGTGCTGCTGATATTAGTGAAACACGCACCTGTGGATCAAAAATGGACACTCGAGGTTGATGATCGGTAACAAGGGTAAACTCTCCCCCATAGAAGTACTGATTAAAATGTTTTATATCCCAAACCAGACACAAGGTCTCTCTTTCAATCTGTGTGTAATTCTTCTCTGTAGTGGGAAGGGAACATACATTTATTCTGGGGTGTTCACTTCCATCATTCATAACATGTGACATGGCTACACCTATACCATAAAGTGAGGCATCACAAAACTGTACACTTTTCCAGTCATTGCACTCAGCAACACTGGCACTCATTTTTCATTAGTTATTTGCTATCCTTCAAAATACTGTGTAATTTGTTCAGTATACATCATCCAGTTATCTGTTGTGCAATCAAATGTGTCTATCTTTCTAACGTAGCCGGCCATTTCTGCTTTTATTTATTGATCATTATTATTGCCTGATATTCTCTATTTATGAACCAATGGCCATACTTGTTGCTTGTTAACTTCATATGTCTGCTACCTTTTTTTCCAACTTGAACCACTCTCTCCACTTCCAATGGAAAACACATTGCACCTCAAAAGGTAGGTAGTTGTCTTGTTTTTTTTTAAACATGCTTATCGCCAATGTTTTGCTTTGTAACTCCAGAAACTAATTAGAAGAAGGACACAGGGGCCAGCACACGTGCTATTTAGCTTTTTTCCCCGTTTTTTTTATAGAGAAGCCCTCACATATGACCTGGTAGCAGAACAATGTATGCCATTCAAGTGCTTCTTACATAAAACTCAGAATGAATTACGTAAGCAAACAAAGAACACTTAAACAAACAATATAATTACAATATTACTCAAATATTACTGAAACATTAAATACAATATACTTGTGGATAAAGTTAAGAAACTGCAAGGATTTAAAATATCCTGATGGCAATTATATACTGTATGGGCCACGAAAAAGTGTGCAGGTTGTGGGGTACAAATTACAACGGGAGATAGAAAAGGCATTTAAAAAGGGCAATGTTGCAATTAGTCTGATGAGTCATATATGAAGCACCGGTTATGAATCATCATAAAGAGAGCATGAAACTGAGGATCACACAAGAGCAGTGCAGCTTCATTGAAGATAGTGGAACACAAGATCGAATCTTCAGTCTTAGAATGATTTGTGAGCACACCACCGAGGTCCAGAAAGACCTACACCCAAGTTTCTTCGATTATAGCAAAGCTTTTGAAAAGATGAGGCATGAAGAGCTTATAAAAATCCTTCAGCACCTGGATGTAGATGGGAAAGATCGGAGTCATTAGATCAAGCAAAGGGCAAAGAACAAAGAGCAGGAATGAGTCATGATTTTATCCAGATTAAGAAGGGAATCAGACAAGATTGTGTTCTCTCACGTGACCCATTTAACCTTTATAGCAAAGTGATTCAAAGATAAATTAGTAGTATATCTATAACTGGTGGATGCAATTTGAATAACCAACAATATATAGATGACACAGTGTCGACAGCTACTTCTAAAAGGAAGCTCCAAGAAATACTAGATAACTTCGTCAGAGAAAATGCAATGAGAGGATTAACTATCAACTGCAAGAAGACCAAATGTATAGTTGTCACAAAGTAGAAAGAAATACAGAAATGTGAACTGAAACTGGGCAATCAAAAAAAAAACATGAAAGTTCAGTTATTTAGAGAGCGCAATTACATCTGACAGTAGGGCTGATGTTGAAATTAGAAGAAGGATTGGAATTGCTAAATGCATGTTTGAGCGGCTACTAAAGAATGACATCATTTCTGTGCACACGGAACTCAGAGTGTTGTGGTGCTATGTTCAGTCCACATTAACAAATGGAAGCGAAAGTTGGACAATATCAATGAGGGAAGACTTGGAGCTGTAGAAATGTGGTTTTTGAGAAGAAAATTGAAAATATTGTGGAAAGACAGAGTCGCAAATGAGAAAGTGCTGTGAAATAAGAAGAGAGTTGATATCATCAATCAGGAAAAGGCAGATGGAACTTTTGGGACATGCACTGAGGAAAGAGAATCTTGAACATCTCGCAGTGATGAGAAAAATTGATGGAAAAAAAGTTGTGCCTGACAGCACATGATATTCATGAGTTATATCAGGGATGGATGACCATGATTTCCCATGTAATACAACACAGCACATAATGATGATGATGATAAATGTTGCAATATGCATATGAGATTTCAATATGCAGCTAGATTGGGAAAATCAGGTTTGCGCTGGATACTATGATATGGCTTTTTAGAGCAGCTTGTGGTTGAGCCCAAAAGGGAAAAGGCAATTCTGCATTGGGTGTTCCGTAATGAACCAGCTTTGATAGAGAAATTAAGATAAAGGAACCCTTAAGAGACAGTGATCATTGTAAGATAAAATTCACCCTTCAGTTTGAGAGGAAGAAGCTAAAAGTGGATCTATTGGTATTAGAGTTGAGTAAAATGAACTACAGAGACATGGGAGAGAACCTGGTCAAAGTTAATTGGAAGGGGATACTAGAAACCATAGAAACCATAGAAAAACCACAACACAAAAACAAGCCTTTTGGCCCTTCTTAGCTGTGCCGAACCATTTTCTGTCTTGTCCCACTGACCTGCACATGGACCATATTCCTCCAAACACCTCCCATCTATGTATCTGTCCAATTTATTCTTAAATGTTAAAAAAGAACCTGCATTTACCACCTCGTCTGGCAGCTCATTCCACACTCCCACCACTCTCTGTGTGAAGAAGCCCCCCCAATGTTCCCTTTAAACTTTTCCCCCTTCACCCTTAACCCATGTCCTCTGGTTTTTCTCTCCCCTTGCCTCAATGGAAAAAGCCTGCTTTCATTCACTCTATCTATACCTATCATAATTTTATATACCTCTATCAAATCTCCCTTCATTCTTCTATGCTCCAGGGAATAAAGTCCTAACCTATTCAACCTTTCTCTGTAACTGAGTTTCTCAAGTCCTGGCAACATCCTTGTAAACCTTCTCTGCACTCTTTCAACCTTATTAATATCCTTCCTGTAATTTGGTGACCAAAACTGATCACAATACTCCAGATTTGGCCTCACCAGTGCCTTATACAACCTCACCATAACATTCCAGCTCTTATACTCAGTACTTTGACTAATAAAGGCCAATGTACCAAAAGCTCTCTTTATGACCCTATCTACCTGTGACGCCACTTTTAGGGAATTTTGTATCTGTATTCCCAGATCCTTCTGTTCCACTGCACTCCTCAGTGCCTTACCGTTTACCCTGTATGTTCTACCTTGGTTTGTCCTTCCAAAGTGCAATACCTCACACTTGTCTGTATTAAATTCCATCTGCCATTTTTCAGCTCATTTTTCCAGCTGGTCCAAATCCCTCTGCGAGCTTTGAAAACCTTCCTCACTGTCCACTAAACCTCCAATCTTTGTATCGTCAGCAAATTTGCTGATCCAATTTACCACATTATCATTCAGATCATTGATATAGATGGCAAATAACAATGGACCCAGCACTGATCCCTGTGGCACACCACTAGTCACAGGCCTCCACTCTGAGAAGCAATCTTCTACTACCACTCTTTGGCTTCTTCCATTGAGCCAATGTCTAATCCAATTTACCACTTCTCCGTGTATACCTAGTGACTGAATTTTCCTAACTAACCTCTCATGCGGGACCTTGTCAAAGGCGTTACTGAAGTCCATGTAGGCAACATCCACTGCCTTCCCTTCATCCACTTTCCTGGTAACCTCCTCAAAAAACTCCGATCGATTGGTCAAACATGACCTACCATGCACAAAGCCATGTTGACTCTCCCTAATAAGTCCCTGTCTATCCAAATGCTTGTAGATTCTGTCTCTTAGTACACCCTCTAATAACTTACCCACTACCGACGTCAAACTTACTGGCCTATAATTTCCCGGAACACTTTTTGATCCTTTTTTAAGCAACAGAACAACATGAGCCATCCTCCAATCCTCCAGCACTTCACCTGTAGACACCGACATTTTAAATATATCTGCCAGGGCCCCTGCAATTTCAACACTTGTTTCCTTCAAGGTCTGAGGGAATACCCTGTCAGGTCCTGGGGATTTATCCACTTTAATTTGCCTCAAGATAGCAAGCACCTCCTCCTTTTCAATTTGTACAGTTTCCATGATCTCACTACTTGTTTCCCTTAATTCCATAGACTTCATGCCAGTTTCCTTAGTAAGTACAGACGCAAAAAACCCATTTAAGATCTCCCTCATTTCTTTTGGTTCTGCGCATAGCCGACCACCCTGATCTTCAAGAGGACCAATTTTATCCCTTACAATCCTTTTACTCTTAATATACCTGTAAAAGCTCTTTGGATCATCCTTCACTTTGACTGCCAAGGCAATCTCATGTCTTCTTTTAGCCCTCCTGATTTCTTTCTTAAGTATTTTCTTGCATTTTTTATACTCCTCAAGCACCTTATTTACTCCCTGTTTCCTGTACATGTCATACAACTCTCTCTTCTTCTTTATCAGAGTTGCAATATCTCTTGAGAACCAAGATATGCAATGGCAATCATTTAAAGATCGCATGGATGAACTACAACAATTGTTCCTCCCAGTTTGGCAAAAGAATAAACCAGGGAAGGTAGTGCACCCGTGCACTACCAAGGGAAATTAGGGATAGTATCAATTCCAAAGAAGAAACATGCAAATTAGCCAGAAAAAGTGGCACACCTGAGGACTGGGAGAAATTCAGAGTCCAGCAGAGGAGGACAAAGGGCTTAATTAGGAAAGGGAAAATAGATTATGAGAGAAAGCTGGCAGGGAACATAAAAATGGACTGTAAAAGCTTTTATAGATATGTGAAAAGAAAACGATTGGTTAAGACAAATGTCGGTCCCTTACAGTCAGAAACAGGTGCATTGATCATGGGGAGCAAAGGACATGGTAGACCAATTGAATAACTACTTTGGTTCTGTCTTCACTAAGGAGGACATAAATAATCTTCCAGAAATAGTAGGGGCCGATGGTCTAGTGAGATGGAGGAAGTGAGGGAAATACATGTTAGTAGGGAAGTGGTGTTAGGTAAATTGAAGGGATTGAAGGCAGATAAGTCCCCAGGGCCAGAAGGTCTGCATCCCAGAGTGCTGAAGGAAGTAGCCCAAGAAATAGTGGACGCAATAGTGATAATTTTTCAAAACTCTTTAGATTCTGGATTAGTTCCTGAGGATTGGAGGTGGCTAATGTAGCCCCGCTTTTTAAAAAAGGAGGGAAAGGGAAACCAGGGAATTATAGACCGGTAAGCCTGACATCGGTGGTGGGGAAAATGCTAGAGTCAGTTATCAAAGATGCGATAACAGCACATTTGGAAAGCAGTGAAATCATCGGACAAAGTCAGCATGGATTTGTGAAAGGAAAATCATGTCTGAGGAATCTCATAGAATTTTTTGAGGATGTAACTAGTAGAGTGGATAGGGGAGAACCAGTGGATGTGGTATATTTGGATTTTCAAAAGGCATTTGACAAGATCCCACACAGGAGATTAATGTGCAAGCTTAAAGCACACAGTATTGGGGGTATGGTATTGATGTGGATAGAGAATTGGTTGGCAGACAGGAAGCAAAGAGTGGGAATAAACAGGACCTTTTCAGAATGGCAGGCAGTGACTAGTGGGGTACTGCAAGGCTCAGTGCTGGGACACAAGTTGTTTACAACATATATTAATGACTTAATGCAGCATCTCCAAGTTTGCGGATGACACGAAGCTGGGCGGCAGAGTTAGCTGTGAGGAGGATGCTAAGAGGATGCAGGGTGACTTGGATAGGTTAGGTGAGTGGGCAAATTCATGGCAGATGTGGATAATGTGGATAAATGTGAGGGTGTCCACTTTGGTGGCAAGAACAGGAAAACAGATTATTATCTGGATGGTGGCCAACTAGGAAAAGGGGAGGTGCAACGAGACCTGGGTGTCATTGTACACCAGTCATTGAAAGTGGGCATGCAGGTACAGCAGGTGGTAAAAAAGGCGAATGGTATGCTGGCATTCATAGTAAGAGGATTCGAGTACAGGAACAGGGAGATACCACTGCAGTTGTACAAAGCCTTGGAAAGACCACACCTAGAGTGCTGTGTGCAGTTTTGGTCCCCTAATCTGAGGAAAGACATTCTTGCCATAGAGGGAGTACAAAGAAGGTTCACCAGATTGATTCCTGGGATGGCAGGACTTTCATATGATGAAAGACTGGATCGACTAGGCTTACACTCTCTGGAATTTAGAAGATTGAGGAGGGATCTGATTGAAACGTATAAAATTCTAAAGGGATTGGACAAGCTAGATGAAGGAAGATTGTTCCCGATGTTGGGGAAGTCCAGAATGAGGGGTCACAGTTTGAAGATAAAGGTGAAGCCTTTTAGGACTGAGATGAGGAAAAACTACTTCACACAGAGAGTGGTGAATCTGTGGAATTCTCTGCCACAGGAAACAGTTGAGGCCAGTTCATTGGCTATATTTAAGAGGGAGTTAGATAAGGCCCTTGTGGCTAAAGGGATCAGGGGTATGGAGAGGAGACAGGTATAGGGTTCTGAGTTGGATGATCAGCCATGATCATACTGAATGGCAGTGCAGGCTCAAAGGGATGAATGCACCTATTTTCCATGTTTCTTTGTTTCTAAGGTTCCTTATTCCTATTCATTTTGCCTTTAATCCTGACAGGAACATACAAGCTCTGCACTCACAAAATTTCTCCTTTGAAGGCTTCCCACTCACCGATCACATCCTTGCCAGAAAGCAATCTGTCCCAATCCACGCTTTTTAGATCCTTTCTCATTTCTTCAAATTTGGCCTTCTTCCAGTTAAGAACCTCAACCCTAGGACCAGATCTATCTTTAACCATGATCAAGTTGAAACTAATGGTGTTATGATCACTGAAACCAAAGAGCTCCCCTACACACACTTCCGTCACTTGTCCTTACTCGTTTCCTAACAGGAGATCCAATATTGCATCCTCTCTAGTTGCTACCTCTATATATTGATTTAGAAAACTTTCCTGAACACATTTTACAAACTCTAACCCATCTAGACCCCTAACAGTATGGGAGACCCAATCAATATGTGGAAAATTCAAATCCCCTACCACCACAACTTTATGTTTCCTGCAGTTGCCTGCTATCTCTCTGCAGATTTACTCCTCCAATTCTCGCTGACTATTGGGTGGTCTATAATACTACCCCACTAATGTGGCCATACCTTTCCTGTTTCTCAGCTCCACCCATAAGGACTCAGTAGACAAGCCCTCTAATCTGTTCTGCCTGAGCACTGCTGTAACATTTTCCCTGATAAGCAATGCTACCCCCCACCTTTCATTTCTCTGCCTCGATCACATCTGAAACACCAGAACCCTGGAATATTAAGCTGCCAGTCCTGCCCCTCCTGCAGCCAAGTTTCACTAATTGCTATAACGTCATAATTCCACGTGTCAATCCATGCCCTCAACTCGTCTGCCTTCTTCGCAATACTCCTAGCATTGAAATATATACACCTCAGAAGATTTTTACCACCACTCACAACCTTTCTATTTGCAGCTTTGCTTGAACTTTTAACATCATTTATTTTCACCCCAGCACCACTGTCTGCTCTGGCACTCTGGTTCCCATCCCCCTGCAAATCTAGTTTAAAGCCTCCCCAATAGCACTAACAAACCTCCCTGAAAGGATATTGGTTCCCCTGTAGTTCAAGTGTAACCCGTCTCCCTTGTACAGGCCCCACCTGCCCCAGAAGAGGTCCCAATGATCCTGAAATCTGAAACCCTGCCCCCTACACCAGTTCCTCAGCCACTTGTTCATCCTCCAGAGCATCCTATTCTTACCCTCACTGGCACGTAGCACAGATAGCAATCCTGAGATTACCACCCTCGAGGTCCTGCTTTTCAACTTCCTACCAAGCTCTCTATATTCACTCTCCAGGACCTCCTCACTCTTCCTTGTTATGTCATTTGTACCGATGTGCACCACGACATCTGGCTGATCACCCTCCCACTTCAGAATGTCATGCAAGCGATCAGAGACATCCTTGACCCTGACACCCGAGAGGCAACAAGCCATCCTGGATTCTCTGTCACGACCACAGAACCTCCTATCTGCACCTCTAACTATCGAGTCCCCTATCACTACCGCTCTCCTCTTTTTCCACCCTCCCTTCTGCACTGCAGAGCCAGACTCAGTGCAAGAGATCTGGCTGCTGCAGCTTGTCCCAGGTAAGTCATTCCCCTCCCCCCCACAACAGTATCCAATGCGGTATACTTGTTGTTGAGGGGAATGGCCACAGGAGAACCCTGCTCTGCCTGCCCTTTCCTCTTCCCTCGCCTGAAAGTGACCCAATTTCCTGTGCAAACACGAGGAATTCTGCAGATGCTGGAAATTCAAGCAACACACATTAAAGTTTCTGGTGAACACAGCAGCATCTCTAGGAAGAGGTACCGTCGACATTTCGGGCCGAGACCTTTCGTCAGGACTAACTGAAGGAAGAGCTAGTAAGAGATTTGAAAGTGGGAGGGGGAGGGGGAGATCCAAAATGATAGGAGAAGACAGGAGGGGGAGGGATGGAGCCAAGAGCTGGACAGGTGATTGGCAAAAGGGATATGAGAGGATCATGGGACAGGAGACCCAGGGAGAAGGAAAGGGGGTGTGGGGGAAAAATCCAGAGGATGGGCAAGGAGCATAGTCAGAGGGACAGAGGGAGAAAAAAGAGAGAGAGAGAAAGAATGTGTGTATATAAATAAATAACGGATGGGGTACGAGGAGGAGGTGGGGCATTAGCGGAAGTTAGAGAAGTCAATGTTCATGCCATTAGGTTGGAGGCTACCCGGACAGAATATAATGTGTTGTTCCTCCAACCTGAGTGTGGCTTCATCTTTACAGTAGAAGAGGCAGTGGATAGACACATCAGAATGGGATGGGATGTGGAATTAAAATGTGTGGCCACTGGGAGATCCTGCTTCCTCTGGCAGACAGAGCATAGGTGTTCAGCAAAATGATCTCCCAATCTGTGCCGGGTCTCGCCAATATATAGAAGGCCACATCGGGAGCACCGGACACAGTATATCACCCCAGCCGACTCACAGGTGAAGTGTCGCCTCACCTGGAAGGACTGTCTGGGGCCCTGAATGGTGGTAAGGGAGGAAGTGTAAGGGCATGTGTAGCACTTGTTCCACTTACAAGGATAAGTGCCAGGAGGGAGATCAGTGGGGAGGGATGAGGGGGGACGAATGGACAAGGGAGTCACGTAGGAAGCGATCCCTGCAGAAAGCGGGGGGGGGTGGTGGGAGGGAAAGATGTGCTTAGTGGTAGGATCCTGTTGGGGGTGGCGGAAGTTACGGAGAATAATATGTTGGACCCGGAGGCTGCTGGGGTGGTAGGTGAGGACCAGGGGAACCCTATTCCTAGTGGGGTGGCGGGAGGATGGAGTGAGAGCAGATGTGCGTGAAATGGGGGAGATGCGTTTGAGAGCAGAGTTGATGGTGGAGGAAGGGAAGCCCCTTTCTTTAAAAAAGGAGGACACCTCTCTCGTCCTGGAATGAAAAGCCTCATCCTGAGAGCAGATGCGGCGGAGACAGAGGAATTGCGAGAAGGGGATGGCATTTTTGCAAGAGACAGGGTGAGAAGAGGAATAGTCCAGATAGCTGTGAGAGTCAGCAGGCTTATAGTAGACATCAGTAGATAAGCTGTCTCCAGAGATAGAGACAGAAAGATCTAGAAATTTCCTGTGCTCTGCTCCTTTGGCGTAACTACCTCCCTATAGCTACTAACTATAATCTCCTCATTCTCCCTAGCAAGGTACTAGTAGAGTCATAATGGCAGGAGTTTCTGGGAGTAAGTTGGAAGATGCAAAAGTATTCGTAGAAGTCTTGGCTGACAAAGAAAATCAAAGACAGCTTACAAGCAAAAGAGATGGCATACAATATAGCAAAAATTAGTGAGAAGCTAGAGGATTGGAGAGCTTTTCAAAATCAACATAAAGCAATGAAAGAAAAGTAGAAATATGAAGATAAGCAAGCTAGCCAATGATACAAAAGAGAATACCAAAAGCTTTTTCAGATATAAAGAGTAAAAAGAGACAAGAATGGACATCGGATTACTGGGAAATTACATTGGAGAGATTGTAATGGGGGACAAAGAAATGGTGGTCAAACTGAATAAATATTTTGCATCAGTCTTCACCATGGAAGACTCTAGTAGCATGCCAGAAATTTGAAAATGTTAGAGAGCCGAAGTGAGTGTGCTCACTTTTATTAAGGAGAACGTCTTTGAGAAGCTGAAGGGTTTGAAGATAAATAAATCACCTGGACAAGCTAGACCAGGGTTCGCAAAGAGGTAGCTGAGGAGATTGTGCAGGCATTAATAGAGATCTTTCAAGAATCACTAGATATTGGAATGTTTTCAGGGCACTGGAAATCACAAATGTCAGTCCATTCTTTAAGAAGAGAGGGAGGCAAAAGATAGGAAATCATGGGCCATTTAGCCTGACCTCAGTGGCTGGCAAAATATTAGAGTCCATTATTAAGGATGAGGTTTCAAGGTACTTAGAAGTACATTATAAAATAGGCTGAAATCAGCACGGGGAATCTGGCCTGACAAATCTTTTAAAATTCTTTGAGGAAATAACAGGCAGTACATAGAAAGAAGAGTCAGTGGATGTTGTTTACTTGGATTTCAGAAGGCTTTTAATAAGGTGCTGCACAAGAGGCTGCTAAACAAGATAAAAGCCCATGGTATTATGGGAAAGATACTAGCATGGATTGAAGATTCAATGACAGGCAGAAGCCAAATAATGGGAATAAAGAAGGCATTTTCTGGTTGGCTGTCCGTGACAAGTAGTGTTCTGCAGTGGTTGATGTTGTATCCACTACTTTTCACATTATATGTTAATGATCTGTATCATGGAACTGAGAGCCTTGTTGCCTAGTTTGTGGTTGATAAAAAGATAGGTGGAGGGGCAGGTAGTCTTCAGGAAGCAGGGAGTCTGCAGAAGGACATAGACAGATTAGGGGAATTGGCAAGGAAGTGGGCGATGCCAGCTATGTTCAAATGGTAGAGCAGACTTGAAGGGCCTTATGGCCCAGTTCTGATCCTATGTTTTATGGTCTTATGGTCTAATAATTTGATATTAATTCCCCAACCCCCACTATTGTTAACTTAGGAATTCTGTTCATTGTACTTTCGAACAACCTAAACAGCCTCCACTTACTTTGCAAGCTATCTCGATTTATTGGATGAAAAACTCAACAAGAGATTTGTTACATTGGAAGTAATGTTGAAGAAGAATCAAAGTAAAACGATAGCACTTGGAAAAGAGAGCGAAAAACAGCAAAGGCAAATTTCAGAGCTTACCGATGTGGGGAAACAGAAGGATTCCAGAATGATTTCTTTGGAAAAGAAATTAAATTCGACTACTCGTATATTGGAGCAGTATAAAGCCAAGATTATTGACTTGGAAAGTTGTAGTCGCAGGCAGAATTTGCAAATAATAGGACTCAGTGAAGATGTTGAGAGTGGGGACCTTACTAAATTTTTTTCTCAATTTTTAATGGAAGTCTTTGGCTCAGATGTCTTCTTTTCCCCTCCAATACTTGATAGCGCGCACCGATTGCTAAAACCAAAACCCAAGAAAGAGTTACATCCGTGTCCTGTAATTCTCCGGTTTCACTATGTGAGTACTAAGGAGCACTTAATTCGAATTGATCGTCAGAAAGGAATTATTGTTCATCAAAATCTTAAGTTTCGTTTGGTTGAAGATTATTGCCCCGAGGTATTCCAAGAAAGATTGTGTTTTAAATTGGTGATGTCGGATCCCTATGAAAGGAATTTTCAACCAGCACTGTTATACCCCACCTGCTTAAGAGTTGTTTTACCCAATAATTCATTTAAATGGTTTAAAACCGTGGATGACGCACAACAATTTCTCGAAGAACATTCCTTGAGCTCGGATGTTTAATTAATTTACCGTTCTTTTGAGTTTGCATACACCTGGTTTATTAGTTAATAACCACCATATAGATTCAGACATTTTACATTCGTAGAGCTTTGGCCTTGGGCTGAGTCATTTGGTACTTTGTTTTCGTTTTTGTCTGCTCTATGTTAATATCCCTTTTCTTTTCCTTGATTATTTTACTTTTAAGCATCTGTTTTAGAAAATTATTAAGACTCTGACTTGGCGATCATTTAATTTTTCTTGAAATATTATTAAGATTATACTCTGCTTTATTTCTTAAGATCAAATCTTTTAAAATAGTCTGTAAAGGTTTTTTTTCATCTAACTGTTTGGCATTCCATTTGCAATGTTTAGACTATGGGCGGTTTTTATTTTATTTTGTATAGTTGGAAATTTGTCATCAAGAGAGATGAGGGTCGGGTGGTTCTTAGTTAGTTTATTGGCTGCCTATTGGCCAAGTTTCGGGGCTTTGTGGGAGGGGGAGGGGATTATTTTTACTTTAGTTTTTTTCACTTGGGCTGACTTGAAACTTCAAAAATGTCTGTATTGCCATAGCTTCCAGTTCCTCTTTAAACTTTTGCTCCTCTTCCTGATTCATAAGTTTCCTGTGCAATTTGGTTAACCCTTTACTTACCATATAGTTTATTTAAGGAAAATGGATAATATTATTGACTTTGTTTCATGGAACATGAATGGTTTGAATCATCCAATCAAATGGAACAAGATTTTTAAAGTTTTTCAGAGATTGAATGCTCAGATTATTTTTGCGCAGGAGACTCATGTGAGGAAGGAGGATAGTCAGCAGTTTTTTAGGTTTTGGAAAGAACAACAGTTTCATTCAAATTCATCGACCAAAGTGAAAGGTGTTTCCATTTTTATAGATTCTTCAATCTCATTTGTTCATCATGATATAATCTCAGACCCATATGGTAGATTTCTATTAATTACTGGTTTACTTCA
This sequence comes from Mobula birostris, assembly GCF_030028105.1. Classification (NCBI taxonomy): domain Eukaryota; kingdom Metazoa; phylum Chordata; class Chondrichthyes; order Myliobatiformes; family Myliobatidae; genus Mobula; species Mobula birostris. The sequence continues at coordinate 156,546,051 of NC_092372.1, read as the reverse complement.
TAATTAAAAAGTAGTTTTGGTTAATGTTTATACACCAAATATTGATTATCCTGAATTCTTTAAACATTTATTTGTATCTCTTCCTAATTTAAATGAATATGTTTTAATAATGGGCAGTGATTTTAATTGTTGTTTGAATTCTATGATGGATAGGTCTGCGCCCAATCAGGCACTTACAAAAAAATCTGCTATTTGTATTAATACCTTTTCAGTTGAATCGGGAATTTTAGATATTTGGAGGTTTTTTTATCCTAAAGATAAAGAGTTCTCTTTCTTTTCTCCTGTATTGAATTGAATTGAATGATCTTTATTGTCATTACACATAGGTACAATGAAACTCTGTTTGGCTTCCTCCCAGGCAATTAAATAAAGCGGTAAATAAAAACAAGACAGTAATAGAAAAACAGTATTTGTCATGGTCCGGATCGGGTTCTCTTTAAATTTACTTTGTTTGTGTTACGATCTGGACCGTTGACTCCCTGTTTCCCTTTGGTTCCTGTTTTCCCATGTCCCTCGGGCTTGATGATTGGAGGCAATTTACACTCGGCTGAACCGGTAGTTTATAAGTCTCTGGCTTTCAGACGTTCAGCGTGAGAGCAGTAACAAAGTCACCGATGGTACTGTGAGCCAATGTCATCTGGCCGGAGCAAGCCTAGTCTCCTCCCGAAGCAAGTACCAGCAAGCTGCCTTCCCTAGTCAGTACGGATCGGTCAAAGTTAACCCGCTGGGGTGAGTCAAGAGCTTGCCGCGGCTTGGAGCATACTTGAGCCCAGTTATAGTTCTGTCCATCGTTGTGTGGTCTCCGTATCCATGTCATGCATCTAAAAGAGGTCCTGGCCCTGAACCCTGGAAGGGTCGTGACCCTGTGTCAAGAAGAGTCCCAACTCCATCCTGTGTCTAAGGAGGATTCCCAGCTCCGTGTCTTATGTACTGTGTCTAAGTCTGTCCAATAAATAAGAAGAGTCCCAACTCCATCCTGTGTCTAAAGAGGATTCCCGGCTCTACATTTTATGTCCTGGGTCTGAGTCTGTCCCTTGAATAAGAAGAGTCCTGGCTCTTGAGGCTCCAAGTATCAAGTCCTGGTTCCGGAAGCTCCAAGTATCAAGTCCTGGTTCCGGAAGCTCTAAGTATCAATTCCTGGCCCCGGCGGCTCCAAGTATCAGGTCCTGGCCCTGGCAGCTCCAAGTATCAAGTCCTAGCCCTGGAGGTCCGTGATTCCGAGTCCTAGCCCAGACCCTTAGTCCCAGCCTAGTCCAAGGCCTGAGTCCTTGTCCAGTACGCTATTCCTGCTTCTGCTTTGCTCTCCTTGTAACGAGCAATAAATTTAATCTAAGTTAACTTCACAAGATGTGTCTTGCATTTGGGTGCACCCTTGCTCCCATCAACACCCCCCCTTTGTGACAGTATTAAACAGATTAGTAACAGAAAATAAAATGCAGCAGCACCAGAATATCATAGTAATGCACAAAGTGCTGTTAGTGCAAGTATTTGAGTCCTTGTGTGTGCATGTATGTGCTCACAGTTTCAGTCATTGTTCTGTGGGAGTGGTGTGATGGAGGCCACAGCTCTGGGATAGAAGCTGTTCCTCAGTCTATTTGTTCTGGCTTTTAGTGTCCTGAACCTTTTGCTGGACAGCAGCAGGTCAAACAGGGAGTGGCCGGGGTGTGTGGTGTCTCTTGTTATGCTGATTCCTTTCCTCCTGATTCTGCTGGAATAGATGTTGTCCAGCCCTGGGAGCTCCATCCTGATAATTCACTTTCACCACGCGATGCAGGTCTTGTTGCTCAGCGGCTGTGCAGCTGGCATACCACACTCTGGCATTGTTGGTCAGGATGGTTTCAATTGTGCTTCTGTAGAAGTTAAGCAACAACTTTTGTGGAAGTTTGGCCTGTTTCAGCTTTCTGAGGGACAAGAGTCTTTGTTGTGCCTTTTTTACAAGCAGTGAGGTGTTGGTGGTCCATGTCAGCTGTTTTGACAACATAACTCTAAGGAACTTCAGGTTTTCCACACTTTCCACTACCTCTCCATGTATATGGACTCTGTCCTTTGATCTCCTGAAGTCAATGATCATGTCTTTTTTTTAGAAGTGTTAAGGACCAGGTCATTGTCCTTACACTGCTCCGTCGGAAGATCCACCTCATGCAAGTAGGCTGTTTCATCCTCGTCCGAGAACGGGCCAACCACTGTGGTATCGTCCGCAAATTTAATTATGTATATCATAATTACTCTAGAATCGATTACTTTTTTATTGATTCTTGATCAGTTTCATTTGTCACTACTTGTGAGTATCATACAATCACCATTTCTGACCATGCGCCTTTGAAACTATCAATTAAATTTAGGGATGCAAATTTTAGTACTAGACAATGGTGGTTTAATTCTATTTTGCTTCAAGATTCAAATGTTGATAATTTTATTAAAGAACAGATTCCATTTTTCTTTTCATCTACCTCAACGGAAGAAATTTCCAGTGGGATATTATGGGATACTTTTAAAGTATATCTTTGCGGGCAAATTATTTCATACTCTGCTGGAGTGAAAAAATGTATTAATAGTGAAATATGTATATTGGCTGATAAGATTAAAGAAATTGATAAAAAATATTTCACTGCTCCTAATTTGGAGCTTTATAAAGAGAGAGTTGAGCTTCAGATGCAGCATAGTTTGTTATTAACAGCCCCAATTCAAAATCAATTACTTAAAACTAAGAGTCAATTTTACATACATGATGATAAATTGGGTAAGTTACTGGCTAATCAATTGAAAGCTGCTTTGGCGAAACGTCAGATTAATAAAGTTCGTAGATGGGATGGTAATTTGACTGTTGACCATGATGAAATTAATAAATCTTTTCAACAATTTTAAACCAATTTACATCAATCAGAATTTCCTGAAGGTCCTACCATAATGCATGAATTTTAAGGAAACTAAACATACCGAAATTACCAGCCGATGAACGTTTAACATTGCGCCCATTACTGAAGAGGAAATAAGGAAATCAATTTATTTGATGAATTCTGGTAAAGCACCTGGCCTGGATGGGTATACAGTTGAATTTTATAAATCTTTTTCAGATGTACGTTCTCCCTGGTTATGCAGAATTTTTAAAGATGCCTTATCTGTAGGTAAATTACCACAATCCTTTTATAAAGCATCTATCTCATTAATTCCTAAAAAAGATAAAGATCCCACTGAATGTGCATCATATAGACCCATATCTTTGTTGAATGTGGATTCTAAAATCTTTTCCAAAATATTAGCAATTTGAACAGAGAAGATACTACCACAAATTGTCTCCGAAGATCAGACAGAATTTATTAAAACTTGTTACTCACATTTTAATATTAGGAGGCTAATGAACATTGTATACACTGCTTCAGTTAAAACTCCAGAATGTGTTATTTCTCTTGACACCAAGAAGGCATTTGACAGACTTGACTGGGAATATTTATTTAATATACTTGAGAAATTTAATTTCAGCTCAAAATTTATATCCTGGATGCAATTGATATATTGTACACCTCTGGCTGCTCAGAGATCCCCGTTTTTTTAGGCTTTTTTGAGGTACTAGATAGGGCTGTCCTTTAAGCCTTTTACTTTCTGATATTGCCCTGGAGCCCTTGGCAATTGCTATTCGTGTTTCACCTAATATATTTGGCATTATTCGTGGGAATGGGATGCATAAAGTATCACCATATGTAGATGACCTGTTACTATATATCTCTAACCCAGGGAAATCCATCCCTGCAGTAATAATGCGGACATGAGGAAATCTACAGATGCTGGAAGTTCAAGCAACACACACAAAAAATGCTGGTGAATGCAGCAGGTCAGGCAGCATCTATAGGAAGAGGTTCAGTCGACGTTTCGGGCCGGGACCCTTCGTCAGGACTAACTGAAAGAAGAGATAGTAAGAGATTTGAAAGTGGGAGGGGGAGGGGGAGATCCGAAATGATAGGAGAAGACAGGAGGGGAGGGGCGGATCTAGCGCTGGAGAAGGGAAAGGATCATGGGATGGGAAGTCTGGGGAGAAAGAGAAGGGGAAAAGGGAGACCGGAGGGTGGAGAGCAGGCAAAGAGTTATAGTGAGAGAGACAGAGGGAGAAAAAAGAGAAAAAAAGGGGGTAAAAACTAAAAAAAATATATAAAATAAATAAATAAGGGATGGGGTGTGAAGGGGAGGAGGGGCATTAACGGAAGTTTGAGAAGTCAATGCTCATGCCATCAGGTTGGAGGCTACCCAGATGGATTATAAGGTGTTGGTCCTCCAACCTGAGTGTGGCTTCATCTTGACAGTAGAAGAGGCCGTGGTTAGACATATCAGAATGGGAATGGAATGTGGAATTGAAATGTGTGGCCACTGGGAGATCCTGCTTTCTCTGGCGGACAGAGAGTAGGTGTTCAGCGAAACGGTCTCCCAGCCTGCGTTGGGTCTCGCCAATATATAGAAGACCACATCGGGAGCACCGGATGCAGTATATCACTCCAGCCAACTCACAGGTGAAGTGGCACCTCACCTGGAAGGACTGTCTAGGGCCCTGAATGGTGGGGAGGGAGGAAGTGTAAGGGCATGTGCAGCACTTGTTCTGCTTACAAAGATAAGTGCCGGGAGGGAGATTGGTGGTAAGGGGTGGGGGGGATAAATGGACAAGGGAGTTGCGTAGGGAACGATCCATGCGGAAATCGATCTCTGCGGCACCAGCACCCCAGTGCATATTCAAAACCTGGACTCCAGCAACGACCATGGACACCTTCAAAGCAATTACGCAACCACCATCTGCAACTCCAGCCTTGGACTCCAGGCCAGGTCTTCATATATTGCTATTGTGACTCCCATTGCCCCTTCTCCCACCACCACTCTGCAATCCTGTCACCCTCAGATCCCACCGTCAATTCCTGGGCCCTCAGAGACTCCATCTTCCTCTCATCCCTACCCTCCCCTCTCCACCGACACTACCAGCCTCCCTCCCGCTCCCCGCTCTGATCCCAGCTCTCATATGTGCTGGATCTTTACTATCCCCTCCGACCTTCCACTCTCTGAGGCAGAGCGCTCTGTCCTCAGTAAGGGCCTTACCTTTGTCCCGCTTCGCCCACACCTCAGTGAGCTCTGCGTACACCATGACGCTGAACTCTTCTTCCGCCGGCTCCATCTTTGAGCCCACTTCTTCGGCAAGGACTCTTCCAACCCCACTGATGACCCCTTCTCCTGTCTTCCTCCTCTTCATGGACACCCCGCTCTGGTCTTCTGCCTGCTCTGGATCTCTTTATTGCTAACTGCCGACGGGACATCAACCGTCTCGAATTCACCACACCTTGTTTTAATTCCAACCTCACTCCTTCCGAACACTCTGCTCTCTACTCCCTCTGCACCAATCCTAACCTTACTATAAAACCTGCTGATAAGGCAGGGTGCTGTTGTAGTCTGGCGTACTGATCTCTACCTTGCTGAGGCGCAGCGTCAACTCGCGGATACCTCCTCTTATTTACCCCTCGATCATGACCCCACTAAGGAGCACCAGGCCATTGTCTCCCACAACATCACCATCTTTATCAGCTCAAGGGATCTCCCATCCACTGCTACCAACCTTATAGTTCCCACACCCCGCACTTCCTGTTTCTACCTCCTACCCAAGATCCACAAACCTGCCTGCCCAGGTAGACCATTGTCTCAGCTTGCTCCTGCCCCACTGAACTCATTTCTGCAAACCTCAATACTGTTTTAACCCCCCTTGTTCAATCCCTTTCCACCTATGTTCGTGACACTTCTCACGCTCTGCATCTTTTCAATGATGTTGTTCCCTGGCCCCCACCGCTTTATTCTCACCATGGATGTTCAGTCCCTATATACCTCTATCTCCCATCAGGAAGGTCTCAAAGCTCTCCATTTCTTTTTGTATTCCAGACCTAACCTGTTCCCCTCTACTATTACTCTCCTCCGTCTAGCGGAATTAGTCGTTACTCTCAACAATTTCTCCTTTGGCTCCTCCCACTTCCACCAAACTAAAGGTGTAGCCATGGGCACCCGTATCGGTCCCAGCTCTGCCTGCCTTTTCATTGGCTTTGTGGAACAATCCATGTTCTAAACCTACACTGGTATCTGTCCCCCTCTTTTCCTTCGCTGCATTGACGACTGCATTGGCGCTGCTTCCTGCACACATGCTGAGCTCGTTGACTTCATTAACTTTGCCTCCAACTTTCACCCTGCCCTCAAGTTTACCTGGTGCATTTCTGACACCTCCCTCCCCTTTCTTGATCTCTCTGTCTCTATCTCTGGAGACAGCTTATCTACTGATGTCTACTATAAGCCTACTGACTGTAACATGTATCTGGACTATTCCTCTTCCCACCCTGTCTCTTACAAAAATGCCATCCCCTTCTCGCAATTCCTCCATCTCCGCCGCATCTGCTCTCAGGATGAGGCTTCTCATTCCAGGACGAAGGAGATGTCTTCCTTTTTTAATGAAAGGGGCTTCCCTTCCTCCACCATCAACTCGGCTCTCAGACGCATGTCTCCCATTTCACACACATCTGCTCTCACTCCATCCTCCCCCCACCCCACTAGGAATAGGGTTCCCCTTGTCCTAACCTACCACCCCACTAGCCTCCAGGTCCAACACATAATTTTCCGTAACTTTCGCTACCTCCAACGGGATCCCACCACCAAGCATATCTTTCCCTCCACCCCCTCTTTCTGCTTCCACAGGGCTTGCTCCCCACACGACTCCCTTGTCCATTCATCCCCCCCCCATCCCTTCCCACCGATCTCCCTCCTGGCACTTATCCTTGTAAGCGGAACAAGTGCTACACATGCCCTTACACTTCCTCCCTCCTCACCATTCAGGGCCCCAAACAGTCCTTCCAGGTGAGGTGACACTTCACCTGTGAGTCGGCTGGGGGGATATACTACGTCCGGTGCTCCCAATGTGGCCTTCTATATATTGGCGAGACCCGGCGCAGGCTGGGAGACCGTTTCGCTGAACACCTATGCTCTGTCCGCCAGAGAAAGCAAGATCTCCCAGTGGCCACACATTTTAATTCCACATCCCATTCCCATTCTGATATGTCTATCCACGGCCTCCTCTACTGTCAAGATGAAGCCACACTCAGGTTGGAGGAACAACACCTTATATTCCGTCTGGGTAGTCTCCAACCTGATGATATGAATATTGACTGCTCTGACTTCCGTTAATGCCCCTCCTCCCCTTCACACCCCATCCCTCATTTATTTATTTTACTTATTTTTTTATTTTTTCCACCTTTTTTTCTCTCTCTTTCTCCCTCTGTCCCTCTCACTATAATTCCTTGCCTGCTCTCCACCCTCCGGGCTCCCCTCCCCACTTCTGTTTCTCCTCAGGCTTCCCGTCCCATGACCCTCTCCCTTCTCCAGCCTTGTATCCCTTTTGCCAATCAACTTTCCAGCTCTTAGCTCCATCCCTCCCCCTCCTGTCTTCTCCTATCATTTCGGATCTCCCCCTCCCCCTCCCACTTTCAAATCTCTTACTAACTCTTCCTTCAGTTAGTCCTGACGAAGGGTCCCAGCCCGAAACGCTGACTGTACCCCTTCCTATAGATGCTGCCTGGCCTGCTGCGTTCACCAGCATTTTTTGAGTGTTGCCTGCAGTAATAACACTATTTGCTCAGTTTAGTAGCTTTTCTGGTTATAAATTGAATCTTAATAAGAGTGCGCTTTTCCCATTAAATATGCAAGTTCCAATTTATAGACAAGCACCATTTAAATTCGTTAGTGATTATTTTACTTATATGGGTGTTAAAATTACTAAGAAGCACAAGGATTTATTTAGTTATTTTTTACCCTTAATTGATCATGTTAAACAACAGTTTACTAAATAGTCCCCTTTGTCCTTATCCTTGACTGGTCTAATTAATACTATTAAGATGATTGTTTTACCAAAATGTTTGTATTTATTTCAGGCGGTATCAATTTTTATCCCTAAATCTTTTTTTGATATTATTGATTCTAAAATTTCTTCATATATATGGCAGAATAGAAATCCCAGGTTAAGTAAGAAATCAAGAAAAGAAGGCAGTTTTGCTTTGCCAAATCTTACATTTTATTACTGGGCAATTAACATCCGATATTTAACGTCTTGGACACAAGTATTGGATGAAACTCAATGTCCACGATGGATGAACCTTGAGTGGGAGTCTGAACATTTGGCTTCTATTCTAGGAGCTGCACTTCCCTTTGCACTTACCACTTTGAATAAACAAATGGTAAATCCAATAATTAAACATACAATATGAATATGGTTTCAATTTCGTAAATTCTTTGGATTGAATAAGTTTATCCTGTCAAGTTCTATTATATCTAATTTTTTCTTTCAACCATCTGGAATCGATCAAGCTTTTCTTCTATGGAAAACAAAGGGAATAACTTGTTTGTGTGATTTATTCATGGATGATTGTTTTATGTCTTTTGAATGGTTGTCTAATAAATATAATTTGCCTAGATCACATTTTTTCAGATATTTACAGATTAGAAACTTTTTGAACACTACTTTATCTACCTTTCCAATATCGCATCAGATTGAAATTACAGAAAAGAAATTGGGTTTAAACCCTTATCAGAAGAGTTTAATAGCAATTATTTATGATCTGATCATGAAAATACATCTAGGTACATCTGATAAAATTAAGTATGAGTGGGAAAGGGAAATTCAAATATCTTTATTCACAGAGAAATGGGAAAAAAATTCTTCAATTAGTTAATACTTCCCCAATGTGTGCCAGACACGCCTTGATACAATTTAAGGTGGTTCTCAGGGCTCATATGTCCAAGGAAAAGTTAGCTCGTTTTTATTGCCATATAAATTCTGTTTGTGATAGAGTAATTCTGAGGTAGCTTCTTTGACATATATGTTCTGGTCTTGTCCTCTTCTAGAAAAATATTGGAAAGATATTTTTGATATTATTTCAGTAGTTCTGCGTATTGATTTACAACCTCATCCTATTACTGCAATTTTTGGACTACGAGTGACAGATTCTAGTCGTTTATCCTCGTCAGCTTGTCATCTAATTGCGTTTGTTGCATTAATAGCCAGAAGATCCATTTTATTTAAATGGAAAGATTCTAATCCCCCCACTACATTTCAATGGTTTTCCCAAACGATAGCATGCCTAAACTTGGAAAAAATTAGGGGTGTTACTATGGATCCTTCCGTTAAATTTGAAGAAACTTTGAGGCCATTTATTCAATATTTTCATATGGTGTAAGTTGATCCTTTCTGCATTCTTTGTAGTAATTCTTTTGTTCATGTATAGAGGAGCGGAGTTAACAACAAATAATAATTTTAGCCAATGTAATATGACAGCCCAGGCTTTGTTTGTTTTTTTTAGTTTCGTTTTTTTAGTTTAGGTTTTTTTTCTCTCTTTATAAAATATCTTTTTCATGGTCAGTTACTATGAGATTGGGAGGCTAAACTATATTTGTTACTTAGAATCTGTGCTTGTACATGTTAATTGTTACTATTGTAATCCCAATCTCTATGTATCATTACTATTATTGTAATGTTTAATTTTGAAACCTAATAAAAAGATTGAAAAAGAAAGGAATTCTGTTTATATTTTGCCAAAGATCACCAAGTTACTCCCTTCCTGTGGAGGACCCAGATGCTTAAGAGTTGATCAGTTAAAGTTGTGTCTTGTTTTAAACTGCATGGTATCCTGGTATAAAAATATGCTTACCGAGGTAGCACATCTGTAAATTTTTAAATTGTTGGTGACCAGAAAGCAGACATTCAGTAAACAGAAGAAATCAAAGTTAAAATTTAAACTCTGGCTGTGATAGTCTTTCATATTCATCATTCACTTGAGTTGTACCTTGCTGCAATTTTGGAACTTTATGCATCTTGGAAGTTATGTATAGAAGAATGAAAGAATCTTCTAAACACGTGAACCCATCGCAATAGGTTTTTACAAAGAAAGGTGAAAACCTGACTATCTTTTTTATTCCAAACCTCACAAAGCTAATATTGGAATGTGGATATTTGCAGATGGGACTGGGTTGTGGGGTGGGAGGGATTATGGGGTATTGCATATCATTTCAGAGATACACTGTGTACATACGTCTACTGGTGCCTCTGGACACATCTTCAGTGATGTTCCTGGAATCAACGGGTGTTTCGGGTCTTTCAACATCATACAACCTCCTCCAGGTGACCCAGCCAGGGTTGTTCAGACCCCAGCTTGTGTCCAGATGGCTAGCTACTTATGACTCCATGGTTCCCCTCTTTTGAGCCACAGCCAGCTTGAGGCCCTCTCTGCCGCATCGGTGGTACTGCGGATGGCTCTCCTCTTCCCCTCTCCCTCGATGCCCAAAATGCTGAAGGCTCTAACTAAGGAACGGGCTGCGAATTCCCTACAACCAACCTCCACTGGGAGACACCTTGCTCTCCATCCAGCCTGCTGACAGTTGCTGACCAGTCCTGCGTACTTGGAGAGCTTCCTTTCAAAGGCCTCTTCCAAGCTATCTTCCCATGGGACTGTCAGCTCCAGCAGCACCACTTGCTTAGTAGACTCAGACACTAGGACAATGTCTGGTCGCAGGGTGGTGGCTGCGCTATGGTTGGGGAACTTCAGCTGCTGTTCGAGGTCCACCAACAGTTACCAGTCCCTTGCAGAGGTCAGAATGCCTGCAAATGTTCTTATAGTATCTCTTGGAGAAATATATAGTGTAGCTGTACGACCATGACTCTCAATCAAAAGGAAGATTCAGTTTGTCTGTGGATGATCAGTATGATCAGACTGGTTTGTCCAAATGCAATACTCTTTATAAATAAAACTTCATCCAAATGAATATTGACAAGAAAATACGGTGTAAACTCATAACTATAGTGTTTTTATTTATTATACAATATCTGGTTCAAAGTTAAAAGCACTTTGTTTATTGTGGCATTGAGATGATAGTCCAGTAGTACATTTTTTAAAATCATGGATATATCTTAAGATTGATGAACATTCATTTGGCAAGAGGCATCATACAACATAGAAGTAAATTATTCACTCAAGCATGCCTGTGCTAAGTATCTGGAAGTCCAATTGATTAGAGCTATTCTCCTGCTCCTTTTCCAAAGCCTTGCAAGTAAATATCCGATTCCCTTTCGAGTTATTATTGAACCTGCTTCCACTGATTTTCAGGTGCTGCATCTAGAGCATAACAATTCATTGAATAAATAAATCTTTCCTTCTCCACTGTGGCTATATAGAAACATAGATATTTGTAGCTCAGAAAGCCTTTAAGTTCACAGTTGTCTCACAGCTATTTATGTTAATTCCACTTTTTAGTTCTTGATCCAATGCCTTGTAGGTCATGGGACTTCAGACTTTATTGGTATGTTTTAAATCTGATTATTATCTAAAAAAATCTGTGAGCGAGTGAAGTGCAGGAGGATCAAGGTGTACTAGTGCGTTGATCACAAGTTAGCAGGCAGGTCCACAGGTAGTTAAGGAGACAAATAGGATTTTGCCCTTTATTGTGAAGGATTGGACTTCAATTACGAATGATACATGTACAGGGTTGATGAAGCTACACCCAAAGTGCTGCATGCAATTTCAGTTCCATTACCTTTCACAGAACATTTAAGCATTGGAGTCAGTCCAAAGGAGATTCACAGGGCAAATCCCTGGGATGAGTAGGTTTCTGTATCACAATATGCTGAACAGTTTGAGTCTGTATTCTTTGGAGTTTAGGAGCAAGAGAGTTTGTTTTTGTAAAGAAATTTTAGATCTTGAAGTGACAGAGTAGAATGGATGTTCAGAAGTTTTCATTTGTGGGAGATTCTCAGATGATGGGACATAGTTATAAGGGGGCAGTTATTAAAACAGTGGGGGGAAATTTATTCTATCTATATTTATACTATCTGGTATTCTACACCCCAAAATGTTGTAGAAGCTTGATAATTAGAAGTATTTTAGATATGTTTTCAAAGATTGGGGAATGAGGAACAGGCCCAACAGGAAGCTAGCACAGATAATCGTAATGTAAAGAAAACATACAAAACGATGGATGAACTCAGCAGGCCAGGCAACATATATGGAAAAGAGTAAACAGCCTTGAGAGGACAAGTGGTTATCTCCTGCCCCTATTTTCTTATCTTATTTTCAAAGTTCAAAGTGAATCTACTATTGAAGTACATGCATGTCACCACATGCAACCCGGAGATTTGTTTTCTTGCGGGCATACTCAGCAAATCCAATACTTTTGTTGTGATGAAGATTTCTGCCTCCACTGTCCTTTCCAGAATGTTTTATAAATTTCCCTTCTGCTCTTATCCATTGTCACAATCAATAAAAGCAAACACAATTTTTACGTAAAAGCACACATGAACAATGCAGTCACTTTGATGATCAGCTTTGGAAAACTATATGAGCTCTCCAAGCAAGGCATAAAAGCCATCTAATAAAGCAGCAGCCTCTTCAAGTGTTCTTCATATTTCTGAGGAAGAGAAATTTTATCATTGTTTAGTTAATCATTTATAGACTAAAATAAAGCAATAATTGATGTATGTTTTTAACTGTGAGCTAAATTCTACTCAAAATGCCAGATAGCTCATTTTGTATGCATACTATTCTTAATATTCAAACATATTCTTATGTCAGCTCAATAAAAATTTTAGCCAGGACAAATTCTTGTAAATTAATATTAACGCATAAACTGTTTGCTGGCATTTAAATTACATATCAAACTCATAAAACAAGGAAAAATAAATTTAATTATGCCTGCAGTTACTAGAATCTCATTACTGTATTTGTAGTTTCGAGCCATAGAGAAGCAACAGAAGGAATAAGAAATCATTAGTGAACATAAAACACAATTAATATTTGGAAATCTATAAACACTGATGCTGCTTTTTTTTTGGCTTTATCACAGTCAGAACAAGCAGGCAACAGCTTCCTTTATTCTCCTTCTACAAGGGATGCTGGATCATGAAAATTCATAGCTGACAATGTCATGTCTGAAATAACCTGTGCTTCATGAGGTTGTCTGACTAGTTAAATGGTACTGTACTTCTCTTTAAGCCGATTCCTGTTATCTTATTCACTATTGAAAATCCCTTGTTCTGCAGTTCATGTTTATGCTGAATACTCTGTCATTGGCCTAGTGAAGTTTGAAGCATGAAGCAACTTTAAAGAGTCCACATGCAGAGTTACTAAAACATTTAATTTCATCAGTAATAAACAGAGTCACCATTCCTCCTTAGTGGGGTGTGATCTTTCTAATAAAAATGGTCCTTATATCATGACCCTATTTCTCTTTCACCCCAGTTCCTACACGGACTGTTTTATTTTCACTCTGCAACCAAATTACTACCTTGCGTGAATTGTATTTTTGACTCTGCAGGTTTCGGTATCTGCAACGTTCAAGACAGTTGCAACTTCAAATTTGAAACTTTGCCTTTAGGAGGATGTGGAGAGAGCAGAAATACAGCCCTGAGGATCATACATGATCATATTGAATGATAGAACAGACTCAATGGTCCATTCCTATACTTTATATTCTTATGTTTTCTATGATGCTACCATTTCATCTGTGGCCTGTCACATTCATTCTCCTTAACACACCACAAACATTTTATTTCTTGGCCTTGATTTGTTCTATTAATTAATATTTCTCAGACATCAGGTGCCATTAAGTATCAACTGCTGTAACTGAAAGAATAATATACATTGTTTGAGAGAACAGTTTGGGAAAAGAAGGGCTGCAGTTCAGTATAATTACACTTTTAAACAGAATTGACAAAGGCAGGTAATCAGAAGGAACCTCTAGGCAAGCTGCGAGAGCTGTATCGGAGAGTTGGCAGGTTGGCAGAGGGATGGGAACCAGAGTGACAGGTCAGAAGGTAGAGCAGCGGTGTAAAGGCAGATGCAATGTGTAGAGATACTTGAGGAAAGATGGACAGTGGACAAGGCATAGATGCAATCAATTGGATGGGTTGAAATGTGTCTAATGCGGGAAGTACCAGGAAAAAGGATGACTTCAGAGCATAGATCAAAACATGGCACTATTACATTCTGGCCATTACAAGGGCAGGAATGGCTGCTGGATGTTCTGGGATTTAGATGTTTCAAAGAGGACAGGGAGGGAGGTGAAAGAAGTGGGGGAGTGGGTGCTGAGTTAGTCTGAGAAGTGGAAGATAGAATCTGAAAAGTGTGGAGTGATACACTTTGGAAGGTGGAACTTGAAGGTGGAGTACAAGGGTAATGGCAGGATTCTAAGCAGTGTGAAGGAACAAAGAGTTCTTGGGTTTCACCTCCACAGATCCCTGAATATTGTAGTGCAAGTTGATAGAGTGGTTAAAAAAAGTAGACAGTGTATTGATCTTTTATTAGTCAGGGGACTAAATTCAAGAGCCACAAGGTAATGTCGCAGATCTATAAAACTCTGGTTAGACCATGTTTGGAGCACTGTGTTCAGTTCTAGTTGCCTCATTATAGCCTATTATGTGGAAGCATTAGAGAGGGTGCAGGCGAGATTTATCAGGATGCTCCCTGGATTGAACAGCATGTCTTATGAGGAAAGGTTGAGCAAGCTAGTGCTTTCCTCTTTGGAGCGAAGAAGGATGAAATGTGACTTGATAGATATGTATAAGGTGTATAAGATGACAAGAGGCATAAATAAAGTGGACAGCCAGTGACACTTCCAGCATGGCAATGGCAAGTTGAGAGGGCCTAATTTTAAGGCAATTGGAGTCAAGTGTAGAGGGGATCTCAGAGGTAGGTATTTTTATACAAGTTCTTGGAATTAACTGCCAGGGGTAATGGTAGAGGCAGCTATAGAGGGACATTTAAGAGACATTTAGATAGGCATAGATGAAAGAAAAATGGAGTTCTGTGTGGAAGGGTAGTGTTAGCACATCTGGAATAGGTTAAAAGTTGTCACATGAGCCAAAGAGCCTGGACTGTGCTGCACTGTTCTATGTTCTATGTAGATAGCAGGTGCTATTGTAGGGTAACATTATCGGCAGAAATAAGCATAACTCACAACCACCAACATTGAGTTGGGGTTTTGCTTTAAGAAGCTGGTCTGATGTGATAACGTTTTTACGTAAAGAGTTTTGGGGTGTGGGTTTTGAAGTTCAATAAAACGTGTTACGGGTTTCATTAAACATAAAATGCCTCACTTTGTTTTATTGTGGAAATCTACGCTGGTGACCCTGATGCTCTAGGATAACTCGGGAGTTATTGAACATGTCAGCCAACACAGTCGCTTTGAAACTGCCAGAGTTCTGGGAGTAGAATACAAGTTCGTACAAGCCGAGGTCCAATTTGCTCTGTGAGAAATCTCTACCAACAACACCAAATTCTACTATGTGGTAGCAATTCCAGGGCTGTGAGGGTGGTAAGTCTGCTCGAACACCCATCTGAACACGATAGACACTGATTCACTGAAAACTCAACTTTTACAGACTCTTGGACTATTGGAGACTGAGCGCGCCAAGCAGTTACTCTCAATACCCAGTCTCAGTGATGCTAGGCTTTCAGAACTAATGGACCACATGCTGTCTGCCCTGGGGAAATCACTGTCCATGATTTATTTTTAAAGAACTCTTCATGCAGCAATTGCCTGATCTAGTCATGTAGCCCTCGCTGATGCACCTGTGATGGACTATAGGGAGCTTGCTAAAATGGCTGATGGCTTACACAAAGCTGGACAGTGATGTATCATCCCTCCTCCTTTCTCAACCTCAATAAGTCTGGTCAGCAAGACCCCCAAGATAAGGATGCCCGTGGCTGTGAAACAGACGAAGCTAGGCCTGTGCTTTTCTATTTGCGCTTTGGAATGAACGCGAGGAAGTGCCAACCTCCTTGCAGCTTTGACAGTGCCAGCGCACCAGGACATCATGGGTCTGTGAGCCGCCATCCCTGATCGTTACCTGGCCCCACACATTCAAGACTCCTTGGCACGTTTAGCTGGAAATTTAATTTTTTCCAAACTTGATCTAGTTAGGAGCTACCAGGTGCCTGTGTGCTCAGAGGAGATTCTCAAAACAGCTGTGATAACCCCTTTTGAGATTCTGGGCATGCTACTTGGACTGAAAAATGCAGCACAGACTTTCCAATGGCTGATGGACTCTGTATTAAAAGGTTTAGATTTTCTTTTTGTTTACCTGTCACCAGTTCATCCAAACCCGAAAACATATCCCGTCTGCGCACATTTTAAGTGCTTATGCCAACACAGGTTATTATCAACCTTATTAAATGTCAGTTTGGGTTGTCAACCATTGACCTTCTGGATATCACATCTCCATGGAAGGGGTGAAACCCCTCCCATCAAAGGTAGCTGCTATTATGGATCTTTCACTGCCCCACACTACTGAAAAGCTAGGTATGGTGAATTTCTATTATTGTTTCATTCCTCGAGCCGTTGAGCTTATGCTATAGTGTGCTCAAAGGCAATACCCCTAACCAAGTGCTTGACTGACCGGGACATTTGATGATACCAAACGAGCTCTTTCTAATGTGATCCTTCTGGCTCACCTGTTCCCCAATGCATCTATGGCCATTACTACTGGCACTTCAGACTATGGTGTGGGTGCTGTGCACGAACAGTTGGTCGGAGGCGTGTGGCAGCCTCTTACTTTCTTCACCCGACAGCTCCCTCCTCCCTAAAGGAAGTACAGCACATTTGCCCAAGATGAAATGGCGGAGCAGACTCAATGGGCCAAATGACCTAATTCTGTTCCTGTGTCTTATGGTCTCATGGTCGGGTTCTTCTGGGAATCAGAACTGCTCCAAAAAAGGATCTGTAGTCATCCTGATGCCATGACCACCTGGTCAACCTCTCAACAGAATTCTACACCCCTCAGTAAATTCAATTCCTTTTTCCATATTCCTATCTCCCATCATGGTGTACAGCATTGTTGGGTTCCTGTTGACCTACAGTCCGCCTTGTTTGTTTTTGTCTGCTATAATGTACACCAACATCCCTTTAGGCCTCCTTACAATGGCACGTTCTGCATTCTTGCATGGGGAGAAAAGACTTTTATCATAGATGGGGGTGGGGGGTAAACCTGAATGTATTTCTATTGATTGCCTTAAACTGGCCCACCAAGATTTGGAGTAGTCCACTGTCATGCCCCTGGTGTCACAACTTGACTATAAGCATGTCAACATACTTCTGAACGAGCCAGAGGCACCTGGATATCCTCCACCTGTGAAACACAGGACCTGAGCTGAGAGGCTTGTTCAAGCCACAGACAAGCTCACGATGCCAGTTTTAGTGAATTCTGGGGTTTGGGCTATGTAGGGGAAAGTAACTGGGAGAAATAATTCACAACCACCGACACTGTGTTGGGGTTTCACTTTAATAGTCTGATGTGATGGCATTTTTATGTAAAGAGTTTTTGCATGCTTTTTGGAGTGTAGGCTTTGGAGTTCAATAAAATGTGCTATGGGTTTTATTAAATGTAAAATGCCTCACTTCATTTTATTTGTGAAAACCTACACCATGGTAGTGACCCAAACATTCCTTCCAGGTGAGGCAACACTTCACCTGTGAATCTCCTGGGGTCCTTAATTGTATCAATGCTCCTGATGCAGCCCCCTCCTCATTGGTGAGACCCATCATAAATTGGAGGACCGCCTTGTTGTGCACCTATGCTCCATCCACCTAAAGTAGAGCTTACCAGTTGCCAAACATTTTAATTCTGATTCCCACTTCCATTCCGACATGATGGTCCACGGTCTCCTCTTATGCCACGGTGAGGCCACCCTCAGAGTGGAGGAGCAACACCTTATATTCTGTCTGGGTACCCTCCAATCCGATGGCATGAATATTGATTTCTCCATCTGGTTAAAAAAAACCCTCCCCCTCCCCTCTTCTATTCCCCACTCTGCCTTCTTACCTCTTCTCACCAGCCTATCACCTCCCCCGCTGCCCCTCCTCTTTCCTTTTCTCCTATGATCCACTCTCTGCTCCTATCTGATTCCTTCATCTTTACCTTTCCTACCCACCTGGCTTCATCTATCACCTAACTATACCTCTTTCCCTACCCCACCTTTTTATTCTGGCATCTTCCCCCTTCCTTTCCAGTCCTGAAGAAGGGTCTTGGCCCAAAACATCGACAGTTTGTTCATTACCACAGATGCTGCCTGACCAGCTGAGTTCCTCCAGCATTTTGTATAAGTTGTTTTAGACTTCCAACATCTGCAGAATTACTTGTGTGGATGGATTAGGAGAAGAAAATCTTGAAAACATATACACAAGTATTCATTTCTTTGTTGTTAATTTTTGCTTTCCCTCTAGGCCAGCTTGCATTGATCTTTAGTTCATGGATCCATAAGAGGATCGAACAGCGCTTGTCAACTTGTTCCACATTTCTATGTTTATGCAATGCAATGCAGAATTACAGAAAACATTGGAAATCAGATGAGGGAACAATTGACATCCCATTCATTATCAGCAGTTTCTGAGCAAACTGAGGTCCATGTTGGGAAATGTATGATAATGCATTTTGGTAAAAGGAACAACAATGCAGACTATTATCTAAATTGGGAGAAGGACCAAACATCAGAGTGGAGAGGGACTTAGGAGTCCTTGTGCAAGAGCCCCAGGAGGTTAATTTACAGGTTGAGTCTGTGGTAAAGAAGGCAAAAGCAATGTTGGCATTCATTTCAAGGGGTATGGAATATAAAAGCAAGGGGATAATGTTGAGGCTTTATAAGACATTAGTCAGGCTGCAATTGGACTATTGTCAACAGTTTTAGGTCCCATATCTCAGAACGGATTAGATTAGATTAGATTAGATTATGAGGACACGCAGTCCTCTTTTATTGTCATTTAGTATTGCATTAAGAAATGATACAATGTTCCTCCAGAATGATTATCACAGAAACACAAGACAAGCCAAGACTAAAAAAACTGACAAAAACCACATAATTATAACACATAGTTACAACAGTGCAAAGCAATACTGTAATTTGATAAAGAACAGAACACGGGCAGGGTAAAAAAAAGTCTCAAGGTCGCTCGAAAGTCCCATCATCTCACGCAGATGGTAGAAGGGCCATGAACCTCCAGCACCGCAAACTTGCCGATGCAGCACCCTGGAAGCACCTGACCACGGCTGACTCTTGAGTCCGTCGGAAAACTTCGAGCCTCTGACCAACCCTCCGGCACCGAGCACCGAGCACCATCTCTGCTGAGCGCTTCGACCCTCGCCCCAGCAACAGGCAATAGGCAAAGCCATGGATTTGGGGCCTTCCCCTCCAGAGATTCTTGATAGCACAGTAGCAGCGGCAGCGAAGCAGGCATTTCAGAAGTTTCTCCAGAAGTTCCTCTGTGCTTCTCACGTCTGTCTCCATCAAATCAGGATTATGCACGGCCCCTACTTAACAAATACGATATCATTTCAGAGCAGCCGCGCGTGCTGCGTTGCGCCACCATCTTCTCCTCCCCTTCCCTGTCATTGGAGAGAGTTAGAGGAGGTTCACAAGGATGATTCCTAGAATGAAAGAGTTACCATATGAGGAGTATTTGGCAGTTTTGGGCCTGTACTCACTGGAATTTAGAAGAAGGCATGGGGATCTCATTGTAACCTACCAAATGCTGCCAAGGACCAGACAGGGTGGATGTGAGGAGGATGTTTCCTATGGTGGGTGTATCTAGAACCAGAGGGCACGGCCTCAAAACTGAGGAATTTTTTAGCTAGAGAGTAGTGAATCTGTGGAATACTTTGCACAAATTGCAGTGGAGGCCAAGTCTATGGGTATATTTAAGGTGGAAGTTGATCGTTTCCTGATCAGTCAGGGCATCAAAGGATATGGTGAGAACACAGGTATATGGAGTTGAGAGAGATCTGTGATTAGCCATGATGGAATTGGGGAGCAGACTCAAGGGGCTGAATGGCTTAATTCTGCTTTTATGTCTTATGGTCTTATAGTATCTGGCTTATCGGGATCCTTCCAGTAGCTGGGTGACCAGAAATGTGCAAAATACTCGAAGTCTAGTCTCACAGGTGATTTGTGAAGTTGCAAGCTGGCATCTAAAATCATGAACTCAATGATCAATGCAGGCAAGTGTGCAATACACCTTCTTCACTGCCCATTGCATCCATATCACTACTTTTAGAGAACTATGTACATATAGCTCTTCAGAATTAGTTAAAATGTACTGCAATGTTTCTCACCATTGAGAGGCAATGGAAAAGGTTTTCTGACACAAAAGATATCAAAATGCCACTTGGCCTGTCTGGGGTCTTAGGTTGCAATGCAAGAGGCCTATTAATCGCTTGGAGACCATTCTGCCTCTCAGAATGACTATATCGATAACACCTTTAGGACCCTGGAAGATTGACACATCATTATTAATCCCATGAAAGACAAATGCAAAATACTGACTGAAGCAGCAAGGGTCTGTCTCAAGCTGTCCTTACAAAATTTTTCCTTGCATTTCTAATGCTTTACTGAATAAATTCAGGTTAACAATATTCTGCTGTGAAATTATTCAAGTGAAAACAGCTGTCAGTTGTAATCTCCACGGATATTCACTTCCACAAGTGAAAGATAGTTGCAGTTACACTCATCGATGTCCTTGCAAGGCAATTTACTGCCAAATGCATACAAGAGTAGGGAAATTGGTATTGGTCAATATTGATTTTTCTTGCAGTAAGTTTGCTGCTCCCTGGAAAACTGTGTGCAGCGGTGACAGCAGAATTCTGTCAGAATCTGCAGGACAGGAAAATTTACATAATTTACGTGAACTCTCAGTGTATTTTTCCTGTGATCAGAGGCATTGTAGGCAAAGTATTTTTGGTTCTGGACAGGTCTAATCAACTGCATTACTGGGGAAAAAGCCTTGATGGAATGGCGGAGCAGACTTTGAAAGCAACCCTTCAGCAAGGATAGGTTGCAACAGAGCTGAAGTTGTGGAAGAATTGAATAGTAATTCCAGGCTTCGGGTGAATTTAATGGGTCAGCCAGCAATATGACAAGGGTGAATAATTCCAGAAGATTGGCCAGAGGTCGAAGTTTGCAGTTACAGGCATAAATTTGGCGCAGTGCTGTTACCTGGTTCCAGTGGCCTGCATTCAGCCCTGATTTCTTATGCTGTATGAGTGGAGGTTGTAAAATACCTTATAATCCTGTGTTTTTTCTCTAGTTTCATCCATGCTGCTTAGGAAGTGGATGATAGGAGAATCAGCATAGATTTGATGGTACCTGGAGGATACAGAATATAGGGAAATCAGTCGGAGAATAGACTATAAAACTATAAGACATAGGAGCAGAATTACGTTATTCAGCTCATCAAGTCTGCTCCCCCATTCCATCATGGCTGATCCCAGATCCCACTCAACCCCATACAGTTGCCTTCTTGCCATATCCTTTGATCAGGAAACAATCAATTTCTGCCTTAAATGTACCCACGGACTTGGCCTCCACCGCAGTGTGTGGCAGAGCATTCCACAGATTCACTACTCTCTAGCTTAAAAAAAATCCTCCTTACCTCTGTTCTAAAAGGTCACCCCTCAATTTTGAGGCTTTGCCCTCTACGTCTTTTTGCAGCCTCTTTGGACAGGAATGTATATTAGGCTTCCTTTGGATAGAAGAACAACAAGCTAGAGCAATTAGACCGATTCTGATAACCAGAACTTCTCAGCCGCAGCTCACTGAAAACCAGCCCTGAGAAGTCGCTGCTCCCTTGCATTAAATCATCTCTACCATTCCGTCCAATTCTTCTGCTCTCCAATAAATTGCATCTTTCCTGAAGTCTGCAATTGATATTAGTATCAACTAACATTGCAAGTACAACACATAGGTCTGCTCATGCAAATTTTAGATAACACTGTAGTTACTAAATTTCATCAACAATTATTTATACTAATTATGTCCCTGATGTAACACCCCCCCCCGGCCCCGAGCCCCGATTTCTATCTTAAGTTTTCTCCTAGATGATGTTGTACTTTGAAGAGGTATATCCTTCTGTTTAGCCTTAACTCTCCCAATGCCTCAGCTTATGTGCTGCTGGAATTTATTGGTGAAAGTTACTGCTGAAAACTAGATTTGACGATTTGAAAACCAGCCTCTTCATTCTCTTCCAGAAGAACTGAGGAAATCCAAAACTCGGCTGCATGTGCAGTAACTTACGTAGAGTTCCATTCACTTGTGATCATGCTGCTTGCTGCTCTACATTGGCTTTTGAAGCTAATTGGTAATTGGTTTATTATTGTCACATGTTCAGAGATGCAATGAAAAGTTCTTGTTTGCATGCCACCCAGACGGATCATTTCATCTTGCCACTCCATACCTTTGCCACAGCTCCAGCCCTATATCCTTTAATTCTGGCATCCTATCCACCTTCAAATTCTATTGATCCAGCACCTCCTTCAGCTACTGTGGTGCGGAGCTTACTTTCAAAACCTTGCCATTTCTACAGCCCTCTTCTCTTTAATATATTCCGTAAGAACTAATCTCCTTGCCCAGGCTTTGGTCATCTGATAATAATTCCTATCCAATGCAATGTAAATTAGTTATTTGTCTGATAACTCTCCTTTAAAGTATATTAGGATGTCTTTTTACTTCATTAAAGACATGGTGTATTGACATTTTCACTGCTGTATGCATTCAGAGATGGGGGAGAGTTGGTGTGATTCTGTAGGAGGCCTTGAAGCACTCACAGTCAACACAGCTTTGGAACGAACCTGAGAAAAGCTTACTGCATAGAGCCACAAATTGGCAGCTGGCAGAATCGTATGACCCAGATGATTTCCAGCAATCTAGATGAACATACTGGTGGGATTGCCATGGGAACAGATATGAATTGTAAAATGGTCAAACCTTTGTAGCTTTCTTGTGGCACTGGCTTACTAGCAAGGGACTGCAGCAGAGCATTTACAAATGAAGGGCATCTGTGTTGTAATTCATATTGCTACTGAAGTAGTCTTCCAGCTAACAAAGCAGAGAACATGACAAACCAAAGGCACTGTGAGCAACCTTGTGAGATGCTTTAACTGATGCCCTTGCACAAAGACCCTGCTGCTATGACCAGTGAGGTGACTCTACACTCCATACCGAAGGAATGTTGACAATGTGCAGCTGAACTCATCAAAAAATCCTCAAGGACTGCCATACTTCAAGAAGTCAACTCATCACTACCTTCCCAAGGGCACCTCGGGATGGGCTATTAACTTCCGGCTCCATTTATGAATACCACATCACTGGAATATACATATTGAAAAAATCATGTGGTTAGGGAGGGAGAGCTGAGGTTGTGTCAACTCAGCTGTGACTTTATTGAATGACAGAGTGCGCTTTGTGAGGATTGATATTGGAATGGCCTCCTCCTGCTCCTAAATCCATGCCTTCATAAATTTGTATGTTCATAAGTAGAAGACGGGAGTCAAATGTTGGAGTATGGATGAGGCACGGCTCTGCACAGACTCTCCATCCACATCTAAACACAAACCAGTCCACTGCATTTCGATGGTTGGGATCTTCCGATTCACAGCAAGCTGTCTTCCAGAGAGCTGCCAATTTCTACGCTGGTCTTTGCAGGGCTGAGGGGTGTAAAAGTGCATCATTGGAATAGATCACACTTCTTGCAGCTTGGCCTGGGTCTTCTTCTGAATCTGCAGATCTGAAGGAGGAACCGAGATCTGTACTTTAAGGTAAGCATTACAGGCAGAGCGCAATGTGCAATCCGGTCCACACCTGGTGCATATAATAGATTGAGGTCAGTATAAAGGAAGGAAAGAGTTTCCTAAATACATTATTGTAAGTATCCCGTACTGCCAGTCATTGCCACACTCCTCTTTTCAAACATTTGCTAGTGATCTTGAAGGAAGAGTATGAATGAACTAATTTTTGTCCTGGAGATAGATCCTGAATACAATTGAGACTGTTTAATACAGTGTCCATGATGTGAAAGGGAGGTGGCAGAGATGGGCAATGAAAATAGCTCAGTGAACAGGGTGGCAGCCCATCTGGGCAAACATAAGCAGTAGAGGTGACCTAGAACAGTTAAAGTCCAGGGACAGGTCCTTTGGCCCATGATGTCTATGCTGTACTTGACTAAATTCAACCTCTTCTACCTGTGCAGGATCCATATCCCCCCATTCTCTACATAAGCATGCTCGAGCTAACAGATTCTTTGACACCACCATCGTATCTGCTTCCATCGCCAAACCTAGTTGCACATTCCAGGCAATTGCCACTCTCTGTCTGAAAAATCTTGCCCTGCGCGTGGTGACGTTTATTGCTGTCACTGAGCAAGAGCCACTTGAACTGGAGGGAGGAGGAGAGGTAATATCTGCTAAATCAAGGTGAAAGTTCAACATTTAAAGTAAAATTTATTATGCAAACATGTCACCCCATACAACCCTGAGATCCTTTTTCTGTGGGCATACTTAGCAAATCCATAGAACAGTCAACGTAAGCAGGATCTGTAAACTGCAAACACCAGGAATTATAAACTAAAAACAAACTGTGTAAATGCAGATAATAAATAAAGAGTAATAAATAACAAGCATGAAATAACAATGTAACAGAGTCTTTAGATGAGTGTAGCTATTCCCTTTTGTCAAGAGCCAGATGGTTGAGGGATAGTAACTGTTCTTGAACCTGGTGGTGTGAGTCCTGAGGCACCTGTACCTTCTTCCTAATGGCAGCAGTGGGAAAAGAGCATGGCCTGGGTGGTGAGGATCTTTGATGATGAATGCTTCTTTCCTACATCAATGTTTCATGTAGATGTGCTCAATGGTTGAGAGGG
Organism: Mobula birostris; assembly: GCF_030028105.1. Lineage (NCBI taxonomy): Eukaryota > Metazoa > Chordata > Chondrichthyes > Myliobatiformes > Myliobatidae > Mobula > Mobula birostris. The sequence continues at coordinate 156,521,328 of NC_092372.1, read as the reverse complement.
TTTTATATGTGATGTACTGGACCGAATCCATTACCTTTTGTAGGATTTTCTGCCCAAAGGCATTGATATTCTCGTACCAGGCCGTAATGCAGCCAGTCAGCACACTTTCTACCACACATCTATAGAAGTTTGGCAAGGTTTTTGATGACATGCTGAATCTTTGCAGACTAGAGACGCTGTGCTTTCTTCACAATTATATTTATATGCTGCATCCAGGACAGGTCCTGTGAGGTAGTGACATCCAGGAAGTAGAAGAAATATAGAGTAGAACAGTCCTGGCAAGGTCATTGACATTTTTACCAACACTTCTTCTAGCATGCAAGTCTTGTGACAATGACATGGCCAACTGTTTCTGCCCATGGATGCGGGACTGTCTCCAAAGTACTCAGCTCATACTGCAGAGACTTGATTTTTTTTCTCTCTTCTGTGGCTCTGCTCAACTTGGTGCTTCCATGGAACCAGCTTCCATCATCCTGTCAGCGCAAATGGAAATAAATCCTACTTTTAACATAGAACATAGAACGTAGGAACTTACAGCACATTACAGGCCCTTCAGCCCACAATATTGTGCTGACCATGTAACCTGCTCTAGAAACTGCCTAGAATTTCCCTAGCACATAGCCCTCAGTTTTTCTAAGCTCCATGTACCTATATAAGAGGCTCTTAAAAGACCCAATTGTATCCACTTCCACCACTGCCGCCGGCAGTGCATTCGGTGCATCCACCACTCTCTGTGTAAAAAAATTACCTCTGACATCCCCTCAGTACCAATCTCCAAACTCCTTAAAACTATGCTCCCTCATGTTAGCCATTTCAGCCCTGGGGTAAAAGCCTATAGCTATCCACATGATCAATGCCCCTCATCATCTTATACCCCTCTGTCAGGTCATCTCTCATCCTCCATCACTCCAAAGAGAAAAAGCCAAGTACACTCAACCTATTCTCATAAGTTATGCTCTCCAATTCAGGCAACATCCTTGTAAATCTCCTCTGCACTCTCCCTATAGTATCTACATCCTTCCTGTAGTGAGGTGACCAGAACTGAACACAGTACTCCAAGTGGGGTTTGACCCAGGTCTTATATAGCTGCAACATTACCTCACGGCTCTTGAACTCAATCACACAGATGATAAATGCCAACACACCATACGCCTTCTTAACATCACTGTCATCCTGCACAGCAGCTTTGAGAGTCCTATCGACGCAGACCCCAAGATCTCTCAGATCATCCACACTGCCAAGTCTTACTATTAATATTATATTCTGTCTTCATATTGGACCTACCAAAATGAACCACTTCATACTCATTTGGGTTAAAGTCCATCTGCCACTTCTCAGCCCAGTTCTGCATCCTATCGATGTCCTGCTGTAACCTCCAACAACCCTCCAGGCTATCCATAACATCCTCAACTTTTGTGTCATCAGCAAACTTACTAAACCACCCTTCTACTTCTTCATCCAGGTCATTTATAAAAATCACAAAGAGGAGGGGTCCCAGAACAGATCTCTGGGGAAAACCACTGGTCACTGACCTCCATGCAGATTATGAACCATCTACAACCACTCGTTGTCTACTGTGGCAAGCCAATTTTGGATCCACAAAGCAAGGTCTCCTTGGATCCCATGCCTCCTTACTTTGTGAAGTAGCCTTGCATGGGGAACTTATCAAATGCCTTACTGAAATCCATATACACTACATCCACTGCTCTACCTTCATCAATGTGTTTTGTTACATCCTCAAAGAATTCAACCAGGCTTGTAAGGCACCATCTGCCCTTGACAAAGCCATGCTGACTATCCCTAATCAGATTATGTCTCTCCAAATGCTCATAATTCCTGCCTCTCAGGATCTTCAACAACTTGCCCACCACTGAAGTCAGACTCACAGGTCTATAATTTCCTGGTTTATTTCTACTCCCTTTCTTGAACAAGGGAACAACATTTGCAACCTTCCAATCCTCCGGTACTTCTCCCGTCCCTTTTGCTGATGCAAAGATCATCACAAGAAGCTCAGCGATCTCCTCCTTCACTTCCCACAGTAGACTGGGGTATATCTCATGTGGTCCCCGTGACTTATCTAACAACACTTTTCAAAAGCTCCAGCACATCCTTTTTCTTAATGTATATATGCTCAAGGGTTTCAGTCCACTGTAAGTCATCTCCACAATTGCTAAGGTCCTTTTCCCTGGTGAATACTAAAGCAAAGTGTTCACTAAGTACCTCTGCTACCTCCTCCGGCTCCATGCACACATTTCCACTGTCGCACCTGATTGGTCCTATTCTCACATGGCTCATCCTCTTGCTCTTCACATACTTGTAGAATGCCTTTGGGTTTTCCTTAATCCTGCTCACCAAGGCCTTCTCATGGCCCCTTCTGGCTCTCCTAATTCCATTCTTGAGCTCCTTCCTAGCAAACTTGTAATTTTCTAGAGCTCTAACAGTACATAGTTTCTTGAACCTTCCATAAGCTTTTCTTTTATTCTTAACTAAATTTTCTACATCCTTTGTACACCATGGTTCTTTTACCCTACCATCCCTTCCCTGGCACAATGGAATATACCTTTGCAGAACGATATGCAAATGTTCCCTGAACATTTGCCACATTTCTGCTGTACATTTCCCTGAGAACATCTGCTCCCTATTTATGCTCCTAAATTCCTGCCTAATAGCACCATATTTCCCCTACCCAATTAACTGTTTTCCTAAATTGTCTGATCCTATCCCCCTCCAGCATTATGGTGAAGGAGAGAGAGTTGAGGTCATTATCTCCAAAATGCTCTCCCACCGAGAGATCTGACAGCTGACCAAGTTCATTTCCCAATACCAGATCAAGCTGAGGGGGTTGTTGAAAGAGGTGATATAGGATCGGAAGGTGCAGAATCTTTATGGGTTGAGCTACGGAATAGCAGGGGTAAAAGGACCCTGATGGCAGTTATTTATAGGCCTTCAAACAGCTGCAGTGATGTGAACTACAAATTACAACAGGAAATAGAAAAGGCTTGTCAGAAGGGCACTGTTATGATAATTGTGGGGGATTTTAACATGCGAGTGGATTGGGAAAATCAGGTCGGCATTGGATCTCAAGAGAGAGAATTTGTAGAATGTCTGCAAGATGGCTTTTTAGAACAGCTTGTTGTTGAGCCCACTAGGGGATCAGCTATACTGGATTGGGTATTGTGTAATGAACCGGAGGTGATTGGAGAGATTGACGTGAAGGAACGCTTAGGAGGCAGTGATCATAACATGATTGAGTTCACTGGGAAATTTGAAAAAGAGAAGCCGAAATCTGATGTGTTGGTATTTCAGTGGAGTAAAGGAAATTATAGTGGCATGAGAGATGAACTGGCCAAGGTTGACTGGAAAAGGACACTGGCAGGAAGGACGGCAGAGCAGCAGTGGCTGGAGTTTATGCAAGAAATGAGGAAGGTGCAAGACAGGTATATTCCAAAAAAGAAGAAATTTTCGAATGGAAAAAGGACGCTACCGTGGCTGACAAGAGAAGTCAAAGCCAAAGTTAAAGCAAAGGAGAGGGCATACAAGGAAGCAAAAATTAGTGGGAAGACAGAGGATTGGGAAGTTTTTAAAAGCTTACAAAAGGAAACTAAGAAGGTCATTAAGAGGGAAAAGATTAACTATGACAGGAAGCTAGCAAATAATATCAAAGAGGTTACTAAAAGCTTTTTCAAGTATATAAAGAGTAAAAGACAGGTGAGAGTAGATATAGGACCAATAGAAAATGATGCTGGAGAAATTGTAATGGGAGATAAGGAGATGGCGGAGGAACTGAATGAGTATTTTGCATCAGTCTTCACTGAGGAAGACATCAGTAGTATACTGGACACTCAAGGGTGGCAGGGAAGAGAAGTGTGTGCAGTCACAATTATGACAGAGAAAGTACTCAGGAAGCTGTATAGTCTAAAAGTAGATAAATCTCCCAGACCAGATGGAATGCACCCTTGTGTTCTGAAGGAAGTAGCTGTGGAGATTGCAGAGGCATTAGCGATGATCTTACAAAAGTCGATAGATTCTGGCGTGGTTCCGAAGGACTGGAAGATTGCAAATGTCACTCCGCTATTTAAGAAGGGAGAAAGGAAGCAAAAAAGATATTATAGACCTGTTAGCTTGACATTGGTGGTTGGGAAGTTGTTGGAGTCGATTGTCAAGGATGAGGTTACAGAGTACCTGGAGGCATATGACAAGATAGGCAGAACTCAGCATGGATTCCTTAAAGGAAAATCCTGCCTGACAAACCTGTTACAATTTTTTGAGGGAATTACAAGTAGGCTAGACAAGGGAGATGCAGTGGATGTCGTATATTTGGATTTTCAGAAGGCCTTTGACAAGGTGACACAAATGAGGCTACTTAACAAGATAAGAGCCCATGGGATTATGGGAAAGTTACATAAGATAGAGCATTGGCTGATTGGCAAGAAACAGAGAGTGAGAATAAAGGGATCCTATTCTGGTTGGTTGCCGGTTACCAGTGGTGTTCCACAGGGATCCATGTTGGGGCCGCTTCTTTTTACATTGTACATCAACTATTTGGATTATGGAATAGATGGCTTTGTATCTAAGTTTGCTGATGATGCAAAGATAGGTGGAGAGGCTGGTAGTGCTGAGGAAACAGACAGTCTGCAGAGAGACTTGGATAGATTGGAAGAATGGGCAAAGAAGTGGCAAATGAAATACAAAGTTGGCAAGTGTATGGTTATGCACTTTGGCAGAAGAAATAAATGGGCAGACTTATTTAAATGGGGAAAGAATTCAAAGTTCTGAGATGCAACGGGACTTGGGAGTCCTCGTACAGGATACCCTTGAGGTTAACCTCCAGGTTGAGTCGGTGGTGAAGAAGGCAAATGCAATGTTGGCATTCATTTCTAGAGGAATAGAGTATAGGAGCAGGGATGTGACGTTGAGGTTCTATAAGGCACTGGTGAGACCTCACTTGGAGTACTGTGGGCAGTTTTGGTCTCCTTATTTAAGAAAGGATGTGCTGACGTTGGAGAGGATACAGAGAAGATTCACTAAAATGATTCCGGGAATGAGAGGGTTAACATATGAGGAACGTTTGTCCACTCTTGGACTGTATTCCTTGGAGTTTAGAAGAATGAGGGGAGACCTCATAGAAACATTTTGAATGTTGAAAGGCATGGAGAGAGTGGATGTGGCAAAGTTGTTTCCCATGATGGGGGAGTCTAGTACGAGAGGGCATGACTTAAGGATTGAAGGGCGCCCATTCAGAGATGCAAAGAAATTTTTTTAGCCAGAGGGTGGTGAATCTATGGAATTTGTTGCCATGGGCGGCAGTGGAGGCCAAGTCATTGGGTGTATTTAAGGTAGAGATTGATAGGTATCTGAGTAGCCAGGGCATCAAAGGTTATGGTGAGAAGGCGGGGGAGTGGGACTAAATGGGAGAATGGATCAGCTCATGATAAAATGGCGGAGCAGGCTTGATGGGCCGACTGGCTGACTTCTGCTCTTTTGTCTTATGGTTTTATGGTCTTAAGTACAGCCTCTTCTCTAGTTGGCTTATCTACATATTGCTTCAGGAAACCTTCCTGAATACACCTAACAAATTCCACCCCATCTAAACCCTAGTGCCAATGAGATGCCAATCAATATTAGGAAAGTTAAAATCTCCCAGCACAATAAACCTTATTATAATTGCGCCAATCCAGAATCTGCCTCCCTATCTGCTCCTCGATATCCCCGTTACTTTTGGGGGAAGTCTATAAAAAACACCCAGTAAAGTTATTGCCGCTTTCCTGTTTCTGACTTCCACCCACACTGACTCAGTAGACTATCTTTCCCTGACTTCCTCCTTTTCTGCAGCTGTGACACTATCTCTAATTAACAATGCAATGCCCCCACCTCTTTTACATCCCTCTCTGTTCTTTTTGAAACATCTAAAGCCTGGCACACTCAGCAGCCATTCCTGCTCCTGAGATATCCAAGTCTCTGTAATGGCCACAATGTCATAGTTCCATGTATTGATCCATGCTTTAAGTTCATCCGCCTTGTTTATAGAACTTCTCGCATTAAAATAGACACACCTCAAACCATCAGACTGAGTGTATCTTTACTCTAACATCCGTCTACCCTTCCTCACAAACTCCCTACAAGCTGTCTCTACTTGTGCTCCAACCTCCCCATCCTCCGCCTCTCCACTTCGGTTCCTACCTCCTTGCAAATCTAGTTTAAACCCTCCCCAACAGTATTATCAAACCTCCCTGCCAGGATATTGGTCCCCCTTGGATTTCAGTGCAACATGTCCTTTTTGTACAGGTCACACCTGCCCCAGAAGACGTCCCAATGATCCAAAATTCTGAACTCCTGCCCCCTACTCCAATCCTACAACCACACATTTATTCTCCACCTCATTCTATTCCAATGCTCACTTTTGCATGGTATAGGCAGCAATCCTGAGATTATTACCTTTGAGGTCCTGCTTCTCAGTTTCCTTCCTAACTCCCTGTATTCTGCTTTCAGGACCTCCTCTCTTTTTCTAGCTATGTCATTGGTACCAATTTGTACCACAATCTCTGGCTGCTCACCCTCCTATTTCATGATATTAGCTCTCATAAAACACAACTTCCTTTTCATATTTCTCACCTTATGAAGGGCTGAGAGTAGAATGTAGCAATTAGTGCAGACAGCTCAGTGCGAAAGCTCAAATATTGCTCCACCACTAAACCAAACCAAAGCCAGACATCACACCAAGTTGGCCATATGAATAGCATGGTCACCCTGCACAATGATACACATGCAATATGCTAGAGGAGCTCAGCAGAGCAGGCTGCATCTATGGAAAAGAGTAAACAAACAACGTTTCAGGCTGAGACTCTTCATGAGGACGGATAATTATCCAGTTTGTACCATAAAAAATATCCTTTCTGCACTGTATACCTAAGATCCTACATAATGCTATCATCTGTACCCTAACCCATACTTTCCTCAAGTATTTTTAATCTGGAATATAAAAGACTAAATCTTTTATTCCTCTGTTTAATAATTATGTTTTTCAAAACTGACTCCATGACAAATAGGATCATTTCTTTTTAAAAAGTGCAGCTGTTTCAAGTCTGGAAAAGCTGAAGAAGTGCTGGTTGCTAAGCAACATAGCTGATGATACTGAGGCAGTGCATTTGTTTTTCTATGTGTCATCCAGAGAATTTCAGCCTGTGACATTAGCAGGCAATGTTATAGGTAAACTATGATTACTGATTGATTGCAGATACTTACTTTGTGAAATTCAAACAAGATCACTCGTTGTTTAAGACAAGACTACATGACTTTAAAAGCTGACATATTTTAGGCTTTATTTATCAGCTTTATAGAGCCTTATTTTACTGGAGGATTTAATGAAGCCAGTAAGGGTCAGCTTGATTCTCCAAATCCAACAAAGAAACATGATGCTTGCACTGTTCACCATTCAATGGGACTCTTTCTGCATGAAAGCTACACGAAACTGTTTAATTTTATGAAACTCAATTCAGGGAAAGCACTCTCGATGTCCATTAGTGTTATAAGCTTTTTCAATTGGCTACTCATGGTTGATTCAAATTTCCTTGGCATTTGCATCCAGTGTTCTGCATCCATCATTAAATTTCATTAACATCAACAGAAGCATTTCCAGAAGTAATGTATAGACTTGAGGTAATTACAGATTTGAAAGCAGTCCACGATTCCTTCACACTAAGTAAATGCTATAGCAAAGCACTCCGCACAGAAATGACAATTCAGTATAATAGACCTTCCTCTTGGAATACAACATTCATCCACTTGATAAAAATCAAATAGGTCCAAGGAATTGGAACTTAATTTTTATCTTTATAATAAAAGAGGATTGGTGGCATATTTATTCACAATTCCATTTTAAACTATTCATAAAAGTAAGTTCTATTAATCTCATACTGAAGTCAAGCACGAATCTAGCTCTCCAGTTTCATTACAGGTGATTCTAAGAGAAATAACAGTTTGAAGGAGTATGCGATTTGCTTAATCTGTCATTCATATGACATATACTGCCCTCTGTACAAAGCACAGCAGGTAGTCATTTAATTTCTATTGTTTGTTTAGTCCATCAATCTACATGACTTTTTCACACATTCTTTTCTAAAACATTCATAATTTGGGAAATGATTTATATATTATATCTATATATCTTTGAAAATAAATACCAAATGTATTCTTTACTTTCAAACAAATTCTATTAGCTTGATAGGAGGACATTTTTAAATGCTGAAACAGAGCTAAGCATTGCAAATTTTCACTTGGCAAAATCACAACATGCCCATTTTGTGGGACTTCCCCAGCTCTGAGCTTCTAACTATATTGGAGCAAACTGGGGAAAACCTGAAAAATGTTTGGGTCCTTAGAGGTTAACAGATAGCATTTACTTAGGGTAACACATATAAAATGTTGGAGGACCTCAACAGATCAGGCAGCATCTATGGAATTGAAAAAAACAGTCAATGTTTTGGGCTGAGAACCTTCATCATGACTGGAAAGGAAAGGGGAAAAAACAGAATAAGAAGATGGGGGAGGGGAAGGAGTACAAGCTCAAAGGTGATAGGTTATCAGGTGGGGGGGTTAGGGATACAAAGTAACAAGCTGGGAGGTGATAGGTGGAAAAGATAAAAGCTTGGAGAAGAAGAGATTTGATAACTAAGGGGAGTTGACCATGATTGAAAGGGAAGGAAGAGAGGCACAAGGGGGAAGTGACAAGCAGGTGACAAGAAGAGAAGAGGTAAGAGGTGAGCCAAAGCAGGGAAGCAGAAGAAGAGGTAAGCAGAAGGGGAAATGATTACCTCACATTAGAGAAATTTATGTTCATGCTATCAAGATGGAGGCTACCCATACAGAATATGAGGTGCTACTCCTCCAGCCTGAGAGTGGCTTCATTGTGGCAATAGAGGGGTCCACATTCCAACATGTTGGAATGGAAATAGGGATTGGAATCGAAATGGATGGCCACTGGGAAATTCTGCTTTTTTCAGAAGGAGCGAAGGTGCTCAACAAAGTGGTCCCCCGATCTACGTCAGGTCTCACCAGTGTAGGGGAAATCACATCAGGAGTATTGGATACAGTTGATGACCCAACAGATTCACAGATGAAGTGTTTGGTGCCTCACCTGGAAAAACTGTTTGGGGCTCTGAATGGAGGTGAGAGAAGGGGTGAATGGGCAGGTGTAGCACCTCTTCAGCTTGCAGGGATAAGTGTCAGGAGGAAGGTCAACAGGGAGGAACGAATGGACAAGGTAATCATGGAGGGAGTCATCACTGTGCAAAGTGGAGTAGGGGAGGAAAAGATGCATTTGGGGGTAGGATCCCATTAAAGAAGGCGGAAGTTGCCGAGAAGGATGTACTGGACGTGGAGTGAGATATTGCCTCTGTGGCAAACGAAACAAAACTAAAATATGTTTTTCAATCATACTAAAGATTTATTTGAAAGTTGTCGTAGAGGCTGGGTATAGTCTGCCTGTGTCATGGTCCGGTCCGTGAAATCCGTGTTCCAGTTTACGGTCCGGTCCGTGGACTCTGGACTCCGGGTCTTCCGGCTGTCCCTTGTTTCAGTTGGGCTTAATCATAGGCATCTGAAGCTCATCTTGGGGCTGGGAATATAAGTGGCCCTGGGATCAAGTATGGGTGCTGGTTTGTCTTGTCAGTATCCCCTTGGAGCAACCTGCTGGTGGAAGGCTAGGGCAGCCATTTGTGATCTCTAGGCCTGGTTGTCTCTCGTTGGAGCAGTCATCATGGTATGGATTTGGCTGTTCCTGGGGCCAGCTGAGGGGTTGTTTGCCATTCTGAGCTAAATATGGATTTGGCTGTTTCTGTGGCCAGCAAAGGTTGCTGGCTGCCCTGAGACTTGGAGCCACCCTGGATTGAACTCCCTTCCTGTCTTAGCCTCTGTGGGGTAAGTCAGGCTATCTTTGGTGTTGCCCTAAGGTGGGATCTGTCCTTTCCTGTCCTAGCCTCTGTGGGGGTAAGTCAGGCTGTCCTTACTGTTACCCTGTGGTTGGATCTGTCCTTTCCTTTCCTCGCTTCTGTTGGGTAAGCCAGGCTGTCTTTGCTGTTACCCTAAGGCTGGACTGTTCCCTTTCCCTCTCCATCTGAATCCCTGACAGTTTCCTCAGCGGTTTACCTCAGCAGTCATCCCGGTCCTGCATCCTAGTAAGCATCTTGGCCTGGCATCCAAGGAAGGGAGTGGCCCTGCGAAAGCATCCTGGCCCTGTGCTCTAAGGAGTCCTGGCTCTGTACTCAAGGGCCTAACTGACCCAAGCCTTGAAGATCCCAAGCCTGTGTCCAGTCCTGTAGCCACATCATGTCCTTGCCTAGTTCCAGGGTCCAAGCCCGAGTCAAGACCCAGATTCTGGGTCCTTGTCCAGCCTCTGGCTTGGAATACAAGCCCAGGCTCCTAGTTCCTAGTTCCCAGTTCCTTGTCCTGGTCCTGCTTTCCTAGCCAAAGTCCTAACCCAAGTCTGTGTTCCTGTCCCAGCTCCTAGTCTGTGTCCAGTCCTGTCCCTAACTCTAGTTCAGTCCAGTTCCCAATACTTCAGTGTCTGCGTCTTGCATTTGGGTCCCCCTTCAGTGCCCCCTTTATGACAGCCTGGAGCAACATAGCTTCAAGACTTCCAAGTATCCAAGAAATCTTAAAGGAGATGTGCCTCAGTAAGGTGGTATTGATCATTAAGGACCCCCACCACCCAGGACATGTCCTCTTCTCATGTTACCATCAGGAAGGAAGTATGAAAACCTGAAGGCACACACTCAATGATTCAGGAACAGCTTCTTCCCCTCTGCCATCCAATTCCTAAATGGACATTGAACCGATGGATACTCCCTCACTACTTTTTTTAATTTCTGTTTTTGCACTACTTATTTAATTTAACTATTTAATATACATAAATATTCTTACTGCAATTAATTTTTTCTATATTTATCATGTGTTGCATTGAACTGTTTCTGCAATGTTAACAAATGGTATGACATGCTGGTAGTATTGATCTGATTCTGACATAGCTCCCAAGCTCCTGTTGATTGGCTGGAATAATGAAAATGCTGTGACTCAAGACGGGTTCAAAGAGATCCTGTGCTCTACAAAAAAGCTCCCTTCAATGTACCTGCAAATGATAGTGCCAACCTCAGTGCTGTGTACTGCTTGCAGAACCAAGGAACAGCTGTGAAAGCAGATGCTACATATTAAGAAAGGTGTCTGAAAAGGCTGTCCTCGTGTCTCATTTACAAGGCAGGTGGATCAGGTACTGAAGCCATGAAGCATTACCTGTTAGCCTGTTGCCAACTCCAGCCACCTGCTCACAGACCTTTCACTGGTTCTTGTACTCACAATACAGCAGGGAATATACTTAATCTAAAGTCTGAAACATAATGCATTAACATACTGCATAACCTTCAGTGACTGCAATACACAGAAACATATGTGAATAAATATTTAAATAAATATACATTTAATAGCACTATTGATGAGCAGCTGTTATGTATATGATTTCCTGGCATACAACATTTAGCTGTTACTCTGCTGTATGTGTGGTGCCATATAATTCAATTATCATGAGGGTAGGATCAGAAAAGACTTAGATTCTTGAAGTTTTCATTCAATGTCTTGTTAAGGTGATATTGCAGATCCCTGCTAGGACATAATACCTGGCTCCTGTTCTTATGCATTCCCACTAAAACATGCACAGAAAATTAATTACAAGATCTTCTGTGAAAGTATTTCTTGGAGGAGCATTATCACACTTCCCAGTATTGACTTTAACACGGGATTATGAAACAGACTACTATGCTCTGCATCCATCTCAACTATCTAACAAATGTACTTCGAAATCCTGAATAAGTAGCAAAAAAAAATCTAGTGCTCAGATAAGACTGACTGAATAAACAAGATGATGACATATCTGCCTTCATTATCCCCTCTATCCCTCTAATTATACCAGACAAGCTGCATTATATTATTGTTGCTGCTCGGTGTATAAGACCCACATACATCATAAGACTTCAGTGATCACATTAAAGAGGACCAAGTTGGCTACAATAGCTTATATGACAGGTAGAGCTCTGCAATTGGTTTCTTCCTAACCTGGAGTCTGCACAGCATTGTCAGATGTCCAACTGGGTACACTTGGTTATTCAAGGAAGTTTAAGCAAACTTTCCTGGTGCATCATAATACCCTAGTGACTAAATAGTTGCAATCGTATAGCCAAAAAGGCAATTTGAGATTTTGTCCTTGATCAAATATGGCATTCTGTATACAGTTCTGGGCACTGTACCTCTGCACAAACAAGGGCCATCAGAAGCTGACATTTACAGCTGCTAAAGGGACTGAGCAGGTCGCGCAAACTCTGTGAAGGGAAATGGATGGTCAGCCTTTTGCACCGAAATCCTTCATCTGGATTGCTGAAGGATCTTAATTCAAAGGTCAAATCTGCATTGCTTGAGGTGGGTGTGCTATGCAGGGAATGCTGAAACTAAGGAAGTTAAATTATGAAGCAATGTTGACAACACATAATGTGTATCCCTTGGTGTCATGAATACTTTAGTAACTTGATTGAAAGGTAATTTGATTTAGATGGCTAAGATGATTACATGATCAGACAGGGTACATAGAAACTATTTACACTGGGCTTGAAGCAGACACATACAAAGTCTGCATATTACAGAGAAACTGGTCATGTCATTTCAGCAAGACCACCTTTGCCCAAAAAGCATAAAATTCTCTATGAAGAGAAATGAACATTTGATGTTTCAGGCCAAGACCCCAATGAAGGGTTGATACACATTTCCGGCATCTGCATTCTCTCTTTGATCTCAAGTTCCATACACCATTAATATAAGCAAAGGTGCATATCTTCACTTAGAAGATATTACATCAGAAATCAAAAAGTCAGGGTAGAGCAGATTTTAAAGTGAACTAGAGAGGAAGAGAGGTGTTGAGACAAACCTCCAGAGTTTGTGGTCTTCACAGGGCAGGATTGATTACATTTCGGCCAGAACAACAGGACTGCAGATATCTCAAAGACAAGAACAAAAGGAAAGGATAAGACAAAGAAGTGTTTTGAAGCTAAGAAATGTAGCCAATGTACATCAACCAGCAAAGCGGCTTTGGGCCAAACAGGACTTGGTGTGACAGAGGACAAAGAGAACAGCCTTATGAAGAGTAGGAAATGAGAGGCCAACCAGAAGTTAATTCAAGTTGTCAAAAATCTATAGATAATTTAAAAAAAAAGATTACAAGGTATTCTGCAGATTCTGGAAATGCAACACACGAAGTGCTGAGGAACTCAGCCAATCGGATATCATCTATGGAGTGAAATAAATACTCTATGATTCAGACTGTGTCCCTTCATCAGGACCCCAAATGGGTCCGCTGTTCAGCATTAAATGAGGTGAGGCGGACGGATGGTTAGTTCATACAAATAGTCTGACAGTTTTGAAACAGAACATGCTTCCATTTAAGATGTTGATGTACTCAGATACAGCAGCTTCTATGGAACCAGCCAAAGGTGTTATTGTCTTTTTTTTTAATCGTTTTTTATGATTATAAGACTCTGCTTGTGTCTTCCTGTATTTTTGACACTTTTGTGCTGCTGTCAAGCTTCCCTGTGTGTTACATACTGAACATAATATGTGAAGGTATTCTGGATTGATAAATTACAAGCAAAATAAACAGCTGCATGTTTGTTCCTCGCCTCTCTGTCTCTTGTGTGTGTTATTCACAGCCACCAGCTTCCCAGTACCACAAACATAACAACTGGTGATGAGGTAACACGCAATATTTATTGTTTTGTTCCCTCCAGCAGGAAATGTCCATATGCAATGCTGGCGGTGTACCGCTGTGTAATGTGGGTGAGTGAAAATGGCCGCAGGAAGCATGGGGAGTGAAGGATCTGAGGAGAGAGAACGAGAATGGCATGGTTAAATAAAATAAATAAGAGAGGAAGAGACGGATAAGTCTAGTTAACTTTTCTGGAATGTGATTGCGTTTGAAAATAGTGACTATGTTTGAAAGTATGGGGTCTTCCGGTGAAACGACAGAGCAATGGTGTTCATACAGTATACGGAAAGGTTTGAATATTTTGCACTGGCTAATCAAATTTCAAATGATATTCATGTTCCAACTTTTCAAGAGGACTGGAATATAAAAGCGAGGATGTAATGTTGAAACTTTATAAAGCACTGGTAAGGTCTCACTTTGGAGTATTGTGAGCTGGCTTGGGCCCCTTACCTTAGAATGGATGTGCTGAAACTGGAGATGGATCAAAGGAGGTTCATGAAAATGATTGCAGGTTTGAACAGCTTGTCAAATGAAGAACGCTTGATGACCCTGGGCTTGTGTTCACTGGAATTCAGAAGAATGAGGGGAAACCTCATTGAAACATATCGGATGGTGAGAGGCCTTGATGGAGCAGATGTGGAGGGGAAATCTTTGGTGGGAAAATCTAAGACCAGAGGACACAGCCTCAGAATGGAAGGACATCCTTTTTGATTGGAAATGAGGAGGAACTTTTTGAGCCAAAGAGTGGTGAATCTATGGAATTCGTTGCCACAGGCAGCTGTGGATATGGGGAGAAGGCAGGAGATTGTGGCTGAGAGGAAAATTGGATCAGCCATGATGAAATGGCGGAGCAGACTCAATGGGCCAAATGGCCTAATTCTGCTCCTATATCATATGGTCTTATGATAAATGCAAGTAGGCTTTTTTTCTACTGACGTTGGTGAGACTAGAACTAGAAGTTGTGGATTAAGGGTGAAAGGCGAAATGTTTAAAGGGAACATGACGGGGAACGTCTTCATTCAGAAGGTGGTGAGAATATGGAATGAACTGCCAGTGGAAATGGTGGATGTGGGTTCAATTTGAAAATTTAGAATATGGGTAAGTGCATTGATTGGAGGTGTGTGGAGGGGCTACGGTCCAGATGTAGGTCAATGCACTAGGAGGATTAATAGAATATATTATTGTGCACAGGCGAAATGGCAAAAGGGCCTGTCTCTATGTTGTACTGCTCTATGACTCTATGATTCTACTATATGACTCTAAGGTTAGGTGATGAGTATGCTTTATTCCTTGGTCAGTATTGCTTATTGTGCTCCTTTCATTTTGAAAGA
Source organism: Mobula birostris (assembly GCF_030028105.1). Classification (NCBI taxonomy): domain Eukaryota; kingdom Metazoa; phylum Chordata; class Chondrichthyes; order Myliobatiformes; family Myliobatidae; genus Mobula; species Mobula birostris. The sequence continues at coordinate 156,506,202 of NC_092372.1, read as the reverse complement.
TGTAGATTACATGTAATAGCCAAAATTAAATCGTGCTTCTTTAATACCATGGACTAGAAGTTCAAGAGTACTTTGTAGTTTTCAAAATGTGAGTCCCAAGAAGGCTGAAAGACCCGACTCTAAATTCATTGAATGCAAACCATTACGTTGTGGGCAAGTAATGTTGTTGCCAGAATGTGTGGCAACCTTGTGGGCTGCCTTCCTTTGTGTTGGTTGATGCATTTCAATATACATGTGATAAATAAATAAATCTGAACCTGAAGGAGGAAAGTAAGTTGGTAATTAATGGTCTCAGTGGGGAAAGAGGACTCTGGAAATATTATGGATTTTCAATGTCTGATAGTCATTTGAAGATGTGTGTCATGGAATCTGGGTCTTTGGATGTTGTACATGATGTAGACAGTACAGGTCTCGGGGTGCTCAGGAGGATGTGGGGGATGTAGGAGTCACGGTATTCAGGATAACAACCTTTTTTGGCTGATTTAATGGAAGTTTGGGAACAGCCCTTCTACTGCTCTCAATGTCCTTTGCAGACATCTTGATCTCTCCCGGTGCATCTTCAGGGAACTTAAATATCTCAATGCAAGGTGTAGTTATGGTGAAGTCTATAGGTCTGTAAGCTAAAAAGGCCAAATTTCTTTTTTGGAAATGTGAGAAATGCCTAACATTTGCCCTTATACAATATTTCAATTGTCATTATTTCAACTGAGCATTTCTGGTAAGGCAAACAATAAGCTGTTGGTAGAACTGATGCAGATTCTCATCCCAAAATGTTGACCGTTCTTTTGGTTCCACTTGCTGAGTTCTTCCAATAATTTAGTTTTTACTCTAGATTCTGCAGTCTCCAGTCTCTCCATTCCTTGCCCAGCATTTTGTTTGGATCCTTGATGCATTGTGTCCACTGCACTGTTGCTAGATAACACTGCAGCAACATAAGTGCTGATCAGGATACAAGGAAGATTTGAAAAGATATGGACAAGCTGAGTGAATGGGTACCAACATGGCCGATTGAGTACAATAGATAAAAACTGCGATAGTTCGTGTTGGTAGAAAACAAACAGGAATATTGAAATAAGATTAAATGGTGAGATATCAGGAAATATTCATAGGGATTTTAGTGGCTCTGTATTCAAGTCATTGAGAGTTAACATACACGTACAGGCAACTGGAAAAGCAAAGACCTGAACAGAAAAGTGAAGGTATACGATTACAGTTACATCAGACTTTGTGAGACCATAACAGAAGTACAGTGTGCAATATTCCTTTCCTAATTTGAAATAGGGGTCAAATTGTCCTATCATGTTCCTACTTACGTTCTTGTCCTCCCTTATGACAAAATGCCTATAAACACCGTGACTTTTGCTCATTACTTGTCACTGTATTCAAGAAAGTCCAGATCGTGATGGCTGGCTATACCTCCCTCAGACACCATTTTATAGGGATGATGCGATTGTTCCATTGCTTTGATGTATATGAGATGAGAATATCAGTTACACTGTGTATTAAACTTGATGGTGGCAGATAGTTCATGCTAAGAAGTTTGTTGCTTGATAGTTGTCTCTTTCTTTTAGGTGCCCATCAATATAATAATGAATAGAAAACAGAATATTTGAATAATTATTTCTTATGCTCTCAATTTGATATTTACAAAATCAGACAGAATCAGACGGAAGGTTGAATTATTTGGTTTAAATATTTGCTTCCACACATTGCATGAAACTACTTGCATATTTTGAGAATTGTTTCAGCTGTGCTTGAAAATATGTTTCAATGTCTGTTTTATGATTGCTATTGTCTAGGAACGGAGGCAACATAAGCAAGCAGAACAAGGCTGAAACAAGCTGTATGATGGACAGCATGCATCATATATTTCAGATCTTTTGAATAAGTACAACCTCTGACTTTCTTGACCACAGTGCAAAGTGTCTGAAAATTTTATTAAAGCATTTGAGGAACCAAAAGTTTAAGACCTGGAAGAACTTGGAAGACCAGGTGAATGTAGGCCAGGCATTCAATGTGTGTTAGAATTCCGAGTATTAGGCATCAAACTAATTCAATCCTGTAACAAATTTTTAAAAAATCAAAACATACATCCAGCCACTAATAAAGGCCACAATGTAATAAGATTCTAACTAAGCGTCTTAAAACCTGCATTTACTGTGACAACAAAGATAACATGAGCACCTGGAGATTGATCTAGATTGCCCACTGTTTCTGGTGGATAGAAACAACTTGAATCTAAAATGAGAGTTGAAACATGGTCAGATTCACAAATGACAGAGAACTGTGGTGACTATTACATAGGTGAGAGTCTGATAAGCCAGCTGTACTCTGTGCCCACGTTGCTAGGTACGTAACTCCTGTACTGAACTTGTGTTTTTTCTATTGCTGAAACCCATCCACTTCAACGTTTGACATGTTCTGCATTCAGAGATGCTGTTCTGCACCACTGTTGTAATGTGTGGTTATCTGAGTTACTGTCACCTTCCTGTCAGCTTGAACCAGACGGGCTATTCTCCTTTGAACCCTCTCATTAACAAGGCATTTTTGCCCTCAGAACCACCGTTCACTGGATATTCAATCCACTCAAAATTCTGGAATATGATTATAAGGGATATAGATAGGGTAAATGCAAGCAGGCTTTTTCCACTAAGATTGGGTGGGACTAAAATTAGAGGTCATGGGTTAGGGGTGAAAGGTGAAAAGTTTAAGGGGAATATGAGGAGAAACTTCTTGACTCAGTTGTGAGAATGTGGAACATGTGGTCACTGCAAGTGGTGCACACAAGCTCGATTTCAATGTTTAAGAGAAGTTTGGCTAAGTACATAGGTGATAGGGGTATGGAAGGCAATGGTCAGGGTGCAGGGCAATGGGAGTAGGCAGTTTAAATGGTTCACCATGGACTAGATAGGCTGAAGGGCCTATTTCTGTGCTGTAGTTTTCTATGACTCTATGAGATAGAAATACTTGTAAGTTATACCCAGAAAACTGGATGTCCAGCTCAAGTAATCAATCAACTCAGAAGTACTTAGGAACTTTCTGAAGTCATGAAGCATGCTGTTTAATGCATTTCTTTTAATTCTTGACTTGCCCGCATCATAGCTTATTGACCCATTCTTCTCAATCAGGATATACACACTCCAGCGAGCAGGTCAGCAGTGGATGGTGATGGTTATGTTTGTTCAGCTTGAAAGAGTCTGTCATCTCCTTGAAGGAGTGGCTATGATCAATCTGATCTCTACTTGGTGCCAATAAATAATATCTGCTGAAGGTAACCTAAAGAACTTTTGAACGTCACATTGTAAAATGTTCAACCTAACAGATGACAGTAAATGATAAAAAACAGGTTGAATTTCAAAATGAATTCCATGCAGTGTGAATGGAAAAAAATGAGCATTCAGAGGATAGCAATGATCAACCGATCTATAATGACCTTATTTTTTCATAGCCACTGGCATACAGAGGTTTACAGCAAAACGTCTGTTCAGTTCAATGTGTCAGTGCTATCTCTCCAATGGAATGAACAAAATACTGCTGTGTTCTCTCTCTGCCACTGCTTTTATTTCAAACGTGCCTGCAATTTCCCCTTAATGTTTGGAAAGATCTTTGCTTCAAACATTTCCCATGGTAGAGTTTTACCCCTGGAACACCATTCTTTGTAACAAAATTTATCACTTCATTTTCTTACTGCTGAAGTATACTCAGTATCACATCTCATGGGATAATGGGCTGAATTGAGCTTAGAGACAGTAGGCATTTCTGCATGGCACTGCCAACATCAACTGTTCATAGATCAGTTTCTTCTAGATTTCTTCATCTGCACGAAGAAATCTCAATGTTGGAAAAGCTGACAGTGATACATCTGAATTCATTCTCTGCCATGGTCTCCATGGAGCCAAGCTGCTGCAGAGGTAGACTGGATCCATTTTATATCTGTCTTCAGCTGTCATCTAGGGTTGACCCATTTGAATGGAATCATTGACCCTGTGGAAGGAGAATAGTGCAGCTAAGTGGCGAAGCTATTTTGTTTTATTCTAATGACTATGAGAGAAAAGTAGTTACAATTCATAATCTGCTGGCAGCTGCCTGAAGCCTAAGGAGTTAAGTCCACCTGCCTGCACTCTTCTCTGATGCAGGTGATCAGCTCCCCATTTTCCAAAGGCACATGATAATGGATCAACAGCATGGACAGAGAGTCCAGGCAGTGGGCCAACTCCAACATGATCCAGCTCATGTTCCAAGATGAACTAAGGAGAAGAACTCACTGGGGCTTAAGTATCACTAATGTTTCTACTTTACTGACAGAAGCCTTTGGATGCTTGTCAACTTAAAAACATTTTCTCTTCCTTAAAAAGTTAATTTTAATTCTTATCACCTACATTCAAATTTACATTATATCTATGACATTATCTTTAGTATCCATAGATAGAGTTTTGTTTTGTGTAAAGAAAATCTTGTGCAATTGAGTGTTTTTGTCAAATACGTTGTGCATTTTTAAACCAAATAAAGGCACAGTGTTCTAGTACAATTATAGATCATTGTGAATGGAACGATTGCACCCTGAGAATGGCACTGATGACAAACTGATGTTAGGAAAGACTACAATAAACTGCTCTGAATGATTCTGAAACAAAGTTACATTAGCTCAGAAATCATTGTAATAACAGCAGAATAAGTTTATTAGTATCTGCAAAATGGGTTAATGCATAACAAGAAAGTAACTTACCTGGTGACTTACCTGGGACTAGCTGCAGTAGCCGGATCTCTGGCACTGAGTCTGGCTCTGCAGTGCAGAAGGGAGGGGGGAGAAAGAGCAGAAGCGGTAGTGATAGGGGACTGGATAGTTAGAGGTGCAGATAGGAGGTTCTGTGGTCGTGACAGAGAATCCAGGATGGTTTATTGCCTCCCAGGTGCCAGGGTCAAGGATGTCTCTGATCGATTGCATGACATTCTGAAGTGGGAGGGTGACCAGCCAGATGTCGTGGTGCACATCGGTACCAATGACATAGCAAGGAAGAGTGAAGAGGTCCTGGACAGTGAGTATAGAGAGCTTGGTAGGAAGTTGAAAAGCAGGACCTCAAGGGTGGTAATCTCAGGATTGCTACCTGTGCTAGGTGCCAGTGAGGGTAAGAATAGGATGCTCTAGAGGAGGAACAAGTGGCTGAGGAACTAGTGTAGGGGGCAGGGTTTCAGATTTCAGGATCATTGGGACATCTTCTGGGGCAGGTGGGACTTGTACAAGAGAGACGGGTTACACTTGAACCACAGGGGGACCAATATCCTTTCAGGGAGGTTTGTTAGTGCTATTGGGGAGGCTTTAAACAAGATTTGCAAGGGGATGGGAACCAGAGTGCCAGAGCTGACAGTGTGGCTGGGGTGAAAATAAATGATGTTGAAAGTTTAAGCAAATCTGCTGATAGAAAGGTTGTGAGTGGTGGTAAAAATCTTCTGAGGTGTATATATTTCAATGCTAGGAGTATTGCGGGGAAGGCGGATGAGTTGAGGGTGTGGATTGACACGTGGAATTATGATGTTGTAGCTATTAGTGAAACTTGGCTACAGGAGGGGCAGGACTGGCAGCTTAATATTCCAGGGTTCCGATGTTTCAGATGTGATCGAGGCAGAGGAATGAAAGGTGGGGGAGTAGCATTGCTTGTTAGGGAAAATATTACAGCAGTGCTCAGGCAGGACAGATTAGAGGGCTTGTCTACTGAGTCCTTATGGGTGGAGCTGAGAAACAGGAAAGGTATGGCCACATTAGTGGGATTGTATTACAGACCACCCAATAGTCAATGAGACTTGGAAGAGCAAATCTGCAGAGAGATAGCAGGCAACTGCAGGAAACATAAAGTTGTGGTGGTAGGGGATTTTAATTTTCCATACATTGATTGGGACTCCCATACTGTTAGGGGTCTAGGTGGTTTAGAGTTTGTAAAATGTGTTCAGGAAAGTTTTCTAAATCAATATATAGAGGGACCAACTAGAGGGGATGCAATATTGGATCTCCTGTTAGGAAACGAATTAGGGCAAGTGACGGAAGGCTGTGTAGGGGAGTACTTTGGTTCCAGTGATCATAACACCATTAGTTTCAATTTGATCATGGACAAGGATAGATCTGGTCCTAGGATTGAGGTTCTGAACTGGAAGAAGGCCAAATTTGAAGAAATGAGAAAGGATCTAAAAAGCGTGGATTGGGACAGGTTGTTCTCTGGCAAAGATGTGATTGGTAGGTGGGAAGCCTTCAACGGGGAAATTTTGAGAGTGCAGAGTTTGTATGTTCCTGTCAGGATTAAAGGCAAATTGAATAGGAATAAGGAACCTTGGTTCTCAAGGGATATTGCAACTCTGATAAAGAAGAAGAGGAAGTTGTATGAAATGTGTAGGAAACGGGGGGTAAATCAGGTGCTTGAGGAGTATAAGAAGTGCAAGAAAATACTTAAGAATGAAATCAGGAGGGCTAAAAGAAGACACAAGGTTGCCTTGGCAGTCAAAGTGAAGGAGAATCCAAAGAGCTTTTACAAGTATATTAAGAGCAAAAGGATTGTAAGGGATAAAATTGGTCCTCTTGAAGATCAGAGTGGTCGGCTTTGTGCGGAACCAAAGGAAATGGGGGAGATCTTAAATAGGTTTTTTGCGTCTGTATTTACTAAGGAAGCCGGCATGAAATCTACGGAATTGAGGGAATCAAGTAGTGAGACCATGGAAACTGTACAGATTGAAAAGGAGGAGGTGCTTGCTGTCTTGAGGAAAATTAAAGTGGATAAATCCCCGGGACATGACAGAGTGTTCCCTCGGACCTTGAAGGAGACTAGTGTTGAAACTGAGGGGGCCCTGGCAGAAATATTTAAAATGTCGCTGTCTACGGGTGAAGTGCCGGAGGATTGGAGAGTGGTACATGTTCCGTTGTTTAAAAAAGGATCGTAAAGTAATCCGGGAAATTATAGGCCGGTGAGTTTAACGTCAGTAGTAGGTAAGTTATTGGAGGGAGTACTAAGAGACAGAATCTACAAGCATTTGGATAGACAGGGGCTTATTAGGGAGAGTCAACATGGTTTTGTGTGTGGTAGGTCATCTTTGATCAATCTATTGGAGTTTTTCGAGGAGGTTACCAGGAAAGTGGATGAAGGGAAGGCAGTGGATATTGTCTACATGGACTTCAGTAAGGCCTTTGACAAGGTCCCGCATGGGAGGTTAGTTAGGAAAATTCAGTCGCTAGGTATACATGGAGAGGTGGTAAATTGGATTAGACATTGGCTCGATGGAAGAAGCCAGAGAGTGGTGGTAGAGAATTGCTTCTCTGAGTGGAGGCCTGTGACTAGTGGTGTGCCACAGGGATCAGTGCTGGGTCCATTGTTACTTGTCATCTATATCAATGATCTGGATGATAATGTGGTAAATTGGATCAGCAAGTTTGCTGATGATACAAAGATTGGAGGTGTAGTAGACAGTGAGGAAGGTTTTCAGAGCCTGCAGAGGGACTTGGACCAGCTGGAAAAATGGGCTGAAAAATGGCAGATGGAGTTTAATACTGACAAGTGTGAGGTATTGCACTTTGGAAGGACAAACCAACGTAGAACATACAGGGTTAATGGTAAGGCACTGAGGAGTGCAGTGGAACAGAGGGATCTGGGAATACAGATACAAAATTCCCTAAAAGTGTCGTCACAGGTAGATAGGGTCGTAAAGAGGGCTTTTGGTACATTGGCCTTTATTAATCGAAGTATTGAGTATAAGAGCTGGAATGTTATGATGAGGTTGCATAAGGTATTGGTGAGGCCGAATCTGGAGTATTGTGTTCAGTTTTGGTCACCAAATTACAGGAAGGATATAAATAAGGTTGAAAGAGTGCAGAGAAGGTTTACAAGGATGTTGCCGGGACTTGAGAAACTCAGTTACAGAGAAAGGTTAAGTAGGTTAGGACTTTATTCCCTGGAGCGTAGAAGAATGAGGGGAGATTTGATAGAGGTATATAAAATTATGATGGGTATAGATAGAGTGAATGTAAGCAGGCTTTTTCCACTGAGGCAAGGGGAGAAAAAAACCAGAGGACATGGGTTAAGGGTGAGGGGGTAAAAGTTTAAAGGGAACATTAGGGGGGGCTTCTTCACACAGAGAGTGGTGGGAGTATGGAATGAGCTGCCAGACGAGGTGGTAAATGCGGGTTCTTTTTTAACATTTAAGAATAAATTGGACAGATACATGGATGGGAGGTGTATGGAGGGATATGGTCCGTGTGCAGGTCAGTGGGACTAGGCAGAAAATGGTTCGGCACAGCCAAGAAGGGCCAAAGGGCCTGTTTCTGTGCTGTAGTTTTTATGGTTTCTAAACAGAACTAAAACAGTCAGTGGAAAAGTCAATGGAAATTTGATAAATTTGAAAACTGTACGGCATTCGCTGTCGTATTGGAGGGTACTTGCTGAGCCACAACCTGTGTTAGGAAATCTTGTGCGGTTCAGACTCACTCGAGAACAAACGTAACATATTAATAAGCGAGGAATAGAAAGTAATTGAAGATAAGGTAGTGGAAGCATTAACAAAGCATAACTCAGCTAGATCCTTAATCTGTTAACCTTTATTCAGGATGTTGAGGGAGGTGGATAGTGAATGTTGTAGTGATAGACTTACAAAATTCCTGAGAATCTGGACCTGTCACAGTAGATTGGATGATAGCAAATGCAAAGCTACTTTTAAGAAAAAAAACAGGAGAAAAATATAAGCAATTGTAAACCAGTTAATCTGGCATCTGTTATTATCAAAATGCTGTAATCCATCATCAGTAATGTGATTTGAGAATTATAATGTGACTAATGGAATCAACATGGTTTAAGCCAGATACTTCTGAGCACGTCACCAGATAAATGGGACCAGGAGAATTCAGGTTCCTATCTACGCCAAGTAAAATCACCCACACCGGAGATCTGGAAGATCATATTACCTAGAACCTGTCCAGAAATTTAGATCACATGGGATCTAGGGTGCACTAGCTAACTGGATACAAAATTGACTTGGTGGTATGAGTCAGAAGATGCGTAGTGGAAGATTGTTTTTTTCAAAGTGGAGGCCTGTGACTAATGGTATGCTTCCTAAAACTTCAATGGGAATTGTTGAACCCAGTGTGCATCAAGTTTAGCCATTGAGGAGGAGCTTCCTTGTATCAATAATAAATTGCTCAATAAATATTTTTTTCAAGCAGGCTATGTATACTCTTTGTAAGATAGCCCAAGTCTGTATAAAAAAGGATTAAAACATGATTTAATCTTAAATGACTTAAGTAATCTGTTTCTTTTTACTTAAAATGTAAAGTGTTGCTCAATATCAGAATACATTAGTGTGTGAGGACATGATTTTACAGACATTCTGGTTAGTGTGTAATTTGGGTCTCCACTTTACTTTATGAGGCTGTTTGGTTGACATATGAATGGTACAAAAGTAAGTCGGGATGAAAAATAGTTGACTATTGAAGGTTTAGAAGAAATACAATTTACTGGGGTATTATTTGCAATTATATGACTGAATCCTATATAAAATTCCAAACTTTTGTTGAGAGCAATAGAAGATGCAAGGTTGTTTGGAAGATCACAAATTTCACCTCTACCATGGAAGGAAAACAGTTATTTATTTTTCTGTAAGAAGTTCTATGTATTTACATTTGGAATTATATAAATACAGGAAGAAATATAAGCAATATTTTAATCACAGGATTCAACAGATCCTGTCGCTTGGATCCAAATGAATGAACTTGTTGAATATTTTATTTGATCTCAGGATTTTGAACATTCATTTCTGGGGGAACTGCCTATTTAAAACTGAAATTTCTAACAGCATACAATAGGAAGGAAAGCATGCACAGTAGAACCAGTGCAATATTGGTTATTCAAGGTCAGACTGAACACCCATAGTTGTCCTATTGGAAGCTTAGGGTTACAGTAGAATACAGATTGTCTTTGACATTCCCTTTTTACCTTCCTTTACCAAAGTGACAGCTATGCATCTTAACTCACAGATATATTGGGACTGAACAAATTTGTATTGTAAATAAGTATTTTGTGAGACCTTACCATAACCAATACGCAAGCATTTGCTGCCCAACATGGCTCCTAACTGCAAATCAACATACTGAGTCTGAAATAGATCGCAGATTAACATGTCCAGTAAATAAAAGGTTCTTGAAACAGAATCATTCTGGCACATTATTGCGTGTCTATAATCTATAGAGGGTTTGAAGAAGTCTTCAGAAGTTTCTCTGGGTGGAAGTGTCACATTGACCATAATTGGAGTGAAAATTGAGCCAACAAGTTGGAGCGCTGAGCGGAGAGGGGTCCTCCAGGTTTTCAACTGGAAAGCAAAATTCAACGGATTCCATGGGATTTCTGATGGCTATTCAGCTCAATTTACTGCCGCAGCTGCACAAGCCAATAAATTAAACTGAGGAAGAGAACAATGCAACAAAAAAGGGGTAAGTATTTATCCAGCTATATGAATCACCCCTTTGTAAGATTGGACATTCCATTATTTTTTGAATGCATTTGTTTCCCACCCCAAAAACAATGGTGAAAGATTGCATGAAAAACATGGATGAAGAAAGCAAGACAAAAAACCTGATACTATTAGTTTCCCTTGTTATGTCTCTGCATGTCCCACATTCAGTGGTTTACTTTTAAAAGCTACTCACCCATTTTAAGCAGATAATCACAGTGACAAATATGCATGTGGCAAGATTGAACAAATTTGTCACATGCATACTGTGGCATGTTTTGTTAAAGCAGATAATTTGATTTTTTTGTGCTAATTGAGTGAGGAAACTTGATCTGGACATTAATTATTTATTAAGGAGTATTACAATATTTTATATTTATCTAAACAGACAAATGAGAGAGTTGCTTAATGATCCATTTGAAAGGTAGCTCATTCAATAATGTAACATTTTTTTCAGTAAACTACAATGAGCTAAAATGTCAACTTAGATTACAGTATTACTATGTACTCTCTTGAGGATTAAAACAACAACTTTCTGACTCAGTGGATAGAAGTATTATCCAGAAAAATACTTTACAAGACATTTTAAAATTATCTTGGAGTATTTATTAGTCTTTAACAAAGATTTTAAAGAACACAACCAATAATTGTTCAATTGCATAATAATTTACATGGAAACAATCATAAAGTTGCAACTGAAAACATTTTATTAGCTTTCAAAGACTAAAATATTATCAGTTAGTTTATCAGGGAAGAAAATCTGAAAGAGACAGTGGTAGTGTAGATTAACTCTCCTATCTGGCCAGTAAGACATAGGGGCATAATTAGGTTGTATGTCCCATCAAGTCTTCTTTGTCATCTAAACATGGCTGGTTTATTTTCTTCTAAACCCAATTCTCTTGCCTCCTCCTCATAAACTTTAATATGTGTACTAATCAGGAACCTATCTACCTCTGCTTTAAATATCCCAACTTCTAGGCTTCCAGAGCTGTCTGTGGCATGAATTCCACAGATTTACCACCCTTTGGCTAAAGAAATTCCTCTGTATCACTGTTCTAAAGGGACATCCTTCTATTCTGAGGCTGTGTCCTCTGGTCTTAGACACTTCACTATTTGAAGCATCTTATCCACATCCACTCTAGGCCTTTCAAAGAGATTCTTCCTCGTTCTTCTGAACTCCAATGTGTCCAAGCCCAGAGCCATCAAATGTTCCACATTAGTTAACTCTTTTATTCCTGGGATTATTCTCATAAACTTCCCTGGACCCTCTCCAAGGCCAGCACATTCTTACATAGATATGGGACCAAAAACTACTCACTCCAATTGTGGCCTGACTGATGCTTTACAAAGTCTCACCCATTACATCCTAGCATTTCTATTCTAGTCCCTCAAAATGATTGCTAACATTATACTTGCCTTCCTTACTATGGACTCAACCTGAAAGTTTACCTCTAAGAATCCTGTACTAGGGCTCCCATTTGCATCTACAAATTCCAAATTTGTCCCTATTTAGAAAATAGTTTATACCTTTATTCCTTCTACTAAAGTGCATGACCATATACTTTCCTATATGTCTGCCATTTTTTTGCCCATTGTCCTAATCTGTCCAAGTCCTTCTACAGACTCCCTGCTTCCTCAACACTGCCTGTCCCTCCACCTACCTTTGTATCATCTCCTTTTCTGTTGAATCTAGAAGCCAACATTCAAAACTTTGTCTCTGACAGCAGAAACTGGCTGTGACAAACTGTATAACCATTGCCATCTGCTTGGATTTTGTCTTCACTCTAGAATTGTTGCTTTGGGTAAAATAGAAACATCACCATCTATACCACAGCTAATCATTCTATCTTTGCTCCAAAATCTTTAATTACAGTTGTGATCAAACATTTAAAGCCTTTACAGTATATTTTAATTCCACGTATATTGAAGTAAGAAATAAATGAGAGATGGATTTGCATTACATTTACAGTGGCATGCAAAAGTTTGGGCACCCCTGGTCAAAATTTCTGTTTCTGTGAATAGCTAAGCGAGTAAACGATGAACTGATTTCCAAAAGGCATAAAGTTAAAGGTGACACATTTCTTTAATACTTTAAGCAAGAAAACTTTTTTATTTCCATCTTTTACAGTTTCAAAATAACAAAAAAAGGAAAAAGGCCCAAAGCAAAAGTTTAGGCACTCTGCATGGCAGTACTTAGTAACTTAGTACTTAGGGACTGTGAGGGCCATGGCAAAACCTTCAGCTTGCGCCTCTTGAGGTAGTCCATTGTGGATTTTGAGGTGTGTTTAGGATCATTATCCTGTTGTAGAAGCCTTCCTCGTTTCATCTTCAGCTTCTTTTTAGATGGTGCGATGTTTGCTTCCAGAATTTGCTGGTATTTAATTGAATGCATTCTTCTCCCTACTGGTAAATGTTCCCCGTGCCACTGGCTGCAACACAAGCCCAAAACATGATCGATGCACCTCCGTGCTTAACAGTTGGAGAGGTGTTCTTTTCATGAAATTCTGCAACCTTCTTTCTCCAAACATATCTTTGCTCAGTGGGGCCAAAAAGTTCTATTCAAAGGGTTCAAAAGAACATCTAAACAAGCCTGATGCATTTTGGAAACAAGTCCTGTGGACTGATGAAGTTAAAGTAGAACTGTAGTTAAACTTAAATAGTTAATTCAACAAATTCAGGTTTAAATATTAAACACAAATATTTAAAGTCTGAATGTTTAAGTTAACTTAATTGCAGTTTTACATTCTAGCTCTAGAGCTACACCACTTAAATTATTGTAAGCAGGTGTTTTTCAGCTCAGCTGTAGTATTGAGTAGATTTGTTAAGTAGATCTTTCTTTTAGTAATTCTATTGAAATTCATTCTCTTATATTACCCTTTTGCCTATCAGTGTCAGAGCTGGCAGCTGTTTAGCTTATCTTCATGACTATTTTAGAATCATAAAATAGAGTCTATTTGAAATTAATAAATTATAACTGCTTATATGGTGCATAGTCTAAAAGGCTGTGACACATTCAAATCATTGTGTCACTTATTTAATGTCATCACTTTTATTAAATGCTTAGGCTGCATGTTATTTGCAGGCTCGGTGATAAGGTCCATTTGAATTTTCTTCCTTGTGTCACAGCAACAATTTAATAATTTTCAGGTTTAAAGAAAGCTCACAAAGTTGCTGCTCGTAGTTTTTAGCATTATCAAGACTAATCCCTTTATCATTAGCAAGTCTGAAGCTAAATGTTAATTTTTGATTTGTTATTTAATTATTCACTTATGAGATTTAGTCAACATTGTCATGGCCAGCATTTATTGTCCATCTCTAATTGTCCTTGAGAAGCTGGTTCTGCAGAACCTCTGTTGATAATACTCCCATAATGATTTTCGGCATACGGTCCAAAATTCAGAAATTTTAGAAAGTCTTATACATGTAGGGATGTGTTGTTTTACATTCTGTATTGTTGAAAATGGAACTGAAGATTGCGCAGACATACAAAAATAAAATCTGCAGATGCTATAAGTTTAAATACTGTTGTCTAGTCACCAAACTATTATTCAAGAGGCCAAGACTAACTGCTCAGAGACAATAGAGAAAATTCTACAGTGGTTACAGTGGAACTTCAATATCTAGACTATTCTATGTTGTTTCTAGCATGCTACCATTTAGCATTTTTCCTTTTCTTTTGTGATCATAAATTTTCTTCATAATACTTCCCCTAATTGGATCAGCAAATTTGCTGATGATACAAAGATTGGAGGTGTAGTAGACAGTGAGGAAGGTTTTCAGAGCCTGCAGAGGGACTTGGACCAGCTGGAAAAATGGGCTGAAAAATGGCAGATGGAGTTTAATACAGACAAGTGTGAGGTATTGCACATTGGAAGGACAAACCAAGGTAGAACATACGGGGTTAATGGTAAGGCACTGAGGAGTGCAGTGGAACAGAAGGATCTGGGAATACAGATACAAAATTCCCTAAAAGTGGCATCACAGGTAGATAGGGTTGTAAAGAGAGCTTTTGGTACATGGGCCTTAATTAATCAAAGTATTGAGTATAAGAGCTGGAATGTTATGATGAGGTTGTATAAGGCATTGGTGAGGCCGAATCTGGAGTATTGTGTTCAGTTTTGGTCACCAAATTACAGGAAGGATATAAATAAGGTTGAAAGAGTGCAGAGAAGGTTTACAAGGATGTTGCCAGGACTTGAGAAACTCAGTTACAGAGAAAGGTTTAATAGGTTAGGACTTTATTCCCTGGAGCGTAGAAGAATGAGGAGAGATTTGATAGAGGTATATAAAATTATGATGGGTATAGATAGAGTGAATGCAAGCAGGCTTTTTCCACTGAGGCAAGGGGAGAAAAAACCAGAGGACATGGGTTAAGGGTGAGGGGGTAAAAGTTTAAAGGGAACATTAGGGGGGGCTTCTTCACACAGAGAGTGGTGGGAGTATGGAATGAGCTGCCAGACGAGGTGGTAAATGCGGGTTCTTTTTTAACATTTAAGAATAAATTGGACAGATACCTGGATGGGAGGTGTATGGAGGGATATGGTCCATGTGCAGGTCAGTGGGACTAGGCAGAAAATGGTTCGGCACAGCCAAGAAGGGCCAAAAGGCCTTTTTCTGTGCTGTAGTTTCTATGGTTTCTAATCGTTGCTTTTGTTCCTAACCGTTTCCTGCCAGTTGCACACCCATTGATGACATTGAATCCCTTTTGTCAATCACAACATTTCCCCATTGCCTTCTTTCTTTTCTCTGCAAATTAAAGGTCATACGTCAATCAATTTCTAGTTCTGCCGAAAGGTCATCAACCATATTTTTTAACTCATCTTCTGTCTCTACAGTTACTCTAGCCTGCTGACTATTTCCAGAATTTTCTATTTGATTGTATAGTGATCTATAAACGTACTGACTTCAGTTGAAGGAAGTTTAGTGCTGAAGATGGTTGAACTTGGGATACTGCCTGATGTGATTCCTGTTACAGTATTCTGAGGCTGAAATGAATGGAGTCCCAAACCACAATTGTTCAGGTTTTCAATGCAGGGCTTTCTCCACATGATAATCTCATAAATTTCTTTGTTTGCAGCTGTTGGGAAAATTTTGAGAATGCCCAGTAATGTAGTTTCTTGAATGTAATTTAGGAATACTTAATATTTATGTTGGTGATCCAGCTGTAGGGTCCATGGACATGAAAGGATCATTTCTACTGTTTATGCCGCTTGTTATTTCTTCACATGATGCAAGATAAAGCTTCACCATTGACCACTATGGTTGGTGTGGGAGCTTAAACAGTCTGACCAGTGCAGGAGAGGAAAAGTGTAGACTGGGTAGCAACTTTGCACATTGCCTCCATTTGACCTCTGAGAGTGACTCTGAGCTTTCAGCTGCCTGTCACTTTAACTTTTCACCCCAGTCCCATTCTGACTCTGCTGTCTTTGTCTTCTTACACTGTTCCAGTGAAGCTCAAAATAAGATGCAGGAACATCAACCAACTGGGTACATTGCAGCCCTTGGAGCAACATTGAATTCAACACTTCAAGATGGCCAACCTTTCCTGTTCTGAGCATTTCTAATGGAAAGTTATTAATTTGTAACATTAATTTAGTTTTCTCTGAACACTTGCTATTTGATCCGTTGAGTATTTCTAGCATTTTCCTTTATTGTAGTTCCAGCAACGTTTGTTTATTTGATTCTTCCCTCTCTGCACTCATTTGTTCCCCTCTGCTTACACCTCAACCACATCATCAACAATCCTTTACCAGCTTCTCTAAACAGCACCGGCAGTGTTCTTGTCACCCGGACTGCTCTGGTCTTCACCCTATCACAAGCAATCCCTTTGTTCTCTCCACCTCTCCACATACTCTGCAACTTAGAGCAATCTTTAATGCAAGATTGCCAGCCCAACATATATTTACTCTACTTTTTCTTCCACAGATGCTGACTATCACTAATATTTTCTGTTTTAAATTTCAAACTTCCTGTATCTGCAGTTTTTTTTAAACTTTCAAGATAATATATCTCATCAGCATAACACCTTGGTACATTTTCTACTGTCTGACTAACTAAGACAACCAAACTCAAAGGGACATTTGCTTACAGGAGTTCCTAGAGGTAAGTAAAGGTAATGCCAGCTACAATAACAACTTCACTTTTTATCAGCGATCCTGTTAGGTTGATCAATGCCTTTAGAATTCCACTGGTTAAACTATTTTATTGCAACTTTTACTTCAGAACATTATATTAGTTGTGATCCTACATTAACATGGGCAGTCTCTGGATCCACTTTCCTTTCAGCCTACCTCTCTCAAAGGAGCAATTGCTGATATTACACAATTGACAAGGAGGGTTTTAGATCCTGTCCGAAACACCTGGGAGGACTTTTTTTTCTAGTTGAAGAGTTAATCTCGATAGTTAATGTAGAAATTAAAGAAACAATGTTAACCATGATCATCTAATGGAAATACAACGTGCTAGATTAAGAATATTTGGTGACCATTTATACTCACTAATGGTCCCTTACCTGAACTCTTAACTGAAATCAAAGCAGACATGGGTTGAGGTATATGGGGATGGGCCTGGTGAAATGTGTGACATACAGCATGGAGGGTATTCAAAAATCTGATTGAATGGTGCCACAACAATAATCTTTCACTCAACATCAGTACAATCAAAGAGCTGAATAGTGACTACAGGAGGAAGAAACCAGAGGTCCATGAACCATTCCTCAATAGGGGATTGGAGGTGAAAAGGGTCAGTGACTTGGCATTATCACCTCAGAGGACCTATCTAGGGACCAGCACGTATGTGCCATTACAAAGGAGGCACGGCAGCAGTTCTACTTTCTTCAAAGTTTGTGCAGATTCAGCATGTCATCTAAAGCTTTGACAAATTTTTACAGATGCACAGTGGAGAGTATCCTGGCTGGTTATGTCATGGCCTAGTATGGAAACACTAATGTCCGTGAATGAAAAAACTTACAAGAAGTAGCAAACACAATCCAGTCCATCGCAGGCAAAGCCCTTCCAGGTATTGAGCACATCTACAAGAAGCATTGCCATGAGAAGGCAGCATCCATCGTGAAGGACCCGCATCTTCCAGACCAGTCTCTACTCTCGCTACTGCTATCAGGAAGGAGGTACAGGAGCATTAGGTCCCACACTACCAAATTCAGGAGCAGTTATTACCCTACAACCATCAGGATCCTGAACCAGCATCTCACTTCAACTCTGAACTGATTCTATGACCTATCAACTCGCTTTCTAGGACTCTACAACTCATGTTCTTATCAGAATTTATTTGTTTGTTTGGCTGAGGATTTGTTGATGTATTCATTATTTGTATTTGCAAAGTTTGCCTTCATTTATACATTGGTTGTTTGTCGATCTTTGTGGTTAGTTTTTCATTGATTCTATTGTATTCTTTGATTCTACTGTGAATGTCTGCAAGAAAATGACTCTCATATACAGTATGAATGTTGATAATCAACTTAGTTACTTTGAATGTGCCATACATGTGACCCCCCAGTTCACCTTTGGGGGAGCTAGGAGAGACCAAATTAAACAGGAAGTGAATGCTCATTCTGACATGTATTGAATGGGTCAGCAGGAGCAGCAGTTATCACCTTCTCTCCAAAATGACTCCTTGCCCTTTCTATACCTTTCACTATCATTTCTCTGAAAGCTGCTTCTTCAGCATGAAGTTTACAGCGGTGACTGTTCCTTTGACCACTGGTATTCCTCAACCTTGACCCACTTGATGCAACATAATTTCTGTCAGTTTAGGAGATTGTAATGTTAAACTGAAAAGGGTCTGGATTTTAAAATGATATTAACCGTAGGCTGTATTCTCATTTGTGGGTTGTGTACTGCTTCAATACTTTGAAGAACTAACAAGCAGGATAGACAAAGGAGAATCAGTTGATGTTGTGTACCTAGATTTTCACAAGGCCTTTGATGAGGTGCCACACATGAGGCTGCTTATCAAGCTACAAGCCCATAGTACTATAGAAAAGATTCCAGCATGGATAGAGCAGTGGCCGATTGGCAGGAGGCAAAGAGTGGGAACAAAGGGACCCTCTTCTGGTTGGCTGCCAGCAACTGGTCATGTTCCACAGAGGTCTGTGTTGGGACCAATTCTTTTTATGTTATATGTCAATAATGTGGGTGATGGAATTGATGGCTTTGTTGAAAAGTTTGCAGATGATATGAAGACAGGTGGAGGAGCAGTTAGTTATGAGGAAGTAGAGAGACTACAGAGGGACTTAGATCAGGAGAATGTGCAAGCAAATGGCCGATGGAATACTGTTAGGAAGTGTATGGTCATGCAGTTTGGCAGAAGAAATGAAAGGGTTGACTATTTTATAAATAGCAAGAAAATACAACAAATGACTCCAAACCCTTTGAAGCTCCTTGTGCAAGGTTCCCTAAAGGTTAATTTGCAGGTTGAGTCTATTGTGAGAAATTAATCTGAGCATTAATTTCAAGAGGACTAGAATATAAAAGTAAGGATGTAATGTTGAGACTTTATAAAGCACTGGTGAGGCCTCACTTGGAGTATTATGAGCAGTTTTGGGCCACTTACCTTAGAAAGGATGTGCTGAAACTGGAAAAAGTTCAAAGGAGGTTAACAAAAATTATTCCAGGATTAAATGGTTTGTTACACAAAAAGCTTTTGATGGCTCTGGGCCTGTGAAGGCCAAGTCTTTATGTATATTTAAGGCAGAAATTTATAGCTTCGTGATTGGTCAGGGCATGAAGAGATACATGTTGGTTGGGGGTGGAGTAGAAGGCAGGAGATTGGTGCTGAGAGAAAAATTGGATCAGCCATGATGAAATGGTGCAGCAGACTCAATGGGTCAAATGGCCTAATTCTTCTCCTATATCTGATTGTCTTATGGTCTAAATACTGGCCAACCCATGCTGTTTGGGCTTCATACTAAGAATGATCTCCAGGCCTGGAAAATGAATGCACACGATAATATGTTACCTTCCATTTGCCATAAATCCTGGGCTAAGTTCTCATTGTTAGAGTAGAAATCTCCTTCCTATGTAATGCAAAGAGCTGTACAAGATAGCACTCTTATTAAACAAAATATTCATAGAATTTAAGAAAATGTCCAAGACAAATGGAATCAACTTCCATTTTTGTTTTAGGAAGAACATTCTGCATCTTGACAGCATTTTACATTAGGGAAAAGTCCTCTCTGATTTTTTTTCATAACTGCGAATCTTAGTCAGTTTTATTTACACTATTCCACCTTCCAACTCCCACATGAATTTCTTCATCCTCTCCATTTTCCAACCACGAGCTGTAAAGGTCACATTCTCTGTTAACATGCTACTAAACTTTCCAGCTGATTTTACTCAGGCTTTGATATACTTCCTAAAGGATGAAGAAAGAAAGTGGTGATTGTAATAGATTAAATTAACAATGCTTATATGAGAGTTGAAATTTAAGTTCCTTTCACTCTGTGTTAGGTCATGTAATTTTCATGATACAGGTGAGGTTTCATCAGTGATTTATAAAGTTCTAACTATACTATCAATTCTTCCACTGGTGAGCTTGTTCTTGATGTCCAAATCAAGTTTTCATTTTTAGGTTTGTTTTAGGCCTTGATTGACTTCATTGTTGCAAGTTCATCATATGGAGTTTTAGAAAAAGCTGAGTTTTTAAGTTTGTTTTAGGCCTTGATTGACTTCATTGTTGCAAGTTCATCATATAGAGTTTTAGAAAAAGCTGAGTGCCCCCAGTTAGGTACGAGTAATCACTTTGCCACATGTATATCTTGCAGCTTTCTCCTGAAGAACAGGTTTCCATGCACGTTTGGAAGTTCTGAATCATTCAGGAAAACTTTGGCAATGTGCCTTTTACATCACAGCCAACTCTACATTTTGCTCTAGAAAAAGTAATTCAATCTGTTCTTTACTACAACAGCAAAAGGTTCATAAGATTCATTTATTTATTATCAAAGTACACAATTTTGAAATTCTTCTACTCCTGGTAACCATGAAACCAAGAGAGAAAAGAAAGGCAGCACGATAATTGACCACCAAATCCCCCTTGCCACACAAAAAAATGAATAAAAATGGAACAGGCACATCAGGCCTCCCAAATCTCTCCTCCCACATAAAAAAAAACAAACAAGACAGAACAGGCACATTGACCCCCAAATCACTCTCCCCACACAGAAACAAAAATGAGAACGATCTGGCAAAAAATACAGAACATAAAAAAAAATTATAAGACTGGGAAAACAAGTCTATAGACCAAGTCCACATCCAAAATGCAGAAAACCTGGGCAACGCTTTCTAGGCACAGTGGCAAGGTCTCCCCTCTCTGTAGCAGAATGATCAAAAGGCACGCAGCCAGTGCTCACACTCCACACTAGTTTCAATGAAGGCACAGTGGATGTTTTCTATCATTGCTCTATCATTGATGACCCATTGTGATTAAGTTTTGCTTAACCTGTCTCAACATCTGAACTTGCAATTTACCATGTCATAACTTTACAGCTTATCTTAAACATTTATGATCAGATTGAAGCACAATGTTGGGATTGCTGTTCTAGGGCTATTGGAGAATAACTTGGAGGAAAATCAAAGTCAGTGATATTATAGATGTTACATTTTATAAAGGGAGAGAATCAGGATATATCAGACATCCAAAACACTGTCGAGTAAAGTAAAATTGGGTTAACTGTAATGTCTCCTAACAATTGATATTGGCTTCCATTGCATTTCAAGAAAAAAAATCAGAAAAGAGGAAGAAAGTACTTTTCACTTATTGGGTATATGAAGAGATAATTGTGAATTGCTTGTAATTGACTTGAATCACTTGCAATATTATGCTCAGTTTTACCGTAACACCAAAATTGAAACAATTTAAAATTAATCTCAGAGTCAAAAATCATTGATGAAATAGCAGAACGAATGAATTTCAGTGCCCCTTTCTTTAGGGCACCAAGTTGCGTGCTCCTCTGTCACTGCAATATTGGACGTTCCCTTGGTTAGCCTGCAGTGATGACCTTTATTATGTTGTACTACAATACTCCTCCTCATCTAACAAAGTAATTCTACCTCGAATGAAATAATTTGTAACCATCTTTCAGATTCTTGAATTGTCTCAAATTACTTCAAGACCATTAATTATTTAAATGTGCAGTCACTAGATTTCCATTAACAGAACCATTCTTTTGAATGTATAAGAAAGAACACTTTGATAATCTGTTCTAACTGAAGGGTAAATTTTGTTTGAAATATTAGGAGATGCCTGCACATCTTCAGATTATGCAGTGGGATCTTTTGTAGCCAAATTTAATCAAAGTACCACAGATTTCTATCACTGCCTTCATTATTAATTATAGTTCTTTAAATAGATTTCACCATGCTTGCTACAGCACCTGCACTCTGGCCTGCAAAAATAGTTAAGTGTGGATATTGAATATAAACGCATCTTCGTCTCACTCACTAGGAATTC
This sequence comes from Mobula birostris, assembly GCF_030028105.1. Taxonomy (NCBI): domain Eukaryota; kingdom Metazoa; phylum Chordata; class Chondrichthyes; order Myliobatiformes; family Myliobatidae; genus Mobula; species Mobula birostris. The sequence continues at coordinate 156,484,260 of NC_092372.1, read as the reverse complement.
CCTATTATTGGTGAAATAATAACAGGGTTGTCGTGATGGGGGATTTTAATTTCTCCAATATTGATTGGCAATTCCCTATAGCAAGGGGTTTAGATAGGGTGGAGTTTGTTAGGTGTGTTCAGGAAGGTTTCCTGGCACAAAATGTAGATACGCCTACAAGAGGAGAGGCTGTACTTGATCTGGTATTGGGAAATGAACCTGGTCAGGTGTCAGGTCCCTCAGTGGGAGAGAATTTTGGAGTTAGTGATCATAATGCTATCTCCTTTGCCATAAAATTGGGGAGGGATAGGAGCAGACAAGTTAGGAAAATGTTTAATTGGAATATAGGGAAACATGAAGTTATCAAGCAGGAACTTGGAATTATAAACTGGGAGCAGATGCTGTCATGGAAAAGTACAGAAGAAATGTGGCAAATGTTCATGGGATATTTGCATGGCATTCTGCATAGGTGCGTTCCATTGAGACAGGGAAAGGATGGTAGGGTACAGGAACCATGTGTACAAAGACTGTTGAAAATCTAATCAAGATGAAAAGAAAAGCTTATGAAATATTCACAAAACTAGGTAATGATAGAGATCTAGAAAATTATAAGGCTAGCAGAGAGGAGCTTAAAATAAAATTAGGAGAGCCAGTAGGGGCCATGAGAAAGCCTTGGCGAGCAGGATTAAGGAAAATCCCAAGACATTCTACAAGTATGTGAAGAGCAAGAGGATATGACTTGAAAGAATAGGACCAATCAAGTGTGACAGTGGAAAAGTGTGTTCAGAACCAGAGGAGGTAGCGGAGGTACTTAATGAATATTTGCTTCAGTATTCACTACAGAAAAGGACCATGGCAATTGTAGAGATGACTTACAGCAGACTGAAAAGCTTGAGCACGTAAACATTAAGAAAGAGGATGTGCTGGAGCTTTTAGAAAGCATCATGTTGGATATGTCACCGGGACCGGACGAGGGAGGAGATTGCTGAGCCTCTGGCAATGATCTTTGCATCATCAATGAGGATGGGAGAGGTTCCAGCAGATTGGAGGGTTGCAGGTGTTGTTCCCTTATTCAAGAAAGGGAGTAGAGATAGCCCAGGAAATTATAGACCAGCGAGTGTTACTTCAATGGTTGGTAAGCTGATGGAGAAGATCCTGAGAGACAGGATTTATGAACATTTGGAGAGGCATAATCTGTTTAGGAATAATCAGCATGGCTTTGTCAAAAGCAAGTTGTGCCTTACAAGCCCAATTGAACTTTCTGAGGATGTGACTAAACACATTGATTAAGGTAGAGCAGTAGATGTAGTGTACATGGATTTCAGCAAAGCATTTGATAAGGTACCACATGCAAAGCTTATTGAGGAAGTACGGAAGCATGGGATCCAAGGGGACCTTGCTTTGTGGATTCAGAATTGGCTTGCCCACAGAAGGCAAAGAGTGGTTGTAGATGGGTCATATTTTGCATGGAGGTCAGTGACCAGTGATATGCCTTAGGGATCTGTTCTGGGACCCCTTCTCTTCGTGATTTTTATGTAACCGGGTGACCGTCGGATCTTATTCAGCATTGTTAAAGGTGTACTTAGGCATCCATCCAGGTAATGCTAGAACAGTTGCCTGTGCCTTTAAGGGAGACGGTGATGTCATTACGCACGCACGGGATAGTGGGGAAACCATTTTGCTTTCTGCTGAAGACGTGGTAAGGCTTTGGAATTGGGTTCCTCCCGAGGCTGGGCATAGTGAGGAAAGATTTCCACAAGTGAAGGAATCAATGCTGGGTAGTGTGGCTTATGCAAATTTCCTCACCATCCAAGTAGGATTGCTACTACCGTATTTGTACCGTATTAATACTGTATTACTTCTGGTATTTTTATACAGCATACGCAATTCTGTCCATACACAAGAGTGTGGATCGAAAGTTAAACTGAGATTGTAACGGCAAGAGCTAATTGTAAATTCGTTCATTTTGTTTCGCGACCCTCTTCTGGCACTTAAACATCTAAAACAGATAAAGGAATTAAAACCCGAAAAAGTCTTTGTTGTCCTGAGTGTGTACTTTTCCTCAGGCTACAAAATCTGGTACCTGGAGTGGGGCTAATTCCAAGCCAGTTTAGAGGGTCTCTGATTGTTGTATGCAGCATAACATACAGGAGTGGTGAAGACAGAACCGAGTTCCCATCGGGTGGAAGGAGAGAACACGCTGAAGCCTCGGGAACGGGCCGGGACGACAGCGACTGATGTCAGGATGCAGAGCGGTGACGTGGATCCAGGGAACTGCGGGCCATGAAGCCATCGCGTTTGCAGCAAAGAACGGCAGCAACTCCTTTTGCAGGCTTGTGTGAACTTTAAAGACTTGAGGTTTTACTATGTCATGCTCAGAGGACACACCAGTTGAACTTGATTTGAATGAACAAATTAGGGAAGTGCTTAGTAGGTATGATGAAGCCATGGCAACCATAGATAAATTAAACAGAAGGTCCTATGTATATGTCCCAAGGGAAAGACACATTGTTCCATTTACGGGGGATGTCGAGAAAGATGGGAGGTCTGTTGATGACTTTATTGAAGAAGTACAACATGCACTTCAATAACTTCAGTCTGACCAGGATTGGTATGACTTTGTTATGCCCCTGCTCAGGGGTGAAGCCTTAGAGGAAGCATGTATGTGCAGTGATGCTGGGGAAGACCGCGCTGATGACTTGTTCACCTATTTCAGGGAAGCTTTTAGAGACAAGCGTAGTGCACCCCAGCTGTGGCATAGCTTCTACAGTCACAAACAACATGAGGGTGAAGATGTAAGAGAGTTTTCACATGCCTTGGCCCAAGCTTTTAACTTGATACTGAAGCACTCCCCCTGATGTCAATAGACAATAGGTGCAGAAGTAGACCATTTGGCCCTTCGAGGCTGCACCGCCATTCTGAGATCATGGCTGATCATCAACTTTCAATACCTGGTTCCTGCCTTGTCCCCATAACCGTTGATTCCCCTATCCATAAGATACCTATCTAGCTCCTTCTTGAAAGCATCCAGAGAATTGGCCTCCACTGCCTTCTGAGGCAGCGCGTTCCACACTTCTACAACTCTCTGGGAGAAGAAGTTCCTCCTCAACTCTGTCCTAAATGACCTACCCCTTATTCTTAAACCATGCCCTCTGGTACTGGACTCTCCCAGCATCTGGAACATATTTCCTGCCTCTATCTTGTCCAATCCCTTAATAATCTTTATGACCAATGAGAGGGTGGTGCTAAGAGATCAATTTATAGAGGGGATCTGGGATCCTTCCCTCAGAAGGGAGCTCCACAGCTTTGTGCGGGGCCACCCTAAGTTCCAAATGATAGTTGTGCGAGAGGAGGCTCGTCTGTAGCTTGTAGAAGAGCCCCTGGGAAATACAAAGTCTGGAAAGTCAAAGTGTAGCAGTGACCAGGCACAGTGCTCGATTCTTAAAGCTCGGGAATCTGAGTCTGACATACTAGATGACATCCTTAAAGTTGTCACAGAGCAGGGCAAAGCCCTTTGTGAATTGACTCAAGCAGTGAAAGATCTCACTGTGCAGAGGGATTTTATATGCACTACTAGTGGCAGATGTAATTTACAGTCTAGGTTCACAGAAGATGGGCAACCAGTATGTTTCAAGTGTCAGGCGGGTGGGCATTTGGCCAAGAATTGCCCACAGAAGCAGGGTGCAAAGGAAGTGGAGTCTGCATGCTCCTGCCCTCAAGAGGTCGGGAGTCGGGCAATTCAGCACAACCTCATAGATGCAGATAATACACAGCTACCCTGTGACCAGTTGCTGCAACGCGCTATAGGGACATGTCCAGTTGTGGAGCTTGAAATATCAGGTGTTGCTGTCCGTTGTCTGTTGGACACAGGTAGTCAGGTAAGCACCCTGACCGAGCAGTTCTTTCGAGAACACTTGAATGGAGAGGACGAGGGTATGTTGTCCACTGCTGGCTGGCTTAGGCTAGCAGCTGCGAACGGTCTTGATATTCCTTATCTTGGGTATCTAGAGCTAGAGGTTCAAGCAATGGGCATGAAGATACCAAATTGAGGCTTTCTAGTAGTCAGGGATCCTGTTAGCGCTGAACCCCCTATCCCATGTATTGTAGGCATGAACATTATCAGCCAGTGTAAGCAACTTGTCTATGCAGTGTTTGACCTTGATGTCCAGTATTGTCCAGGTCGGAGCAATACCATGGCTGATGCATTCTCTATGCAGCCATTTGCAGGGGAGCCTGAGCCTGTCTCAGAGGATGTGGAGTTTGACGGGGCTGTGGCGATCGGTAGTTTGATCAATCGCGGCACTGCCCTTGACCCGGCACTGGTTACCGCTGGTCTTAACAGCTGTAGGATTAAGCAAATTCGAGCCTGGGAAGCTGGTACTAGCGATGTAAGTAGTCCGACGCAAGGGAACACGCCAACCCTCCCAGGTTATTCTAATGGGGACTTGCATAATTTTCAGCAGCAAGACCCTGTGTTAAGTGTCCTAAGGGACTTATGGGATCAGAAAAGGAGGCTGAGTGGCCAGGAGCGTAAAGCTCTGCCTAAACCCGTTTTGTCTCTGTTAAGGCACTGGGACAGTATCAGGGAGCGTAAAGGGTTACTGTACAGGGTAGTTGAGGATAAGAAGCTTGGGGAGTGTTACCAGCTTCTGGTACCTACCAGCTTGAGGAGCAAGGTGTTAGAGTATGTACATGACTCTATGGGCCATCAAGGCATAAAATGTACTCTGCAGTTGTTGAGAAGCTGATGTTTTTGGGTGGGCAGACACGAGGATGTGGCACGGTGGGTCAAAAATTGTCCACGTTGTGTACTAACTAAGATGCCACAGCCTAGGATCCGCACCCCCATGAAGTTATTTCTGGCTTCTAGGCCGCTTGAAGTTGTAGTGGTAGATTTCACTGTGTTGGAGCCGGCAACCGACAGGAGTGAGAATATCTTAGTGGTCACGGACGTTTTCACTAAATTTACCCAAGCATTTCCGACTCGGGATCAAAAGGCGGATACCACGGCAAGGGTGCTGTTGAGGGAATGGTTCATGAAGTACAGTGTCCCTGAGAGATTGCATCCTGACCAGGGCAGTAACTTCAAAAGTGAGGTCATTGCAGAGCTTTGCAAACTATACGGGGTAAAGAAGAGCCGTACCACACCTCATCATCCTACCGGCAACGCGCAGTGCGAGCGTTTCAACAGGACGATGCATGATTTGTTGCTTACTTTGCCTCCAGAAAAGAAGCGCAGATGGCCAGAACATCTACCTGAGTTGGTGTATGCATATAACGCGACACCTCACGCAACCACCGGGTATTCGCCTTACTGTCTGTTGTTTGGGGTGGATCCCCACTTGCCCGTGGATGCTCTGCTGGGGTAAGAACAGACGGTGGACCAGAAACATGACTGGCTAGTCTCAGTTCAGTTCTCTTTAGAGAAGCAGTTAAGGAGGTTAAAAGTACCCTTGTAGTGAGCGAGTAATCGAAGACGGTTATTTGAATGCAGGGGAGAACGTAACCGGGTGACTGTCGGATCTTATTCAGCATTGTTAAAAGTGTACTTAGGCATCCATCCGGGTAATGCTAGAATAGTTGCCTGTGCCTTTAAGGGAAATAGTGATGTCATTACGCACGCACAGGATAGTGAGGAGACCATTTTGCTTTCTGCTGAAGATGTGGTAAGGCGTTGGAATTGGGTTCCTCCCGAGGCTGGGCATAGTGAGGAAAGGTTTCCACGAGTGAAGGAATCATCACTGGGTAGCATGGCTTATACAAAGTTCCTCACCATCCAAGTAGGATTGCCAGTAATGTATTTGTACTGTATTAGTTCTGGTATTTTTTATACTGCATATGCAATTCTGTCCATACACAAGGGTGTGGATCAAAAGTTAAACTGAGATTGTAACGGCAAGAACTGGTTGTAAATTCGTTCGTTTTGTTTCGCGACCCTCTTCTGGCACTTAAACATCTAAAACAGATAAAGAAAATAAGACCCGAAAAAGTCTTTGTTGTCCTGAGTGTGTACTTTTCCCCAGGCTACATTTATAAATGATCTGGATCAGGAAGTGGAGGGATGGGTTAGTAAATTTGCTGATGACACAAAGGTTGGAGGTGTGGAAAGTGTGGAGGGCTGTCAAAGGTTACAGCGGGATATCAATAGGATGCAAAACTGGGCTGAGAAATAGCAGATGGAATTCAACCCAGATTAGTGGGTTGGATCATTTTAGTAGGTCAAATCTGATGGCAAATATACTATTAATAGTAAGACTCTTGGCAGTGTGGTGGATCAGAGGGCTCTTGGGGTCCGAGTCCATAGGACACTCAAAGCTGCTGCGCAGGTTGTCTCTGTGGTTAAGAAGGCATACAGTGTATTGGCCTTCATCAATTGTGGGATTGGGTTCACAAGCCAAGGGGTAATGTTGCAGCTATATAGGACCCTGGTCAGACCCCACTTGGAGTACTGTGCTCAATTCTGGTCACCTCACTACGGGAAGGATGTGGAAACTATAGAAAGGGTGCAGAGGAGACTTACAAGCATGTTGCCTGGATTGGGGAGAATGTCTTATGACAATAGGTTTAGTGAACTTGGCCTTTTCTCCTTGGAGTGATGGAGGGTGAGAGGTGACCTGATAGAGGTGTACAAGATAATGAGAGGCATTGATCGTGTGGATAATCAGAGGCTTTTTCCCGGGGCTGAAATGGCTAACATGAGAGGGCACAGTTCTAAAGTGCTTAGAAGTAGGTACAGAAGAGATATCAGGGGTAAGTTTTTTACGCAGAGAGTGGTGAGTGCATAGAATGGGCTGCCAGTGATAGTGGTGAAGGTGGAAACGATAGGGTCTTTTTAGAGACTCTTGGATAGATACATAGAGCTTAGAAAAATAGAGAGCTATGGGTAACCGTAAGAAATTTCTAAAGTAAGTACATGTTTGGCACAGCATTGTGGGCCGAAGGGCCTGTATTGTGCTGTAGGCTTTCTATGTTTCTGTATTTTTATGAATGGTCCACTTCTTCTAGAACTAGACTTTGTACCATCAGTTATAGAAGAATTTTCACAATCGGAATCATAATAATGCAACGTTAAATTATACTTGGCAAGCGTCTACACTTTGCGGTCCGTTTTCCAACCATAGATACCAAAAGTCAGTAAATCTGAGCCATGAAAAGGAGTAACAGAATAATAACCAGAAAGTAGCAGAGTAGTGGACACATTCCAAGCACAAATCTCACCACCACTGAAAGCTTCTAAGGTGCATTTCATCAAGGTGCTGCGTCAAGATGGTGGCATTTATCATCAAGGATCCCCATCATCCGGCACCTGCTTTCTACTTCCTGCTAGCGACAGACAGCTACAGCATCCTGTTCCCATACCATCAGATTCAGGAACATCTATTTGCCTACAATCATCAGTGTTGTGTATTTGCAACCTATCTTGGTACGTATTTAATTAGATAGTGGTCAAATTCACCACACTCGGCGCTTCATGCTCTGAATGTGTCTTTATTTCTCACTCTCGCTTCTATGTGTTGTTTTGTCCCAGACTGATGACATCATCACTGTGCTTGACAAGTGTCAAATTACATTAACAGACCTTACCAGTTCAATACATGACATCCCACCTTTCCTGAGAAATGAACTTCAATATTTTAGAACACATTCAGCTCACGGATTTAACCATTTCAATTCAACACATATTCTCTGATACGCATGACTTTAACTAACACATTTTCTGTTTCAATTTAATGATAACTCTGGAACTGAAGACTTCATTTTCAACTTATAACAGTTTTCATTTTTTCATTGTTTCAAAGCTACAACTTAAAGCTTTACTTCAATACAAAACTGTTGAACTTCAGAGGTTGTTTTCTAACCCTTTGAGGTCTCTCTACTGGTTTCTCTTTGCATTCAACATCTGGTAATGCTTTTGCTCACTCTGAACCTGAGATAACTGGTTATCATCTTGACCTCCTGTCCTGGTACCTCATTGTCAAATCCTGAATTTCCTCCTGTTTTGTTAAAAGTCTCTCTTGTATTGAATTTTTTTACATGTGTTTTGTTCCTAGCATACTGCACTCCAGTTGGAGATTCAACTGGCACTTGATGTCCTGTTTTGCTCACCACCCTGTGTGGTGGTGTTGTGTTGAAGGGTGTGGTGAATTTGTCCACTGGCTCGATAAGCACAGTTTCCCCAACTTTTACAGTGCTCCACTGTGATCGTCTGCATATAGCTCATACTTTCCTTTTTGTTCTGAGATTCAATCTCATACTTCCAGTTCTGCTGTGTGTATCTCCTTGATGTAACTCCCCTCTCATTTCGTGGTTGTGGAGCAGTTTGTTAGGACTTTTGCCTATAGTGGCATGTTCTTCACATCTGAACACAGCCACATACTTTCTCAGTTCACGTTTCCACTCAAGTCCTTCTGCTTGAGCAATTCTATTCCTTTTCTTCATTAATGCATTTTGGAGGTCCACTTCACCGTTTGCCTGAGCCCGCTTTGGCATTGTTTTCAGGCGTTTGATTCTGTTACTCTCAATATTCCTTGAACTTTCAGGTCTGAATTGAAGTCCATTGTCTGATTTGATAGATACAGGCAGTCTATGTATGCTGAAAATATCCTCCAGACTGTCAACAACACTCTCTGCTGTTGTAGAGGTCAAAATGTCATATGCATAAAACCAGCTATAGTAATCATCTACTACTAGAATGGAATAGTTTGTTGGTAATGGTCCAAGCAAATCAACAGCTCCCTCCTGCCAAGGACCGTCCAGCAATGGTATCACTTTTAATGGTTCTGGAGGGCTGGGCTGAGATACAGTTTGACAGCCATGACAAGTTTTGCAGTATTTCTTAGCTGCTTTATCCAGACCAGACCTCCAAACCTTGGTTCTGAGATGCTGTTTTGTACCAACTATTCTCAAGTGACCTTCATGAACTAGGGTGAGTGCCTGTGTGGGCAAGGCTTCAGGTACTACATTCTGTGTCCCTCTGAGGATAAGATGTCCCACTACACACAGCCCATCTGCAACGGGTGCCTATGCCTTATGTTTCTTAAAGTGTCTATCCATGATGACTTTATGCACTTCCTGCAGCTCTAGATCTGTGGCTGAGGCTCAGGGCTTTAAGTGTAGCACTCACAGCTATGAACCTGACATATTCCTCTGAATCATGCTTGTGTCTCTCTTTTTGAGCAGTTTCTCCCAGTAGCTCTGACAGTGGGTCCATAATGTTCTGTTTTCCTGGCATGTATATGAATTTGTAGACATATGGCTGCAATCTCAAGACCCACCACTCTATATGTGTGCATGTTTCAGATCTTGGGCTGTAAATCATCTCCAAAGATCTGTGATCAGGTAAATTTTCTCCCATACAAATAAGGATGAAGTCTTTCACAGACTTATATCAGTGCCAATGCTTCTCACAAACAAGAAAATCTACAGATGCTGGAAAACCAAACAACACACACAAAATGCTGGAGGAACTCAGCAGGCCAGGCAGCATCTATGGAAAAGAATATAGTCAAAGTTTCAAGATGAGACCTTTCATCAGCACTGAAGAAAAACAAAGATGAGGAGTCAGAGTTAGAAGGTTGGTGGGGGGGGGGGAATAAGGATGAAACACAAGTGATAGGTGAAACCAGGAATGGTGAAGTGGGTGGGGGGAGGGTGGATATTGCCAATTTCTCTAAGTTCCGGATGGGTAGCCTCCATCCTGATGGCATGAACATCGATTTCTGTATCCTCCTGTAATGCCCCCCAACTCACCTTTCCCCAGTTCTTTCTCCCTCTCACCTTATCTCCTGATGGGCCCATCACCTCCCTCTAGTTCTCCTCCCCCTTTTCTTTCTTCCATGGCCTTCTGTCCTATTAGATTCCCCTTTCTCCACCCCAATATTTCTTCCACCAACCAACTTCCCAGCTCTTAACTTTACCCTTCCCCTTCCCGGTTTCACCTATCATCTTGTGTTTTATCCTCCCCTGCCCTGACTTCTAACTCTGACTCCTCATCCTTTTTTTCTTCAGTCCTGATGAGGATCTCTGCACGAAGCGTCATCTATACTGTTTTCCATAGATGTTGCCTGGCCTGCATTTTGTGTATGTTGCTAATACTTCTCACTCAGTTTGTAAGTATTTTCATTCACAGTCTGGGAGAATATGACTCGCATAACAGACAGGTAACCATTTCTTCATTTTGATTTTATATGAGTACTGCTCCCAGTCCAATTAGGCTGTCATCTGCAATTACAATAGTCTGCACAACTTTATCAACATAGGCCAATATAGCTGCTCGTGCTTGCTTCTCTTTCAGGGCTTTGAATACTTGTTTCTGTTCTCCTCCAAACTTTCTGTGACAAGAGAATTCCCATGAAAACTAGTCTGTCCTTGTTGAACTAACTTTTCTCTGAGTTTAGTGTCAATCCACATTCTGTGAGTCTCTTTAAGGCAGCATGCAGTCTCTCATCATGCAGTTTCTGGTTAGGTACATGTACAGTCACATCATCTGAGATGTTCTCACCTCCTTCAATTTGAGCTAAAGCATTTGCTCTCTCATGCTGGGACTGCTCACTGGCTGTTGACACACCAAATATCAGTCTCTTGTACCTGTGCACAGCAAAAGTGGTTATCTCTCTGGATTGTGGAGTTAGTTCCAGCTGGTGATAGCCCCACTTCAAATCTATTTTGCTGAACACTGCAGCTCCATTCATACCCTGTAGAATCTTATCTACAGTTGGAGTGGGATATTTCTCCCTCGCAATTGCTTCTTTTGCCTTTCTCATGTCTAGGCACATTCCGATGTCCTTGTAGGATTTTGGAAAGTTACTACCAGGTTAACCCAAGGAACTGGGTCTTCAACTTTCTCAATTATGTCCAGTTTCATTAGCTGTTCAATTTTTTTTTCTCAACTGTCAGCCTTAAGTTGTAACGTATGTGTCTGAGAGGCTGGGCCACAGGCTCTCCCTTTGGATCAACATACAGACTGGTCTGCTTAGAGTTCTGCTTTCCTATCACTTAAAACACTTCTGGGTACTGCAGCTTAAGTAATTCTTTAATGAATGTCATAACTGACACATCTTCTCTAATCTTTAACACAGCGAATGTTGTAGCTGTTTCTCTACCCAGGACTGGTTCACCAGTGCCTTTTATCACAAAGAATTCTGCCTGGTCTGTTCAGTTTTCAATAATTATTTCATATTCAAACACCCCCTCAACCTCCAGTGATGTGCTGGATGAACATGGATACAGCTTTCTCTTCTGCTTAGGAATATATGAATGGCACTTTATATCATCTGACTTCAACTTTTCCCACACAGTTTCACCCAATGTGTTACTTCTGGCTCCTGAATCTAATAACATGCACAGATTGACACCCCCTACACAAGAAGTGTCTTCTTCAGATGGATCTGTCTTGTTAACAACAATGCAAATTCCTCTGTTCATCCTCAACATTGCTCACTTTTTGTGACTTTAATCCTTTTGGCCTGCACATTTTTTGCAAAATGGCCCTTTCCAGTGCATTTTCTACTTGTCTGTCCAGAAGCTGGGCACTTTGGGTCTCTACCTAGGTGATCTGTGTTTCCACATCTGTAGCATTTCCTTTCACCTGTATTAGTAGACTTCCCTTTTCCCTCTGTCTTTTTGCCATGTGTTGTGTCCTCACGGTATGAAGCACAGTGCACAGTCTCTGGCTGACTCCCTTGGAGTGACATGGCTGACAATTGTTCCTCTATTTCTTCACATTGTACTGCCATTTCCAGTGTGCTGGCAAGTGTTAGGCCCTGCATGTTCTCCCCCCACGTAGACTGAGCTACGTTGTCTCACTCCGGCATCCCTGATTTCACTGTCTGTGTCCATTTGAAAATCATGGTCGTTTGCTGCATGCTGAAGGCAAATAGAGAATTGCTGAACCGTCTCACCTTGTTTTTGGGCAAGTTGATGAAGATGCTGCCAGGGAAACGTAGTGTTGACCGAGGGAACGACGTAAGCATGCAGCGCATCCACTGTTGCTGCATAGTTTGTGATTTGCACCATGCTCGGTAGTGTTGAGAATACATCCTGCACATCTGGTCCTGCAAGGGGCAAGAGTAGTGCTCTCCTTTGTTTTGTATTATCTGTTGCGTTATTTTCCACTATCAGTCCCTTACAATTGGCATAAAGTTCAAATGAGTTGAGGCACGGTGTCCATCTTGGACCAAGTGTAGCCACTCCATAAAACATAGGAAGTTTTGGATCCCAAATTTCTCCATCCTCATCAACTAATGTTAAACTTACTTTCAAAGTTTGTATTCTCGTCACCGCTGTTGTGTATTTGCAACCTATTTTAGTACTTAATTAGATAGTGTATATACCATGACTTGACGCTTCATGTTCTGACCGTCTTTATTTCAAATTCTCACTTCCATGCTCCCTCACATCACACGTTGTTCTGTCCCAGACTGATGACATCATCACTGTACTTGACAAGTGTCAAACCACATTGGCAGGCCTTTCCTTTTCAATACATGGCAATCAGATCCTTGAACTGACCTTCACAATCTTAATACGACCTCCAGACCATCACTTGAATGACAATGGACATGTCTCTGATTGTGCTTTTTTTTTTGTACTTGTTTTACACAGTTTTCTTTTTATTCACGACCTTGTAGAATTGATTTCTGTGTGGACTGAATCTACATGCCTGTGATGCTGCTGGAAGTAAGTGTTTCATTGTATCTGTACCTTAGCATACTTGTGCATATGGCAAACTGCATTGACTTGGAAACTATAAAGAAGTAAGCTTTCTAGGTTGGGGCAATGTTACATACAAACTCCTCCAAGATGCTAAAGGCTGAAACGATTAAACAATTTTTCCAAGCAATCTGTCACTCCGTGGTGGCATTGCATCATAATGCTGATACTATATGTGATAGAAATGCTTTATTTTTTATTGTAATGGGTAAAGGACATATGATGCAGTTGTCACTGCTCATCTTGCTGCATAATGGTGTAGTCGGTAATTTGGGTGAACTAGATGCCTTGGGTTTGAATTTCTGATAAAGAAAATACCACCCAACCATTGAATCCGCCACACATTTCTGACACACTGAAGATTAAATGATTTTTATCCATTGGTTTCAAACTAACAAGCATCAGTTGAATTCATCTGCATTTTAACTGCAGCCTTCAACATCAACACAAATAATATACAGTTAATCAAGTAGGACTTGGCTGCACACTGCACCAAAGGGCACAACTAAGCCCGCAAGTCAGATCAACGATGCTGATTAATTTACTTTCAAAAGCAAAAATATTTAGTTGACAGAGCAAAAGTCATTACCATCGAGGAAATGCAAATTCCAAGGAGCTGTCAGTGTAATACGCAAGGGATGGCTTGAGGGTGGAGGTGTACATTAAAGTGGACAGACATTCAAGACTGTAGATCCAATATACGTAATGTGATGAGATTAGTCTGGTCAGTGCTCAAGGATAATAGTTCTACACTGTCCCACTTGCAGTGTACCAACTCAAGCGAACAGCACTTCAAAACAAAAAAGTAGCACAGCAGGGTTTACCAGGAGCGGTAATGTCAGTCACAGCAACATTAGGGATAAGTGTGTGAAAGCAACTATGGACATAAAATTGTAGCTGTAAGCTGTTGCCTCAGGCTTCAATGCAGAAGGGGATCAATTGTGTAGCATCTAAAATTTTTAGCCAATGTCATGAGTCATCAGATATGACTGTCAGTGAATTTTTACCCTATCATTGACGCATACATAAAACTAATTCCAATTAGGTTGAGTTTAATTTAGTTCTAACCTCATGCAGAAATTTTTACCTTTCACTGAATATAAAATTACTGCTCCATTTTGTATTGATAATAAACCATGTTCTTATTTCTAAACAGATGCTGTGCTAATTTTCATGCACTGTACTTTGTCTACAGAAATTTATTAGAGAATTGTAGTCAAGCATGAATAGCTTTGTGGGGCAGTGTGTGCATCAGATACATGGTAATGCTTTTAAATAAGAAAAGAAAACAATGAAATATGGTCTGAGACTTTTCATTTTGCAAATAAAAAGAACTTATTGTTTCACAGGGTGATGAGCATCACTGAAAAGGCCAGCCTTTATAGCCTGTTCCTAATTGCCAACTGCACACAGCAGCCTTTTACGTTGTTTCAGAGGACAGATGAGAATCAAGCATTTTAAGAGGTCCCAAGCCACACTTAGACCAGACTGGGTGAGAATGACAGATTTCCTTTTCTACTTAAGATTAGACAAAAAAATAGGGTCTCGTCATGATACTGTTGCTCATAGTAGCTTTTTATTCTAGATGTACAGTATTTAATTACTTGGGATTTAGGATCATAGTCAGGAAGCAGGCCCTCCGGCCCATCTAGTTCATGCCAAACTATATACATAAAGTGCAAAAGAGAGGCAAGAGTGGATATAAGACCACTGAAAAGTGATGCTGGAGAGGTAGTAATGGGGGAAGCTGAAATGACTGATGAACTGAATAAGTATATTGCATCAGTCTTCACTGTGGAAGACACTAGCAGTATAATGGAAGTTCCAGGTGTCAGGAGTCATAGAAAACCATAGAAACCACAGCACAGAAACAGGCCTTTTGGCCCTTCTTGGCTGTGCCGAATCATTTTCTGCCTAGTCCCACTGACCTATAGAAAACATAGAAACTACAGCACAGAAACAGGCTGAAGTGTGTGAAGTTGCCATAACTGGGAGAAGGTTCTTGGGAATCTGAAAGTAGATAAGCACTTGGACCTGATGGTATGTAACCCTCAGGCGTGCCCAGCTCATGCTCATCTAGGGGAAAACAGCCAAAGTGAGAAATCATGACTGTGTGGATGCTGTGTAATGTACTGCCCAGTTACAAACCCACAACGCAAAATATCAGACAGTACACCATATGCAATTAAATGATTGAATTTTATAAATCTTAATCTGGATATAGGGTTAGTAATGAAAATAAAAAAGGGCCCAATTCAAGGAAAAGTCAGAAGTGCATGTTGGAGCTCACTCAGTCGTCATTCTTCCACCATCGATCTCTTCCGAGCATCGCCAACCTTCGGACCCTCAGAGCCCAATCCACTCCATCCGGTGGTCTACCAGCTCTCTCCACACACGTCCTCCCTCTTCATCTCTCTTTGACAAAGGACTGCGAAAAACATCCTTCTAGATTCACAAGACAGAGCAACAGCCCCTGATTGGCTAACATGCATACCACAGTCCTGTTATCTCCAGCCATAACCCAAACATTGCTGCTACAGAGAAACCGTTACCTCAGCAGTGAACATTACAGAGAAGCCGTTACATTAGCCTTAGCAGTGAAACATTACAAAGAAGCCATTACATTAGCAGTGAATCCTTACCGTGCATTACAGGTATACACCACAGGGTTCCGAAACAGGTGGCTGAAGAGTTTGTGGAGGCATTAGTAATGACCTTTCAAGAATCACTACATTCTGGAATGGTTCTGGAAGACTGGAAAACTGCAAGTGTCTCTCGACACTTCAAGAAGGGAGAGAGGCAGAAGAAAGGAAATTATAGGCCAGTTAGTCTAACCTCAGTGGTTGGGAAGATCTTGGAATCGATTGTTAAGGATGTAGTTTCTGAGTACTTGGAAGCACATGATAAAATAGACCGTAGTCAACATGGTTTCCTCAAGGGAAAATCTTGCCTGACATTTTTGCTGGAACTCCTTGAAGAAATAACAAGCAGGATTAACAAAAGAGAATCAGTAGATGTTGTGTACTTGGATTTTCAGAAGTCTTTTGACAAGGTGTCACACATGAGGCTGCTTAACAAGTTACGAGCCCATGGTCTTACAGAAAGGATTCTAGTGTGGAAAAAACAGTGGCTGATTGATAGGAGGCAAAGGGTGGGAATAAAGGGAGCCATTCTGGTTGGCTGCCAGTGACTAGCGGTGTTCCACAGGAGTCTGTGTCAGGACTGATCAATTCTTTTTACATAATATGTCAATGACTTAGATGATGAAATTGAAAGGTGGAGGGGCAGGTAGTTTTGAGGAAGTAGAGATGCTACAGAAGGACTTAGACAGATTAGAAGAACGGGCAAAGAAGTGGCAGGTGCAATACAGTGTCGAGAAGTGTATGGTCATGCAGTTTGGTACAAGAAATGAGAGGGTTGACTGTTTTCTAAATGGAGAGAAAATACAAAAATATGAGGCGCAAAGGGACTTGGGTGTCCTTGTGCAGGATTTCTTGAAGGTTGTTTTGCAGGTTGAATCTGTGGTAAGGAAGGGAAATACGATGTTAGGACTAGAAGAGGACTATAATATAAAAACAAATATGTAATGTTGAGACTTTATAAAGCACTGATGAGGCCTCATTTGGAGTATTATGAGTAGCTTTAGGCCCATAACTTAGAAAGAATTTGCTAAAACTGGAGAGGTTCACAAAAACTGGAGGAGGAGGAGAAGATGGCGGTGCGATGCAATGCGCAGTGGCCACTGCAGTGAATGATATCTGTAATCTGTCAAGTAGGGTGCCGTGCACAACCCTGATTTGATGGAGACAGACATGAGAGTACAGAAGAACATCTGGAGAAACTTCTGAAATGCCTTCTTCGCTGCCGCTGCTACTGTGTGATCCAGAATCTCCGGAGGAGAAGGCCCCCGAGTCCTTGGCTTTGCTTGTTGCTCAGCAGCCAGGGCAGGGTCGAAGCGCTCAGCAGAGATGGTAATCAGTGCTCGGTGTCGGAGGGCTGGTTGGTGGCTCGAAGTTTTCGGATGGACTTGGAGTCGGCTGTGGTCGAGTGCTTCCAATGCATCGGCAGTTGTCAGCGCCTAGAGGTTTATGGCAGGGAGAGTTTCTACTTTTTGCCACCTGCTATGGGGACTACCGGTAGTCGATCAGAACTTTGAGACTTTTTTCTACCGTTCCCATGGTTTGCTTTTTATCAAATTATGGTATTGCTTTGCACTGCTGTAACTATATGTTATAATTATGTGGTCTTGTCAGTGTTAGTCTTTGGTTTGTCCTTTTTTTGTGATATCACTCTGGAGGAACATTGTATCATTTCTTAATGCATGCATTTCTAAATGACAATAAGCGAGGACTGAGTATCCTCATAATCTAATCTAATCTAAAATGATTCCAGGATTGTACAGCTTGTCATGTGCTCTGGGCCTATGTTCATTAGATTTCAGAAGAATGAGGGGTGACCTGATTAAAACCTATTGAATGGTGAAATGCTTGATAGAGTGAATGTGGAGAGGATGTTTCCTATGGTGGGGAACTCTAAGATCAGAGGACACAGCCTCAGAATAGAGGGTCATTTTTTTTTTTAGAACAGAGATGAGGAGGAATTTCTTAAGCCAAAGTGGTGAATCTGTGGAATTCATTGCCACAGGACCTGTGGAGGTGAAGTATTTACGTATACTTAAGGCAGAGATTGATAGATTCTTGATTGGTCAGGGGATGCAGAGATACAGGGCAAAGGAATGAAATTGGTGCTGAGAGGAAAAATGGATCAGTCATGATAAAATGGTGATGTAGACTTGATGGACCAAATGGCCTAATTCTGTTCATACATTTTACGTTCTTATTTAAACTGCCTACTCCCATCAATCTGCACCAGGACTCAGTCTGCTAGTTTGTATATGTTTCTCTGGATTTCCAGCATCTGTGGAATCTCTTGTGTTTGTGACTAACAAGGTATCTTGTCAAAAGTTATTTCTTCAACGGTTTGAATGGGGCACAATTGCGCAAGCGCGTGGAGGTCAGCCAGTGAGAACAGCGGGAAGAGTTTAAAAGGAAGACAGATTTACAGAGTGGGCGTTGGAGAAGTGGGCGACGGAGTAGTGGGAGACAGAGTAGGAAGGCTTTGGCGATAAAGGGTCGAGGACAGGTAGGTTATCTGTTTAAAATAAGGACAGAAAGAATGTGTATGAGGCCAGTTTTCTGTGCTCGGTTAGATGTGGGAGGTCCTGGAGACTCCTGGTCTCCCGGTCTCCCGGTCTCCCAGTCGACCAGATCTGCACCAGGTGCATCAAGCTACAGCTCCTAGAGACCGCATTAGGGAGCTGGAGCTGCAGCTCGATGACCTTCGTCTGGTCAGGGAGAGTGTGGAGGTGATAGAGAGGAGTTATAGGCAGGCAGTTACCCTGGGGTCACAGGAGACAGAGAAGTGGGAAACAATCTAGAGAGGGAAGGGAAAGAAGCAGGTACTAGAGAGTGCTCCATTGGCTGTCTCCCTTAACAATAAGTATTCCTGTTTGAGTACTGTTGAGGGGGACAGCCTACCTGGGGGAAGCAACAGTGGCCATGCCTCTGGCACAGAGTCTGGCCCCGTGGCTCAGAAGGGAAGGGAAAGGAAGAGGATGGCAGCAGTGATAGGGGACTCTAGGCGGTCAGACAGGCGATTCTGTGGACGCAGGAAAGAAACGTGGATGATAGTTTGCCTCCCAGGTGCCAGGGTCCGGGATGTTTCTGATCGCGTCCACGATATCCTGAAGTGGGAAGGAGAACAGCCAGAGGTCGTGGTATATATTGGTACCAATGACATAGGTAGGAAAAGGGAGGAGTCCTGAAAAAAGACTACAGGGAGTTAGGAAAGAAGTTGAGAAGCAGGACCTCAAAGGTAGTAATCTCGGGATTACTGCCTGTGCCACGTGACAGTGAGTATAGGAATAGAGTGAGGTGGAGGATAAATGTGTGGCTGAGGGATTGGAGCAGGGGACAGGGATTCAGATTTCTGGATCATTAGGCCCTCTTCTGGGACGGGTGTGACCTGTACAGAAAGGACGGGTTGCACTTGAATCTGAGAGGGACCAATATCCTGGAGGAAAGATTTGCTAAGGCTATTGGGGAGAATTTAAGCGAGAATTGCTGGGGGGTGGGAACCAAACTGAAGTGATGGAGGAAAAGGAGATTGACTCACAAATAGAGAAAGTTTGGAGACAGTGCGAAAGGGAGGATAGGCAGGTGATAGAGAAGGTATGCGCTCAGTCCAATGGTTTGAGATGTGTCTATTTTAATGCGAGAAGTATCATGAATAAAGCGGATGAGTTTAGAGTGTGGACCAGTACTTGGAGCTATGATGTTGTGGCCATTGCAGAGACTTGGATGGTGCAGGGACAGGAATGGCTACTTCAAGTGCCAGGCTTTGGAGGTTTCAGAAAGGATAGGGAGGGAGGCAAAAGAGGTGGGGGCGTGGCACTGTTGATCAGAGATAGTGTCACGGCTGCAGAAAAGAGGGAAGTCATGGAGGGGTTGTCTACAGAGTCTGTGTGGGTGGAAATTAGGAATAGGAAGGGGTCAATAATTCTACTGGGTGTTTTTATAGACCACCCAATAGTAACAGGGACATTGAGGAGCAGATAGGGAGACAGATTCTGGAAAGGAGTAATAATAACAGGGTTGTTGTGGTGGGAGATTTTAATTTCCCAAATATTGATTGGTATCTCCCTAGAGTGAGGGGTTTAGATGGGGTAGAGTTTGTTAGGTGTGTTCAGGAAGGTTTCTTGACACAATATGTAGATACGCTTACAAGAGGAGAGGCTGTACTTGATCTGGTATTGGGAAATAAACCTGGTTAGGTGTTTGGTGTCAAGTGGGAGAACATTTTGGAGATAGTGATCACAATTCCATCTCCTTTACCATAGCATTGGAGAGGGATAGGAACAGACAAGTTAGGGAAACGTATAATTGGAGTAAGGGGAGATATGAAGCTGTCAAGCAGGAACTTGGAAGCTTAAGTTGGAAACAGATGTTATTAGGGAAATGTACGGAAGAAATGTGGCAAATGTTCAGGGCATATTTGCGTGGGGTTCTGAGTAGGTACATTCCAATGAGGCATGAAAAAGATAGCGGGGCACAAGACCCGTGGCGTACAAAGGCTATTGTAAATCTAGTCAAGAAGAAAAGAAGAGTTTATGAAAGGTTCAAAAAACTAGGTAATGATAGGAATCTAGAAGATTATAAGGCTAGCAGGAAGGAGCTTAAAAATGAAATTAGGAGAGCCAGAAGGGGCCATGAGAAGGCCTTGGAGGACAGGATTAAGGAAAACCCCAAGGCATTCTACAAGGATGTGAAGAGTAAGAGGATAAGACGTGAGAGAATAGGACAAATCAAGTGTGACAATAGAAAGATGTGAATGGAACCGGAGGAAATAACAGAGGTACTTAATGAATACTTTGCTTCAGTATTCACTACAGAAAAAGATCTTGGTGATTGTAGGGATGAGTTGCAGTGGACTGAAAAGCTTGAGAATGTAGATATTAAGGAAGAGGATGGGCTGAAGCTTTTGGAAAGCATCAAGTTGGATAAGTCACCAGGACCAGACCAGATGTACCCCAGGCTAATATGGGAAGCGAGGGAGGAGATTGCTGAGCCTCTGGCAATGATCCTTGCATCATCGATTAGGATGGGAGAGGTTCTGGAGGATTGGAGGGTTGCAGATGTTGGTCCCTTATTCAAGAAAGGGAGTAGGGATAGCCCAGGAAATTATAGGCCAGTGAGTCTCACTTCAGTGGTTGATAAGTTAATGGAGAACATCCCGAGAGGCAGGATTTATGAACATTTGAAAAGGCATAATATGATTAGGAATAGTCAGCATGGCTTTGTCAAAGGCAGGTCATGCCTAACGAGTCTGATTGAACTTTATGAGGATGTGAGTAAACACATTGATGAAGGTAGAGCCGTAGATGTAGTGTATATGGATTTTAGCAAGGCATTTGATAAGGTACCCTATGCAAGGCTTATTGAGAAAGTAAGGAGGCATGGGATCCAAGGGGACCTAGCTTTGTGGATCCAGAGCTGGCTTGCCCACAGAAAGCAAAGAGTGGTTGTAGACGGGTCATATTCTGCATGGAGGCTGGTGACCAGTGGTCTGCCTCAGGGATCTGTTCTGGGACCCCTACTCTTCATGATTTTTATAAATGACCTGGATGAGAAAGTAGATGGATAGGTTAGTAAATTTGCTGATGACACAAATGTTGGGGGTGTTGTGGATAGTGTGGAGGGCTTTTGGTAGGTCAAATGTGATGGCAGAACATGGCATTAGTGGTAAGACTCTTGGCAGTGTGGAGGATCGGAGGGAACTTGGGGTCCAAGTCCGTAGGACAATCAAAGCTGCTACGCAGGTTGACTCTGTGGTTGAGAAGGCATACGGTGTATTGGCCTTCATCAATCGTGGGATTGAGTTTAAGCGCCGAGAGGTAATGTTGCAGCTATATAGGACCCTGGTCAGACCCCACTTGGAGTAGCGTGCTCAATTCTGGTTGCCTCACTACAGGAAGGATGTGGAAACCATAGAAAGGGTGCAGAGGAGATTTACAAGAATGTTGCCTGGATTGGGGAGCATGCCTAATGAGAATAGTTTGAGTGAACTCGGCCTTTTCTCCTTGGAGTGACAGAGAATAAGAGCTGACCTGATAGAGGTGCACAAGATAATAAGAGGCATTGATCGTGTGGATAGTCTGATGCTTTTCCCCAGGGCTGAAATGACTAGCACGACAGGGCATAGTTTTAAGTTGCTTGGAAGTAGATACAGAGGCGATGTCAGGAGTAAGTTTTTTACGCAGAGAGTGCTGAGAGTGTGGAATGGACTGCTAGCAGTGGTAGTGGAGGTGGAAACAATAGGGGCTTTTAAGAGACTCCTGGATGGCTACATGGAGCTTTGAAAAATAGAGGGCTATAGGTAAAGTCTAGGTAGTTCTAAGGTAGGGACATGTTCGGCACAGCTTTGTGGGCTGAAGGGCCTGTATTGTGCTGTAGGTTTTCTATGTTTCTAATAAAGAGTGAAACTATGCAGAGATGTAAACTTTGCTGCCTATGGATAAAAGCATGTTTTCTTGTTGAGGCTTAAATAGACTTCTTCAATAGGTGTCTTTGCCCTACAGATTCTAGCACAGTAAGCTGATTGTCTCTGTGTGGAGGACCATGGTAGGGGTCCTCCATACCCCTACCACCCATGTACCTATCCAAATTTCTCTTTAACTTTGAAGTCGAGCTTGCATGTACCACTTGCGCTGGCAGTTCATTCCACAATCTCACAACTCTCTGAGTGAAGAAGTTTCCCCTCACGTACCCCTTAAATATTTCACCTTTCACCCTTAATCCATGACCTCTAGTTGTAGTCCCACCTAATCTCAATGGAAAAAGCCTGCTTACATTTACACTATCTATACCCCTCATTATTTTGCATACTTCTATCAAATCTCCCCTCAATCTTCTACATTCCAAGGAATAAAGTCCTATCAATTTTTCCAAATAACTCATGTCCTCCAGTCTCAGCAAAATCTTTGTAAATGTTCATTGTTCTCTTTGAACCTTATTTCCATCTTTCCTGTGGGTGGGTAACAAAACTGCACACAATACTCCAAATAATGCCTCACCAACGTCTTATACAACTTCAACATAACATCCCAGGACTTGAGTGAAGGGTGTTAGCCTTGAATATGAATTGTTTACTCCTTTCCATAGATACTGAGTTCCTTCAGTAGTTTGTATATGTTGCTCTGGATTTCCAGCATCTGAGAAACCTCTTGTGTTTGTGGCTAACAAAGTAAAAGTACAGAAATTCCACATTGTGTGCAATATCTGAATCCTTTTTGTTTGCAAATACTTAATTTGTTTCACTCTAATGCGAAGCAATGAAATGCACCTTAGATGAAAAGAAATTGACATGTAAAACTCCAGTACATTCAATATTCCATTTTGCAATTGCTGGCCATAAAGAATCTTCAGACAGATTAAGAACAATTTACAGCTGAATGAATTATTCATCATTTTGTCTTTATAGAACACTAATTTATTGTTTGGAATAAATTAAATTGGTCAATCAAAGTTAATTTGAAAAAAATTAAATTTACTGCCTTAATCTTGAAAAATGTGTCACCTGATGAAAATGCATGACATTGTGCATTATTACATCAATGGTACTAACAAGCAAAGGAAAGCAGTTTTAATGAGACAACAAACAACATTCTGATCAAGTGAAAAGTTAGAGTGTATAAAGAGAGAAGCAGGAATTCTTTCTCCTAAATTGTATAAACTTCAAAAAATATTCAGAACAACAATATATCCAGATCAGTGAAGGAATTTGCACAATTAATGAAAGGATTTATAGAACTTTAAACCACAGTATTAGAAATAGAAATCAAGTGGCCAATGGGACAGCTGAATAATATGTTCCTTAATCTCCCGAACATGTGAAATGCCCCTGGCAATGCAAGTAAGGAACCTTGGCTTCAATGTATTCAAAAAGAATTTCTTAAATGAAGAAATCAGTCAGTGTGATTTCGGAAAATGATCAGTCCTTTTCAGAAGAGCCACCTCAACAAGAATAACTTACAAAAGAATGCACACAGACAGAATTAACCTTGGACAGAAGAGATATCATTAGACAAGTGCTGATTACAAAATTGCATATTCTGCACTATGCTCCAAGATAAATCTCAATTAATTTACTTTATAAATCCTTGTGTAAAGTTTCAAATTAAAAACTGCTATTCTATTTTAAAGGTGGATAAACATCAGAATGAAGGAGAATGCACTATTTTAAGAATGATGATAGGTAGAGTGGATTTATGGAATAGAATCCTAAGAATAATTATTGGAGAACATACTGATTCTGATCTCTATCAATAACCTGGACTGACATGCAATCTGAATGGTAGTATATTACAAAAAATATAAATCTGGGAAAGGAATCTGTTGAAACATCCAAAAGATTGCAAGATTTAGACAATATTGGCCAGGATAGTTTATAACAGAAAAAGCTCAATATGCAGTTTAATAGTATAAGGGTTAGAGTTGAGAGTGAGGGTGAGGTAAATTGTGCTTTTACTCTGTGTCAGTATAAACTAGATGATAAAATGTCAGTACTTTTATGTATCCTCCAATTTTTATTTCTATTGTAGTCATTTTGAATTAGCTGAGGATTCAAAGGTCAGCTAGAAATAAAGGATATATTGATTAGTTGGTATTAATCAGGTTGAACTCAGGATTTATTAGCCAATATTAAACATTGTTAATTTGATGCAAAAGTACAATATTTATTAGTATACAATCACAAAAAACCGCATGAAGTATAAAATTGTTGACGTGAAGCAAGGCAAGAAACATTTAGCATAATAAAAGAGCATGGTTGAATTAAGAAACTTAAGCTCTTTTTCCAACTCAGTTTTGGAATGAAGGTCTGCTCATTGGACCATTATAATTATATTATTCCACCCTGAGGCTGCAAGCTAAGAAGAGCTATTAGTCATATAGCTGGTAAGTCATGGCTGTGAACTCTCTACAATAATGAAAATATAAGAAATATTCAATTAGCGTAGCTATTTAAAATGAATAGATAAGGGAAGACGAAGTAACATAACTACATTCTGCATGCACCTGGAATTAAGTTAAGTAGAAAGATTGCAATCACTGAGCTCATGAATCATTTGTCAGGATTCAGAGTAAGCGATGAACATCTCAGCATACAGAGGTTTGGAATACAGTATGTTTATTTCACACCTCATCCTGAAGGCTCTTTAATCGCATTTGGAAATAAATTTGGTGATTTTTTTAGTATAAATTTGTCCATTTTTTAAAATTGCTGTCTTTGTTTTCTGGGACATTAGCATGGATGCACAAAAAAGCAATCATGTATCTTCTCAACAGTTATTTGAACAAAATGCCAGGAGATTTCCTGAGCCATTAACTGAAGTAGGAATTCACCCATTCATCCACTGTACAAGGGCAGGCCATAAACCCTTTCCACCAGCCACAAAGCAAGAGCCAGGAACATGGTGTAATTCTCTTCTTTTGCCTGGATGAGTACAGCTCCAACAACATTCAAAGATCCTGACACATCCAATATAAAGAAGTCCTCTAGATTGGCCTTCCTCCACTGACATTCATCACCTCCTTCCACCAATGAAGCTGTTTGTACTATCCACAAAATGTAAAGCAATTACATGCCTTGTTCACTGTAAAAAGACTTGTCAAAACTATGTCTCTTATCAATAAAAGATCAGTAGGCACATAGGAACACCACAAAGCAGCAGTTTTCCTTGATTAGAAAATACAACTTCCTGATTTAGAAACATATCATCAATTTTTATCATTCCTGGGTTTAATTCCTTAACTTCCTATGCAACAGCACAGTGGTAATTCCTTCATCTGAAAAAAAATACAGCAGTAATAGAGGGTAATCTATCACTACTTTCTCAAGGGCAGGCGATGCACTGACTGTAACAGGGTGATCGATTACAACCGGCCCTCTGCAATGGTTTACAGGTCTACACACATTTAGAAAGGTGGGTCAACACCCTTTTCCCAATTAAGGATAAGCATTAATTGCTGGTCTTGGCAGCACTGATCACATTCTACACATGAAAAAAATGAACTTCTTTTGTTCCTTTCCCTATGACTTGGTACTCATAATCATTAACCTGGAAGCTTGAATAAGTGGCTTGAATGAGTAGCTGTACAAACTCTCAAACTCATGCGTTACGGATGAAGCATAAAGATTGATAAACATTACTGTTTCTGAAATGAAGCCTTTAAATTAATAGGTGGCACTACAAAGGTCCTGCAATTTTATTTTAAAATCATTTTTTAACTCTTAATGTAATTCTACCTTTAATGACAAAGCCTCCTTTAAGATCTGAATCTGGTTCATCATTTCTATAGATGGTTCTCAGCTGATTGAAAATCACTGACCATGTATAAAGAGCATATGGCGATCTAGTCAACGTATGCCTTGAGGATAGAAAGAATGTTTGGTCTGCTATACTCATGCTATCACTCTCCCCAACTACCCTCACTTGGCCACCACTGCCTTCCTTCATTACACTCTGGCACCCACACAGAGACAATCAGCTTTCTGTGCTAAAACCTGTAGGGCAGACTCCTATTGAAGAAGTCTATTTCCGTCTCAACAGGAGAACATGCTTTTATCCATAAACAGCAAAGTTTACATCTCTGTAAAGTTTCACTCTTTATTAGCGGAACAGACTTCTTTAAAGTAATGGAACCAACTTCTTTAACTAAAATATAGCAGTCTAATTAAAGATAGTGGAAATAAGTTTAACATGTTTGCCACATGCTGTTCATGTTAAGTGCAACCTTAATTTTGATGAATGTTTTGGTAATTTGACAGTTTTTCCTTATTAGTTCTAATTTTTTTCCAGAAAAGGAATAAAATACTGAATACTGTTTTGTCTGTGCAACTAATATCAATTAAATGAACACACGCACACAGGAGATGGCTTTAATTGATGTATTTAAATTGCAACGAGAGAAAAAGAGAACAATGTGCATGCGTAGGCAACAGTCCGTACGTAGTGCTAAGGGGAGTCATTGCTCTGAAAGAAATAGATCCATACATTGCAAATACTGTAGACAGGGGCAATACTGTATGAAGCCTTCTTGCTGAAATAAAAAATATAACTAAGATTTAAACAGCAAATTGAATCCCTTGGATTTTTATCACTTCTACACAGCTAAGAGGGCAGAAGTGAATGTAGATGCTATTACAGTGGAGAAGGTGCTTGGGCAGCTAGAGGGTCTGAAGGTAGATAAGACACCTGGACTAGTTAGACTACACCCCCAGGGTTCTGAAAAGGGTAGCTGAACAGATTGTGGAGTTATTAGTAGTGATCTTCCAAGAATCACTAGATTCTGAAATGGGTCCAGAGGACAGGAAAATTACAAATGTCACTCCAGAATAAAGGACATTTTGGCTAGTTAACCTGACTTCAGTGTTGGAGAGATGTTAGAATCTATCATTAAGAATGAGGTTTCAGCGTTCTTGGAGGCACATGGTAACATAGGCCAAAATCAGTATGAATTCCTTTAAGAAAGATCTTGTCTGATAAATCTGTCGGAATTATTTGAGGAAATAACAGGCAAGATGGACAAAGGAGAGTCAGTGGATGTTTTTTTACTTGAATTTTCAAAAGGCCTTTGACAAGGTGCGACATATGAGGCATATCTTAATTAACAAATTAAGAGCCCATGGTATTACAGGAGAGTTACTAGCATGGATAGAAGGTTGGCTGACTGCAGGAGGTAAAGAGTGGAAATAAAGAGATTCTTTTTTGATTGGCTGCTGGTGAGTAGTGGTGTGGTGAAGGCTTCTTTTCATGTTTTACTTTAGTGATTTGGATGACGGAATTGATAGCTTTGTGGCCAAGTTTGCAGACTACATGAAGATAGGTGGAGGGACAGGTTGTACTGAGGAAGCAGGGAATCTGCAGAAGAGCCTAAACTGATTGGGAGAATGGGCAAAAGAAATGACAGATGGAACATCGTGTAGGAAAGAATGTGGTAATCACTTTGTTAGAAGGAATAAAGGTGTAACCTATTTTCTAGAAAGGGAGGAAATTCAAAAATCAGAGGTGCAAAAGGACTTGGGAGTCCTCATCCAGGATTCTGTAAAGATCAACTGTGGTAAGGAAGGCAAATGCAAAGTTAGCATTCATTTTAAGAGGAACAGAATATGAACACAAAGATCTAATGCTGAAGCTTTATAAAGCATTGGTCAGACCGCACTTGGAGTACTGTGAGTAGTTTTGGGCTCCTTATCTAAGAAAAGATGTGCTGGCACTGGAGACGATCCAGAGGAGGTTCGCAAGAAATATTCCGGGAATGAAAGGATTGACGTATGAGGAGAGTTTGTGGCTCTGAGCCTGTACTCATGGGAGTTTAGAAGAATGAGGGGGGGATCTCATTGAAACCTATCAAATATTGAAAGACCAAGAGAGAGTGGATGTGAAGAGGATGTTTTCTAGAGTGGGGGATTCTCCAACCAGAGGTCACAAACTCAGAAAACAAGGGAAGCCATATAGAACAAAGAATAGGAGGAAATTCTTTAGTCACAGGGTGGTGAACCTGTGGAATTCATTGCCACAGACAGCTGTGAAAGCCAAGTCATTCGACATATTTAAAGCGGAGGTTGACAGGTTCTTGATTGTGAAAGGTTACAGGGAGAAGGCAGGAGAATGGAGTTGAGAGGGAATATAAATCAGCTCTGATGAAATGGCAGAGGAGACTCAATGGGCTGAATGGCCAAATACAGCTCCTATGTTTTATAGTTTATGGTCTTAATCCATTAATTGTAACTCATTATTTAACATAATCTTTCCAAAGCTGTGTGAGAATTATTAAAGTCATGTGAATCCTAATGGAGGCAGAATCAATCTACTTACAAAATCAGAACCCTTTCCTCCATAGTGGTGATCAAAGGTTCAAAGTAAAAATTATTATAAAAGGTACGTATATGTTACCATATACTACTTTAAGATTCAATTTCTTGCAAGCATTTACAGGAAAAATTAAGAAATACAATAGCATCTATGAAAAACTATACATAAAGAAATACTGACAAATAACCAATGCAGGTACAGGAAGCTGAAAACAGATGATGAATCAGACCAGGTAGAAGTTAAGGACGACCTGCTGATTTTAAGAAAAAATATAATCAACATACCACAATGTCATTTCTTACCTGGCAACTATATAAATGTGTGGCCTGGCCTGCAGGTGAGGGGTTGAAATACAGATTTCCTGAAAATCAGGAAAGATAGCGAGCTTAATTGATCTTTCATCTTCACTTTTAGATCTTTGTTGCCAATTACTCACTGTTGCTTTTCCATCTCTGCCATGCACGAGCAGCGAATCAATGCGCCATGTCATTTATGTGTGACCATGGAAGGCGCATGGATGGAAAACTACTCTGGGACTGGAGCAGACAGGAGAGGGTGCACAACGCAGGGGTATACACACACCGTCACGCCACGTTCTGTCACGTCACATCAGATCACGTCACGTCACAATGTGAGGTAAACTGCCTCAATAGCTAACATGCAGTCACACTTGCATCCAGAGTGATGGAGTATTTTGAGAGGTGGGTGATGGAACCGATCAACTCCTGACTGAGAAGTGACAGATCTGCTCCAATTTGCCTACCATCACAACGGGTCAACAGTAGATGCCATTTCATTGGCTCTTCGCTCAATCCTGGAGCATCTGGATAGTGGACACCAGGACGCTCTTCATTGACTACAACTCAGCATTCAATACCACCATTCCCTCAAAGCTAATCAGTAGGCTTCAGGACCTTGACCTCAGTACCTCCTTGTGCAACTGGATCATTGATTTTTCTCACTTGTAGACCCCAGGCAGATCGGATTGGCAACAACACCTTGGTGCTGACTCTCCGGGCACAGAGCTCAGAAATAGCGAAACAACAGACTTTTAACATCATAAATCAGTGAGTTGCTTGCTACGTCTCCCCTCCATCTGTGAAATGGGGACACCTCTTTTTCCCTTAGAGAGAGAATGAGCCTGTGGTATGTCAAATTACCAGGTGAATGAGTAGTTTTTGGGCTACTGCAAGTCTGTGTCTTTATCGAGCTTGCTTGAGCGCTCGGTGGAGGGTGCAGATGCTTTTCTGCTGGTGGGGGGTGGGGGGGCTGTTGCCTTGCTGCTGCTTGTGCGTGGAAGGGGGAGCTGGGGGGGGCGTTGGGGTTCTGATGTTTAACTGTCATTCATTCTTTGGGGCCCTCCTCTGTTTTCGTGGAAGCAATGAAAAAGAATTTCAGAATGTATATTGCGTACATTTCTCTGATGTTAAATGTACCTGTTGAAACATCTCCTTCACAATCTCTATCAGTAGAGATGCACCACAAGACTATGTGCTTAGTTCCGTGCTTTGATCATTTTATATTTATGACTATGTGGCTAAGCACAGCTCCAAAGCCATATTTAATTTGCTGATGTCACCACTGTCGATGGCCAAATCAAAGGTAGTGATGAATCAGCATACAGGAGGGAGATTGAAAATCTGGCCGATTGGTGCCACAACACCAACCTCTCACTCAATGTCAGCAAGACCAAGGAGCTGATTATTGACTTCAGGAGGAGGAACCAGAAGTCCATGAGCCAGTTTTCACTGGGGGATCAGAGGTGGACAGGAGCAGTACTTTAAATTCCTCAGTGTTCTCATTTCAGAGGATGTATCCTGGGTCGAGCATGTAATTGCCATTACAAAGAAAGCATGGCAGTGCCTCTACTTTCTTAGACATTTGCGAAGATTCAACATGTCACCTACAGCTTTGACAAACTTCTAAAGATGTGTGGTGAAGAGTATGCTGGCTGGTTGTATCACGCCCTGGTACAGAAACACCAATGCCCTTGAACATAGCCTACAAAAATTATTGGATACAGGCCGGTCCATCACGGGTAAAACCTTCCCACTACTGAGCACATCTGTGTGGAGCGCTGTTGCAGGAAAGCATCATCCATTATCAAAGTCCCCCACCATCTAGGCCATGCTCCCCTCTCACTGCTGCCATCAGGAAGAAGGTTCAGGAGCCTCAGGACTCACACCACCTGGTTCAGGAACAGTTATTACCCCTCAACCATCAGGTTCTTGAACCAGAGGGGATAACTTCACTCACCCCATCACTGAACTGTTCCCACAATCTGTGGACTCACTTTCAAGGACTCCTCATCTCATGTTCTTGATATTTATTGTGTTTTTTTCCTCAGCTCAAGCTGGTAAAACCTGAGGTACAGGCATTACCAAGCACACTCATTTCGCAATTGCTAGGAACTTTCAGACTATTTTAGCGGTGTTTAATATTGTGGTTTTCTGGAAACTTACATAATATTGCTGTGTAGACCTAATTGTTTAATGTGATTGTTTAGTAACTTCCAGGTGATACCAGTTGCAGATATTACTAATGGGACAATAAATACCCTGTTTATGTTCCATAGTCTTTGAATTTCCTCTTTTAATTCAGCATATTTCTGGTGTTTTTCACATTGATTTCTGTATGTTATGTGTGTTTGGAATGGCTATATCTATTGAGTAAGTTTATGTTGTTAATATTATATCTGGACGGTTATTACAGATTGCCCTATCTGTAATAATGGATCAGTCATAATATAACTTGTAGGACTCTAAATTTAAAACTGGATCAGGCTTGTATTTGTGGTAAGATATTGTGTCTTTTATGAGTTCACATTTTAAAGCAAGATTTTGGTGAATGGTGTTTGCCACTTGATCATGCCCGTTGAGTTAAACTGTTGCAGAATCCTGTAATATGTTGGACTGTTTCTAGTTTCTCTTGGCACTTTCTGTATTTATCACCTTGAATTTGGTGTTTTAAATGTATTTTTGATCATTTTTGTGTTAAACACCTGGTCCTGTTTTGCCACAAGGAATCCCTCTGTTTCTGGGAAGAGACAGGTATTTGATACTTCCTTATCAACATCTGATATGCTCGATCGTGGGGACATTTTCCATGGAGGGTCATGCTCTTCCATTGGTTAACTGCTTCTTCAATAGCGATAATTTCCTTACTTTGCTGGATTGTGCTTTCACTTAAGTTTAGTGGTGTATACTTCTTATCAGAATTTCATATGCTCAAGTGGAGTGCTGAATCCTGTTTTCATTGATGAAAATATATCCTTAGAAGTTTTATCTGACTGTTGTGCAAATTTTTTATGTCTGTGATTCCCCCTTCTCCTTTTGTCCCAGGTAGTGTTAATCTAAGAGCATTCAAGTGTACATTGTGTTTTCTGAATTGTTTCTTTTCAGTTCTTATTTTTCTTTGCAAATTTTCCAGATCAGTTTTGGACCAAAATATCATGCCAAAAGAATGTTAATATGGATATAGCAAAACTGTTTATTGCCTTTGTTAGTTATTTACTATTGAGCTCTGCTTGGCAGATTCCTTAAGCCTTGAAGTAGATGCTTTTTGCCCTTTATTGCACTAAGATCTATTTTCTTTGCTTGTTGATATCAGTTGTATTCCACCCTGCTGCACTTGTCTAGTTCGAAGTTCATGTTTATGTCTTTAGAAAATAGTTCTGCTATTTGAATTAATTGCATTAGTTTTACTGCTGAATTTCAAATCATCCATGTATCAAAGATGTGTCAAGGTATAATTCGTCTGATTGTTATTGTTATTATTATTTTTTTCTTTGTGTATTTTCTCTATTTGTTGTCTTTTGCTCATTGTTTGTTTGTCCATCCTGTTGGAGTGGTCTTTCATTGATTCTATTGTGTTTCTTGTATTTACTGTGAATGCCCTCAAGAAAATTAATCTCTGGGTTGTATATAGTAATAAAATGTACTTTGATAATAAATTTGCTTTGAACTTGAACTTTGAAGTAGTGTATAGTCCAACTCTCTTCAGCTTCCTCAGAAAGTAGAGACGTTGCTGAGCTTTCCTGATTGTGTAGAATGTGTTGTTGGACCATGAGATGTTGTGCAAGATGTGCACTCTCAGGAATTTGAAACTACTCATTGTTTCCACTGCTGTGCTGCTGATGCAAAGAGGGTTGTGTGGGCTGCATATTCTCCTGAAGTCGACAACCATCTCCTTTGGCATCGTGGAAGATGTTTCTTGCCTGCACTAGGCTTCGGGCTCTTCCATCTCCTCTCTGTAAGCAGTCTCAGCGTTGTCAGTGATGAGCCCCACTACTGTCATGTCATTGGCAAACTAGACAATGTAATTACTTGGATAGTGCAGTCATGTTGGAACAGCGTATACAGCAATGGGCTCAGCACACATCCCTGCGGGCACCCATGTTGAGGATGATGTGGAGAGAAGAACAGTTGTGCATCCTGACTACCTAAGGTCTTTTGATTAGGAAATCCTTTACCAAGTGGCACATTGGAGTATTTAGACAGAGGAGTCTGTTCACCAAGGTCTGAGGGACAATAATCTTAAATGTCGAACTAAAATTCAGAAGCAGCATTTTAACATGAGTGTCCTAGTTTTCGAGGTGTGTCAGGGCCAGGTGTATGACAGATGCTATGGCATCTATTGTAGAGCAGTTTTGTCAGTAAGAATATTGGTGAATATCCAGTGAGGTTGATATGTGCCATTACCAGCATTAAAAGCACTTCATGATTGCCATCAGTGCCATCGGATGGTAGTTGTTTAGTTTTGAAGATGTAGGGTTCTTTGGTACAGGGATGACGGTTACAGATTTGAAGCATGTGGGGACAGCAACCTGAATGTACGAAGCATTGAATATGTCAGTGAACTGGTGTGCATACTTCCTGAGAACTTGGCCTGGGATGTTGACGCTGTGCAGAGACCTTCTCAGGTCTGCTGCTGTTACAGACAATGGCTGCTCACCTGGGAGGGGCTAGCTTTCGTGTCCAGCATTGTGTTGCATGCCTCAATGAGTGCATAAAAGTTTCATTTTAAAATCTTTTTTATTGATTATTATTGAAGATCAACAAAAAATACATTGAAGTACTCAACATGTCCATATGTACAATGAGAATTAAATTATCAAATAACTGATTAACAAAGCTAAACAATATATCTATAATAAGAAGAAAAAATAAATTATTAAAACTTTTTTGGGAAAAAAGAAAGAAGGAAGAAAGAAACCCTACTAATAAAAAAAACCTACTAACAGAAATTTTTCTTTTAAATACCCATTGGGAGCACAACCCCAGAGCTATACACCCTGAGCCAATAGGCTGGTCCTGGACTTATTTACTGGTGTAATTTACATATTACTATTAAACTATTGATGGTTTTATTACTATTTAATTATTTATGGTGCAACTGTAATGAAAACCATTTTCCCCCAGGATCAATAAAGTATGACTATCACTATGACTACGCCATACAAGCTTCCATAAAAGAAAAACATCAATCCGCTAACTCAAATCCAA
Source organism: Mobula birostris (assembly GCF_030028105.1). NCBI lineage: Eukaryota > Metazoa > Chordata > Chondrichthyes > Myliobatiformes > Myliobatidae > Mobula > Mobula birostris. The sequence goes on along the minus strand of NC_092372.1, from coordinate 156,450,633 downwards.
TTACACAAGAATCAGAAGGGGACCATCTTAATCAACACAAATCAAATGATAGTAGCGGGCAAAAGAACCCCACCTTTTCTCAAAGTCAAACCGAGGATCAAAAGTTTGACTTCTGATTTTCTCCAAACTAAGACATAGCATCAACTGAGAGAACCATTGTACCAAAGTGGGAGCAGAGGCATCTTTCCATTTCAATAAAATAGCCCTTCTGGCCAACAACGTAACAAATGCAATTACATGTTGGTCTGATATAGAAATACCATGAATATATTGAGGGATTATACCGAACAAAACTGTCAATTTATTAGGTTGTAAATTAATTTTTAAAGCTTTAGAAATTGTAGAGAAAATAGATTTCCAAAACTGTTTCAATACAGAACACAACCAAAACATATGTGTCAATATAACTGTCTCAGTTTTACATCTATCACACTGACTATCAACATTAGGAAACATTTCAGACAGTCTCTCCTTTGTCAAATAGTAACAATGTACAATTTTAAATTGAATTAAAGAGTGACTGGCACAAATCGAAGAAGAGTTAACCAACTTCAGAATTCGCAGCCAATCCTCTGTTATCAAGGTCATGTTAAGCTCTCTTTCCCAATCTTGCTTAATCTTAAGTAAAGGATAATTATACTGTTGTAATAGTAAATTATGAATTTTCCCAATAAAACCTTTCACTAAAGGATTCATTTTTAAAATAATGTCTAACAGGTCAGAATCTTGTATATATGGAAAATTACTTAAATATTCTTGTAAGAAATATCTGACCTGAAGATATTTCAAGACATGTGAGTACGAGAGAGAGTATTTAGTTACTAATTTCTCAAAATCATCAATCGGCCATCTTGGAACAGATCCATGAAGGAAAAGACTCCTTTATTCCTCCAAAGAAAAAAGGTAGGATCACTAAGTGAAGGTTTAAATAAATAATTTTGATAAATTAAACTAAGGTTAAGTTTTTTGAGACTAAAAAAATTACGCGTGACGTAACCGGCAACAATGAATATCAATTGCGTCAGGTTGTATAAAAACAACCAAACATTTATTAAAAACTGATAAACAATAAAAAAAACAAAAACCCTAACCGGAAGTAAACGGCTATGCGGCCATTCAGTAAACCGCCACTCAGTACTAGATCTTAAAGCGATAAAGTCAAACACAGTTCTTAAAATGGTAAATTTGAAAGTCCAAGAGATTTATACAGTCAATTGGGAGAGACTGCTCTGGAGAAGGATTTCTTCATAGATGCGACTTTCCTGCTGGTTGTGTCCAAAGGATTCATGATGAAGGAAATAAACGGCTTAAAAGCAACTGACCTTTCTTCTGGCGAGCGAATCCTGCATGAACTACCTACTCTTTCAGCAGGAGTTATCCTCGATGCAGATCGCTAGTTCTTCAACGAAGAGTCAATAAGGTCGATGCTTTATTAAACTGCAGAACGATACCAACTTCTCTTAATCCTTCAGGTCCTGTACTTCGATAAAGTCTTCACTCTCCAATACTACTGAAAAGGTAAATCAACAAATCTGGCAGAAATGGGTAAACTGCCAGTCCAGCACTATTGTACCTTACAATAGAACGTAAAACTCCATTTTAAAAATGAAACTGCGTCATAAAGCAAATACGCAACAGAACAGAGTCTCTGGCTAACGTTCTAGCTGGAAAACTAAAACTACGTCACTGGGGTCTCCCTTTTATATACCTGTTGAGAATAGGTCATCATGTGATCTCACATCAGCGGGAAAATTACATCAGGTGACCGCCAACAAAAAAAATCATTACATCATGGTCATAAGACATCCGTATGATATCCATGAGGTATGTAACATACAAAACTGGTACCAAATTCATAATGACTGCTTAATCATAGGATATAAATTTAGATTAGAGATTTTGGCTAATTGTACAGGTAAAGAAGCTCCTTATAATGAAGTTAAGTAAAATTATTTCACAGCTTTCAATTCCAAATCAACCCAAGGTGGTTGTTCATTTTTATCAGTCCAATATAACCAAGAACACACATAACGTATATTAACAGCCCAATAATACATTCTTAAATTAGGCAGAGCAAGACCTCCATCCTGTTTTAAAATTTTGTATACGATATTTTCCAATTCTTGGTCTTTTATTATTCCCAACAAAAGATGAAATAATAGAATCAACTTGATCAAAAAATTTCTTAGTTAAAAAAATAGGAATATTTTGAAATACATAAAAATTTTGGTAAAATCATCATTTTAATTGCATGAATTCGGCCAGCTAACATAAGTGTAAGTAGATTCCATCTACAAAATAATTGTTTGTAAGATTCACTGAAGGAACCAAATTAGCTCTATAAAAGTCTCTATAATTTTTAGTGATAATAATACCTAAATATTTAGAAGAGTCTGTATCTTTAAAAGGAATGTCATCATATATAGAAGCAGAATCATTTAGAGGAAATAATTCACTTTTATAAATGTTTAGTGCATAAAAGTTGTTTAGAGCGTCAAAGTTGGAGGTGTCACTGGTCCAGTCCACATTATTCTTCCTTGTGTGCAGAAAGAACTTTTGTTCTGTTACCTCAGCATTCTGGTAATTCACAACAGGAAGATCCTTATATTTAGGACAGCTGCTGCCTTACAGTGCCAGAGACAAGGGTTCAGTCCTGGCCTGAGTGCTATCTGTATGGAACGTTATCGTTCTCTCTGTCATAGCCTGAATTTCCTCTGGATGTTTCATTTTCCGCCCCTCTCCCAAAGTTGTGAGGGCAATATGTAAATTTCCCCTGGTGATGTAGGTGAGTGGTAGAATCTAGCAGGAGCTGATGAGAATATTGGATTAGTGTAAATAGATGTTTCATAGTGGGCACAGGCCTACTGAACTGAAGGGCATATTTCTGTGCTGAGTGTCTTGATGACTCTGTGACAATAACTTGAAGCAACTCGTCAAAGGGAGATGGGGATGTGTTCCATTTTTAAACAAATCTCTCCTGCCACCCTCGTTTCAATTTCCTTCAGCAAATTCTGGAGGTTATTGAGGAAATGGCTGTTTAAAATTGGACAAATGAAAGAAACGTCCACTGAGGTGCAAACTTCAATGTAGTTGATTCACCGCTTGGGCATTCAAAGGATCCAACATGTTCCAAAAGGTAATTCAATTTCTGTAGAAATTTATGAATAACGCTGGCCCATTTTAAATAGCCAGTTTGTCCATGTAGTGTTTAAAACCTGTAACAACAAGGCAATAACCAAATTGCTGAATGAACTCAATGGCTCAGGCAGAATCTGAGACTTTATCAGTACAGAGACTTTACAGATCATTGTTCAAGACATTATCAGTACAGATTGAATTTGAATTTGAATTTATTTAAATCTTACATCTGTCGCACAATGTGAGGGAGTAATAATCTTTGTGTTATGACTCTGTTGTAATGTACAGATGTGTGAATTTTTAAAATCTAATGGCTTGTAGAAAGAAGCTGTCCTGTAGCCTATTGGTCCTGACTTTAATGCTGTTATACCGTTTGCCATACGGAAGCATCCAAAATAGTTTATGATTGGGGTGATTGGTGCCCCCAATGATCTTTCAGGCCTTCTTTATGCACCTGCTGCTGTAAATGTCCTCAGTGGAGGGAGGTCACATCCACAGATGCGCCAGACTATCCATATGGCTGTCTGCAGTGCCCAGCAATCAAGGCTGGTGCAGTTCCCATACCAGTCAGTCAGGAAGTTCATGCCGAACTTCCTCATTCACCTGAGGTGGAAGAGACACTGTTGTGCTTTTTTTTGCCACACAGCTGATGTGTACAGTCCAGGTGAGATCTTTGGTGATATGTATACTACTCACCCTCTCAAGTGCAGTCCCATTGATGTTGATCGGGTTGAGCCTGTTTCTAATCCTCCTGTAATCCACGATCAGCTCTTTTGTTTTTTGGACATTGGGAGAGAGGTTGTTATCTTGGCACCACTATGTCAGGGTGTCAACCTCTCTTCTGTAGGCTGTCTCATCACCACTGGTAATAAGGTTGATCAATGTTATGTCATTTGCAGATTTGATCAGCAAATTGCAGCTGTGTGTGGCAGCACAGTCATGGGTGTAAAGGGAGCAGAGAACGGGACTCAGGATACGACCCCAGTAGGCTCTTGTGTTGAGGGCAGAGGGGCAGAGGTGAGGAAGCCCATCCTTGCCATCTGTCGGCAATCTGATAGAAAGTTTAGAATCCAGCTGCACAAAGGGTTTTGACCCAAAACAGTCTACTTTCTATTTTGCCGTACGAATGCTGTTCAGCCTGCTGAGTTCCTCCAGCAGTTTGTTTCAGAAAGATGCTGCCTTATAGATTAAAAGTTAAATTGAGGTCCTATTAATTTGTATTAATTAATCCTACTAATCTATCACTTAAATGAATATGAAAGTTATTAAAATGCTCCATAAAACAGAATTTCTGACTTTGGTAACAGTTAGTTATCAAAGGTCTACTCTGTAATTTGTTAGTTGCAAAAAAACACACACAAAAGTTAAATACTTCTTTTGCTTAAGGATTCTTGCTGACAGCTGGTTTTGTATATTATTTTCCAGTTCATGGGGATATTTTCATATTAGGATATTTGCATCTACTGCACAGTGGTATATTTGTTGTTTTTTTTAAATGTAATTGCATGAATCTAATGAAAAAGATTAGATTTGTTTTAATCAGTTTCTGATTATTCTTTTATATATTTGGTGAATTCATGGGAAATAGAGATGTGCTACTATATTTGGACATTCCAGCATCTTGTATGGTCACTTCTGTTTATACTCTGACAGGATCCAGTCTATCATGGTGCTCACTGCTGGCTGTGCCACCCCTGACTGCATTAAACCACACCTCATTTGAGAAAGTCAGCAGCAAGGTGGTGGCACAAACACAGAGGGGATGCAAAATAGCAGTGATTGGTCATGGAATTGCCTCCTTCCCTCCAAGATTCTGACTGCAGTGTCTGCCTGTTGTCACTGAGCATCAGATAGACATTGCAAATCAATGCTTCAGGTTTCTATGCAAATCAAGGTAGAATTACATAATGGTTTCAACTTGGGCTCAAAGTTCTGCTTACCATACTGCACATAGACCTCAACCACTTCCATTTCTTGCATTCCTGTCTTCACTTCATCCTGCCTTAAATAGGGTTTTCTCTATCCTGTTATACCATTCTCCACATTCAATCATCCTCAGTAATTTCCAATGTATCTAATACAATAGATTCCCCTACCCTCCCATTCCCTTATAGCATCCCAAGGGACCATAGCCCCAGAATGTTCTGATTCACTCCTCCATCTTGACAACCACCAATATGCACTGTCATCCTCATGATTTCTATCTCAGAGGCCAATGTCAGACTATCTTTCAAGAGGGTGAATTCTTGCAATGTGTCAGGCCCTGATGGTGTACCTGGCATGGAACTAAATATCTGCGCCAACCAACTGGCTGGAGTGTTTAAGGATATCTTCAGCCTCTCACTACTGCATTCAGAGGTCCCCGCCTGCTTCAAAAGGGCATCAATCATACTGGTGAGCTGCCTCAATGACTATCGCCCAGTTGCACTCACATCTACTGTGATTGCGTGTAGTCGTGGCTAGAATTAACCTCTACATGAGCAAGGGCCTGGACCAGCTGCAATTTGCCTCCTGCTACAACCAGTCTACAGCCGATGCAATCTCACTCGCTTTCCACTTGGCCTTGGAGCATCTGCACATCAGCAATACCTACATCAGGCTGCTATTTACTGATTAGAACTCAATCAATACCATCAGCCCCTCAGTACTAATCAATGAGCATCAAAACCTAGGCTTCCCTACTTCCTTCTGGAACAGGATCTTTGACTTCCTCATCAGTTAGTGTGAACTGGAAATAACATCTCTTCCTTGCTGACAATCAACACAGGTACTCCTCAAGGATGCGTGTCGAGCTAGCTGCTCTACTCTCTCTACATTCATAACTGTGTGGTTAAGCACATAACACATACATAAATTTGCCAAGGATGCTACAGTTGTTAGCAGAATCTCAGATGGTGATGAAGAGCCTCAAGAAGGCAGAATCCATCATGAAGAACCCTCATCCTCTAGGACATGCCCTCTTCTCATTACTAACATCATGGAGGAGCCTGAAGACACAAACTCAATGTTTTAGGAACAGCTTTTTCCTTTTCACCAGTAGATTACTGAATGATTCTTAAACCCATGAACACTACTTACTATTTTGCTTTCTTTTTGCACTATTTGTTTATTTTATGTATTCTTTTTGTAATTTTTAGTATTTTAGTGCATTACTGCTGCAAACCAATGCATTTCATGGTGTGTCAGCAATAATAAATCTGATTTTGATTCCGAATATGCACTCATTTTCCCACAAAATCTTCCTGTGCAGATCAGATATCTAGCTTTCTACTTTTTCTTTTCCTGCCATCCAGGCTCCAAAATGAAGCAGAAATGTAGGCAAAATTCTTCTACTTTGGTATTCTGCATTTATTGCCGACACTGCTAGCTCTGCACAAGATCTTGGGCTGAAGAGTTTTATCTAGTGCTGCGGACTTGTATGTTGTATTGTCTCTCCTATATTTTGGCAACCAGGCATAGTTGGTGACTGATCTGAACAATGTCTTGTTTGATCTGTAAGAAAGCTTCTGGGTTTGCTGCCATTTTAACTCTCCCATTTCTGTTTGTAATCTCTGTTCCAGCATGTTCAACAAGAGCTCAGCGAACAGCTTCTCACCTTCTGAGCATGCACGTTGCAGCTTTCTAGACTTAACACTGAATTAAACAACTTCAAATATTCAGCTAGCCCAACCTTTGTATCTCACCATTCCAGCATTTAAATATTGATTCTGCTGCTTGTTGATGTAATTACCCTCTCCTAGTCATCCCACTTTCAGACAGTTTGCTATTCACTAATCTTTACTGCATTCTTTCAGTCATTTAATTTGTTCTGCCATCCACACTTTCATAGTTCTTGCTTAATATCCTTATCTTCCTTCCGTTCTCTACCACTGCCATCCTTACTGTTGTCTTGTTTACTATCAAAATTGTCCCTATCTTCGATGTTTCCTATTTCTTGTGAAACATCATTGCCCTCTTGTTTCATCTTCTGGTCAAGATGGTGCCTGCGTACAATGCTCTCTTGGTCAACACCTTCTAGATAGACTACAAATCTATTTATTTCACTTTTTTTACAACTGTTTTTCATCTTAGATGTGTATCCGAAACTATTAGAGCCTGTGATTTGCAGTTTGGAGATCCATTGAGTGAGCTGGCAATTTGCTGTCTCCATGTAGATTCTGGGCTCCGAGCTTGAACCCTTAAGGAGAAGAAACTTCAAGATGAGAAGCAAGCAGATGATCGACACGATTTTGCTGATTAAAGCTCCCATTATTCACCAATTAAAATGATGAGGAAGATTGAAATATCAGAGTGAATGCAGAAGGCGAACAAGTGTTCATCACTGACTTTTGATTACTCTGCTGCCAGAGGAGCCTGTGTGGCCTATCACTATGCCCGGTGGATAGGCCTCTGCACTCGAGCCGTATCTCTCTTTTTCTATGCTGTTGGGCAATGTTACTAAAGTTCTGTGTTTATCAATTTGCACTATGGACCTTTTCAGCCTTATGGTTTTTATATTCCGTGTTGTCACCTGTTCTTTCTCATTGTTCTTTTGTGGGGAGGAGGGGTGGATTGAGGTCAATGCTCTTCTTGTGCTTTTGTTAGTTTTGATTGTGCAGGGGGAGAGGGATTTAGGGTCGATATTTTTATTACATGTTTGTGCAGCGGAGGAGGTTTGGGGGCTAATGCTCTTGTGCTTTTGACATTTTTTCTGTGGGGGAGGGGGATTTAGGGGCTGATGTTTTTATGTGGGAAGAAGGTGTGTGATCATCCTGTTGACATTCTTATTTTTTGTGTGTGCGGGGAGGGGGAGGGTAGGTTTGCTGTTTCTCTTACAACTTAATTCCACTTGATTCCAGAGGCCCAATCAGTGGTGGGAGCAGAGCACTTCGAGGAGGTTACTCTCAGGATGGCGCAGTTTATGTAAAAGGGGAGCCTCACAGGCACTCGGACATTCCAGCAGTCCCATCAGTGACTGGAGCAGAGCACTGCGAAATAAATAAAAGTACAGAAGAGACAAATGGGGCAGCCATTGTTGGGAGTAGGCCAGCAGCGAGAGTAGGAGTGTCAGGCTTTGACTAAAGAGACTTTGATAAGAAGAGGCTGAGGCCAAAGAAACAAGTTAGAGGACTTAGTCTTGATTGCCCATTGAACAGTGCAGGCAGGATGGCAGATATGGCAGAGGAACGCTCCTCCTGTAGGATGTGAGAACTCATGGAACCCGATAGTCTCCCTGATGACTACACCTGTTGTAAGCGCAGCCAACTCCAGCTCATGAAAGATGCATTAAGAAGCTGGAGCTGGAGTTGAATGAATTTAGGATCATCCGGGAGGCAGAACAATTGATAATATGACTTCTGAGCTGGTGGTTACACCCAGACTGCAGGATTCGGGGAGCAGATGGGCGAACACCGAGAGAGGTGAAGGGAGAAAAAAGTCAGCGCAGGGTCTTCCTGTGGCCATTCCTCTCAGCAACAGGTAGACCCCTTTCGATGCTGCTGGGCAAGACAGCAGCAACCAGACCAATAGCACTGCGGTCAGCTCTGAGCCTCAGAAGGGTAGGGTGAAGTCAGCTGGAGCAATAGACATTGGGGACTCGATAGTTAGAGGGACAGATAGGAGATTCTGCAGCTGCAAAAGAGAGTCCAGGATGTCTCTGAACGGCTGCAGAATATATTTGAAGAGGAGGGTGAGCAGCCAGAGGTCGTGGTACACATTGGCACCAATGGCATAGGCAGGACAGGGGTAGAGGTCCTGTGCAGTACGTTTAAGGAGTTAGGAAGGAGGCTGAAGAGCAGGACATCCAAGATGGAAATCTCTGAATTACTCCCAGTGCCACAAGTTAGGGAAGATGAGAACAGGAAGACAGCGCAGGGGCAGGGTTCCAAGTTATTTGGAACCTTTTCTGGAGATGGGGTGACCTGCACAAGTGGGACAGGTTGCACCTGAACTGGAGGGGAACCAATATCATGGGAGGATGGATTGCTAATGCTATTGGGGAGTGTATCACAAACAAGGAGGATGAACTTAGATCGTGGATCAATACATAGAACTATGATGTTGTGGCCATTATGGAGACTTGGATGTCTCAGGGGCAGGAATGGCTGCTGAGTGTTCTGGACTTTAGATGTTTCAAAAGGGACAGGAAGGGAGGCAAAGGAGCTGGGGGAGTGGCATTGCTAATCAGGGATCATGCCATGGCTGCAGAATAGGAGGAAGTCATGGAGGGATTGTCTACTGAGTCATTGTGGGTGCAAGTCAGAATCAGGAAGGGGTCAATAACGCTACTGGGTGTTTTTTTATAGACCCCTCAATAGCAACAGAGACATTGAGGAGCAGAAATGGAGGTAGATTCTGGAATGGTGCAATAATAATAGGGTTGTTGTGATGGAAGATTTTAATTTTCCTAATATTGACTGGCATCTCCTTAGAGCAAGGGGTTTAGATGGGGTGGAGTGTTCAGCAGAGTTTCCTGATGCAATATGTAGTCAGCTAGAGGAGAGGCTGTACCTGATCTGGTTTTGGAAATGAACCTGGTCAGGTGTCAGATCTCTTGGAGGGAGACCATTTAAGAGGTAGTGACCACAGCTCTATCTCTTTTACCATAGTGTTGGAGAGGGATAGGAGCAGACAATTTGGGAAAACATTTAATTTGGCAGGGGAAATATGAGGCTATTAGGGAGGAACATGGGGACATAAATTGGGAGCAGATGTTCTCAGGGAAATGCATGGCAGAAATGTGGCAAATGTTCAGGGAACATTGAGGCAGGGAAAGGATGGTAGGGTAAAAGAACCATGGTGTACAAAGGATGTAGAAAATCCAGTTAAGAAACGAAAAGCTTATGGAAGGTTCAAAGAAACTAGATACTATTAAAGGTCTAGAAAATGACAAGTTTGCTAGGAAGGAGCATAAGAATGGAATCAGGAGAGCCAGAAGGGGCCATGAGAAGGCCGTGGTGAGCAGGATTAAGGAAAACCCCAAGGCATTCTACAAGTATGTGAGGAGCAAGAGAATGAGCCGTGTGAGAATAGGACCAATCAGGTGCGACAGTGGAAACGCGGGCATGGAGTCAGAGGAGGTAGCGGAGGTACTTAATGAATGCCTTGCTTCAGTATTCACCAGTGAAAAGGACCTTGTCAATTGTGGGATGACTTACAGTGGACTGGAACATTTGACTGTATAGACATTAAGAAAGAGGATGTGCTGGAGCTTTTGAAAAGTATTGAGTTAAATACATTACTAGAACTGGACAAGGTGTACCCCAGGCTACTGTAGGAAGTGAGAGAGGAGATTGCTGAGCCTCTGGCAATGATCTTTGCATCATCAAAAGGGAAGAGAAGTACTAGAGGATTGAAAAGTTGCAAATGTGATCCCTTGTTCAAGAAAGGAAGTAGAGATAACCCAAGAAATTATAGACCAATGAGTCTTACTTCAGTGGCAGGCAAGTTGTTGGAGAAGATCCTGAGAGGCAGGATTTATGATCATTTGGAGAGACATAATCTGATTAGGGATAGTCAGCATGGCTTTGTCAAGGGCAGGTCATGCCTTACGAGCCTGATTGTATTCTTTGAGGGCCACTGGACTAATTGGGAGAGCCTGGAAAAGAGGAAACTTAGCTGTTGTGACATCTGGGAGATGGAGGGATCTCGGCTAGGTTTCGTCATCAGAGCCACATATGACCTCCTACCCATACCCCAGAACCTGAACCAGAGGTGGGGAGAAGACCCCGCTTGCTCTCTTTGTCAAGCACCCGGATCACTAAGGCACATTGTAACAGGATGCACCACGAGCCTCACCCAGGGGCGGTACACTTGGTGGCATAACCAAGTTCTCAGACAACCGGCATCAATCTTGGAACAGAGGCGAATCATCACAAATGCTCTCCCACAAACATCGGCAGGAAATATCCACATTACACGACTTGATTGCTTGTTGGAGGAGTGACCCATCACCCCCATCTTCTTCAATAGACTGGTTGTAGATGTAGCAATGAATCCCCTGCATCTCACTTCTACAAGGAAAATCTTGGTCTTCCAGCCATTCTGGGCAGCATCAGTTGCCAGTTCAGAGTACTTGGTCTTTTTTGGTCTTGGCCAACCTCCAGAGCACCATATAACATCAAAAGATGTCAGAGCACCATATAACATCAAAAGATGTCAGCATTCTGCAGGTTGCTAGGGATTGGAAAATGGACGTGGACTTGGGGAAAAAAGCTTGTGTTTCCTCCAGACATTGCAGCTACAACACTCCGGCCAGACGTGGTCCTTGGTCCACAACAGCCAAGCTGGCATATGTTGTGGAATTGACAGTACCATGGGAAGATGGTGTCGAAGAAGTTTATGAGAGAAAAAAGACCAAGTACTCTGAACTGGCAACTGAAGCTGCCCAGAATGGCTGGAAGACCAAGATTTTCCCTGTAGAAGTGAGATGCAGGGGATTCGTTGCTACATCTACGACCAGTCTATTGAAGAAGATGGGGGTGATGGGTCACTCCCTCCAACAAGCAATCAAGTCCTTGTCCAATGCAGCAGAAGAAAGCAGCAATTGGATTTGGATTAAAAGGAAAGATGTCAACTGGGCTGCAAGATGAAGACAGGAGGGTATGGAACTGAGGGGGGTGTATCTGGGACGCCAGGTAGCAACATTGAGCCCTCTGGAGACGTTGTGGGATTATCAATGAAATGTCAAAGAAGGAGGGTGCCCACCTGATGACCCCAATGACATACCTACCTTCCTTGTCACCACTCCAAAACCACTGCCAACATCGAGAGTGCCAACTTACCATAGGGATTGAAACATCAAGCCCTAGTAGCTCTACTCTACTCCACTGAGGATGTATCAAAACACACTGATGAAGGTAGAGCAGTGGATGGATTTCATTAAAGCATTTGATAAGGTTCCCCATGCAAGGCTCATTCAGGAAGTAATGAGGCATGGGATTCAAGGAGACCTTGCTTTGTGGATCCAGAATTGGCTTACCCACAGAAGGAAAGGTGTGGTCGTAGATAGTTCATATTCTGCATGGAGGACGGTGACCAATGGTGTTCTGCAAGGATTTGTTCTGGGATCCCTCCTTTTTGTGATTTTTATAAATGACCTGGATGAGGAGGTAGAAGGATGGTTTAGTATGTTTGCTGATGACACAAAAGTTGGGGATGTTGTGGATAGTCTGGAGGGTTGTCAGAGGTCACAACAGGACATTGATAGAATGCAGAACTGGGCTCAGAAGTGGCAGATGGAGTTCAACCCAGTTAGGTGTGAAGTGGTTCATTTCAGTAGGTCAAATTTGAAGACAGAATGTGGTATTAATGATAAGACCCTTGGCAGTGTAGTGGATCAGTGAGATCTTGGAATCCATGTCTATAGGACGCTAAAAGCTGCGGCGCAGGTTGACAGTGTTGTTAAGAAGGCATATGGTGTGTTGGCCTTCATCAGATGTGGGACTGAGTTCATGAGCAGTGAGATAATGTTACAGTTACATAAGACCTTAGTTAGACCTCACTTGGAGTACCGTGTTCAGTTTTGGTCACCTCACTACAGGAAGGGTGTGGATACTATAGAGAGAGTGTAGAAGAGATTTACAAGGATGTTGCCTGAATTGGAGCGCATGTATTATGAGAATAGGTTGAGTGAACTTGGTCTTTTCTCCTTGGAGTGACGTAGGATGAAAGGTGACCTGATAGAGGTGTATAAGATAATGAGAGGCATTGATTGTATGGATAGCCAGAGGCTTTTTTCCCAGGCCTGAAATGGCTAACATGAGGGGACATAGTTTTCTGGTGCTTGTAAGTAGGCACAAGGGGGATATCAGGGGTAAGTTTTTCACACAGCGCGTGATGGGTGTGTGGAATGCACTGTCAACGACTGATTAAGGGTAGATACAATAAGGTATTTTAAGAGAGTCTTAGATAGTTACATGGAGCTTAGAAAAATAGAGGGCTATGCACTAGGGAAATTCTAGGCAGCTTCTAGAGTAGGTTACATGGTCGACACAACATTGTGGGCCGAAGGGCCTGTAATGTGCTGTAGATTTTTACATTCTATGTTTTATGTTCCATGGTTTTCTCTGTTTTGTGGCTCTCTGGAGAAGAAAAAAATCTTAGAGTGGTATATTGCATACATAGTTTGATGATAAATAAACCTCTGAACCATTTTATGGATGTTTCCCTAGCCTATTGAGTATTTCCAGCACCTAGAGTTTCATCTGAAATTTCTAGCATGGATTTTGGATTGCATACTGTATGATGGAGAGCTGTAATATGCTCTGTGGGGGGGATTCCTCATGTGCTGCCAGAATCCAGATCAAAATGAAGGCAAGGAAATTACGGAAAAGTCCGAGTTATGCATCACCCTCTCCTCTGTGGATGTGGGCATTATTTGTGAGACCCTGCTATCCAACATATTACCAAAGCTTTCTCATGTTTTATATCTTTATGCCTACATCTTATATTTGGCACAACAGTGCCACTCCATTACTGACTACCAGCAATTTATGAGGGCAAAATGACAGATCAACAGGGTCCAATATCAGAACAAAGCTTAAAACAAGTGAGATTTTATTGGTTTACATCAGTTGTGTCTTCATTGCAGTGAAAATAATATATTCACAGGGATAGCCCTCCATTACTTTTCTTTTTCACATCCCCTCCAATCTTCACCCTCCTCTTCAACAAAGCTTTTCCCCTGCTTTTTAAATTTGCAGGCTGGAGAGGTTTCTGATTAAAACTTTGCTGCCTAGTATTTAGTATATAATTCTTTAAAATGGTACCTTTTATCATACTCCATTAGCCACTACTGCTGCCATCCTGGACCATTGATATAAATAGCAGAGGGCAGAAAAACAAATCGTGTTTTATGACAAGCGTTAAAATTTACAGTGTTTTATCAGACATGAAGATCCTGTCTCATGACCTCCAAAGCTGTAATGCATCAGCCTATCCCATGCCAGTGCTTTAAAGCCACAAAATTCATCTCGAGCTCTTCTTTGCTTTACACTTCATGCACAGCTTTAAGGCCCCATTTGGCATGAACCTGGCAGGAATTTTGAGTCCCACAATCATGTTTGATACTCAAGTGCATGAAGCAATTGAGGATCTAAAATTGTTCAATATGGTAATAACAGAGATAGATCTAATATAAAGAGAGCACTCACTCCTTTAGATTCCCAGAGCTGCCATTCAGGATGATTCTTCTTTTATAATACTTAAAATTGCATTTTATATATTGGTTTTTCATTTTTGTCCTGTTCATTCATAATCCAGGGAAGTGCCTTCTTTATGACAGATCAATTCTTGTGTGTTATCATGTTTCAAAACTCACCTGAGTCATATGCTGACTTAATTTTCAAAAAGTTTATGCTGTAGAATGTTAACATATTTATTGTTTTCTAGTTTGGTAAATCTATGATCAATATAATTGATTCACAGTCTGCTGAGTTGATCAGTAAGCAATATTTATTTGTCTCCCTTATAGACAGTGTGGAATTATACCTTCCTTCTTTTTCATCTTCTTTTTGACAGTCTCTCAGGATGGAAGATGACATGTATCCATTCTGATCTGCTGAGGAACGCCAGATGGGACAGGCAGGTGTGTATGGTTGTAACCCCACTTTCTGGACTGTTTTAAATGAGAATTGAAAATTAAGAGCAATTTTGACAGTAATTTTGGTCTGTTCAAAATAGCTTCGAATAGCTATGATCATATTTGGCTTGAATTTTCCTCCCAAAATATCCAGCTTGAATTTTCATAAGCTTGCAATGATTTCTATGAGTTGTGGCTTGACATTATTTTTCCCACTGCACTTAAAAGCTCGAAATTTTCTGCATTTAGAAAATTGCTGCATGTCCTCTTCAGACTTTATATATGCCCTGCTGACACCAAATTTCTGGGACCTCATGACTATGTATTTATGAAGGAGATATGGGTGTGTCCATTATAGTACAGCAATCCTATCACTTCTCTAACACTAGCACCTCCAATTCACTAAATGAACAAATAACTTATTTGCCTTTTTACTGTCAGAGGACAGGACACTGGTTCAAGTCCCATTTCATGATTTATTCACCTCCTCATTCCTCTTCCTCTGTTTACTCCTTTCCCAGCAGATCAGGTATGATTAACAAGTTTCACCAACCCCTCTAAAATGAAACCTTCAGAATCTATATTAGTTGGATTCTCTATCTCCATCCTATCACAGGCAATCTTGATCCTTGGTTTATCATTCTCCTGTCTCCGCAATTTAAAACACATTTGTTCACACTTATCCCAGTTATGCTGAAAGAGCCTTGACCTGAAATATTAACTCTGTTTGGCACTCCTCAGATGCTGCCTGTCTTATTGATTGTTTCTAAAGTTTTCTGTTTTTATTTAAATAAAATAACTTGCAACCAAAGAGAAAGCAACATCATTATTAAGCATGAATGACATTGTAAGCTAATACTTCAGTTTGCAACAGAAATCTGGGCTGAATCAGTCTCATCTAGGATTGCTAAAATCAATATTACATACAGTGTGCTGCAAGCTGTAACTTATTACCTGGAATGGGCAGAACATGGAGCTTTGGAGAATGTAGACTTTCATAAACTGACAGAAGTTTGCTCAAAATGAAATCAAGATTTCAATTAAGTATCCTTGCAAACATTTAGAATTATCAATCAGCCTTTAGCAGTAGGGTCAATTAAATGACCCTGCTGTCTATTGCATGATCCTCTCCATATGTTCACTATATGACGGCCAGTCTTGCAATCCACTCTAAATAATACACCACTGATCCCACTCTTCTCCTTATATGAAACCTTCTCACATAGATAGAAGTAACATCTAAAATAAACTGCAGCCAAATAAATTTCCCTCCTGGTCCATACTATTCTTGTTTATTCATAGTATCTGTTTGCCAAAGTCCAATCCTTAATATTGTGCTGTTTCCAAGTTTGTTCTGAGTAACTGGAGGAAAATGTTACCTGCCATTGGTTCTGAATCATCTGCAGTAGTTACTAGTCCCTATGTTCTTGGTCACAAAATATCCCTGTTAGTGGCTCTCACTTTCCTGCTGGTTGTTTCCTTTCACAAATATCAAACATTCCAACACAGGTTAAACTATGGGTTGGAGGAAGGGGAGGAGAGGTGGAAGAGTGAAATTAATAACATACTTTTTATGATTTAGTAAAGTAGACTTAATTTCACATTTTGTCAGACCCTGCAGTAATATATGGTGAATGACAGCTTTCTTATTAATTCAGCCTTGTCAGGATTATAATCTACGAGTCTGTAGCGTATATGACCTTCAGTGTTTCTTTAAGAACTTCATAGCCCATGTTAGATGTTGTTTGATAAGTGTTGTATCAGCTGCTTGTATCTGTGGGAGTTGGCTTCCTTCAATGAAGGATATTTATTAGGTAGTCCTAACTCTATTTATTAAACAGCAGCACCAAGGAGCCTATGAATCTTATAGAGCTCATCCATCAAGGGCAGAGATGAGTTATGATTCTTCCACTCAGGATCCATATCTGTTTTTTAAACAAAACAAATAAATAGCAGATGCTGACATAGAAATCAAAGACAGAAATGTTGGAATAACGCAGCCAGTCAAGCAGCATCTGTGGGAAGAGGAACCAGGCAAGAGAGTCACATTCTAACACACCAAAATCTCTCCAGCATCTACAGGGAAGATAAGAATTCTTTCCACATGCCATAATCCAGCCACATGCAGAGAAGGACAAAGCCGCCCTCATGATTGATAGCACAATCACCAGCTTAAGCATTCATTCCCTCCACTATTGGCACGTCATGGTTGCAGTATGAACATCTAAAAATGCACAGCTGTTGCTTCTCTAAGCTGCACCAGTGCAGCTCACAAACTTGCAACCTCTACTCTAAGAAAGACAAGGGCATCAGGCTATTATGAACACCACCATGTACAAATTCCCCTCCATATTGCACACTATCCTGATTTGTAAATATATCACCTTGCCTTCCTTATCCTGATGAAGGATCTCGGCCGAAAGTATCAGCTAATCAGTTCCCTCCATAAATGCTGCCTGACCTGCTGAATTCCTCTAGAATTTTGTGTGTCACTCCAGATTTCCAGCATCTGTAGTCTCTCTTGTGTTTCCTTCTTTATTGTCCTGGAATTCCTTAACAGGACTGTGTGACGACCTTCACCAGGAGTACTACAGTCATTCTAGATGGTTGCTGTCCAGAGGAATTAGGAACAGACAATGTATGGTAGCCTTGTCAGTGACACCCAGTGATGGAGTGCCTAAGAAAGACTGGAATTAGTTCACAGCTAAGCTATGATCTCAGTGGAACAAAAAGGCTTCGTGTATTCCTGTTCCTTCTCCTTGTGGTTGTTCTCCTGTATGGATGGCAAGTCATGTGCACCATAACGCACAAATGATGGTATTACAGTGTACACATTAGATAAGTGGATAATTAAATATAGCTTTAATTAGTTGGACCTCTGATGTTGTTTTCTGCCCAAAGGTAAAGTTGTTATCAATACTATCTTTATCAATGTCATGATTTATTTCTTTCATGTTTTGATGTTTGATAAGATTATACTAAGATATCAAAAAATAATTTCCTTTCGTGAAAAGTTGCATGACAAATTTGAATACCCCACAATGTATCCAACCATGACAATTAGCTTCAACAATTTTTAACACACACCTTTGCTAGATTATGGCTCAAGTGGCCATTATAAAAGTTTAATGATTAGAGTGAGATAACATATATAGAAGTGGTTGTAAGTGATCAATTTTGCATAATGGACAATTTACATGTTGCTCATTACCAATAAGATGATTTATTTCTCTGCTCTAGATGATTAGGTCTGTTGTAGTTATCTGCTATCTGTATATTTATTGCACTACTATCCATCAATGGACTCACATTGGTTACTTCCTGCTGCAGTATCCTTGGCCTTTTTTTGCTGAGAAGTGAATTTCCTATAATTGTACACTTCATGTCAGAACACAAGAAACTCACTACATATTTAAACATTCACTAGGGACCTGTAAAGCAGCTGTGAAAGAAAATACAGAACAGTCAATGCAGCACAATTTGCACAGTCAATCTTAGCGCTTCATGAATAAACAAACATTTGATGTTATGACAGCAAGAATCAATGTAAAGAAACTAAGTTTGCTTCGTTTTTCCTCCACACGACAAAACCAACTCCCAGGAATCAATTAGGTTAACATCTCTGCATTGCCACTTAGAGTCATGGAGCACTACAACACAGAAACAGACCCTTTGGCCCAACTAGTCAGTGCCAGCCCATTATTTTACTTAATCCCATCAACCTGCACCTGGCCCATAGTCCTCCATCTAAGTACTTATCCTAACATCTCTTTAATGTTACAATTGAGCCTACATCCACTACTTCTGCTGGCAGTTCATTCCACACTCCCTCACACTCAAGTTCTCCTTAAATACTTCACCTTTCACTTTTAACCTATGACTTCTAGTCTCTCCAAACCTCAACGTAAAGAGCTGGGCTTGCAGTTACCCTATTTATACCTCCCATAATTTTGTATTCCTCTATCAAATTTCCTACACTCCAGGGAATAAAGTTGTAACCTATTCGACCTTGCCCTATAACTCAGGTCCTCAAGTCCAGGCAACGTTATTGTACATTTTCTTTGTATTCTTTCAATCTTATTGATATCTTTCCTGTAGGTAGTTGACCAGATACTCCACAATACTCTGAATTTGGCCTCACAAATGTTTTGTACAACTTCAACATAACAACCCATCTCCTATCCAATACTCTGACTGATGAAGGCCAATGTGCTAAAAGCTCTCTTTATGCCCCTATCTACCTGTGTCACTACTTTCAAGGAATTATGGATCTGCATTTCCAGATCTATTTGTTGCAAGATCCTTCCTTAGGTTATGAGACAAGCAATGGACACAGTTTTCCTAAAGTGATCCCACTAGATATGTGGAAGATGTCCCTGCTCTTGTACTCCTCTTGCAACCACATCACTTGCTTTGTTGTAACTGCTGGTGATCTGTATACAAGCAGATCTAGGTTCCTGTGGTAAAGAAAACCCGTGAAACTCTCACCATTTCAAAATGCTTTGCTGCTTTTCTTTGAACTGATCAGATTGGATCAGTTCACATGCCCTCACCAATTCTCCTGACTCTTGAACCCTCTCTGTATCTTTCTTATAACGTTCCAAACAGCATATGCACCACCTTTTGCCTAATTCAAAAAATGTAAAAGGTAAAGTTAAAGCTGTTGTCAAATATTCCGCTAATGTGACATCACACACTTTCACCTTGTGAATAAAGTGTACTGAGGACAATGAACAAGCAAACAATGTTCATGGGGCAACCAGTTCATTCAAATCCACTTCCCTCAAAACACAAGTAGTTGAATTGGATCCGTGATGAAGACTTGTGATAAAGCTATTAAGCATTTTATTTTTCAGTCTTTCATAATACTCAGAAGTGCCATAGTCATAACTTAGATTACTCAAAAGTAGCCTTTTCAGATCCCTGACTGTTTAGTTTGAATGGTGGAAATAACGATCAATCACTGCTCAGTTGCCTCCCAAGCTGTGTTACTTGTGTATCAATTGGGAGTGGTGATAATAGACCAGGTTAACATGCTTTCCATCCTTTTTCTGCACTGTCAGATTTTTGCAATCATCCCACATGATTACAATCCACTTGATGCACTATTTTAGAGGTCAAGGGCCTTGTTAGCTGCTTGTTAAGAAATTAAATCAATTATTATGGATGAGCTACAATTCAGAAGCTCAACTTCTTGCTTTGATTTGGATGATAATTTGGCTGATTTGAAATATTGTTTTCTGATGTGAGCAGTGTCAATTTCCAGCAGATAACCATCTAAAAGGCCTTCTGCTGTAATTCTTAGAGAATCACACAAAGTGAACCATTAGATTATTGGGAGAAATGCTGATTAAATTATACAGACAGAACTCATCATGGATGAAATGTTCTTTGTATATCATGTTACATTTTTCAATGGGAGTAATACTGCTGGATTCCCCAGACAAGGTTTTAAAAGGAATTGTTCCCTTAGGTCTAGAAGAATAGATTAATTTTTCATTCTCTGACAGGGGTACCACAATTTAAAGTGAGTTGTTTTAGATTGGTAGAGAATAATAAGCTGTTTTGTAAAGCATAATGAATTTTTGCTTGAAATGTTCATTTTTATTTTTAAATCATTCAATACAACTTCTCCAGGTTTATGTCTCACAAACCTGTTAGTAAAAAACAGTAATGAAATATACAAGAGCAAATCTACATTGAGTCTTATTTAAATAGTTTAGATGGAACAAATCTGTCTCTCAAGAATCTGCCATTTAATCAATGCAAGACAGCAAGCTAAAGGACAACCACAAAGTTAACAGACACATGAGCAAAATGAAGTGAAAGATTTTAAATCTTAACAAAAAACACTACATTAGCTTTAACAAATTTGTTAGGAAGAAAACTGTTGATATAAAGTTGGATGGTAGCTTGAATTGTGAGGAGAATGCACAAAAGGCGGTTATAGGCAGGCTATATGGAGTCACAGAGACAGCACAGAAAAAGGCCCTTCAGCCCATCTAGTCTATGCTGAAACCATTTAAACTGCCTACTCCAATTGACCTGATCCGGGACCATAGTCCTCCATATTTCTACTATCCAAATATCTCTTAAACATTGAAATCGAGCTCACATGGACCACTTCTGCTGACAGCTTGTTCTGAGTGAAGAAGTTTTCCCTTAAACTTCTCACCTTTCACCCTTAAACTATGATCTCTGGTTGTAATCACACCCAACCTCAGTGGAAATAGTCTGCTTGCATTTACCCTATCTATACCCCTCATAATTTTGTATAATTATCAAATCCCCCCTCAATCTTCTACATTCTAAGGAATGTAGTCCTAACCTATTCAATCTTTCCTTATAGCTCAGGTCCTTCAGACAACATCCTTGTAAATTTTCTCTGTACTCTTTCAGTCTTGCGCACAATACTCCAAATTAGGCCTCACCAATGTCTTATAAAACTTCAACATAACAGCCCATCTTCTGTACTAAGGACTATGATTTACGAATGCCAATGTGCCAAAAGCTTTCTTTAAAACCCTATCTACCTGTGACACCACTTTCAGTGAATTATGTACCTGTATTCCAAGATCCCTTTGTTTTACCACACTCCTCAATTTCCTACCATTTACTCTCTAAGACCTACCTGGTCTCTTGAAGCACTAGGTGGAGCAATTAAACATGAGAATGAAAAGCAACAACAACTAATTTCGGATCTTGATGAAAATGGCAGACAAAGAGACCGTAGATTAAGTTCGTTGGAAAAGAAGGTATTCCCGACCACTCAAATGCTGGAACAATATAAAGCCAAGATCATTGACCTGGAAAATCATAGTCTCAGACAGAATCTACGGATTATAGGACTTCATGAGGATGTTGAAAGTGGCGATCCCACTAAGTTTTTTGCTCAATTTTTAATGAAGGTATTTGGTACTGAAGTGTTTTCTAACCCCCCTATACCAGACTGCGCTCATCGCTTGTTAAGGGTTAAACCTCCGAAAGATTTAAAACCCAGAGCAGTTGTTCTACAATTCCACTATGTGCATACTAAGGAGCAGTTAATTTGAGTTGCACGTCAGAAAGGAGTATGGGGATCTCAGATTTCGTTTGGTGGAAGATTTTAGTCCAGAGTTGTTACAAGAGAGGTCTCTTTTTAAGTCGGTGATGTCGGAATTATACCAAAAGAAATTACATCCTGCGTTATTATATCCAGCACGTTTAAGGGTTGTTTTGCCAGATAAATCACGTAAATGGTTTAAATCAGTGACGGAAACCTACCCTGGTTGGTTCAACTGAAGTGCAAAACCTCACACTTGTCTGCATTAAATTCCATCTGCCCTTTTCAGCCCATTTTTCCAGCTAATCCCTCTACAAAGCCATGATAGTCTTCATCACCTTCCTCTACAACCCCAATTTGGTGTCATCCACAAATTTGCTGATTCATTTAACCACATTATCATCCAAACCATTAATATACATGACAAAGAACAAAGTACCCAGCACTAATCCCTGTGGCACACCACCAGTCAGAGTCCTCCAGTCAGTGAGGCAGCTCTCTACTACCACTCGCTGGCTTCTCCTACAAGGCCAATGTCTAGTCCAATTTACTACCTCATCCTGAATGCCGAGCAACTAACCAACCTCCCATGCAGGACCTTGTAAAAATGCCTTGGTGAAGTCTGTGTAGACAATATACACAGCCTTGCCTTAATCCACTTTACAGGTAACTTCCTCAAAAACTGACCTACCATTCTCGAATCCATGCTGACTATCCTTAATCAGTCCCTGTCTATCCAAATACTTATATATCTGGTCCCTTAGAATACTTCCTATAATTTCTCACAACCGATATCAGACTCACTGGGCTATAATTTCCTGGTTTCTGTTTAGAGCCTTTTTTAAACAGCGGGAACAACATTGGCTATCCTCCAATCCTCTGGTATATTTCCTGTTGCTAATGACGTTTTAAATATTTCTGCTAGGGCCCTGGCCATTTCTGCACTTGCCTCCCGTAGGGTCTGAGGGTAAACCTTGTTAGGCCCTGGGGATCCATCCACCCTGATTAGCCTCAGGGTAGCAAACACCTCCTCCTCTGTAATCTGTACAGGATCCATGAAATTGATGCCACTTTGTCTCACTTCTATAGACTCTGTATCTGTCTCCTGAGTAAACACAGATGCAAAGAATGCACTTAAGATCTCCCCTATCTGTTTTGGCTCCACATGTAGATAACCATCCTCGTCTTCCAGAGGACCAGTTTTGTCCCTTTTGCTTGTAACGTATCTATAGAATCCCTCAGGATTCTCCTTCACCTTGTCTGCTTAAGCAACTTCATGCCTTCTTTTAGCCCTCCTGATTTCTTTCTTAAGTGTTCTCTTCCATTCCTTGTACTCCATAAGCTCCTCATTTGTTCCTATCTGTCTATACCTGCTATGTACCTCCTTTTTTCTCTCAACCAGAGCCTCAATATCTCTTGAAAGTCAAGATTCCCTACATTTATTATCTTTACCTTTTATTCTGACAGGCACATACAAGCTTTGAACTCTCAAAATTTCATTTTTGTAGGCCTCGCACTTTCCAGCTACACTTTTGCCAAAAAAACTGCCTGTCCCAATCCACACTTGCCAGATCATTTCTGATACCATCAAAATTGGCCTTTCTCCAACTTAGGATCTCAACCTATGGATCAGACCTATCTCTTCGTATGTTTACTTTGGAACTAATACCATTGTGGTCACTGGATTCAAAGTGTTCCCCTACACAAACTTCTGTCACCTGCCCTGTCTCATTCCACAATAACAGGTACAGTATCACACACTCTCTCATTGGGACTTCTATGTATTGATGAAGGAAATGTTTCTGAATACATTTGACAAACTATAGTCCATCCAGTCCTTTTTACAGTATGAGGATTCCCAGTCAATGTGTGGAAAGTCAAGTACTATAACAACCTTATGATTATTGCAAAACATATGAAAGAGAGGAGATGGCAGATGGAATCTAACGTGGAGGAAAAAATTACTCTTAAGCAGTGAGAGATGGATGTTCAGAGAGACATGGGTATCATTGTACAGGAATCACTGAAAGAAGGTTTGGGAAGTAAAGAGTATGTATCTCTTACTGGAATTATATCAGTCTGAGTCCCTTCGTAAGGAAGAATATTTCTGCAATGGAGTGAGGGATTGATGATAATTCAGTGCATTATTTTGTACTTATTTTAGAACTGCTGGATTGCATCAAGCCTGATTTGTGTTTTGTATTTAGTCCTCATCCAGTCCCTGCCTCACTCTGACTAAATCAGATTGTTTGTGACTTGGCCTACAGATTAATTCTATACCAAGTTTTTGGGTCCATATCATATCCATTACAAAGACTACCCGATTCCATTCTCATAATTCTAGTGTTTTTGGTTTTCCCTCATGCCACCTACAGCTGGAACTTTGACAAATCATTAGATTTGTTTTTTTTTATTGTTCTTACAGATGGCATTACAAGAAAGATACTCGCATAGGTAGAGGAATGGCTGACAGGCGGGAGGCAACAAAAGAGAATAAAAGGGGCCTTTCCTGCCAGTGACTAGTGGTGTACCTCAAGGATCAATATTGGGACTGCTACTTTTACACATTGTTTGTCAATGATTTGGATTTTGGAATTGATGGCTTTGTGACAAAGTTTGCAAATGATACAAAGATAGGTGGAAGGGAGAGAGCAACGTGATTGCAGCAGGACTTAGATAAATTGGAAGAGTGGGCAAAAAAGTGGCAGATGGAATACAGTGCTGGGAAATGTGTGATAATGCATTTTGGTAAAAGGAACAATAGTGTGGACTATTAGGTAAATGGGGAGAAGGTTCAAACATCAGAGCTGCAGAGGTACTTCGGAGTCCTTGTGCAAGACTCCCAAAGGTTAATTTATAGGGTGAGTCTGTGGTAAAGAAGACAAATGCAATGTTGGCATTTATTTCAAGGGAAATAGAATACAAAAACAAGAAGAAAATGCTGAGCTTTTATAAAACACTAGTCAAGCCACACTTGGAGTATTGTCAACAGTTTTAGGCTCCATATTTCAGAAAGGATGTGTTGTCATTGGAGAGAGTCCAGAGAAGGTTCACAAGGATGATTCGGGGAATGAAGGGGTTAATATATGGGGAGTGTTTGGCAGCTTTGGGCCTCTAATCAATGGAAATTAGAAGAATGCAGAGGGAGATTGATCTCATTGAAACCTATCAAATATTGAAAGGACTAGATAGGGTGGATGTGAAGAGGAAGTTTCCTCTTGTGGGGGTATCCAGAACCAGAGGGCACAGCCTCAAAATTGAGGGAGCGACCTTTTAGAACAGAGATAAGGAGGAATTGTCTTAGCTAGAGAGTAGTGAGCGTGTGGAATGGTCTGCCACAGACTGTGGTGGAGGCCAAGTCCATGGGTATATTTAAGACGGAAGTTGATCATTTCCTGATTGGTCAGGACATCAAAGGATATGGTGAGAAGACCAGGTGTATGGGGTTGAGTGGGATCCAGGATCGGCCATGATGGAATAGCAGAGCAGTTTCAATGGGCTGAATGGACTAATTCTGCTTCTGTGTCTTATGATCTTAGCAGAATCACATTCTCTTACAACTTTTACTCATCCAAAATTCTGTTGTTAGTAAACCAACCCACAGTAATTCAAGTCACCTAATATTCTTCTGGTTTTTGAGTTTCAAATTAACAATGATTTCACTTTAAAAATCTTATTATTTACCTTGAAATCATTTGCTAGTCTTGGTCTTCCTTGCCCTCATTTTCCACAACCCCTTGAGAACTTCTGTGCAAAATAGCAAAAATCCTTTTCTAGGCCACAAGAGTAAATTCTGCTTGTCATAAAACAGCCCGAGAGTATTGGTCAATCATGTAAAAATTCACCTAAGGCAGTGGCATTAAAAGGCTGCTCAGTCCTATCAACATATTCTGCAGATCAACAAAACCTACATTTCTGGTCCTGCCGTATTGGTTTCCCATTGGGATACAGCCAAGGTGATGAGTGGAGGTGGAGCCTGCAGCCTGGTTGTGAACTACTGCTATAGTTCTCAGTTTCTTCACCCTGTGTAGGAGGTGCTACATTAAGAACCATTAAAACTATTCACTTTTATGGGAATTAAAGTCTACTTCATTGTTTGGAAGTAGCACTGGACTAGGTAATGGTGAAAAATGGGTGACAACATTTTGGTATTCTGCATTCCCTAGTTTTCAAGTGAACATAAAAGTTTAATATTCTGTCCATTTGTCTTCAGATTACCTACCAGTTCTCAAAGATTTTTTGTGCTGTGAAAAGCTCTCCATCCTACGATCTCTTTTTGAATTTAAAGCATATACTGCAAGTATGGAAAAATGGTGTCTCAATATGGCCAGGATTTGGGATTGCTGGAAAAACACCTTGAACCTGAAGTAGGTAACACACCCACAATGTGTCCATTACCATATTTTCAGCCATCTTGACTAGATCCAGAGAAGTGGCACAAAGTTGATGTGACTGTGAAATAACGCCTATTCATCAAATACAAGAGAACCGTGGCTTTAGTGCATTGTGTATTGTAATTAACTTTTTCTGTTGCAGCTGTACATTACCTGGAAGTGTGGAGTAAGTTTTCAGTCTGTTGCCCAGACATAGTATTGACAGGTCAAGTCATTGTTAAAGTCAATGGTGATTGGAATCCCTTTGAGTTTGTTCTAAAAGATCAGTGAATTGGAACTTGTCCCATGTTCTGATATTTTCTTAGAAATATCAAGAAATCAAGAGAATTACATTCGTGATTTGGATTGCAGAGCATCTCATTCTGTGTGCTATAACATTTGACTTCTCTGAAACATAAAACCACTCCACTAAACAGCAATCTCCTGTCCTACTGCTCAATCCTATTCCCCTCATCCTGGCTAACCATCGCAAACAACCACTCCACTCAATCCCTGTTGGCTGCTCTTCTTTCTGAATCCTGCCTATGCCAGTTTACACCAATTATAACCCTTCTGATCTCTCACCT
This sequence comes from Mobula birostris, assembly GCF_030028105.1. Classification (NCBI taxonomy): domain Eukaryota; kingdom Metazoa; phylum Chordata; class Chondrichthyes; order Myliobatiformes; family Myliobatidae; genus Mobula; species Mobula birostris. The sequence goes on along the minus strand of NC_092372.1, from coordinate 156,423,933 downwards.
ATCTCAGAGATATAGTTCAACTTTTGCCCCACGTCTACGCCTGGCCTTTGTGATGGAACCTGGAATCAAAATTCAGGTCTTTGATTCAGCAAGGCTAGTTCAGTAACACCAATAATGATCAAATATCCAACAGCAACATGCTGCTAAATATCTGAGCCACAAGCCTTCGAACAAAATGTTTACAGGCTTGTCACAAACTGAATGAGATACCAACTCACTCTTGTAGGCAAGATATAATTTATAATTAATAACAATTCTATTACCAGTGTATGTTTCACAGCGAGAGTAAGTGCCCTAAATTGGTGATCTCTCAGTAGTGTTAATCTAGCAAAAAACATTTGTGATTTTTGAATTTTTGGGATTTGTTTTCTTTACTATACAGAACTGAGAAAATTCAGATTGTTAAGATCAGAATATTGATGAACTCTCAGTATAACTCCAGTGTTGCCAAGGAAACTGAAGACACCCAGACGGCTTTTAAGTTGCTTGGGTTGTGCTGAAACCACGAAGCACACATTTAACACTTATAATCTGACTTTGAACAGTTCCATTGACGTTTGCGTAAAAGCAATGAAGTAATAAATATCAAAATACCATGTGTGCTTCCAACAATATTCATTAGGTCAAATCTATTAATAAAATAAAAATATCAGCTTAATAGGATATTGAATGAAGTCATCAAGTAGAAAAAAAGATTGTGCTTAATGCTTAGGAGCTGGAATATTCTGAATGACTTACAGGATTTTATCAATCAGAACTTTATTTCAAAACACAGTCTTTCAAATCAATCTCTCTCCTTCCAGTTCTGACTACTCCCATGGGTTTGAGGCTTTCTTCGAGCTTCTGTCTTCTCATAAGAATTTTTTCTTCTGCATCAATAATCCTTCCAATGAGCTGGGCCATTTAAACATGCTGGGATCATTCTCATAAGTCAGGTTCTTCACTCTGAGCACCTGACACCCCTTACAACACACACAAAACACTAGAGGAAATCAGCAGGTCAGGCAGCATCTAAGGAAAAGAGTAAACAGTCTACATTTCAGGCCCAGACCCTTCTTCAGGACTGGAAAGGAAGGGAATAAGTCAGAATAAGAAAGTGGGGAAAAGGGGAGGAAGAAGTACAGGGTGGCAGGGGATAGGTGAAACCGGGAGGAGGGAGGAGACAGCCTTTTCCTATAATATTCCACCTTCACCAGCCCTTTATCTCTTTCACCAATCAACTTCCCAATGCTTTACTTCACCCCTCCTCCCTCCCAATTTCACCTACCACCTGCCGCCAGGTACTTATTCCTCCCCTACTCCCACCTTCTTACTATGACTTATCCCCTTCCTTTCCAGCCATGATGAATGGTCTCATCCTGAAATGGCTACAGTTTCATCTTTTCCATAGATGCTGAGTGACCTGCTGAGTTCCTCCAGCATTTTGTGTGTGTTGCTTTGGATTTCCAGCATCTGCAGATTTTCTTGTGTTTGTGACACCCCTTACATACTGGAATCACATCAATTGCATCTGACAACATATGTCTTTTCCTTCCAGCTTCTCCTTCAGTTGCCAGCATTTTCAAAATGCTCTGCAATTTGTCCTTCAAACTCTGTTCTGTAGTGATTAGGATAACTTGCATTTAGAAGTTCGTATCAAGTATACTACATTAAATATCCAAGAAAAAAATTACTCACTTACATTTCATATTTTGCTATTGAAAACACACACTTTCCCATTTTATGGTCAAGCTCTAATTTTGATCCATTCTTTTGATTTGTTGATTAAAAATTATTGCGTGAATAGCACATTTCAGGACAATAATTTTATATATCAAACAAGATATTAGCAATAGGGATTTCAAATAAGATTAAAGAGCAGTACTGTGAAGAGCATGCTACTGTGTGACCCTTTACTGCTTAACAGCTGTCTAAAATAAAAGGACGAGGGGTGATTGATAAGTTTGTGGCCTAAGGTAGAAGGAGATGAGTTATATAGCTCTTGTTACATGCACATACAGTTCAACTCTTTGAGTGATTATGCAGAAAGTTTGAAGTTAATAACTCATCTCCTTCTACCTTAGGCCACAAACTTATCAATCACCCATGATGAGTTATTAACTTCAAACTTTCTGCATAATCACTCAAAGAGTTGAAATGCATGAGCATGTAACGAGAGCTGTATAACTCATCTCCTTTTACCTTAGGTCACAAACTATCAATCACCCCTTCTGTAGACACTTTCTGGAGGTCCAAGATCCGTATGCTCCATGACCGCTGGACGAAGTGTGTAAATGTAGAAGGGGACTATGTTGAAAAATAAATGTGCAAGGTTTTCTAAAATTGACTCCTTCTACTTTAGGCCACAAACTTATCAATCACCCCTCGTAATTGTAGCTAAAGTCCTGTGTGCAATGCATTAAAATTTTAAGATTTGGAGTATCTACTTCATTGCTTTTTGTTTGTTTCTGTTGCAATTCAGTTGAAATAAGTAAAATTGCTGTACAGGATTAATGAATTTTAAACATAACTTCCACTTCATTCAAAATTTTTACACTTGCTTTTTGGGATCTGAGCATTTTTACCAAGTGTAGTATTTATTGCCCATCACTATTTGCCCTTAAGAAGTTATCATGAACAGCATTAATGCTTCTGGTGAAGACACTTCCACCATGCTGTTGGGTCATGGTTGATGCCTGGACCACCATTTTCTTTTGCAGAATACTGCTTGGAAACATCTCCCAATAAATGCCCACTTAACTGAATTCACTATAGATCAATTATCCATGGAAGCTCAACTAATCACTCATTTGTAGGCCTTGAGAAAGGCCTTAAAAATTCATTTGTTTCTTTTGAACATAAGGATACTTAACTGTGTTTTCTAAATGCTTTCATTTGTGAGATTTGTTTCAACACTGTAAAACTGAATATCCTAATATTATACGTAAAACAGTATATTTTGGTCATTTTTAAAGTCCAATCATTCAAAAGATTGTTTAAACCAGTGGACCCAGATGTACAAGTACGTGGTTCCCTGAAAGCTGGCAGGGTGATGAAGAAGCCTTTCGGTGTGCAGGCCTTCTTCAGTCAGGGCACTGAGTTTAGAAGTTACATTGTTTGGTTACAATTGTACAGGATGTAGGTGACGGATGTGTATAGGGAATATTGTGTTGGCCATGGTGGATTTAAAATTTGGAAGAAAACGTTGAATTCAAATGGGTCAAGGGCAGTGGAAACAGACAGAGCAATTGTCTTTGTTCCTGCGATGTGCTTGAAGATGGAGGTTAGCAGTTTGTGGAACTGTTTTACATCCTCCATTTTGTGAGATAGAGTTGCTTTGTCTTCTGTGTTTTAAGGTAGACACATGATGCTTCAGGTCATGTGCTGGATTGGAGATAATTTCCAGATAAGTTATTTGTGAGGTGTTCTTTGATAATAGCATAACATGCAGGTTTGTGAATTTCGGGATTGGTGCCTGCCTGGAGTGATTTGAGCTGGTTACTGATGAGAATACAGAGCCATAAATTACCAACTGTCACTTGCTGGGAAGCTAGCCTGGAGCAGAGCCAATAAGGTGTTAAAGGTCCATCGGATGACACAGCCAATGACAATGGAATGCAATATTTGAATTGTTAAGGAATGAGTATGAAAGTGGACACTCTGAGTGTGCCATCAGCAATAACTCTCTCAAGAACACCCATGCCAGGGGCTGGACAAAGAAAGGATCGATCATCTGGCCGATGGAGATCCCCTATGTCAGTGTTATAAATTGGACAAGTGGTCTGAGTGAGTATTGGTACAGAGGGAATGGTAGAATTCATGTTCTAAGCTGTTGGCCCGGGGTCAATATGGTTCCTTTGTTGTTTTTGTACAGAGACAATAAAGTGTGAGCTTCAATTCATTACGAGTTGCATAGTGAATTTCCTGACCTAGTTCTGTTGATGAACAGTCAACAATTATGTTCAGGTTTTGTGCTGCTATTGTAAGGAAGATGCCATTAAGCTGGAAAGGGTGCAGAGATTTATGAAGTTGTTATCAGGACTCAAAGAGACAGTAATGGAGAGAGGTTGTGCAGGTTGGAACTTTTTTTTCCAATGAACTTCAGCAGAATGAGGGGTTATCTAGTCGAGGCGTTTAAATTTGTCAGGTATATAGATAGTGCGAATGCACACAGATGTTTTCACCAGGTTGGGAATCAAGAACTGAAGAGCCTGTTTTAAAGTGAGAGGAGTTTCCCAGGGGGAAACATTTTCACCCAGAGTGGTCAGTATATGGAATGACCACCTAAAGAAGTGACCGAGCCAGGTACATTAATCATATCTATAAAGTTTTATAACTGCATAGAGTCATAGGGTCGTACAACATGGAAACAGGCTTTTTGGCCAACTGGTTTCTGCCAATCAAGACTCCAGTCTGAGCTTCACTTGCCTGCACAAACAGGAAAGGTTTAGGACAATATAGGCCAAATGCAGGCAAGATTCAAGTACATTTATTATCAAAGAACGTATAAATTATACAACCTAGAGATATGCTTGCTCACAGGTAGCCGCAAAGCAAGAAACCCAAAAGAACCAACTTAAAGAAAAAAAATAAAAGAGCAAGATGTGCAAGAGAAAGAAAACAAACTACAAGTCATGCAAACAATTGAAGTGAAAAACAGCGCTCCGAACCAAAAATGAGACTTCGCATCCAAACCCTGGAGCAGCCCAGAGAAGGCCCAAAGTCTCACTTATCAGCTCATCATGGAGCTTAGCAGCTGGGATAGCCTTCATAGCCTCAGCGCCATGGAAATGACCATCACAGAGAACGAGTGAAATCGGCTCTCGTCCCGATCGACACCCTGTGTTCCCACCAAGTGAAGCTCAGGTGGGAACATTGATGGACATGGATCAATTGCACCAAAGGGCTTGTTCCCGCACTCTACAGCTGTATGACTCTCAGCAGTGAATTACATTTTAAACTTGCACTGCACTGGTTCAACCTAAATTATAATCACGCTGATAGGTAAATGTTGGAATATGGGAAAAATAAGTGATATATTGATTGTGAATTAGCAACTACACCAAAACAAAAGCCCTACCTGCATGTTTGTTACATGGCAGTGAAAACTACCCATAGCAGTCACAACATCACCTGCCTAAACAACCAGATTATCAGGACTATTCCACTATACTATAGACCAGCAAAGATGTCAGGGAATGCCATGGGTAACAAGACTTCCATGATGTTTCTGAACACCTGAGAAAACGATATCGAAGTATTTGAGTGGTTGAGCTTTTGCTCCATCTGTTAATTCAGAATGGTATCTAGAAACTCTAAAAGACTGCGATTCCGGAGTGGACAGACCTCTGGGCCCTGACCAACAGAGCTGCAGCGATTTCTACCAATAGCTTAGATAGAGAAAGTCCATTTAGATAATCACCCAGCAAAGACACATTCTTCACTTTTAGACACATTATGTTTTGTTCCTGTCTGTTTCTATTCTGAAAAAAACTGTACTCTTTCATTTTGTCAGAGGACCATCATGTTTTATAGATAACAATTGTTATTTGAGAAACTGGTGATGGCCCCAGCTTGTATCCTAGCCGATCCCAACATGACAGGATAATAGAGCAGAGTGTTTCAAAACCTGGGTAACAGCTCCCCCACCTCCCTCAAATCAACCCTCATAACACAGTTCCCATCAACTCCCAACCCCCACTGATACACCCCAATGCTGCTGTCTTCGTTCTTAGGAGAACTTCAATGAAAATATTTTTAGACATATTGATATGAAACCTGTACATATGGTGCTGTTATCTTGACCTACATATGTTGTTATCATTATACAAAACAAACTTATCTCAACCAAGCTACCACAACACTATTAGATGCAATGATACAACTAATTTCTAGTATTGTAGCCAGTGTCCTGTTATGCTCCACTCTTTCATTTCATACAAGGGAGTACTATTAGCATGTCTGATAGCTTTAGAAAGTAAATCCAAATTAATTCAGCGTCTTCAAAATTAACTTTGAACTATAACACTTTGATAACTATATCAAGATAAGTGGAAAGATAGCATTCAGTACTCAGCTGCTTTGTTTGAGATTTCATTTTGAGTTCTGGCCTGTCAACCACCTACAGACTGGACAGAGAAACCTGGGACTAACAGTAGAAGTGCTGGTAGACCTTTTGCTCATATGTCAGAAAACAAGCGAACGAAACCTCCTTTGCTGTCAACTCATATTTGCCAAGTAAAGACTGGAAGTAAAACAGAGAAACCTAATCATTGTGTCTTCAACTTGTTTACTTTTGATTTGCTTTTCTTGTGGTTTTGCTACATTGACAGCATACATCAAAACAGTTGGGAGCACACATTTTTACATAAATGATATTGGAGCTGCCATATTATTTTGGGGGAATTGAAGCTAGAGGCTACCTGTACCAAGCCTAATTAGGCCAACACATAGAGAGAAGATGTGAACTCATCCTTTAGAATGACCAGTTTCTGACATGTTAGATGTTGAGGGAATTGAGGTATATTTTCCAACTGGCTCTCTGCATCTTCATTCATAGGTCAAATCTGACTGGTTTGTCAAACAAGTCTTTCTCACGCCTAGATGTTCACCTATCTATAACCATGCAACTACTCAGCTTAGCAATTATTTTAAACATAGAACATAGAAATTAGACCAGACCAGTACAGCACAGGCCCTTTGGTCCACAATGTTGTGCTGAACCAGCTAAAAGTAACTACAAAAATCCCCCAAAACTAATTCCTCCTATCTACACCATGTCCATATCTCTCCATGTTCCTCATATTCATGTGCCTATCTAAACGTCTCTTAAAACCCTCTAATGTATTTGCCTCTACCACCATACCAGGCAGCACATTCCAGGCATCCACCACTCTGAGTAAAAAACTTACCCCTCACATCCTTTTTGAACCTACCCCCTTTCACCTTGAATGCACGCCCTCTGGCATTAGATATTTAGGTAGAAAGCTGAGAAGCAGGACCTCCCAGGTAGTAATTTCTGGATTGCTGCCTGAGCCATGTGCCGGTGAGGGTAGAAACAGGATGATTTGGCAGATAAATGTGTGGCTGAGAAGCTGGTGCAGGGGGCAGAGCTAAAGGTTCTTGGATCATTGGGATCTCTTCTGTGGGAGGTATGACCTGTTCAAAAGTGACGGGTTGCACCTGAGCCCGAGGGGAACCAATATTCTCACGGGCAGGTTTGTTAGAGCTGTTGGGGAGGGTTTAAAACTAACTTGGCAGGGGTATGGGAACCAGAGTGAAGGGACACAGGATGGGACAGATGGTAAAAAAGTAAAGATAGCATGCAGTCAGACCATCAGGAAGGGCAGGGAGATGATGGGACTTAGTTACAGCCAACAGGCTGAGTATCAAAACATTAGGGATGCAAAATCACAGAAAGGATAGCAAATACGGTACTCAAGGTGTTGTATCTAATTGTGCGTAGTATAAGAAATAAGGTGGATGATCTTGTTGCAATATCACAGATTACCAGGTATGATGTTGTGGCCATCACTTAGTGGCTGAAGGATGGTTGCATTTGGGAGCTGAATGTCCATGGTTACACATTATTTTGGAGGGATAGGAAGGTAGGCAGAAAGGATGGTGTGGCTCTACTGGTAAAGAATGGCATCAAATCACATAGAATCAGAAGATGTTGAATACTTGTGGGTTGAGTTAAGAAACTTCAAAGGTAAAAGGACCCTGACGGCAATTATATACAGGCTTCCAACACTGGCTGGGAGGTGGATCACAGTTCACGACAGAAAATAGACAAGGCGAGTCAAAAGGGCAATGTTATGGTTGTTATGGGAGATTTTAACATGCAGGTCGATTGGGGAAAATCTGGTTGGTAATGGATCTCAAGAGAGTGAGTTTATTGAATGCCTAAGAGATAGCTTTTTAGGGCAGTTTGTTGTTGAGCCTACTAAGAGGATCAGCTATACTGGATTGGGTGTTATGTAATGAACTGGAGATTATTAGGGAGCTTAAGGTAAAGGAACCCCTAGGAACCAGTGATCACAATATGATTGAGTCAACTTGAAATTTGATAAGGAGAAAGTGAAGTCTGATGTAGCAGTATTTCTGTGGAGTAAGGGAAATTACAGTGGTATGAGAGAGGAATTGGACAAAGTAAATTTGAAGGAGCTGATGGCAGGGATGTCAGCAGAGCAGCAATGGCGTGCGTTTCTTTGAAAAAAAAAAGAAAGGTGTAGGATATGTGTATTCCAAAAATGAAGAAATGCCCAAATGATAAAATAGTACAACTGTGGCTGACAAGAGAAGTCAAAGCTATTGTAAAAGCAAAAGAAAGGGCATACAACAAAGCAAAAATTAGTGGGAAGATAGAGGATGGGGAAGTTTTTAAAACCTACAGAGAACAACTAAAAAATCATTAGAAAGGAAAAGAAGAAATATGAAAGCAAGCTAGCAAATGATATTAAAGTGGATAGTAAAAGTTTTTTCAAGTATGTTAAAAATAAAAGAGAAATAAGTGGATATAGGACCGCTATAAGGTGGGAGAAATAATACCAGGGACAAAAAGATGGCTGATGAACTAAATGAGTATTTTGCATCAGTCTTCACTGTGGAAGACACTAGCAGTGTGCCTGATGTTATTGTGTGTGAAAGAAGAGAAGTGGGTGCAGTTACTGTTAGAAGAGAGAAAGTGCTCAAAAAGCTGAAAGATCTAAAGGTATATAAGTCACCCGGACCAGAGGAACTGCACCCTAGGGTTCTGAAAGAGGTAGCGTTAGAGATTGTGATGACATTAGAAATGATCTTTCAAATATTGGACTCTGGCATGATGGCAGAGGACTAGAAAATTGTAAATTTTACTCCACTCTTTAAGAAAGGAGGAAGGCAGCAGAAAGGAAATTATAAACCAGTTAGCCTGACCACAGTGGTTGGGAAGATGTTAGATTCAATTGTTAAGGACGAGGTGATGGAGTACTTGGTGACACAGGACAAGATAGTACAAAGTCAACATGATTTCCTTCAGGAAAAATCCTGCCTGACGAACCTGTTGGAATTCTTTGAGGAGATTACAAGTAGGATAGATAAAGGAGTTGCAGTGGATGTTGTATATTTGGACTTTCAGAAGGCCTTTGACAAGAAGCCGCACATGAGGCTGCTTACCAAGTTAAGAGCCCATGATATTAAAGGAAAGTTACTAACATGGTTGATTGGTAGGAGGCAGTGAGTGGGAATAAAAGGATCCTTTTCTGGTTGGCTGCCAGTGACTAGTGGTGATCCGCAGGGGCCGGTGTTGGGCTCACTTCTTCTTATGCTGTATATAAATGATTTAGGTGATGGAATAGATGGCCTTGTTACCAAGTTTGCAGATGATACAAAGATTGGTGGAGGGGCAGGTAGTGTTGAAGAAACTAATAGGATGCAGAAGGACTTGGACAGATTAGGAGAATGAGCAAGAAAGTGGCAAATGAAATACAATGTTGGAAAATGCATGGTCATGCACTTTGGTAGTAGAAATAAATGTGTGGACTATTTTCTAAAAGAGAGAAAATCCAGGAATCTGAGATGCAGAGGAACTTGGGAGCCCTCGTGCAGAACACCCTAAAGGTTAACTTGCAGGTTGAGTCGGTGGTGAGGAAGGCAAATGCCATGTTTGCATTCATTTCAAGAAGTCTAGAATACAAGAGCATGGATATGATGATGAGGCTTTATAAGGCACTGGTGAGGCCTCGCCTTGAGTATTGTGAACAGTTTTGGGTCCCTTATCTAAGAAAGGATGTGCTGGCATTGGAGAAGGCCCAGAGGAGGTTCACAATGATGATTCTAGGAATGAAAGGGTTATCAAACAAGGAACGTTGGATGGCTCTGGGTCAGTACTTGCTGGAATTTAGAAGGATGAAGGGGGATCTCATTGAAACCTTTCAAATGTTGAAAGGCCTAGACAGAGTTGATGTGAAATGGATGTTTGTCATGGTGGGAGAGTCTCGGAAAGAGGGCACAGCTTTATATTTCAAAACAGAGATATGGTGAAATTTCTTTAGCCAAAGGGTGGTGAATTTGTGAAGTTCATTGCCAAATGCAGCTGTGGAAGCCAGGTTGTTGGATGTATTTAAGATAGAGATTGATAGATTCTTGATGGGACATGGCATCAAAGGTTACAGGGAGAAGACCGGGAACTGGGGTTGACAAGGAGATAAAAAAGTACCAGCCATGATTGAATGGTAAAGCAGACACAATGGGCCAGATGGCCTGATTCTGCTCCTATGTCTTATGGTGTTGTATTTCTACCCTCGAAAAAGGATAGTCCCTGTCTACTCTATTTGTTCCTCTCATAATCTTGTAAACTACTATCAGTCTCCCCTCAGCCCCACCACTCCAAAAGAAATTGTCCTATCCACCGGGAGACTGGTTATTGGTCTGCCATGTGACATCATGGGATTGGTCGATCTTGCGGGTTTGCCCACCTATCAATTAATATTTAACTTACTAATCTGTGTGTATGAACATGTTCGTTGTTTCTGGGTGACGACAAGTCAAGCAGACCTATTCAGCTACACCTGGCACAATAAGCATTCCTTAATTGTAATAGAAACAACCCAAGTTCATCTAGCCTCTCATGATTGCATATGCCCTCTAAATCAGGCAGCATCCTGGTAAACCTCTTCTACACCCTCTCCAAAGCCTCAACATCCTTCCTATAGTGGGGAGAACAGAACTGTATGCAATACTCCAGAAGTGGCCTAACCAGAGTTTTATAAATTTGCAACATAACCTCCTGACTTTTGAACTCAATGCCTTGACTAATAAAAGCAAGCATTTTACTTCTCAGTCTCTGAAGAGCTATTGGTGTATTTTTCAAACTATTTTAATAATTTTACACTGAATCAAACTACCTGGTGTTCAAAAAGAGGCTTTTGCTCAGGAGTATTTCACAATATCCTTTTAAGAAATTCAATTTAGGAACAAATCTTGATTTGAGAAACTGATTTAGTCTTTCCCACCAAATTAAATTCTTTCTAGTTCTGCTCAAGAACAAACAAAATCGTTTGTTGTTTTTTCTCAGTTTTTGTTGTCACTATCTAAATTTTTAAGAATCACAACAACTGATAAAATGCTTCATAGCAAGTTGAAATCTCATGTATTGAAATGCTGGAAACACTCAGTAAATCAGAAAACATTTGTGGAAAGAAAGAAAAAACAATGCTTCCGGTCAAAGTTACTTCTTCAGAACTTGGAATAAGAGAAAATGAGTTATTTTAAGTAGCAGAGAAAATGAAGGTGGAGGTGGGATGAATCAGATGAGACGAGGTCAGGATTGCCATAAGGAATAGCTGTTGATGAAATCATCTATTTGACAGGTTAATAGGAACAGTTGGAGACAGAAAATGTGAAGAAAGCAAGACATACAATGGTGGCAGCAGGGGAGTGATAACACAAAAAAGGAAATAAAAGTTATTAAATGCAGGGGACATTTGCAACAGATGAGGCTGCAGTGTTAATGAGAAAGAAATACTGAACCAATATCATGGATGGATGACCTACAGCATTACCAGCCAATGCTGATAGGGACAGACTCAATGAGTTACATGTGGACAGTGTATGGGTTCCTGGTGGTCGCTGGCAGGACTGGAGCCAGGAGCAACAGCAAACTCTGTCACAGTGAGCGCTGGCGATGATCAGCCCAGGAGCAGAGCAACAGCAAACTCTGTCACAGTGAGCGCTGGCGATGATCAGCCCAGGAGCAGAGCAACAGCAAATTCTGTCACAGTGAGCGCTGGCGATGATCAGCCCAGGAGCAGAGCAACAGCAAACTCTGTCACAGTGAGCGCTGGCGATGATCAGCCCAGGAGCAGAGCAACAGCAAACTCTGTCACAGTGAGCGCTGGCGATGATCAGCCCAGGAGCAGAGGAACAGCAAACTCTGTCACAGTGAGCGCTGGCAATGATCAGCCCAGGAGCAGAGGAACAGCAAACTCTGTCACAGTGAGCGCTGGCAATGATCAGCCCAGGAGCAGAGCAACAGCAAACTCTGTCACAGTGAGCACTGGTAATGATCAGCCTATAGTGCCTAACGAGAGTCTCCTTTAAACAGTCATAGAATTTAGGAAACCTGTACCAGTCACAATTAACTTGACAAGAATAAACTGAAAGCACAAGGGCTTAACAGCTCTAGTTAAGATAACAGTTAGTATATACAGGTGCTAGAGAACCTAGATCCCTAGGGCTCCAGGACATGCAGCAGAGCTCATGATGTTGTGTGCTCTGCAAAAAATCACATAATGTGTTTGGTTACTCTGTTGTTGCAGTGATCACTTGAGTTGAGGAAGATGTTCTCCTAAGGGGTTGTCTGTTGATGGGTTCTCAAGTGGCTGTAGTGTCTGATTGTGATCCATATATTGTAGTGCAGGGAGGATATGAGTAAGTGGTGGCTGTGTTTAGTGGTTGGCTCTTTTGGATATTCATTTCCTCCTTTTGCAGTTACTGCTTGTTCTCCGCGGCACAGCAGAGGTCACTCCCACGTAGCACAGCTACCTCTTGATCAGATTTCCTCCAGGTGCATCTATTAAGTGCAATGTCTTCCCGGTTTTTAGATGTAATAAATCATAAACATGAAATATTCCTGAGAACCTTCTTCAGGACTGGAAAGGAAGGGGGAAGATGACAGAACAAAAATGTTGGGGGAGGGGAACGAGGCCATCTTGAAGGTGATAAGTGAAACCAGGTGGGTAGGAAAGGTAAAGGGCTAGAAAGGAATTTGATAAGAGTGGATCCATCACTGTGGTAGTGAGTTTGGGTAACTACATGGTCAAAGAGTTGGAGCGCAGCAGAGACTATAGAGAGGGAGCAGCGAGAGAGGGTCTCACCGAACCCCTGTCAGAGAGAAGATTTAAACTTCAGGGTAGGCATTCCTCGAAGAGACTTCACTGTGGAGCAGAAAATCATAAACGTGAGAAATTCTGCAGATGCTGGAAATCCAGAGCAACACACAGAAAATTCTGGGGGAACTCAGCAGATCAGTCAGCATCTGTGGAAATGAATAAACAATTATGTTTCAAGCTGAGACCCTTCTTCAGGACTGGAAGGGGGAAGGTGACCAAGCAAAAAGGTTGATGCGGGGGTGAGAAGGAGGCTAGCTGGAAGGTGATAGGCAAAGCAAAATAGGTAGGAAAGGTAAAGGGCTGCAAAGCAAGGAGTCTGATAGAGGAGTAATGTTGAATTTCTTCAGGCTGATTTTGATGTTACCTTTAAAGTAGTTCCTTTGCCCACCAAGAGCTCACTGACCTTCCTTCAAATGGGAGTAAAGGATCCGTTTGGAGAGATGAGAGTTGGGTATCTGAATGATATTACCTATCCACCAGAGTGGTTGTTGCTTTATTGTGGTGGAGTTGCTGTTCATGTTGGCCTCTTTCAGTACATGGTGTTCGTGCACCTGTCCTCCCAGCTGATCCTCAAAATCTCTCGTAAGGTTCTTTGGTGGTATGGTTCCAGTGCTTTCAGATGTTCTGTAGTTGATCCATGATTCAGCTCCATACAGTAATGTAGGAAGGATGACTACTTTATAAACCTGTAAGTCACTGTCTTCAAAGACTCTTTTCCTTAATCTTGCATAGGCTCCACCCACTCCTTATGTGGTGGTTGATCTCTGAGTTGATATCTGTTTTTGAGAAGAGAATGCTGCTAAGGTAGAGGAAATGGTCTACATTTTCAAGGATGATGGCATCAACTTTTATGGAGGGCTGGATAAATAGCTGGTTGGACAGTAGCTGATATAAGACCTGTGTCTTTTATATTTGAATCAAGACTCAGGGCTCTATATGCCTTGGCAAGACATTCAGGATACATTGGAGGTCCTCGTTAGAGTCTGCTCCATGATGGTGATCTGCTGACCTTGTTTTTGGTCTTGAACCGATTGAGGTTGTAAAGCCTGTTGTCCATTTTGTACATGATTGAGATTCCTGGAGGCAGGTCTTGGCCAATGAGGTGAAGTATGACAGCATAAAGAAGGCAAATGGGGAGAGCGCAATGATACGGCCCTGTTTGATTCCTGTCTTGACATTGAAGGGTTCTGATTCAGTGTCACTGTTGCAGAGCACTGTGGCTGCTTTCTCAGGGAGCTGGAACCAGGTCGAGAGCTCGGGTGCTTTTGGGACTTTTCCATGTGCTAATCAATGTAATAGGTCGTTCGTTGGTGATGCAGCGCAAGGTTTAAAAAGAACTTGGATGCTCTTTGGCATCTTCAGTGGGCTGCAATCATAATTCAGTTAATTGGCAGAGGTCAATAAAAAGAAGCAAGATGTAAGCAGGGTGGCCATTGTGTGAGTGGAAATGTTAGAGTGGTCAGGCCTTGACTCAACAGCCTTGAGAAAACACAGGTAAGGTTCTAAGTAAGTTGAAGTTGTAAGTTTCTAATGAGTTTCTTTTTCTGTTAGTACATAGCTAGTGCACTGAAAATGGGTCCAGAGTTAGTGGTATGTTCCTTGTGTGAGATGTAGGATCTTTGGGAGGCCTCCAGTCTTGCTGACAACTACATCTGCGCAAAGTGCATCAAGCTTGAGCTCCTTGTAGACCATATTAAGCAACCGGAACTGCAGCTGGACGATCTTTGCTGATACGGGAAAATGGGAAAGGAAACAGGCAGCCATGCAGAGTACCCCTCAGGCCATTCCTCTCAATAATCAGTATGCCACCTTGGTTACTGTTGGAGGAGGAGGGATGACCTACCAGGAGGGCTGGATCTCTGGCACTGAGTATGTCTCTGTGGGTGAAAAGGGAAGGGAAGAAATGACTGCAGACTGCATATTGTTTGAATGTGAGAGAGACATCCAGATGGTCTGTTGCCTCCCAGGTGCCAGGGTCAGGGATGTCTCGGACTGGGCCCACAGCATTCTAAAGGAGGAGGGTGGACAGTCGGAAGTCCTGAAAATAGTACATAATGGTGCAAAATGACATAGGTGGGAAAAGGAAGGAGGTCCTGAAGAGAAAATAGGGAGTTGGGTAGAAAACTGAAAAACAGGACAAACAGGGTAGCAATCTCTGGACTGCTGTCTGTGCCATGAGCCAGTGAAGGTAAATGATTTGGCAGGTAAATGTATGGCTGAAGAATTGATGCTTGGGACAGGGTTTAAGATTTCTGGATTATTGAAATCACTCCTGGGGCAGGTATGAACTGTACAAGAAAGATGGGTTACACCAAAACACAAAGGGGACAGGTTAACTAGAGCTGGTGGGGAAGTTTTAAGCTCGTTAGGCAGGAGGATGAGAACCAGAGTAATAGGCCTGAGGAGGGGGCAGTTGCAGATGCAGTGTGTAGTGAGACTGTGAGGAAAATCAAATGATGGGGCAAAATTGCAGTCAGAGGAATGGGTTAAAGTGTAACAGGGGCCAAAATCAAAAAGGGTAATTAATCTGATGTTGTGGTGTTCACCAAGCTTGGCAATTAGCTTGCAGATGTCTCATCACCAATTGAAGTATTCTCTCTGGGAGTGCTCACGTTTATATAGGCCCCATTCGCTTGCCTCAGTCCCAATTGGCTATCTCTTCAGTTGACCTTTGAATTCTATTGGCTGGAGTTTAGTTGGATCTTAGGAGGTTTGTAGATGACATCTATTTTAATATGTTTGTTTATGGAGTTTTCAGATGATGACTTATGGGACTGAAGGTGCTGTATTTGAATACAGGACTGAAGGTTTTGTATTTGAATGAGCACAGTATATGGAATGAGGTAGATGATCTTGTAGCACAGTTAGTTTGGAAGGTATGATGCTGTGGACACATGAGTCATGGCTGAGTAGGCAGACGGGTGGGGTGGCTGTTGATTTTTAAAAAATGAAATTAAATCCTTAGAAAGAGGTGACATGGGATCAGAAAATGAAGAATCCTTTGTGGACAGAGTTAAGAAACTGCAAAAGTAAAAAGGCACTGTTGGGAGTTGTATACAGGTCCCTGAAATGTCGCCAGGATGTGGGACACAAAATACAGCAGAAGATAGAAAAGGCTTTTAAAAAGGGAAGTTTTGCAATAGTCATGAAGGATTTCAATATACAGGTAGATTGGGCTGATTTTGGATCCCAAGGGAGGAAATTTGTAGAATGCCTACAAGATGAGTTTTTAAAGCAGCCTGTGATTGAGCCCACTAGGGGATCAGCATTTCTGAATTGGGTGCCATACAATGACTCAGATTTGATTAGGGTGCTTAAGGTAAAGCACCCCTTACGAGATGGTGATCATAATATGATAGAATTCACCTGCAGTTTGAGAAGGAGAATCTAAAATTGGATGTTTCAGTATTACAGTGAAGCAAAGGGAATTACAGATGCATGAGAGAGGAGCTGGCCAAAATTGATTGGGATGGGACACTAGCAGGGATGACAGCAGAATAGCAATGGCTGGAGTTTCTGGGAGCAATTTGCAAGACACAGGAAAGATGCATCCCAAAGATGAAGAAATATTCTAAAGGGAGGATGAGGCAACCGTGGCTGACAAGGGCCACATTAAAGGAAAAGAGAGGGCATATAATATAGCAAAATTTAGTGAGAATTAAGGATTAGAAAACATTTAAAATCCAACAGAAAGCAAATAAAAGAAAACGTAGAGGGGAAAAAATAAAATAAGAAGATAAGCTAGTCAGTAATATAAAAGATTATACAAAAAGCTTTTTCAGATACAAGGAGTAAAAGATAGGAGAATGAATATCGGACTGCTGTAAAATGACATTGAGAAGTAGCAATAGAGTCAAAGAAATGCCCAATGAACTTAAGAATTTGACATGTCTTCACTGTAGAAGGCACTAGCAGAATGCCAGAAATGCAAGAGTGTCATTGCTATTACTAAGAAGGTGGCTACCTTAGAAATTACCAGGCTTACCTATAGCCCTCTATTTTTCTAAGCTCCATGTACCTATCCAAAAGTCTCTTAAAAGACCCTATCGTATCCACCTCCACCACTGTTGCCGGCAGCCCATTCCACGCACTTACCACTCTCTGAATAAAAAACTTACCCCTGACATCTCCTCTGTACCTACTCCCCAGCACCTTAAACCTGTGTCCTCTTGCGGCAACCATTTCAGCCCAGGGGAAAAAACCTCTGACTATCCACACGACCAATGCCTCTCATCATCTTCTACACCTCTAGCAGGTCACCTCTCATCCTCTGTCACTCCAAGGAGAAAAGGCCAAGTTCACTCAACCTATTCTCATAAGGCATGCTCCAGGCAACATCCTTGTAAATCTCCTTTGCAGCCTTTCTATGGCTTCCACATCCTTCCCGTAGTGAGGCGACCAGAACTGAGTACAGTACTCCAAGTGGGGCCTGACCCAAGTCCTATATAGCTGCAACATTACCTCTTGGCTCTTAAATTCAATTCCACAATTGATGAAGGCCAATACACCGTACACGTTCATAACAATCATAACAACAAAGTCAACCTGCGCAGCTGCTTTGAGTGTCCTGTGGACTCGGACCCCAAGATCCCTCTGATCCTCCACACTGCCAAGAGTCTTATCATTAATACTATATTCTAGCATCCTATTTGGCCTACCAAAATGAACCACTTCACACATGTCTGGGTTGAACTCCAACTGCCACTTCTCAGCCCAGTTTTACATCCTATCAATGTCCCGCTGTAACCTCTGACAGCCCTCCACACTATCCACAACACCTCCAACCTTTGTGTCATCAACAAACTTACTAACCCATCCCTCCGCTTCCTCACCCAGGTCATTTATAAAAATCACAAAGAGTAGGGGTCCCAGAACAGATCCTTGAGGCACTCTACTGGTGACTGACTTCCATGCAGAATATGACCCATCCACAGCCATTCTTCTCCTTCTGTGGGCAAGCCAGTTCTGTATCCGCAAAGCAATGTCCCCTTGTTTCCCATGCCTCCTTACTTTCTCAATAAGCGTTGCACAGGGAACCTTATCAAATGCCTTACTGAAATCCATATACACTACATCTACTGCTCTTCCTTCAATGTGTTTAGTCACAGTCTCGAAAAATTCAATCAGGCTCATAATGCACGACCTGCCCTTGACAAAGCCATGCTGTCTATTTCTAATCATATTATACCTCTCCAAATATTCATAAATGCTGCCTCTCAGGATCTTCTCCATCAAATTACCAACCACTGAGGTAAGACTCACTGGTCTATAATTTCCTGGGCTCTTTCTACTCCCTTTCTTGAATTAAGGAACAACATCCGCAACCCTCCAATCCTCTGGAACCTCTCCCATCCCCATTGATGATGCAGAGGCTCAACCTCCCACAGTAGCCTGGGGTACATCTTATCCGGTCCTGGCAACTTATCCAACTTGATGCTTTCCAAAAGCTCCAGCACATCCTCTTCCTTAATATCTACATGCTCAAGCTTTTCAGTCTACTGCAAGGCATCACTACAATCACCAACACACATCAAAGTTGCTGGTGAACACAGCAGGCCAGGCAGCATCTCTAGGAAGAGGTACAGTCGATGTTTCAGGCCGAGACCTTTTATCAGGACTCCTGTGTGTTGCTTGAATTCCTGTTGTTGACTACAATCACCAAGATCCTTTTCCATAGTGAATACTGAAGTAAAGTATTCATTAAGTATGTCTGCTATTTCCTCCGGTTCCATAATACTTTCCCACTGTCACACTTGATAGGTCCTATTCTTTCACGTCTTATCCTCTTGTTCTTCAAACACTTGTAGAATGCCTTGAGGTTTTCCTTAATCCTGCCCGCCAAGGCCTTCTCATGGCCCCTTCTGACTCTCCTAATTTCCTTCTTAAGCTCCTTCCTATTAGCCTTTTAATCTTCTAGATCTCTAACATTACCTAGGTCTCTGAACTTTTTGTAAGCTTTTCTTTTCATCTTGACTAGATTTATTGCAGCCTTTGTACACCACAGTTCCTGTACCCTACCATAACTTCCCTGTCTCATTGGAACGTACCTATGCAGAACTCCATACAAATATCGTCTGAACATTTGCCACATTTCTTTCGTACTTTTCTCTGAGAACATCTGTTTCCAATTTAAGCCTCCAATTTCCTGCCTGATAGCCTCATAATTCCCCTTACTCCAATTAAAAGTTTTTCTAACTTGTCTGGTTCCTATCTCTCTCCAATGCTATTGTAAAGGAGACAGAATTATGATCACTATCTCCAAAATGCTCTCCCACTGAGAAATCTGACACCTGACCAGGTTCATTTCTCCATACCAAATCAAGTATAGCTTCTCCTCTTGTAGGCTTATCTACATATTGTGTCAAGAAATCATCCTGCGCACACCTAACAAACTCCACCCCATCTAAACCCCTTGCCCTAGGGAGATGCCAATTGATATTTGGGAAATTAAAATCTCCTATCATGACAACTCTGTTATTGTTACACCTTTCCAGGATCTGTTTCCCTACCTGCTCCTCGATATCCCTATTACTATTAGGCAGCCTATAAAAAACACCCAGTAAAGTTATTGACCCCTTCCTGTTCCTAACCTCCACCCACAGAGACTCCGTAGACAATCCCTCCATGGTGTCCACATTTTCTGCAGCCGTGACACTATATCTGATCAACAGTGTCATGTCTCCACCTCTTTTGCCTCCCTCCCTGTCCTTTCTGAAACATGTAAAATCTGGCACTTGAAGTAACCACTCCTGTCCCTGAGCCATCCAAGTCTCTATAATGGCCACCATATCATATCTCCAAGTACTGATCCACACTCTAAGCTCATCCGCTTTGTTCACAACACTCCTTGCGTTAAAATAGACATATCTTAAACCTTCGGTCTGAGCGTGTCCCTTCTCTATCACCTGTCTATCCTCCCTCTCACACTGTCTACAAGATTTCTCTATTTGTGAGTCAACCTCCTCTTCCACAGCCTCTTCAGTTCGGTTCCCACCCCCAACAATTCTGGTTTAAACTCTCCCCAGTAGCCTTAGCAAACCTCCCCGCCAGGATATTGGTCCCCCTGGGATTCAAGTCCAACCCATCCTTTTTCTACAGGTCACACCTACTCCAAAAGAGGTCCCAATGATCCGGAAATCTGAATCCCTTCCCCCTGCTCCAATCCCTCAGCCACGCATTTATCCTCCACCTCATTCTATTCCTATTCTCACTGTCACGTGGCAAAGGCAGTAATCCCAAGATTACTACCTTTGCGATCCTACTTCTCAACTTCCTTCCTAACTCCCTGTAGCCTTTTTTCAGGACCCTTTCCCTTTTCCTACCTATGTCATTGGTACCAATATGTACCATGACTTCCAGCTGTTCTCCCTCCCACTGCAGGGTATCTTGGACGCAATCTGAAACATCCCAGACCCTGGCACCTGGGAGGTAAACTACCATCTGAGTTTCTTTCCTGCGTCCACAGAATCACCTCTCTGACCCCCTAACTATAGAGTCCCCGATCACTACTGCCTTCCTCTTCCTTTCCTTACCCCTCTGAGCCACAGAGCCAGACTCTGTGCCAGAGGCATGGTCACTATCGCTTCCCCTAGGTAGGCTATCTGCCCCCAACAGTACTTAAACAGGATTACTTACTATCAAGGGGTACTCTCTAGTACCTGACTCTTCCCCTTCCCCCTTCCTGACTGTGACCCACTTGTCTGTCTTCCGTGGCTCCGGTGTGACCACCTGCCCATAACTCCTTTCTATCACCTCCTCGCTTTCCCTGACCAGGCGAAGGTCATTGAGCTGCATCTCCAGTTCCCTAACTCGGCCCCTTAGAAGCTGCAGCTCGACACACCAGGTGCAGATATGGCCATCCTGGAGGCTGGGAGACTCCAGGACCTCCCACATCTGACACCGAGCACAGAAAACTGGCCTCACACACGTACTTCCTCCTTTCCGCAAATAACACCGGTAAACCTACCTCACCTCGTCCCATTACCGCCTAAGCCCGTTGAGCCAAAGCCCTATCACTCTACTGCCTCCCACTCAGCTGCCACCAGAATATGGCGGTCTTCCTTTTAAACCTTTTGCACTCTACTGCTTGACATCACGCGCCTGCGCAGACTTCCCTCTCTTTTACCCCAAGTGGTAAAAACTGCCTTGGCTCTGAAAATCAGCCATTCACTCACAGCCTTCTTGCTCCGAATCAAAAACTGTTGAAGGTCCCTTGCCTTTTTAAACCTTTCACAGTCTACTGCCTGACGCCATGCGCCTGCGCAGTCTTGTCTCTCTTTTACATCTTTTAGTTGTTGGAATCTACTAAGGATAAGTTTTTGGGGTACTTGGAGGTACATGACAAAATAGGCTAAAGTCAGCATGGTTTCCTTAAGGGGAAATCTTGCCTGAGAAATCTGTTGGAATTCTTTGAGAAAGTAACAGGAAGGCTAGACGAAGGAGAGCCAGTGAATGTTATTTACTTAGATTTTCAGACACCCTTTGACAAGATACTACACATGAGGCTGCTTAACAAGATAAGAGCCCTTGATTTTACAGGAAAGACACTAGAATGGGTAGAAGATTGGCTGACTGACAAGAGGCAAACAAGTGGGAGTAAAGAGGGCTTTTTTTTTGGCTTCTGGTATCTAGTGGTGTGTCACAGAGGCTGGTGTTGGGACTATTTTTTCACATAATATGGCAATGATTTGGATGAAGGAATTGATGGCTTTGTGATGTAACAACGATAGGTGGAGAGGCAGGTAGTGGTGAGGAAGCAGGGAGTCTGCTGAAGGACTTGTATAGATTGGGAGAATGGACAAACAAGTGGCGGATAGAGCATAGTGCACATAGTCATGTACTTTGGTACAAGGTAAAAAGGCATGGATTATTTTCCAAATGGGGAGAACATTCAAAAGTCAGAAATGCAAAGGGAGTTGGGAGTTCTTGTGCAGGATTTCCTAATGGTTAATTTGCATGTTGAGTCGGTGGTACAGAAGGCAAATGAAATGTCAGCATTTATTTCAAGAGGACAAGAATACTAAAGGATGTAATATTAAGGCTTTATAAAGCATTGGTCTGGCCACAATTGGAATATTGAGTTGTTTTTGGCCCCTTATCAAAGAAAAGATCTGGTAGCATTGGAGAAGGTCCAGAAGAAGTTCATGAGAATGATCATAGGTATGTAAAGGTTAACATATGAGGAGTCTTTAATGGCTCTGGGTGTGTACTGGCTGGAGTTTAGAAAAATGAACAGGGATATCATTGAAACCTATCGAATATTTAAAGGCTTAGATTGAGGAGATTTTGTGAGGATGTTTTCTATAATGATGGAGTCTAAGTCCAGAGGTCACAGTTTCAGAATAGAGGGACATCCGTTTATAACAGAGATGAGAAAACAGTTCTTTAGCCAGAAGCTGGTGAATTTGTGAATATCGTTGCCACAGATGGCTGTGAAGGTCAAATCATTGGGTATACTTAAGGCAGAGCTTGACAGGTCCTTGATTATTCAGGGTGTCAAAGGTTATAGGGAGAAGGTAGAAGAATGGAGTGTGAGGGATAATAAATCATCCATGATGGAATGGTGGAGCAGACTCGATGAGCCAATTGGCCTAACTCTGCTCCAATATCTAATGGTTTTATACCATCATTCAGTCGCTTCAGAATTTGAAAAGACTTACTAAGACAGCCATGTCTTGATAGTATACACCAGAGAGCTTAGCAGTCTACTGTATCAAATGTCGTCATCAAATCTATGAAAGCCAAGTACAAGGGGTGTGTTTGTTCACAACATTTTTCCTGTAAGTGGCATGCTGTGAAGATTATGCCTGCAGTATCTCTAGATGGGCAGAAACCACACTGTGATTCAGAGAGTACCTCTTCATATAGAGAAAGGAGTCGGTTGATAAGGATACGTACAAGTACTTTGCCTGTTGTTGCCTGCTGCTTCTGTAATTGCCACAATCTGTCTTGTGTCCCATCTTGAATATGGTTACTATTAGAGCATCCCTGAGCTCTGAGGGCAGTCTTTCCGTTTCCCAGACCTTCAGGAGCAAGGCAAGTGTGTGGTGCAGGAGTGCTGGTCCGCCTTCCTTGAGCATCTCTGCTGGGTACCATCAGGGCCAGTAGCTTTGTAACTTTTCAGGCATCATAGACCTCCTTCATACTGAGAGGTTCCCTTGTGTTTTCTTTCTCAGGTCTTTGGAGGATTTGGTTAGTAACCATTGCTTCAGATTGCTGTTATGCTTCAGAAATTCCTAAAAGTGTGATCCCCATTGATTGTTGACATCCTTCTGATCCATTAGTAAGTTCTTCCTATTCTTTCAACACAGGGGGTTTAATCCAAAGTAACCTGCACCAAAGATTGCTTTGGTGGCACTGAAGAAACCTCTCATGTCACCAGAATCTGCCAGTTTCTGGATTTCCAGGGCTTTATCAGTCCATCAAAAGTTATTTAGTTCCCTCACCATGTACTGGAAATTTGCCCTGGCTCTAGAATAAGCTTCTCTTGTGGCCTTGCTGCTGATGTCATTCTGCCAGGCACAAAAGGCTTTCCTTGTCTTGGAGATAAGCTGGTGTATCTCCATGTCATTATCATCAAACCAATCCTGATATTTTCTGGACTTGTACCCAAGGATGTTTTTGCAGGTATTGAGGATTGTGGATTTAATCAGACCCCAGTGTTCATCAATACCTCTGGGTATTCCTGTTCGAGGTTTTCACCAAATGAGGCTTGAAGGGGCTGTTGGATGGCAGTGTTAAGCAAGCTCTCAAGTTTTAGTCTTGGTCTGATCAGCTTCTTATGAATCCTCATCATTTTCATGAGTCTGATGGACATGGTGGAGTGAATCAGGCAATGATCTATCCAGCAGTGTCCGGTGCCAATCACAGCCCTTGTGATATTCACATCACATCAATCCCTAGCTCAGACAATGACACAGTCAATGAGATGTCACTGTTTAGAATGGGGGTGCTGCCAGAATGCCTTGAATTTGTTTTTCTGGCAGAAGTGTTCGTGATGATAACATTCTGCTCAGCACATATGGTGAGAAGTAGTACTCTATTTGAGTTGATGTTGCCAGTACCTTCCTTTCCTAAGCTACTCTTCCAAAGGCTGAAGTCCCAACTGACGCTAGCGTTGAAAAGCCCTAAGAATTATTTTATCTTCCTTGGGATGCTCAGCAGTGTTAAGTCTAGTCAAGCATAGAGGACCTTTTTTCATACTCATGTGAAATCAGCTGGTTCTTGGCAAGCACTAAGTGGATCATTAGGAGACATTCACTGATCCCCAAGGCAAGTTCAGAAAGTTGACTGACAGGCTGGTTCCTTATTGCAAGCCCAACATCATGGATCCTGGGCTAGGCAGTTGCCTTCCCTTTCCAGAAGTTGATACCACCCTTCTCCCTCAGTTGCCTTTCAGCTAGGTAAATTGGCATCTCCTCAGTTCTCCGACAAAGATTGCTGTTTTTCTCTTTGGTTGATCACTGGTTGCTTTATCTAACAGAGTTCACATATCCTAGGCTCCAAAGGTTATTTCTTTGTTTCTGACCAGATGGTGATCCCTCTGGATGCAGTAATTCAGGCAAGAAATTTTGAGGCACCTTTTCCAACACCGTCCTCGAATAGGTGAGCAGAGTAGATCCTAAATAAGACTGCTCAATCATGGGTGAAGCTGCTGAAGTGCTTCTGTGGCCTCAGTCCAAGAGCCTAGCAACTGAATCAAACCTTTACCATCCAGTGTGCCAGTTCATGACTATGAGCTTCCAGATCTCTCAATCCTTCACTACTTGCTGATCACCACAGCACTAAATCTGGAATGTTAGGGTGGAGTCCTTTAATGGAGAATGCCTGTGCGTGTCTTTGTCTAGCATAGGGAGGCTGACGCATGGGCAGCCACCACAAATCCTTGGCAGATCGGGGTCAGGTATGAAGTGCAAGCTGGCTGGGGACCCTTCACTGCCATTGTCATGTGTCATCATCTTCCACCAGCTCAAGTGTTGAGGTCTCGGTTGGACCGTTCTTTGTTTGGAACCTCCCCCCCTTGATCTTACCGCCACAGGTGACCCTACCAAGAGCTAGATGCCTGATAGGTAAGATCCAGATGCCATTGCTTTTGGGGACTCAGGAATTCTCAAGCCTCTCCACCACGACATTGTGACAATCTTCGGGGAAGAAAGGGTAGATGGGAGTTACAGATCAGTCATGGTGTTATTAAGTGAAGGAGCAGACTAAAGATGTCTGACTCCTACTCCTCATTTGCATGACCATAAAGGGATGTTTGTGGGAAAACCATACTTTATACTTTATTGTCACCAGACAATTGGTACTAGAATGTACAATCATCACAGCGATATTTGATTCTGCGCTTCTCACTCCCTGGGTTACAAATATTAAAGATTAAAAATATTAAAAATAGTTAAAATGAGTAAATATTAAAAATTTAAATTATAAATCATAAATAGAAAATAGAAAAATGGGAAGTAAGTAAAAAAAACCAAGAGGCAGGTCCGGATATTTGGAGGGTACAGCTCAGATCCGGGTCAGGATCCGTTCAGCAGTCTTATCACAGTTGGAAAGAAGCTGTTCCCAAATCTGGCCGCACGAGTCTTCAAGCTCCTGAGCCTTCTCTTGGAGGGAAGAGGAACAAAAAGTGTTTTGGCTGGGTGGGTGGTGTCCTTGATTATCCTGGCAGCATTGCTCCGACAGCATGCGGTATAAAGTGAGTCCACGGACGGTAGATTGGTTTGTGTGATGTGCTGCACTGTGTCACAATCTTCTGCAGCTTCTTTCGGTCTTGGACAGGACAACTTCCACACCAGGTTGTGATGCACCCTAGAAGAATGCTTTCTATAGTGCATCTATAAAAATTAGTGAGGGTTTTAGGGGACAGGCGAAATTTCTTTAGTTTTCTCAGGAAGTAAAGGCGCTGGTGGGCCTTCTTGGCAGTGGACTCTGCTTGGTTGGACCAAGTCAGGTCATTTGTGATATTGACCCCGAGGAACTTAAAGCTTTTGATCTGTTCCACTTGCGCATCACCGATGTAAATTGGGTCGTGTTGTCCGCTACTCCTTCTGAAGTCAACAACCAATTCCTTCGTCTTGCTGATGTTGAAGGATAGGTTATTGTCTTCACACCATGCCACCAGGTTCTTAATTTCCTCTCTGTACTCAAACTCATCATTACCGAGATAAGGCCTACAATTGTGGTGTCATCAGCAAACTTATATATTAAGTTCATGGAAACATGGCTACACAATCATGGGTGTACAGTGAGTACAGCAGGGGGCTGAGTACACAGCCTTGTGGGGCACTGGTGCTCAGAGTGATTGTAGAGGAGAGCTTGTCCCCTATTTTTACAGCCTGGGTCCTGTCTGTGAGGAAGTTGAAGATCCAGCTGCAGATCTGAGTGCTAAGGCCCAGGTTCCGGAGCTTAGGAATCAGTTTATTTGGAATGATGGTATTAAAGGCAGAGCTGTGGTCAATGAAAAGGAGCCTTACGTATGCGTCTTTATTCTCCAGGTGTTCAAAGGAGGAATGTAGGGCCAGAGAGATGGCACCTGCCGTTGTCCTGTTGCTCCGGTAGGTGAATTGCAAAGTGTCGAGGTTGACCGGCAGGCTGTGGTTGATGTGTGCCATAACCAATCGCAGGAAGCACTTCATAGCAATTGATGTCAGAGCCACATGTCGATAGTCACTCAGGCATGCCACCTTGCTCTTCTTCGGCACTGGGATTATCATTGCCTTCTTAAAACACGATCTTAGACTGAAGCAAGGAGCAGTTGAAGATGTCAGCAAACACTCCAGCTAGCTCGCTTGCACAGGCCCGGAGAACCCATCCCGGGACGCCATCTGGGCCCGTCACCTTCCTTGGATTTATCTTCAGGAAGGCCCTTCTAACATCCTCCCTGGTGACGATGAATCTCGATGCCAGCAGGTCCAGTTCATCCAGAGGGAGCGGGACGCTCCTCTTCTGTTCGAATCTTGCGTAGAATACGTTAAGTTCATCAGGAAGAGAAGCGCCATAGTTATTGATATTCCCAGCCTTTTCTTTGCACCAGTCTACTGGCATCCCTTTGGTTAGCCTGGGCTTCCAACTTGGCTCGATATTGCCTCTTGGCGCACTTAATGGCCTTCCGGAGTTCACGCCTGGATTCCATGTAGCGACTGGTATCCCTGGACCTAAAAGCTACAGCTCTAGCCTTCAAAAGGGACTTGACCTCATAATTCATCCAAGGTTTCTGGTTAGGGAATACCCGGATCGTCTTGCGAGACACACAGTCCTCTGTGCATTTCCAAATAAAGTCCGTGACAGCTGAGGCATACTCATCGATGTTAGCTGCCGAGTCCTTGAATACTAACCAGTCCACCGATTCAAAGCAGTCATGGAGGACCTCATCCATTTCCTCCGTCCAGCTCGACACTACTTTTGATACCGTGACCTCCCACTTCAGTTTCTGTTTGTAAACTGGGATTAGGAGTACAGCCTGATGGTCCGATTTTCTGAAGTGAGGCCGTGGGACGGAACAGTAGGCATCTTTGACTGCTGCATAGCAGTGGTCAAATATATTCGGGCCTCTAGTGGGGCAGGAGACATGTTGGTATAACTTCGGCAGCGTCTTTCTGAGGTTGGCCTGTTTAAAGCCTCCGGATACCTGGTCTCAAGTTCACTGATGTTTGCATACAGTGTGTTCCGAGCACACTCCACATCCGCCTGGGGGGGACTGTAGACCGCTGTCAGTATGACCGAGGTGAATTCTTGTGGCAGATAGTAGGGACGACACTTCACCGACAGGTGTTCCAGGTCCGGGCTGCAGGAGCTTGTCAGTGCCATTGTGTCCGATCACCACCCAGTGTTGATCAGTAGGCAGACGGCAGACACCACCTCCCCTCGTCTTGCCCGAAGACGCTGTGCGGTCCATCCGATGGATCGAAAATCCCTCCGGTCGGATGGCACAGTCGGGGGTGGCAGGGGAGAGCCAGGTCTAGGTGAAACAGAATACACAGCAGTTCCGCATCTCCCCGCAGTAGGTGAGTCTCCCTACCTGCTGAGCAGTAAGAATCAAATGGCAAAAGACAATGCAATTTTTCTATTATTTATTCAAGGGCTGTGTCCTTTGCTGCCTGAACCAGCATTTAATTGCCCACGCCCAATTATCTTTCAGAAGGTGGTGGTGAGCTGCATTCTTGAACTGCTGAGGTCCTGGAAGTGTGGGTATTCTCGCAATGTTGTTAAGGACAGAGTTCCAAGCAATTGAAGGAATAGCATCAGTTTCCCAAGTCAGGATTGCATGCGGCTTGGAGGGCAGCTTCCAGATGTGGAAGGTGGTGTCTAAGAAGTTTTGGTGAGTTACTGTAGTGTATCCTATGGACAGTGCAGACTTATGCTACTGTGCATCAGTGAGTGGCTGTAGTCGGGGTGCCTATCAAGTGGGCTGCTTTACCTAATATGGCGTTAAGTTTCTTGAGTTGCAAAAGTTGCACACATCCAGGCAAGTAGAGGGTATTCCATCTCACTCCGGACTTGAGCCTTGGCAAGTTTTGGGGAGTTTGGAAGTTAGTTACTCGACACTGGGTTCTATGACCTGCTGTCATAGGCACCTAATGTATATGGTTGCTTCAGGTCAGTTTTGGTCAATGGTAAACCCTGCAGGGTATTGACGGTGGGGGATTCAGTGATGGTAATTCAGGTCAGGTTTGGTCAATGGTAAACCCCAGCCTCCCAGGGCATTGATAGTGGGAGGATTCTGCGATGGTAATTGAGGGAGTGATACTTTCTCTTGCGGGGTATTTTGGTGTCAATCTCAGGGTTTGATGAACCTTGTTGGCCCGTGGTTAAATTAACTTTTTGTTTAATACTTTATTAGTAGGTGCTTGTGTGGAGTGAAATGTTACCTGCCATCTTTTAGCCCAAGCCTGGATATTGCCCAGGTCCTGCTGAACTTGGACACTGACTGTTTCATTAGGAAGGGTCATGAATGGTGCTGACAATGCAGACATCCCTCTTTCTGGCCTTGTGATTGAAAGAAGGCTGTTGACACAGCAGCTGAAGATGGTTCAGCCTGAGACAGTTCCCTGAAGAATCCCTGCAGAGATGATCTGGTGGCTGAGATGTTTCACCTCAACTCCCACAGCTATCTTCCATTGTGCCAGGTGATTCCAACCAGCAAGGGGGTTTCTCCTAATTCTCATTGACTCCAGCTAAGCCAGGCCTCCTTGATGCCATATTTGATGTCAACGGCAGTTACCTTCACTACACCTCTCAAGTTTAGCTCTTCTGTCCATTTTGACCAGTGCTGTAAAAGGTCAGGACTGAGTGACTTTGGTGGAACTCAAACTGAACTTCTGTGAGCAGAATGTTGCAAGGCAAATGCCACTTGATAGCACTATCAACCATCCCTTCCATCACTTCCCTGGTTGCCTAGAGTAAACTAATGGCATGGTACTAGCATCCATCCCTTCCCTAGAATGGTCTGAACCAAGACTGGAATAACAGTATCATTCGCCATTTTGGGTACAAGAAATTCTTTGTTTCTGAATGCATTGTCCCTTGGACAGTTGGAAATAGGAGCCTGGCAACTCAAAAGCATTTGTGAAGATTCCTGCATTAGGTGCCTTTGGCAATTCATCCTTGCTTTCATTCTCTCTCCTTCTTCTGGGGTTGGGCTCAAGGATGGTAAACTGGAACATTTCCAAATGTACTCATTGTATAGCAGCAATGAAAGGCATCCTGGAACTCAGTACTTGTGCAGACCTGTCACACATATTCCAACTGGAGTGTTCAGCCCAATGCAGCGAAGTGCACAGTCCTCCAAGCTACAAGTCATTGATAGTTCCTCTGAGTAACGTTGTTGCACCAGTAGCTTTAGCAGCATTGTAATTCTTACTGTCCTAGAAGTCAGCTGTGTACACACGGCAGATGCCTTGTCCCTAGCAGTTGCATGCCGATTTGTTCCTTCAGTATTCTTCAATAATTAGAAGAAATGGTACCAGTCTAAAAGAAACTTGTTTCTTGTAACTGTCTTTGAAAAAACCAAAAATTGTAGACAAGAAATGTTAGATACAAGACAACATGCATCATAATTTTCTGTTTTTCAGCTGTGTATTTGCAAACCCATTTAATAACACTGTTTCCTGCACATTTTATATGCAACAATTAAGCTATATATATAGTGAAATCCAAAATACAGATACTACAAAGTTCAATTTGGGTCTCAATATAGATTCCTGGAATAGGTGAATTCAGCAATGGGTTTTCCAGCAAGAGAATCCAGTTTGTGTTCTAATGCCTTTAATTAAGTCCTTCAGGGAATTGTGATTTACAGCTGATGAAATAAACATGAGAATGTGGAAAGGAACAAAACTTTTTACCTGAACTTCATTGGCTGATGCAGGAATTTATTTGGTTGCTGTGAGGAATCTGGGGAATGTGCTGAGATGGAAATGACTATAAAATACTTTAAAATATTGATTCAAGAATGGAAAGGCTGCACAAAGGAATATTTTTACTGTCTCTTGTCATTACAGTATATTGAATTATGAAAATGGTGATCTCCGTGCATCCTCTAGAAGTGTTAATTAATACAATTTACTGTTGTTTTGCATGACTAACTGGTAAACTAAGTCACAATATTATCCTGGTATGGTATTTAATTCTTTTCCACATAAAAAACGTGCCTCTGGAACAGTCACCATACACATTGTCCAAAATTCGATTGGCAGTATGCTGTGCTGACACACGTGAGCATTTAAATTAAATGGCTGAATACTTCCAATAAAAACACGACCTCAGCAAGAACAGTCAGTATGCAGTTTAGTGCGACTTTATGGAATTACACTGCCTCTTTTACCAAAACGTGCCAGATCTGTACAATTGTCTGGGGCCTGCCAAACAATGCTACAAGGCAGGAACTGTGCCAACTCTCCCAAGAATACAAGAAACCCTTTGATTTTTGTGGAGTCAAAGTACTCATGCCTTGGTAGATTCCTGCCACTGTGTAGCGGAGGTCCCACTGATGAAGTTGCCTCGGTGAAACCTTTTTACCATGATTGCTTTCCTTGTATAGCAGCCAATCAGTTTGACTGGTCTGTAGAAGGCAACTTCCAAATACTTGCTCTTATAACTGTGAAATCATCAGACCAACCTGACAACAGGAGTGCTTTGTAACAATGTCCATAAAATAATGCTGGAGGAATAAATGGAAAGAAAGGACAATTAATGCCCCAGGCCTGAAAAGCTGCATCCTGGAGTACAAGGGGAAGCTCTGTGGAAGAAGTGCTGTATTGAATGGGATCTTTCAAAATTCTGAAGAATGGTTACTGTAAGTGGGAAGATACCAAATATAATCCCAACATACAAAATAGGAGGAGAGAGAAACTACAAGCCAATTAGTCAAATGTCAATTTGAGGGGAAATATAAAGAATGGGAGAATGGTTTGATTTTAAAATAACAGCTGGATTAATCACACCTGTATTTGTGTATCACCATGTGCACTGGCAATATCGGAACCCAAGTGTGGAGAAAAGGCAGACTCAATGTAGAGGTAGTGACGAAAGTTTATTCATAATAATTCCAAAAGAACATCAGTGGCTCAAACGAGCAATACCACAAGTAGCAACATTCTCAAAGCTAGGACGGGCATCTGCTTCAATATTACAAGTAACGCGTGAAACCCCCTTTTGCTGGGCATCTCTGGGAAGCCGGCTCATTATCCCCTTGCTAACAGACACTGGTTACCACGGTGAGAAACCCACCTTTCTCCAGCTTCGTACATCTACGCTGTATATGACTTTGCGTATGTGTGATGTTGTGTGATTACTGCCCCTGGCAAGAAATAACAGGTCATATACTGCATGCTGTTAAAAAGTATATTTAAGAATAAGTTGAGCAGTTATTAAATGAAAGAAGGAAAAAAGAACCAAAAGGGCACATTACTCTTAAAGAGTCAAACGTGCACTTAAGTTGGAGCTCATCTTGAAGTTGTCTGTAACTCGTGCACTGGACCCTCTGCATGAATGTTCACACCACGTTCTGAACATCGTTTGAAATCCATCCTGAACAAACTGGTCTCTCACGGGACTATTAGTTCTTCCTTCTTGAAGCCATTCATCTGCACAAAGCACCTTGTGCAACAGGGATGGCATCCTCAGCAATCTTTTTCCCTGTCTTCAATCAGCTCCCTTCAACAGAGACCTCTCTGCTCGCGTCCTCCAGAACCTCTTCCCAAATCTACCATCCATAAGGGCTGACATCACATTCCTAAATCGAATAACAAAGCTTCTTATCTCAGCTCAAGCCCAAACAGGCTGAAAGCAGAACAGACTGCTCTTACAGAACTGCTAAAATGAAATACCTACAGTATAGCAGTAAAAATCTTATCGAGGGTGTTAAGCTCCCCCCCCCCACCAAAAATAGTCATGTACTCATGACTTCGAAACTTATCACCCATCATCAATACACAGTTTTCAAAAGAATTTTGTGACGTCAGGACCTCCAATCCATTTGTAAATGGTAGTGAGATATCTCACTAGGGGGATAGATGCAACACTCTGTTCCCCCGGTGCATCATAGGTGGGCTATCTGGTGGTTTCCTGACTCTCAGTCCTCTTTATCCCATCTTCACCTTCAACCACCCCTTCCTGTCTACTAGAGGGTGCCTCTCCCTGTCTGCTACTCGTGTCTTCCAGCAGTTCAGGGCTCCCTGCTCCATGACCTTATTTAACTTCTGTTAGCTTAACCCGGTACAGCTAAACATCCTCACTCTCCATTGGTGGTAACCGGCAAGATCTCTCTCGGAAAGGAGTGTCCTCGGTCTTTCCAATAGTGTGGCAAGTACTCCTGGAGTAGCCAACATCACGTCCCAACACCTTCTCAGTTAATCTTCTTTTCCGTTCCTCAGACATTCCAGCAAATTTGGGAGTTCCAGTCACTCAGGTTACTTCTCCAGGATGAAACATGACAGGTTTAGACTGGATGCACCACACAGTTCCTCTTATCCGCTCATCGTCCTGCTTAGGAGGAACTTACACCTCCTCAAAAGCAGCTCTGAACACAGGGTGAATGGACAAGGTGTTCAAGAAGTTCTCTCCATTTCTCTCCGTGCATGCTCCCAGGAGCCTTCTCACAACAAGGGTATTTGTTCCCACAAGAATGGAAGCTCCACCCTTTTCAACCGAATCGGAGCAGACCAACACTGGTGTGTAAATACTCCAACATCTGCTTCTGGAAACTTCAACAATGAGTAACCAGCGTACGGGTACTCATCAGTACTAAGGCCTCAAATCTCATGGGCACCGAGTGGTGTCAATGGCAACTACATCAAATACCAGTTGTAAAAGCATCCATAAAGCAAAGTGACTTGAGAACCTGTGTCAAGTATGGCTTCAGCATAATCACCTTCAATCTGTATGGATACAGCAGAGCTTGGTCCCACTAAACCTTCAGGAATAGTGTTTTGTACGTTAGTATTTCCCTTGATACACTGATAGGAATGTATCCTCTATGAAACATCAGCCCATTCCTTTACTGGGTCCCTCTGTAGTTTTACCACCTTTCTTATCTGTTTGATCAACTTTCCAAAGAATTTCCTGTTCTTCACAATCCTGCTTGAAATGTCCATCTTCTCCACAGTTGTAACAGAAAATACCAGTCACTTTTCTGGTCAAGAGACCCCGTTCAGCAGCAGCTCTCTGCTTAGTGTGTCCTATCACTGGGTCTGGCTCCCTTTCAGCTTTGTCATGCTTGGTGACAGCACCCACTGAAATCAACCAAGATACCTCTGCTCTCAAATCTGCCATGAACACCCCGATTTCTGGGCCATCACTTCAGGAGTCACTTCAGCAACAGAGGCCACTACCAAAGACTGTACCCTGCTGACAGAGGCCTCCCGCTCCTCCATCACGTGTACCTCCTCTCTAAC
This sequence comes from Mobula birostris, assembly GCF_030028105.1. NCBI lineage: Eukaryota > Metazoa > Chordata > Chondrichthyes > Myliobatiformes > Myliobatidae > Mobula > Mobula birostris. The sequence continues at coordinate 156,390,188 of NC_092372.1, read as the reverse complement.
TTCTCTGACCAACTCAGTAAAAGTTGGAGGAGGGCGCATCTTGCGGGTCATTTGAATAGGTAGAGCAATCACATCATGTGACAGTGTGCACTTCACATTTTGCTCCATCTTCAGCAATTTCTCTCAGACAGCTGAATGCTCCCTTTGTGGCTCAAACAGTGCAGCAACAGCTCCAACCTGAACATGTAGGCAGATAACTTCTTTCCTTCCTTCTGAAATGTGTGGCTAAACTTCATTCTAAGAATGGCTGCACCTTCCACAGTGCCAACAGCATCTTCTAGAGCTTGCAGATAACTAGCTGACATGGCTAATAGATTTTCTGCCTTGAGAAAACTCACTATATCAGCCACCAGCCCCTTTAAGCTCTCTATGTGTCAGTTTTTTCATATTATCTGAGCACTCCGGTAACTGAGATGTCCACTCAGCCCAAGCCTCATATTCTTCTTCTCCGTTGGGTGTGGGCTTGACCCCAGAGAACACTCCCAGCCTACAACAACTTTGGCGCTCAGCAAATATACTTCGGCATTTATCAACCAGCGTTGTAATAGCCAAAACAAGCCCAGAATTTAAATCAACCAGTGAAAGTTACATTAGACCTTCCGCATTAGACAATTCCTTCCACTCACTCCACAGAAAGGAGAGCAAATTTTCTTTACAGTCTCCACCCTCAGCTACAGGTAACACAACTTTCAACTCAGAAACTTCGCTGACACTCTCCTCTTCTCAGGAAGCATGGACAACCCATGGCTCCCCACCCTCTCCAGGGGCCCCAATAGTAATAAGCAGAACCACTACCATTACGTCAGTGCTAGTCTGAACTAGAACAAAGTCTTTGCCCGCCATTTTGTCAAACCAGTGCTCCGTGATCATAACTTGTCCAAATGCTCTAACAATACTTAAAATCCTAGGCAACAATTCATCTGAGCTACGGATATCCACTCTGATCAGTACACAAGCATTAGCTACATGAGGCTGGGATGCCTCGCCCACCCAAACCTCGGTTTGTGGGAATACTGTGTGATTTACTACCCCCGGCAAGAAATAACAGATTGTATACTGCATACCATTATAAAAAAGTATATTTAAGAATGTCAAGTTAAGAAAACAGTTATTAAACGAAAGAAAGAAAAAAGAACAAAAAAGGCCCGTTATTATTAAACAGTCAAATGTGCACTTAAGTTGGAGCTCACCTGAAGTTGTCTGTCACTCACGCGCTGGACCCTCGGTCTGTGTGAAAGCTCACACCACTTTCCCAACATGGCTCAGAATCGATCTCAAACTAACAGCCTCCCACAAGACTACTCATTCTTCCTTCTTGAAGCCATTCATCTGCACAAAGCACCTTGTGCAACAGGGACGGCATCCTCAGGTCATCTTTCTCCCCGTCTTCCGCCAAGAGGGACCTCTCTGCTCACATCCTCTGGAACCTCCTCCCAAACCTACCATCCTGATTGGCTGTCACCACATTCCTAAGCGGAATAACAAAGCTTTTTATCTCAACTCAAACCCAAACAAGCTGACAGCAGAACAGACTGTTCTTACAGAACTGCTAAAATGAAATACCTGCCGCATGGCGGTAAAGATCTTAGCCAAGGCATTGCACACAGAATCCCTGAGCATGTCGAAATAAGCTTAACAAACAAACAGAAAGCAGCAGGAGACTGCATTACAAAGAGCGAGTAACTCAAGAAAAATACAAGGAACTCTACACAATTAACTACTCTTATTAAACAAAAATTAACTAGTTCAGGTGCTCTGAAAACCTTGGAGTCCAATGATCTCTGGCACCACACACAGGCCCAGGGAGCTCATTACAGTACCGCCTTCCCTATGGCAGACACATGACAGCCCAGGAAGACCTGAAAACTTGAGATCCAGGGATGATTAGAGATTTGGGGAACTTGAGAGAGAGAGACACTCGGAGAACTCAAAAGGCAGAGACACTGGGGACTCTCATTGGAGAGCTGGGAACCTCAAGACTGACTTGGAAGTCTACGAGACAGACTTGGGAGTCCTTGAGATGGGGAGAACATTTAAAAAAAACTTTGGAAACCTTACAGTTCTTGCAAACATTGCAAAGTCCTTTGGGGACCTGGAGAACCTTGATGACCTTGAGAATCTTGAACCCTTAAGCTGGGATGTTTAGACCCTGGAAAAACCTTGAAAACATGAAACTCAAAACCTAGGGAGGGATCCTGGGATGATCTTGTTCACAATATTTTAGTCTTCTCTATTTTTCCAGAGGCAATTAGGACACGGAAGGTTGTACTCTCAATTTTACAGACTGAGACAGCATAGAGAGGTTCTTCTTATCACTGAGTTCGCTGGCTCTCTGTAGATCTGTTTCATTTGTTACATGAAAGTTCAATCTTCTCAGTCAGTAACATAATTTTCATCAAGGTTAAATATAAAGTAGCTTATTCGTGAATGGGTTACTTTACTTGTTTGTTTGCACACTCTAGCCAGAGATCAGCTTTTGGAGCAGGACTCTTCAGGATTCCCAACTCAAATTACTGTTTGAGGACACACTTGTACACTGGAACATTTGCTACTGCTAACATCACTCATCAGAACAGATAGGTGGGAATTATGTATTGCAAAAGGTTGGTCCATCCCATTGCTGTTGTTGACACTTAAGCTTACTTCCGTGTCCTTCCGAACATTGATTTGACATTAACAAAGGTGTACCATTAATTGCAAGGCACAACATCAGGAGAGGGCAAGTTCTTCCAAAATTTGCACAATTGACTTGAATGTTGAATCAAATTAATTTTATCGATATGCTTGCTTGAAGTGCTCAATTATTATGCAGACCTGAGTCACGGGACACTGAAGCTTGGAACCTGGGTACTATTGACTTGAAAAGCTCAAAACAGAGATGCAGAATATAGACTAGAAAAGCTCAGGATGTAGACTTGAAAGACTCAGAAGGTGGACTTGAGAATAAATGGTGTCCTCACCTAAAGCTGACTGATGTCAAAATACTACTGTCAACCTCTGCTGGGTCCATTTCTTGGTAGGGTACTTCTGTTTCAATGTGCAATAATGGAACCCAGATGTGGAGGAAAGACAGACCCTGATGTGCAGATGATGACAAGCATATTCATAATAATTATGAAAGAACATTGGTAGCTTGGCCGAGCGACACAGAGAGAAGTAGCATGTAATCCTGTGATTAGCTCTAATCTGGCATCTGCTTAAATAATAAAAGAAAATCAGAATCTCCAAGCCTATCAAAATAAACTTAATAAGCTTAATCAGAAAGCACCAGGAGACCACATTACAAAGAGTGAGTTGCTCGAGGAAAACACAAGGAACTCTAAATGATTAATGACTCTATTGTAACATAAGAAATAGGAGCAGGAATAGGCTAACTGGCCCATCGAGCTTGCTCCACCATTCAATAAGATCACGGCTGATCCGACCATAGACTCATCTCCACCTATCTGCCTTTTCGCCATAACCCTTTCCCCGTAGCCCTTTTACAACGCAAAAAAACTATCTAACCTTGTCTTAAATATATTTACTGAGGTAGCCTCTACTGCTTCATTGGGCAGAGAATTCCACCCACTTACCTCTCTTTGGGAAAAGCAGTTCCTCATCTCCATCCTAAATCTACTCCCCCAAATCTTCAGGCTATATCCCCTAGTTCTAGTCTTACCTATCAGTGGAAACAACTTTCCTGCCTTTATCTTATCTATCCCTTCCATAATTTTATGTTTCTAGAAGATCTCCTCTCATTCTTCTGAATTCTAGCGAGTACAGTCCCTGGCAACTCGATCTCTTCTCACAGCCTAACCCCCTCATCTCTGGAATCAACCTGGTGAACCTCCTCTGCACTGCCTGCAAAGCGAGTATATCCTTCCTCAAGTAAGGAGACCAGAACTGCACACAGTACTGTACTCCAGGGGTCCCCAACCTTTTTTGCACTGCGGACCGGTTTAATATTGACAATATTCTTGCGAACCGGCTGACTTGTGGGGGGGGGGGGTGTGGGGCGGGTAGCGTTACCAACGAACAAGAGTAGCAGCCAAATGCGTTGTTTACCCCAAAGACTACAATACTACAATGACCATGAAGCCTTGCATGGGCACCAATGTGCATGCGCGTCATGACCTGCCGATTCCTCCGCCCCCACCCCCGCTCCCCCCAAGCAAATCCATCTTGGCGATTCTGTTCGTGGGGGTGGGTGTTAATCACTACCGGAATATAGGTGATAAGTGGGTAATACACTCAATTTTGTTTCTAAAAGGGTTTATCTAACAAATTTAATATTAAACACACAGCGCATATTTTCCTCGCATGGATATAATGATAAGTCAATTATCAGGGGAGCTTGAAGTGTTGAACGAACTTTCAGTAGAAGTGGCAGAGGCAGGTTCGATATCATTTAAAGAAAAATTGGATAGGTATATGGACAGGAAAGGAATGGAGGGTTATGGGCTGAGTGCAGGTCGGTGGGACTAGGTGAGAGTAGCGTTCGGCACGGACTAGAAGGGCAGAGATGGCCTGTTTCCGTGCTGTAATTGTTATATAGGTCACTTATAAGTCAATAGCATCATAACATTTTAAGTAATATTTGGATATTAAATGCACAGCACATATTTTCCCCGTATGAATATATAAAATCATTGCAACACACCAATATCGTTGAATCAGTGGGAGCCCTGGGCTTGTTTCCCTGCAACAACACCGTCCTATCGAGGGGTGATGGGAGACGTCGATACTCGAAGGGGGTTCCTGATGTCCAGTCTATTCCGCAGTTTAGTTTTCGTTGCATTCATTGCAGAAAACTCCGCTTCGCAGAAAAATGTTGGAAATGGAAGCAACGTTTTCAGTGCTTTCATGGCTATCTCAGGATATTCAGCCTTGACTTTGATCCAAAATGCCGACAGAGATGTTATGTCAAACATACTTTTCAGCCCGTCGTCATTTGCAAGCTTGAGGAGTTGATCGCCTTCCCGCCCTGACACGGATGATGTGTGGGTCATGACCTCACATGCGTAATGGCTGATCAGTGGCCATGATAAGGAATGAGGAAAGGTGCAGCTGACCAAATCATATCGCTTCCTCGCGGCCCGGTACCGGTCCGCGGCCCGGTGGTTGGGGACCGCTGCTGTACTCCATGTGCGGCCTCACCTGTACCCTGTACAGTTGCAGCATAACCTCCCTGCTCTTAAATTCAATCCCTCTAGCAATTAAGGCTAAAATCCCATTTGCCTTCTTGATAGCCTTTAAACAACAATTAACCAATTCAGGTGCTCTAAAAATCTCAAAGTCCAATGCTCTCTGGTGCCTCATACAGGCCCAAAGAGCTCATTACATTATGAAAGGAAAATTATGTTTAATAACTTACTGATGTTTTGAAGATTAAACTGGCAAGAAAGAAAAGGGGGAAATTGATGAATGCAGTGTATTGTGATTTTAAGTAGGCCATTGATAATATTCCACATGTGCAAAGTGAAAGCATATGGGATCAGTGGAACTATATAGGCAGAGACTGTAAGATGGTTGACAAGCAGTAAATAAAAACTAGGAATAAATGGATATTTCATAGGGTTTGCAGAGGTGGGATATGGTAAGGAACAGTGCTTAGCTTCAGCTAAGCTTTTGCATGCTTTGAAAGGGAGAATAACACTATGCCCTGTGTGAATCCTCACAGCATCTGGTGACCCTGTGATCGCTGCCTCAGAAACTGACGTCAGAAAAACCTGCAAGCGAGTGAATCCTTATAAGCAGTCAAGCCCCATTTGTGCACCTGACAGGGTACAGAAAATCTCTGCAGACTGACTGGCTAGAATATTCAAGGGCATCTTCAACCTCACAGCTGCAGTCAGAGATTCCTCCTATGTTTTGTAACTTCATAACGTAAAAATAATTGAAAGGAAAACACGGAGCCGGGAGTAATGTGTGTCCTCTAGTTTCACTTTACGTTTAGTGAGGCACACACATATGATGCAGTGGCATTATGACATATATCATGACAGTGTGCGAGGCTGTAGTGGAGGCTATTGGGAAAACTTCTGGCCAGTTTGTAGCTGTATTCACTACTACCAAGAAATTTGAGTCCATGAATGGTCTGGCAAAATCCATATGGATCCTCTGCCAGGGCATTGCAGACCATTCCCAGGGATGGAAAGGCACTGCTCTTTGCATCTTCTGGACGGGTTGGCATCCTGAAAAGTGCAAGGCAAGCTGCTCGATCTGCTGATTTATCCCGAGCACTAGACAAAGCTTTGAGACAATACTTCCATTTTGACTGCGCCCAGGTGACCAGCATGTAGCTCCTCTAATACTTTACCTCTCAGCTTGGATGGTGTAACAACCCTCAATCCCCTCATAAAGCAACCGCCATCAAGGGCAAGTTCATCCCAGAGCTAGCAAAGATGGGGAATTGGAATTTCTGCTGCACATTCCAGCCATCTTGAGTGGCCATGTAGACCTGAGACAGTGTGGGGTCTTTTCTGGTTTCCCTTTGGATCACCACTGCCATAACTGAAGACTCCTAATTTGCATCAGGGAGAATACATCAAGAGGAGTGTTCTCTTTTGTAAATTTTTCAGTTATTCCCTTTATCAAGGGTAAAGGGGACAATCCATCAGCATTTCCAGGATTAATTATCCTCTTGAATTCAATCTTGTAATTGTCATTTCTAAGGAACAGAGCCTATCTCTGCATTCATGCTGCTTCTGTGGATGCTCAGTAACGAGGGTAAACTCTCTCCCATACAAGTACTACTTCAACGTTTTACACCCCAAACCAGACTCAAGGCCTCTGTGTCAAACTGTGCGTAAGTTTTTGGGATTGTGAATTCACTTTATTTTTTAAATCTTTTTTACTAATATATAATCTTCTACAGCTATAAAATGCAGAAATTCAATAAATTAGTATGTATATAATTAAAGCTGAAGAAAAAACTTATATATGCTAATGAAAAAAAATTATAAAAGGAAAAGAAGGAAAAAAAAGAACCCCACTAACTATAAAACAAAAAAAAGAAAAAAAACCATTAGGACCAACTCCTGGAGCAATATGTCTTACAATTATATATATATATATATATATATATAGAAGAAAAAGAAAACAACAACTGCCAAATCATATTTATATAACATAAAATTGGAAGGAAACCATGTAAATTGATTCAAATTAAATGATAATATTTAGCAAAAGAGCCCCACCTTCTCTCAAAAAAATTGGGGATCAGAAGTTCTACTTCTAATTTTTTCCAAACTAAGACATAACATTACTTGGGAAAACCATTGAGTTAGTGTAGGAACAGAGGTATCTTTCCACTTCAATAAAATAGCTCTTATTGCCAACAATGTAACGAATGCAATTACATGTTGGTTTGAAAATGAAATACCCTGAATGTGATGCGGAACTATTCCAAATAGAACAGTCAATGTATTAGGTTGTGAATTAATTTTCAAAGCTTTAGAAATTGTAGAAAATATAGATTTCCAAAATGATTTCAATGAGGGACATGACCAGAACATACGTGACAAAGTAGCTACTTCATTTTTGCATCTATCGTAATAATTATCTATATTAGGAAATATTTTGGATAGCCTCTAATTTGTTAAATAATAGCGGTGAACAATTTTAAACTGAATTAAACAATGATTGGCACATATCGAAGAAGAATTAACCATTTTCAGAACTCGCGACCAATCTTCATTAACAAAAGTCATATTAAGTTCTCTCTCCCAATCTTGTTTAATCTTTAGTGAGAGGTTATCTTTTTGTAATAAAAATAAATTATAAATTCTACCAATGGAGCCTCTCACTAAGGGATTCATATTCAAAATGATGTCCAACAAATCAGATTCTTGCATATATGGAAATGTAGAAACATATTTTTGTAAAAAAAATGTCTAACCTGTAAATATTGCAAGTGTGTGCGAGAGAGAGAATATTTAATAATTAACTCTTCAGAAGACATCAATTGACCATCACTAAATAAATCTGCAAAAGAACATATCCCCTTATTTCTCTATAAAATAAAGATGGGATCAGTAATTGAAGGTTTAAATAGCAAATTTCGAAATACAGGACTAGACAATTTAAATTGTTTAAAATTAAAGAAGTTGTGAAACTGAAACCAAATCCGTAAGGACTGTTTAATAACAGGGTAGAAATTTAAATGGGAAATTTTAGCAAGTTGTAAAGGTAATGGAGCTCCTAATAGCGAAGTTAAATAACATTGATTAATAGCTTTAAATTCCAAGTCAATCCAAGCTGGTGTTTGGTTTTTATCGAGCCAATATAACCAAAAACATAATTGTCGAATATTGACAGCCCAATAATACAATCTTAAATTAGGTAATGTGGGTCCACCATCTTTTTTAGATTTTTGTAAATGAAACTTATTAACTCTTGGTTTTTTATTATTCCAAATAAAGGACAAAATAGTAGAATCAATTTGATCAAAAGTTTTTCAGTTAGCAAGATAGATATATTTTGAAAAATATATAAAAATCTAGGTAAAATCATCATTTTCATTGCATGAATACGACCTGTTAAAGAAAGTGTAGGAGGATTCTATCTAGAAAATAATTGTTTCATAGGGTCCAGTAAAGAAACTACATTAGCTTTATATAGATCTTTATTTTTTTTGTAATGATAATACCCAAATATTTAAAAGAATTCACAATTCTAAATGGAATATCCTTATATATAAAAACAGGAACATTTAAAGGGAACAATTCACTTTGATTTAAATTAAGTTTATATCCTGAAAATTTTCCAAAATCATTTAATAATTCCAAAAGATTAGGAATAGATTCTTCAGGATTCAAGATATAAATCAAAAGATCATCTGCATAAAGAGAAATCTTATGTATGGTCCCATTTATAGAAATACCGTGAATATTTTTCTTTTCACGAATTGTTATAGCCAAAGGCTCCGGTGCAAGATTAAATAATAAAGGACTTAACGGACACCCTTGTCGAGTACCTCGTGAAAGTAAAAAAAAAGGGAGACCTAAGATTATTAGTAATAACGGTAGCGATAGGGTTCTTATAGATCATTTGAATCCACTTATTAAAATTATTACCAAAGCCAAATCTCTCTAATACATTAAACAAATAAGTCCGTTCAACTCTGTCAAATGCCTTTTCTGCATCCAGAGAAATAACACATTGGGGTGTTTTGGATAATGGTGAATATATAATATTTATCAATCTCCAAACATTAGAAAAAGAGTAATGGCCTTTAATAAAGCCTGTTTGATTCATAGAGATAATTTTAGATAAAATGTTTTCCAAACGGTTAGCCATTACCTTGGAAAGAATTTTAGCATCCACATTTAATAACAAAATAGGTCTATAAGATGAGAATTCAGTAGGATCTTTGTCTTTCTTAAGGATTAAAGAAACAGAAGCTTCATAAAAAGAGGGTAAATTACCTTTCTCAAAAGATTCATGAAATATTTCCAAAAGGTATGGAGAACTTAATTTTTCAAATTTTTTGTAAAAACCTACTGAATAACCATCGAGTCCAGGCGCTTTATCTGATTGCATTGACCATATAGCTTTCTGAATTTCATGCTCAACAATTGGAGCATCAAGGATCTGTTGATCTTCAGCAATAATTTCAGGAAATTTAATCTTATATAAAAAAAGCTTTCATTTTAGAGAAATCTGCTGCAAACTGAGATTTATAAAGATCAAAATAAAAATTCTGAAAGATATTATTAATATCTTCATAATTATTTACTATATCTCCATTATCTTTACAAATCTTTAAAATTTGTCTTAGCTTTAGCAGCCCTTAACTGGGAAGATCATAGCCTATTATTTTTATCCCCAACAATATTAAACTAACTTTTTAATTTAAGCAAATATCCTTCAATAGGATAAGTTAATAATAAATTATATTGTGATTGTAGTTCCACTCTTCTTTTAAACAATTCAACGTTTGGAAGGATTGCGTTGATATTATCTATTCTTTAATTTGTTTAGCAATTTTATCTAATTCTATTCTTGTCTGTTTCTTCAACTTAGCTAAATAAGAAATAATCTGACTATGTAAATAAGCTTTTAACGTATCCCAAATTACTAACTTTGAGATGTTTCATGTATTATTAAAGAGAAAAAACTCTTTTATCTGAGTTTCAATAAACTCAACAAAATCTGAACTTTATTACAAATATTCTGGAAAATACCAAGGTGGTCTTGTAGAAACATCATCTTTCAAATCAAATATTAAATTTAAAGGAGAGTGACCAGAAATAACAATTGCATCATATTCACATTTCTGAACGTTAAGTAAAAGTCGAGGGTTGGCTATAAAATAGTCGATTCTTGAATATTTATTATGAACATGTGAAAAAAAGGAATATTCCCTATCAGTATGATGCATATGTCTCCAGACTTCAATTAAACCATAATCAATTAAAGAAAAATTAATAAGTGATGCAGAATGATTAGGGAGTTGATGTCTAGATGATGATTTATCTAACAAGGGATTTAAGCAAATATTAAATTCTCCTCCCATTAATAACATATTCATTTAAATTAAGTAATAGAGGAAAAATATCTTTAAAAAATGAAGGATCACCAATATTTGGTCCATATATATTAACCAAAACCATTTTCTTATTGTAAGTTGTTCCTTTAACAATCAAAAATCTACCGTTAATATCAGATATAATATCTTCCTGATTAAAGGGAATATTGGAATCAATAAAAATGGAAACACCCCTAATTTTATTTTGAGAGTTTGCATGAATCTGAGGATCCTTCCAAAATTTAAAAAATCGATTGTTATCACATAACCTGACATGTGTCTCTGTACAAAGATTATATCAGGTTGGAATCGATTAATAATTTAAAACGTTTTCTTACGTTTAATAGGATGATTCCAACCATGGACATTCCAATTTAAAACATTTAACTGTTTAACTAACATAATGAAACTTTATATCTAAAGAAAACAATTAAACACATGTCAGGATAAAGAAATTTTGAATGGCAGTGATAAACAACAATGATAACAATTTGTGTACACTCCAGAATTCCATAATGGGAATAAAAGACAGAAATTAAAAAAGAAAAAAACCCACCCAACCTACAAAGCCCAGAAATAAGTCGATATTAATCGACGCATCCCCAAGAAATGCATAGAAGCAATTCTGAAGTCCACCTGCCTAAGTAAAAGGTAAAAATAAAAAAAAAGTAATCTGTCTCCTTCTCCCAGGTATACGACTCATTACAGTCAACATACAACCCATTACAATTAAATTAGAAAAAGCAGTTAACAGAAACGGCCTTCAATTTAGAAAGTAACCTTCATAACATTAGATAAGAAAAAAAAACACTTCCAAAACAAATTCTTGAAATACTTGTACAGAAGAGAAAACATCGCCATCTTTAAAATTTTTACATCTATCTATAAAATGTAAAAAAAAATGAATAGTAGTTAAAAGTTCTTAACAAAGCAATACAAAGCAAAAAAAAACAATTAATTCATATATGTAGCAAACAGAGAGAAGTTCTAAGTGGTTTTAAATTTCTACAGTCTTCCAAACATCCCATAAAATATCTTCTAAAGTTAAAACCGTCCAAACCAGTCTATCTCAAAGATAAAGGTACTTTTTAATAGCAAGACTTTCTGTACTTATCAATTCTTCCGATCTCATCATTCCTTATATCACAAAACGATTGAATAATTGTAAGTCTTTCAAACTTCAGGCTTCGGACTCATCCGAGAGAGAATTAATAAAATGCACTGCATCGGCTGGATCCTCAAAGATACAAACCCCAGAGTCTTTAACGAAAAGCTTTAATTTAGCTGGATAAAGAAGGGAGGGATACATCTGTTTTTGAAAGGCCATTCGCATTGCGGCCGCAAATCCAGAACATTGCTGAACAACTTCACGTGGAAAATCTTGAAAGAAACGAATCTCAGAGCCTTGAAATTTAAACAGTTATTTTTTTTTGCCAGTTTAATAATACTGTCTTTGTCTCAAATACGGAGGAAATGCACAATAACATGTCTGTTTTCACCTTGTCTCGGAGTTCCAATCCTGTGGGCTATTTTGATGTCGGGCAATTGTGAAAATGCCTCAGGAAATAGAGTTTGAAACATTTTAGTGAAATAGTCCAGTATATCGGCAGATTCTGATTGCTCTTTCAATCCAACAATTCGAATATTATAACGACGAGAACAAGCTTCCAAATCAACAATCCGACGTTGTGCTTTTTCCAAACGAGAGGAAATATCAGACGCATTACGAATTACTTCTTTAAGATCCAAGCTCAAAGAATCAATTGTTTCCTCCAAAGGAAGAAAACTTTCTGTTAGGTGAGTTAATTCAGCGGCGATAGAGCTCATTTGAATCTCTAATCTATTAACCCAGGCTGGCTTTTCAGAAGCTTCATCAGTTTTTTTAGATTTACCATTACCTGTATCGGGAAATTTTTTAGTGCTTCTCAAGGTAGCCATAGTTATAATTATCACTTTAAAAGATCCGACTGAATAAAGTTAAAATTTCAAAGTTATAGTCGGGAAAGGGAGAAATTAAAGGCAGACAGAAAGACACTGTGTCTGACATGTCCACAGGTGGAAGGCGGAGTTCCGGGATTGTGAACATGACAGCACAGGCAAGCTTCACTGAATGATGTGTATCATAATGTGTTTAACATTACCACTTTTGTCATTAGGAAAACTATTTCATGCTGCTTTGTCCATTGACATTGATTTTTCATTGGAAAACTTGAATATACCAAGAGTAAAATAGTGTTCAATGCCATCCTTGTTTTTTCAAACTGCAGCTTGACTTTTTATCTTTTTCTCTTCCCTGTGCAGTCCATTTATTTTTGTCTGACCAGCATGTTCTTTGTGTATATCCTACTTGCATTTTCTGCGTCTCACCTTTAAACCTGAATTGGTCTGGTGTATGTGAGCCCCTGCCTCAATGGTAACGTAATTTGTTCAGTCAGGCAGCTATCTGTTTAGAAGATGCAATTTTGTTCACGTTCGCTTTCACACCTGACTGCAACCCAATTGCATCTCTGTCTGCTGTTTTCATTGATACAGCAATTTCAACTGTTCTTTTAAATGTGAGTTGTACTTCAGTTAGGGGCTGTTTTTGAATGATTTCTTGTAAGGTTCCACAAAGTTAACAATCTCTCAGTGCATCATTAAGCCCAAGACTTAACTGACAATGCTCAGACAATTTCATCAATTCAGTCAAGTAAGCTGAAATGGACTCCCCTTCCTTTTGATTTTGCTACCTAAAGAGTTCTGCAATCAGAAATAGTTTTGGTTCTATATGTTCCACATTACGTTTATGATATTAGCAGGATACCAGCCGTTTCAGCTGGTTTGGTTGGAGCAGTTAAACTGCTAAGCAATCTGTATGTTTTTCCATCAAATGCACTCAGCAAAACTGGCACTCACTTTTCATTGACTGTTTCATTTCCCTTAAATTACTGCTCAGTTCAATTATATCCAATATCTAGTTATCTTTCTTGCAAATGAGTGCATTGCCAGCCTTTTCTGCTCTTCTTTTAAATTTATGATTATTATCACCCTGTACTCACTGTTTACAACCCCATGAATTCATCTGTTCTTTACCTTCTTTGGCTGTCTTCACTGTCTTTCTCTTCCCCTTGTGAAGAAACAAGCGTGTTGCACTTTTTTTTTAAAAACAGGCATCTTGCTGCACTTTTTAAATTCAAACATCACACAGCGCTTTAAAAGACAGGTTATTGTCTCTGGTTCATTTAAAGCTTCCCTGTTGCCACCAAAACATAAAACAATTGAGAGAAAAACAGAGCTGGGGATAATGTGCGTACTTTAGTTTTGTCTTTACTTTAGCGAGGCGCGCACTTATGATGTGTTGGTGTAATGACATACATCATTCACATACTTTTACATATAACCTGTAATGGATTATGCAAACAAACAAAATCCATGAAGGCACACCATGTACCATCTGCAGAAATATGAGATGGTACATCTGACTGGTTGCATCATGGCCAGGTAAGGAGGCTCCTATGGTCAAGAGTGCCTCGAGAAGGTGGCATCCATCATCAAAGGCACTCACCATCTCGGACATACCCTCTTCATATTACTAGCATCAGGGAGGAGTACAGACCCACACTCAACATTTTAAGAACAGAGCTTCCCCTTCAACAACAGAATGCTGACTGCTCTGTGAACCCCTGAATGTACCTTGTTATTCATTTTTGCACTATTTATTCATTTTTGTAACTTGTAGCCATTTTTATGCCTTGCACTGTACCACTGCCATGAAACAACAAATTTCTTGGCATAGATCAGTGATAATAAACTTGATTGCAAATCTGATTCGTCTCTGGAGAAAGAAAATAAGTGAAGCTCTCTGGTCAAAGACCATCAGTTTTGATGAAGCTCTGATGATGTTGCTTGACTTGCTGATGATTTCTTGTGTTAATTAACTTTCCTTTCAGATGTGTCTGAAGAACATTAGGAGATAGGCAATGACAAAAAAACATTCCTGAACATAAGGTTTTAGAGGTTATGAGAAGACTAACACAAGAATTTCTATAGATTCTATAAATCCAGGGCAACATGCACTTGGGAAGCAAAATGTGAGCAGATTCCTCCAAGTCTTTAACTACTGACAGCACAGTATAAGCAGATGAATTAATTTGAGTCTCAAACACATTATAATGAAGAATGTGAAGTCTCAGTCCAAGCAAACAAAAACATTGATGGAATCTGCACTAGAGATATAAAATAATTGTTTGAGCTCTGTCAACATTAATCTTCAGGAACTCATCCAGATCCTGATGTCAGAAAGCCTGTCAGATGGTACAATTACCACTCTGTAGGCACTGACAGAGACAGAGGTTAAATTGCCCTTTTCTTGATTGATGTCCAAAATTATCCTTTAGGTTGGGTACATCAAATGGATTGAAGATGACATTATTTATTCTCGTCTTAAATCTGCTTTATTAATTTGTGCTCTTTGATTTTTTTGGTCTTATTACCTGAGAAAGGATACAACCGTCATAGGAGTACAATGAACATTCAAACAACTGATTGCTGGATTGGAGGATGTAACTCCAAAACATAAAACTAATTGCAAGAAAAAGAAGGGAGCCCAGGAGAACTGATCTTAGTTTTGATATTACTTTAAGCGAGACGTATATGTATCGTGTATTGATGAGATGTTTGCTTGTTATTTAAACAAAGAATATTTAATCAAACAATATATTTACATTACTCAAATATTACTGAAGTATTAAATCCTCCCTGCTCAACTATAAACTCCAACTCAATATAGAATACATGTGTGTGTGTGTGTGTGTATACACAAAGATTAGAGATTCAATTGTTGTGGAGGATTTCCTCTTCTTGTGGGATAACCTCTTTCCTGACAGAGGTGGGGGTGGGGGTTACTCTTGGCAGGTGAGACTTGTGGCTGTGAAACAATCTCAGGTTCTCGAGCCTGCTCCGTGGTGGTTGTAGGAGTTGACTTGGGACTGCAGTGAGCAGTTCTGACAGCTCTAGACATCATTCTTCTGGACCTGTTGACATCTTGAACAGTGCATAGCGAGCTTCACTGGATTATGTGGATCATAATCTGTCAGTACAATGTCTGATATCACCACTTGCTTTACCATTTTGAAAGCCACATCACAGTACTTTGTTCATTGCCATTTCTTCCTGATCTGCAGTAATGAGTTCAAGGGGTGGCGTACAATAGCCAGGTTTGGCAGGAACCTGTATAGAGATTGACAAATCCTAAAAAGGACCACAACTGTGACATGTACTTTGGCCTTGGGGCATACAACACTACTTGAAATTTCTCAGCACACTTGTGTAATCCTTGTGTGCCAATGGTGTGACCACAGCAAGTGATGCTTAGTTTAAAGAATTCACATTTGTTGCATTATGCTCTAAGCCCTTAAATCTTCTAATCTTTTTAATATTGTCTTGCGATTTTGGAGATGTTTCCTGTAATCCTTACCATTAACAATGATGTCATCCATGTAACACCGAGTGCCTGAGTAGCCTTGCAACACCTGCCCTATGGCTTTCTGCTGGAGAATAAGTGTATATACTACTCCAAAAACAAGCTGATTATAACAATAAAGCCCTTTATGAGTGTTTATGGTAAGAAACACTTTGGACTCTTCTTCCTTCTCCATCTGTGGGCAGCCCACAGCCAAGTCCACTTTGCTGAAGTGTTTCCCTCTGGGAAGGTTTGCACAGATATCATCTATGCTAGGCAAAGGGTATTGGTTTACTTCCTGTACTAGGTTGATGGTGATCTTGAATTCGCCACAGACTCTGACAGACCTATTCTCCTTGGCTACCAGGACCGTTAGTGTTGCCCATGGGCTCCACTGAAGCTGAAAGAATTCCTTCAACTTCTATGCGATCTAGCTTGCAGGCTACTTTATCATGGATGGTATAAGGAACTGGATGGGCTTTGTAAAACTTTGGTGTGGCTTTTTCATTTAATACTTTTTTACCCTTGATAAGTTTGAGTGTTCCAATGCCATCCCTGAACACGGCAATGGCATCATCCAGTACCTTCATTAATTCACTTGCAGCTGACTTTTTTGCAGGGATGTAACATGCAAATAGTGGATGGATCTCCAATCAAGTTGTAGTTATCTCAACCACACATGCCCCCACCATGCTGGCCCTCCTGCTTTTACCACATACAAACCTGATGTGGCTTGTTGGTTGTTGCATTTTACTATTACGGATATCATTCCCACATGACTTATTTTTTCTCCAGTATAAGTTCTTAGTTTGGATATCTGTGGGCTTCAGTTTAGTATCTTTGAAATACCATTCAATCTCTTTTTGTGGGATGACTGAAACAGCCAAGCCAGTGTCCAATTCCATTTTAATTATTGCTATTCACTACTTCTGATGCAAGCCATATTGCTTGCCTATTGTTAGTTTTCACAATATAAATCTCAAGGCTACCCAGTCCTGTGACACTCACATCATTATCACTTTTTCCATCAACAGCATACAGAAAAGGACTCTTTTCCATTGATCTGGTGTATGTGAGCCCCTGCCACAATGTTAAGACAATTTGTTCAGCCAGGCCAGTTTCTGTTTTGCAACTTAGTTCACGCTCACTTTCATTCCTGACTGCAACTCAATTGCGTCTCTGCTGTTTCCATTGATACAGTTATTTCAATTGCTCATTTAAATGCAAGTTGCATCAGTTAGGTGCCGTTTTTGAATGCCAATTTGTAAGATTCCACGAACTAAACAATCACTCAGTGCATCATTAAGCCCATTACTGAAGTGACAATGCTCAATCTCTTCAATTCACTTATGCTGAAATGGATTCCCTTTCATTTTCATTCTGCTTATGAGACCTAAAGTGTTCTACAATTAATAATGGGTTCTAAATGTTTGTGCATGATATCTGCAAAACTCATTTCAGCTGGATTCATTGAAGCAATTAGACTTCTAAACAAACTGTATGCTTATATTCAATGTACTCAGCAAAACTAGCACTCGCTTTTCAGTGGTTACTTTCTTTGTTTCAAAATACTAGTCAATTTACTCAGTATACAACACCCAATTATCTCTTGTGCAATCGAAAGCATCAATCTTTCTAATGTAGCACACCATTTCTGTTTTTTTTAAATTTATGATTATTATCACCCAATTCTCATTGTGTATGAACCTGTGAATTTGTCTGTTTCCTGCTTTATTTTAACAGGATCATCTCTCCCTTGCAAAGAAGGGGTGCTGTTCTCTTTTTTTAAACAGACATCTCACTGTGCTTCAACAGATAGGCAGTCATCTCAGGTTTGTTTCAAACTTCCTCAATGCCACTGTTATGTTTTGTAACTCTAGAACATTAAACTAATTGCAAGGAAAAGATGGGAGCCCCGGAGAAAGGCCCAATTGTTTATTCACCTCCATAGATGCTGCCTGACCTGCTGAGTTCCTCCAGAATTGTGTGTATATTGTTTAGTTTTATTTGTACTTTAAGTGAGATGCGGACTTACCGTGCCTTGCCGTGGTAACTTATGCCATTCATGTGCTTTGTGCAAATAACCATAATGAATTATTTAAACAGTGCTTTATCAAACAATATTTATAATATTTCTCAATCATTGCTGAAATATTAAATACACAACACAGGCACTGTCTTTTAAATAGATATTAGGTTAACATTATTCATTAGATTAAGAAGAAGAGATATCTAATTAAAACATACATAAGTATGACAAGGCTTGATAGACTGGATAGGAAGAATGTTTCCCCTAACTGAGGAGTGAAGAACCAGGGGTCATGGTCTCAGGATACAGAAGACGTGGATGTCCAAAATTCAAATTACATGAGAAAAGGAGAAATGTTAGAAAAATGAATGCTCCAAGATCTGAAACCACCATCTTCCACTGCTTAGACGCCAATGGATTCCAACCCAGAATCCTAAAGAAAGGAAATTACAGATTTTTTTGGCCTTAATCTTCCAAGATTCATAGTATTCAACAAATGCCAATAGCATAACTGAATATTTTGCTTCTGTATTATGTGAAAAACAGAAGCAAGATATTTTGGAACCAGCAATAGTTTTCCACTGCAAATTTACAAACTCTGAACTTGTTTGCAGTTTTTCTGATGCATCGGTTTCCACTGCACATCACTGCAGGAAGCCAGAGTGAAAGAATAGTCAGAACATTTTAGTGACATTATGAAAAGGTCATCTGAAGAAAAGCTGATAATCAAACAGCAGGTTAAAAAAATGTTGCAAAAAAAACCTTGTAAAGTTCTAATGACCTCAGAAAGGAAGTGGATCTATTTCCTTTTAAGGAAAGTGTTAATATCATTGAAAGGTCTGCGTCTGAAAAAATTAGACTGTTGAAATAGTCCAGGTGTGACTTCATAAGGATCACAGGCATAAGAGATAATCATGAAATAATTCAATGGACATTTATTAGATATATAGCTGAAAGGTCAGGAGCTGTGGCTAAATGATAGATAGAGGGACAGACAGCAGATTCTATGGCCACAAAAGAGACACCAGGATTGTGTGTTGTCTCCTGGGTGCTAGGGTCCAGGATGTATAGGAGCGGCTGAAAGATATTCTCAAGGAGGAGGGAGAACAGCCAGAGGTTGTGGTGCATATTAACACCAATAACATAGGCAAAAAAGGGGAAGAGATCCTACGCAGTGAGTGTATACAGTTAGGAAAAAGGCTGAAGGGAAGAACGTCCAAGTTAGTAATCTCTGGATTACTCCCTGTGCCATGGGGTAGTGCAGGTCAGAGTGGAATAGTAGCACAGATGAATGAATGGCTGAGGAGATGGCGCAGGGGGCAGGGTTTCAAGTTCTTAGATTATTGGATCCTTTTCTGGGAAATGGGTGACATGTACAAGAGGGAAAGGTTGCACTTGAACTGCAGAGGAACCTATATCCTGGGCAGGAGGTTTGCTAATGTTACTTGGGCAGCCTTAAACTAGTTCTACAGGGGGTTTGAACCAGAGCCCCAGTTCAGTATGTGAAGGATCAGACAAGAAGGTAAATGTCTAGGGAAGTATGGAAAGGCAAAAATCGAATTAATGTGTATGATGGGACAGATAGTTTGAAGTGTATGCATTTTAATGCTAGGTGTATTGTGGGTAAAGGTAATGAGCATAGATCAGTACATGGAACTACAATGTTGTAGACTCGGTTGAGAGAGGGGCAGGAATGGATGATTAGTGTACCAGGTTTTGAAATTTTAGAAAAGATAAAAAAAGGAGGGGAGTTGCACTACTAATCTCACCGTACTTCTTCAGGTGCCTTGCCATTCAGCATGGGCAATCCATTACGGTCCCTGACCCTCCGAATTGTAGTTGTTGCCTCCCCTGTTTCTAACCATGATGTTATTCCATCTATCATTTTCATTGTCTGTCTGCCTCTGCTTCTTTTTCCTTCCAGTTTTCCAGTTGTAACTAAATGTTCTAATGTCTCTCTTCACATGATGTGTACTACAGACCCCCAAATACCCACTGGAACACTAAGGAACAGATATGTAAACAGATTAAGGGAACGTGTAAGAATAATAGGATTATTGACATGGGGGATTTCAACTTCCCTTTTATAAACTGGGTCCTTCCTAGCGCAAGGGGTTTAGATGGGGCAGAATTTAAGTGTATCCAGGGGGGTTTCCTTAAATCAATATGTGGACAGTCCAATGAAGGGAGGATCTGTACTGGACCCGAAGTTGGAAAATGAGCCTGGCCAAGTGATTGACCTTTCAGTGGGTGAGCAGTTATGAAACAGTGAGGAAACTCATTAACTTTCAAGATAGCTTAAGATAAGGATAGGTTTCGTCCATATGGGAGTCTTAAGTTGGAGTAGGGCAAATCACAGCAGCATTATGCAGGAACTAAGAAGAGTTAATTGGGAACACTTTTTCTGGCAAGTCCACATCAGACATGTGAAGAGTGTTTAAGGATCAATTGCACAGAGTACAAAAAAGGGAAGTTCCTGTAGAAGGAAGGACAGGGATGGAAAGATAAGGGAATCTTGGATGTCCAGAGGTGATGAATTTAGACAAGAAGAAAAAGGATAAGTGTGTAAAACTTTGGTGGAGCTTATGAGGATTATAAAGAAACCAGAAAAGAACCAAAAAAAAAAAAGGATTTAGGAAAGCCAGGAGGGCCATGAAAAGTCCCTGACAAGAGGGATTAATATGAATACCAAGCCATTCTATACACACATCAAGAGCAAGAGGATAACTAGGGAGAAGGTAGGACCACTTCAGGATAAAGAAGGAAACATTTGCTTGGACACAGAATGTAAGTATTTGGCTTCAATGAGTATTTTACTTCAGTATTTACAAAGGAAAAGGACATGGAGAACCAGGAAATCAGTGCTGAGTGCATAAGTAATGTTAGACTGTTGAGAGGTCAAGGACGAGGAAGTGTTGGTTCTCCTAATGAGTACTGTGGTGAACAAGTCCCCAGGGCCTGATGAGATTTACCCCAGGTTATTAAATGAAGCAAGAGACGAGATTGCTGGGGCCCTGACCAGTATCTTCGTGTCCTGTCTAGGCACAGGTGAGGTCCTGGAGGAGCATCTGGACACTCATGACCTGGTTATGGAGAGCCAGCATGGCTTTGTGCATGCCAGATCATGTCTTACCAACCGGATTGAGTATTTTGACAGGGAGACGGGGGTGACTGATGAAGTTAGAGCAGTGGGTCATCTACACGGATTTTAGAAAGGCACTTGACAAAGATTCCTTAGGGGATGCAGGGGGTCCGTGGCAAATTGGCTGTTTGGATTCAGAGCTGGCTTGCGCATAGAAGACAGAGAGTCGTGGTTGAAGGGACTTATTTGAGCTGGAGGTCTGTAATTAGTGGTTTTCCACAGGGATCTGTGCTGGGACCTCTGCTGTTTGTGACATACAGTACCTATAAAAAGTATTCACCTCACCTTAGGTGTTTTCATGTTTTACTGTTTTGCAACAATAAGTCACAGTGGATTTAGTTTGGCTTTTTTGACACTGATCAACAGAAAGATACTTTGTCCTGTCAAAGTTAAAAATTAATTTCTACAAATTGGTCTATATTTGTTGCAATTAATAAACACAAGATAATTGATTGCATAATTACTCACCCTCTTCACATCAGTATTTAGTAGCTGCACCTTTGGCAGCAATTACAGCCTTGAGTCTGTGTGCATAGGTCTCTATCAGTTTAGCACATCCAGATACTGCAATTTTTCCCCATTCTTCTTTACAAAACTACTCAAGCTCTGTTGGATTGCATGGGGATCATGGGTGAAAAGCCCTTTTTAAGCCTAGCCACAAATTCACAATTGGATTGAGGTCTGGACTCTGACCTGGCCACTCCAGGACATTAACTTTGTTGTCTTTAGGCCATTTCTGTGCAGCTTTGGCTTTATGCTTGGGGTCGTTGACTTGCTGGAAACAAATCTTCTCCCAAGTCACAGTTCCCTTGCTGACTGCATCAGGTTTTCCTCCAGGATTTTACCCTCTACCTTCTCGAGCCTTCTAGAGCCTGCTGCTGTGAAGCATCCCCACAGCATGATGCAGCCACCACCACGTTTCACATAGGGATGGTGTGTTTTTGATGATGTGCAGTGTTTAGTCATAGCATTTAGTCTGATGGTCAAAAAGCTCAATTTTGATTTCATCAGACCATAGAACCTTCTTCCAGCTGACCTCAGTCTCCATGTACCTCAGCAAACTCAAGCCGAGATTTCATGTGAGATCTTTTCCCCAACAGTGGCTTTCTCCTTGCCACTCTCCCATAAATCTGTGACTGGCAGAGCATCCAGATAACAGTTGTTGTATGTGCAGTCTCTCCCATCTCAGCTACTGAAGCTTGTAACTCCTCCAGAGTTTTCATAGGTTTCTTGGTGGCCTCTCTCACTCATCCCCTTCTTGCATAGTCACTCCATTTTTGAGAATAGCCTGCTCTTGGCAGATTTACAGCTGTCCTATTCTTTCTATTTCTTGGTTTCTTGATGATTGATTTAACTGTATCAAAGGGATATTCAGTGACTTTGAAATTTTCTTGTATCTGTCTCCTGACTTTTGCAGGATCCATATCCAGGGTATTGACTCACCAGCAGTTGGACCTTCCAGATACAGGTGTATTTTTACTACAATCAATTGAAACACCTTGACTGCACACAGGTGATCTCCATTTAACTAATTATGTTCTGAAACTAATTGGCTGCATTAGTGATGATTTGGTGTGTTATATTAAAGGGGGTGAATACTTATGCAATCAATTATTTTGTTTTATATTTGTAATTAATTTAGATCACTTTGTAGAGATTTATTTTCACTTTGACATGAAAGATATTCATCAGCATCAAAAAAGCCAAATTAAATTCACTGTGATTCAAAGTTACAAAACAATAAAACATGACATTTTCCAAGGGCGGTGAATACTTTTTATAGACACTTTATATAATGACCTGGATGAAAATATAGTTGGGTGTGTTCATAGGTTTGTGGATGAAACCAAGATTGGTGAAGTTGTGGATAGTGTAGAAGACTGGTAAAGAATACAGCACGATGTAGATCAGTTGCAGATATGGGCAAAGTTATAGCAGTTTAACCCAGTTAAATGTGAGATGTTGCAACTTGGTTGGGCAAATGCAAGGAGACAGTACACTGCACTGCTAAGGGAAAAATACTTAACAGTGTTGCTGAGCAGTGAGATCTTGGGGTCCAAGTTCATAGCTCCTTGAAAGTGGCTACACAGGTCGGTAGGGTGGTTAAGAAGGCTTATGGAATGCTTGCTTTTATTAGCCGAGGTATTCAGTTCAATAGTCAAGGGATTATGTTGCAACTTTATATAACTGTGTTTAGGCCAAATCTGGAGTATTGCATGCAGTTTGGGTCACTCTGCCGTAGGAAAGATGTTGATGCTTTGGAGAGGCTGCAGAAGAGGTTTACCTGGTTTAGAGGGCATGTACTATCACGAGAGTTTGGATAAACTTGAGTTGTTTTCTCTGCAGTGGCAGAGGCTGAGGGGAAACTGCTAGAGGGTGATAAGAATATGAGAGGCCAACCCATCATATGACTCTCAATGGAAAAACATTGAGGAGCGGATACTTTCCATCCCCATACAGGCAATTTTGGCTGATAACGACCTACAAAGTTACATAAATAATATTGACAACCTGTGGGTGAAATGGACTCTTAAAATATGGAAAGCTATTATAAAAGAATATAAACTAGAGAAAGACATTGCGATTTTTAAATGGTGTTCATATGACTTGGATTTTACGCCAAATAAATTGGATGCTAGATTTAAGGACTGGACAGCTAAAGGAATAACAGCTAATTGCAATATAATGAAAGAAGGGACACTGTTCAGTTTTGAAATGCTCGAAGAGAAACACTTATTAGAAAAAACAAGACTTTTACCGGTATTTACCAATGAGACAGTATATTAATAGAACGGTTAAAAACGTAACCAAGGCAAGTGCACGTCTGATAGAGCTGTTTAGAAAAGCATATAATTCAGACAACGGTAGTAAAATCATTTCAAGCGTGTATAATGGTTTGTCAAATCTTAAAGCACATTCAACTTCATACATTAAAACAAAATGGGAGAAGGAAGGAGGGATAATAATATCTGAGGAAGACTGGACAATGATATGGAGGTATCAATGGAAGCGTACCAGTTCACAGAAATGGAGGGAGTTCAGGTGGAAAAACTTGATAAGGTATTTTATTACACCCTCTCAGAAATCCCGTTATGATAATAACCCACCTGTTTGCTGGAGAAATTGTGGAAATCAAAATACAAACCATTATCATATTTTCTGGGAATGCCCCATTATCAAAGACTATTGGAGTGGGATACATAATGCCCTACAAGACATCTTTAAATGTGAGATACCCTTAGAGAGTAAGACCATATATTTTGGGTATATACCTCAAGGATGGTTGAAAAGAGATAAATATTTAATGAGTGTACTGCTGGTGGTTGGTAAAAAGACCCTTATCAGGAAATGGTTATCACAGGAGAACCAACTCTAAATGTATGGATGGAAATTACAATGGACATTTACAAAATGGAGAAGACAACAGCAACTGTTAATCATAAGTTGGAACAATTTGATTCATACTGGAAAGAATGGCTTAACTACGTAACACCTCATAGGCCTGGTTTTATTCTCACAGATCAGTGAATATGTTGTAAAAAAAAGATCACTCCCTACTAGGTACATAGTTTTCTTCTTTTGATTGTTCTTTCTTTCCTCTCCTTTCTATAAATATTATGTGGAGATTTGTGACAAATGTAATTATATGATATATATGTACAGTATCTGAAATACATCTTATGGAAATGTTTGATGATGAAATTCAATAAAAAATAAATTACAAAAAGAACCAAAAAAATATGAGAGGCATAGGTAGAGTGGACGGGGAGAATCCTCCCCCAGGGTAGTAATGTCTAATACCAGAGGGCATGCATTGAAGGTGAGTGGTGCTAGGTTCAAAGGGAATGTGAGAAGTAAATTGTTTACTTAGAGCATTGGATGCCTGGAATGTGCTGCATTTTATTCAGCATGTGAATGTGAGGAGGATGGGGGGATGTAGATAGGAGCGATTAGTTTTTTGGGGTTTTCTGATTTACTTTTTAGCTGGTTTGCAACAGCATTGCAGGCTGAGTGGCCTGTTCCTATACTGTACTGTTCTGTGTTCTATGTATATCACCAGTGCTGACAAAATGAAAAGTTTAAATATAATGGAAAGTCAATGACGCCAAGCTACTACTTTAAAATTTACAAAGAGAGGAGCACAGGAAGCTTCAAAGGTAAAAGAACCTGTATTTTTAATTTGATTTCATAACTCAACATTTATGTATAGCAGGAAATCGAATTTCAATAAAACAAGTCTGGTTCAGTTCGGGAATTTATCACGTGGATTGTGAAAGCTGAGAGTGCCACTGTTTATCTGATGAAATGAGGCACTGAGGGGCCCAGGCATGATAAGTAGTACCCATTGGTGTACACTGGTTCCTTAAGGTTGTTATAGTTGGGAGTGGTAGTGGGGACAAGCTCCCACTGCCTATTAAATGCTCCCAATAGCGTCAAATAGCCTCTGACAAACAAGTCCAACTCTTGGCCTTCACGTGTGGCTTAGCTACTAAGACTGGCGGAACCATTTCTACTGACAGGAGAAGGGGCCAAGGCAGTTATAGCCACTCATGGGGAAGGCTGTGGAAGTAAACTCCAAGGGATTAATCTGGAGCTGGAATCCCTAAGGCAGTCTTATGTTGAGTTCAATGCTGACTAGCAACTCCTGCAAAGCTGCTGGTGCCAAACCGTATCAGTCTCTGCCGTTCCTTGGGGCTCATCAAATGCATGGAAAAGGGGAGCTTGCTACAAGGATAACTGCTTGCTCTCCATATTGTACTGTCCTGGCTTGCATATCTAGACAGCTAGGACACAACATCGTGTTCAGCCCTGACTGACGGAGGCCTCATCCTCATCATCACAATCTAAGAAATGCTGAGAGTTCATCTACATTGACTGCAGAGAGAGTATATTCCATTCACCAAAGAAAGTCTTAAGAACATGAGGTCTACGTTACTGACCTAAACTCAGGCAGTCAAAAAGCTAAGTCTGGGAAACATAATCCTTACAGGTCCTCCAAAGTAAATCTATATTCCCCTCTCCTTCGATTGGCTTCTCACCCCTCTGAGCCTCAGTGCAATGGAACCTGAACCCACTCACATAGAGGAAGGTCCATTCAGCACTTTATGGTCATTATGTTCATTAAGTTCAGTTCCACATGTGATAGCTTACAGCAGTTGTGCCTCTTGAAAGTACTTGTACACTCCCTTCTTAATTGTTGTTTCTTTCCATGCCTTGTGTCACGTCCTTGCCATTTCCTTAGCGTTATTGCCTGTACTTTACAAGTCCGAGTTGCTAGCTCAAAGCTCAACCCAGAAGTTATGGAATGCATGCAGGGAGCCAGCCAGATTTGAAACTGGGGCCACTCACCTCAAAATCTAGTGTAGATGCTGCTACACCCCCTAGAAGTTGCCCTCTTTAAACACCTTCCAAAAAATCTCTGGACCCAGAAAATTAGGTGGCTTTAGGGGAAAAAAAATTGACAGAACCATTCTGAAGATTTGTTATTTATTGAGAAGTATTTGAGAGAATTAGAGAGTTGCTGGAGACTGCTGTGGAAGTGACAGACTTGAATCAGAATAATGTGACGTGTGTGTATGATTCAAGGATAAATTTGGAGATAATGAAAAGCTGGGGTAAAGAAAGCAGGGTGTAGTCTGGCCCATGGACTAGTTTCCTTAGGGTTATGTAAAATGCAAATTGGATTCTTAGTGCATGCATTTTGTGCGAAATGTTGGCATCTCTCTGTTACGTACTCTGTAACTGGGTTGCCAAACGAGCAGAAATGGACCACTTAGTTGGAGTCTGGATTACTGGAACTAAGAAAGTTTTATTAAAGAAATAAGTAACACAGTACTCTAATAGTAAGGATATAAATGCAACAGGTTAGCAATGATAAAACACACATATACACAGAACTAGGATAATAGGATCAATCAAGCTCTATCGCAGTCTAGGGGTAAAATGATCAGTCTCAAGTGACGCAGGGTTCAGTTCAGTTTAGTTCAGTTTGCAGTAATCGCTGTTGTGCCATTGAGGAGAGAGAGAGAGAGAGAGAGCGAATGATGATATTCAAATCGGATTCAAACAGACCTTTGATATTCCTTGCAGTTAGCTTTCGGGCGAGCCCTTTGTAATATCTTCTGAGGTCACCGACTGTGACCCCTCCGTTCCGGATACGATCGTTGTTCTGTGGTGAACCCGGCACCCAGGCAAGGGCAGACACACACACCAGGTTCCCGCCAATCGTACCTTTCCACCCTGTGTGTCTATGGTCGGTCCCACGACCAGACCTCCAAAACTCCCACCAACTTGTGGAGGGGGCACAACACACTTCTAGGGTCTTGTTATCTCGTGGTGTCGTGGTGTGTCGCTTGCCTTAGCGAACCTATTCCTTTTATCCCCCTGCTGGGGTATTGCCTGTCCATCAAACTTCAAACAGTTCAGGTTCAAAGCAACCGGTCTGACAATACTCAGAACTGTGTCTCTTTTCGTTAATCTCTCTCCTCTCTCTTATTAACATTTGGAATGTTTCTCTCTTTGTCTTTCTTATCAGCATCAATCTTCTGATAACTTGGTCTTTTGTCACATCTCCAAGAAACATCACATGTTTCTCCATGTAACTGTCTCTGTAGCTTCCAGAGTATTGTGAAAACAATGAAGATTCAATGCTCCAATCGGCTGAATCTGATTGGCTTTGATAACTGTACTCTAAAGCTGGACTCGTACATATCTGCAAAATTGTCATTTTCCCATCCATTGTATGACGGGGAGCCCACTGGAATAATTTGCTTTTGGTTGGACCTCATAAGGACTACCAGCAAAAGACACAATCATGAATTAACTCAATTGACATTTATTTTCTAAGTTAGGGATATAGCTGAAAGGCCAAGATCTGTGCTAAATGATATCACTAGTGCTGATAATATGAGAAGATTAAATTGAATGAAATATTGATGCTAAGCTATTGCTTTAAAACTTACAATGAAAGGAGCATGGGAAGCTTCAAAGGTAAAAAAAAATGTTTTCTTGAATCTGATTTCATAACTCAGCATTTATATACTGTATGCCATAAGGTGCTTAGAATCAGTACATGCTTAAAATTTATAGAGTTATAGAGTAATACCTCATGGAAATAGCCCATTGAGCCCAACTCATCCATGAATTCCATGGTAGCCAGCAAGCTTGATCAAGTTGCACATGTTTGGCCCATGTCCCTCTATGGTCCTTCTGTCCATACACTGATCCAAACATTTATTGAATGTTGTCACTATACCTGTCTCAGCCGCTTTCTTCGGACGAAGAATACACACAATGACCACTTTCTTAGGTACTCATTAATTTAAATATATAATGAGCCAATCATGTGGCAGCAACCTAATGCATAAAAGCATACAGATGTGGTCAAGACATTCAAAGCCAGCATCAGAATGTGGAGGAAGTGTGATCTAAGTGACTTTGACTATGGAATGAATGTTGATACCAGACGGGGTAATCAGAGTATCTCAGACACTGCTGATCTCCTGGGACTTTCACGCACTGCAGTCTCTAGAGCTTACAGAGAATGGTGAGATGAACAAAAAAAAAATCATCCAATGTGCAGCAGTTCTGTGGTTGAGAGTGCCTTGTTAATGCGAGGTCAGAGGAGAATGGCCAGACAGGTTCAAACTGACAGGAAGGTGACAGTAACACAGATAATCCCGTGTTACAACAGTGGTGTGCAGAAGAGCATCTCTGAAAGCACAACACATCAAACCTTGAGGTGGATGGGCTACAGCAGCAGAAGACCATGAGCATGCACTCAGGGGCCACCTTATTAGGTACATCCAGTACCTATTAATATGTATCTGTGAAGAATTCACCCCTCTGGTCCTTTTAATTTTGTTAACCTCTCACCTTAAAGCCATGCCATCTAGTTCTTAGTTCCCCCTCCCTACAAAAAAGACTCTGTATGTTCACCCTCTCCATGATTCTATACACCCCTGCAAGGTCACACCTAATCTCTAAAATCCTCTTCTGCCTAACCTCTTCCTACAACTCAGGCCTTTGACTCCTGACAGGCTCCTCAGAAATCCTGCACTTCCTCACTCTATTTCATTGAAGGGGGAAAATCTGTGAGGAGTTAAGGCAAGTTTTAGTTAATTTAGATTTCTTGTTTGATAATTTGAATATTTTTAATTAAAGAAAAAACTTGTATGGATTCAAAGAGATTATTATCGGAATGTTACTTTCATTATTTTTTAAATTTCTCGATGGTTTCAGATGATGTTAATTGATTGCGACAAATGACGGTATTGACAGAATGAATGAGGTTCCATTACTAGAGAAGTTTTTCTCTCCACCCATTGCCAGCATCCACAAGGTATTTTCTTTGTAAATAAAACTTGCCCAAGGGATGGAGCCAACTTCTCTTTGCAAGTTCCTGCTGTCAGATCTGCACTTTAGAGCAAACATTCTATCAAGGTTGGTGCCACGTGTGACCGCTTGCTGGGGATGTTATAGCATTTTAAATTAGTAGCAAGCTCCAAGATGCTTTGCTGCATAATGAAACAAAACTTGAGCAAAACAAATACACATGTGGACACAGCAGGGCAGAAGTGGCAGCTGGAAGCCAGGTGAATGTGATGGCTGCACTAGTCTAATTAACATCAGCGATAATCACCAATAACCAATAACGTGTCCTGGTTCAACTGCACAGGCATCATGACCAGAAAACTCAACCACACCTTTACCTCCTCAGGGGACTAAAGGGCTTTGTAATGTTCTTGTTGTGTCTTACCAATTTTTACAGATGCACCATAGAAAGTATCCTATCCAAAACACATCACAGAAATCAGCCTTCCTTCCATGGACTCTGTCTATATTCCCCAATGCCTCAGTAAAGCATTCTCTGTTTGCTCCCCTCCCTTCTGGCAGAAGATGCAAAAGCCTGAAAACTCATAACACCAGGCTCAAGAACAGCTTTACCCCACTATTAAACGGTCCCCAGTACATCACGATGGACTCTTGACCTTACCATCCATCTCGTTATGGCCTTGCATCTTCTTGTCATTCTCTGCACTGCACGTTCTCTGTAACTGTAACACTTTATTCTGCACTCTGCTATTGCTTTCCCTTGTGCTACCTCAGTGCATTGTTGTAATGAAATCACCCATATGGATGGCATGGGAAATAAAGTTTTTCATTGTAGCTTGCTACATGTGACAATAATAAAATACTTTACCAATTTATCAAATCACTGTTCTCTATCCCAGACAGCATCCCGGTAAATCTCCTCTACACCCCTCTCTGAAGCTTTCACATCCTTCCTATAATGAGGTGACGAGAATTGAGCAAATACTCCAACCATGTGATGTCCTGTTGGCCTCAGTGTTTCCTTTTTATTCCAAATTAGCCTCTTAAAATCCAAACCTGATGTTTACAAATAATTGGGCCTCTATTTAATCTGAGTTTTTAACCAATGTTAAAAAATACCAATGTGAAAAACATTTCGGATACCCTTACCTAAAACACTTCAGTGAAGCAGTTAGTTTTAAGTATTTACATTATAAAACATTTTAAATTAATTTACAGAATTTAGGCATCAGCAGCAAAGCCATGGCCTTGCCAGAGGAAATACTCCCACATCACTGTTTGAGGGAAAGTTTTAGTATCTGTACTCCTTAGAAACAAAGGAACAAAAATCTATTTTGTAATCAGGATGTAGTATAATTTAACCATATAAACATATAACAACTACAACATATAAAACAGGCCATCTCGGCACTTCTTGTCCATGCCGAACTCTTACTCTCACCTAGTCCCGCCGACCTGCACTCAGCCCATAAACCTCCATTCCTTTCCTGTCCATACAGCTGTCCAATTTAACTTTAAACGACAACATCAAACCTGCCTCATCCACTTCTGCTGGAAGCTCGTTCCACACAGCTACCACACTCTGAGTAAAGAAGTTCCCCCTCATGTTACCCGTAAACTTTTGTCCTTTAACTCTCAACTCATGTCCTCTTGTTTGAATCTCCCCCACTCTCAATGGAAAAAGCCTATCCACGTCAACTCTATCTATCCCCCTCATAATTTTAAATACCTCTATCAAGCCCCCCTCAACCTTATACTCTCCAAAGAATAAAGACCCAACTTGTTCAACCTTTCTCTGTAACTTAGGTGATGAGACCCAGGTAGCATTCTAGTAAATCTTCTCTGTACTCTCTCTATTTTGTTGACATCTTTCCTATAATTTGGTGATCAAAACTGTACACAATACTCCAAATTTGGCCTCACCAATGCCTTGTACAATTTAGAGAGAAACTAGCAGGTGAATAGATTCCCAAGGATCTACTGCCCTTGCCCTTCTTGGTTATAGTGATTTTAACTTCGTGAAGCACTGTTAAAATTAGTTTTGGCGAGTGACTGAAATTTATTTGGTGTTGAATATTAAAGGTAGGTCATTTGGATCTCTCTTGAAATTGGTTATTGCCTGATAGAGGTGTGGCATGAATGTTACCTGCCTCTTTTTAGCAAGCAACATTCCAAAAGTTCAAGTGACGGAATTTCAGCCCAATCTGATTATTGTCTAGATCTTGCTGCATGGAAGCCTGGGCTGGTATATTTGCATAGGAGTGGCAAACGGTTTGAACATTTTGCAAACATCCTTATTTCTAATCTTATGATGGAGCAAAGTTCATGTATGAAGCAGTTGAAGATTCTTGGGTCTAGGGTGAATGTTCTGAACCACCTCTTCCCCCCACCCCCCACCACAGCAGTAATGTCCTGGATCCTTGAATGATTGTTATCTAACAACTGCATATTTTTCCGTTGTGCAAAGTAATGATTGTACCTCATGAAGAGTTTCTTGTTGGATACTAACTGACTTCAGATTTACCAGAGCCCCCTGATGCCACACTTGGTCAAATACATCAGGGTCAATCATTCTCAGCTCGGCTGTGGACCTAAGATGTGGATCCAGGTTGTGTTATGGTTATTAATTTATTAATACAATGTGGTGACACTATTGTCAATGCTATCCATCATTCTGCTGATGATAAAGAATAGAATAGTCTGCTGATTCTTTTGTGATTGGATATATCCGGTTATTTTGAAGATACTTGGATCATTGGGTAGATATTACTGTTGTAACCGTACAGAAACAGCATGGCTTAAAGTGCAACCAGCTCTGTAGCACAGGTCTTCAGCATCACCTTTGGCCTTTTCCTGGCCTTGTAGCTTTAGCTCAGAACAGTGATCTCAGCTGCTTCTAGATATTATGTGAAGTGAATCAAATTAGATTCTACGAAGGAGGAAATTTCATGAAGAAACCAAGGAAATCATCCACTCAGTACTTCTGGTTGAACATGATTGTGAAATGTTTTAGTCTTGTCTTTAATGCTGGGATCCACCACCTATGAGGATGGAGTTGCATCTGGAATCCCTCCCCTAACTATTTAATATTCTGACTTAACAGTGGAGCTTTGATACATGGGATGTGGGATCACAGTTTTATCTAAATGGAGATATCTGACAGTTCAATTTCCCAGGGTGTTATGTTCAATATCACCTCTGGGACTACATCATTGAAAAAATGAAAATGGGCAGTCTCAGAGAACTGGTATGTCTTTGTATATATTGCCCACTAATGAACACAATTAAAAACATATTAAAATCATTAAAAGGAAATCCTAAGCCATTCTGAGAGCTAGCAGACAAACAATGCTGCCCACAGGTGTGAGCTGCATTCAAACAGCACAGCTGGTTTTGATGGACTGTTCAGTTTTGTAGCGGTGCCTTCTAAAGTGACTAATGAAATGACTCAATAACAAATACTGAAAGGTATTTTGATTGGATATTATATCGTGGCAGATGACACTCATCTGTTTCTAGAATGTGGTATGAATAAAACAACTACTTCTCTCTAGATCCACTTAATAAAAACACAAGAAAAATCAATTCTTCTTTAACAAACAATCATCAAAAAAAACTTCATGGGGATCAAATAGTTTATCTTAGTTCTGAAAATCAATTGACCTTAAGTACTATTGTAGTAAAGCAATGGTAAAACGGACCCTTCATCCCATCATCTTGTTGGTATCAATTTTTCAAACTAGGGCTTTATCTTCTAATTCAATTTATTTTCTCCTCTCTCATTTCCCTTTTTTTTCCCTCATTTCATTATTTCTAAATATTGATTCAGTTCCATTGAATAATTGAATAATAGCACCCCCCACCCCCACAAGCTATTTGATGAAGTTACTGGCTAGAATGCTTTTCTTGGTCAGGGTGATGGTGGGAGGTACTTTAACCTTAAATTTCCTTTCAGCATGTCAACCCTCCTGTGACATTATGAGAGTGGTCTGATCCATCTCCTTGTAAACCAGTGATTTTTGAAAGCTGACACCTGAGGTAACATCATTACAGCACTGGAGACACAAGAGATTGCAGCTGCTGAAATCTGGAGCAGGCAAGAAAGATGGGACAGGGAGGGGAAAGGGAGGCATTTATATCAAATACAAAAGAGTGTTGCAGTTACTAGGGTAGGTAATGGAAACAGAAGAGAGGAAATTGTGTGGACTAGGTTAAGGCTGGGGCATTGTGCATTAAACAAAACATTGAAAATGATAGGGAAACACCAGACAGGATTGTGTGAGGAATGTCAGGAAGAGGAGTCAGTAGAACATGTAGTTCTGAGTTGCAGGAAGTATGGGATACAGAGAGAGATGATGAGAAATAAATTAAGGGAGTTGGGGATGCAGGAATTCACATTAAAAGGGTTGCTGGGCATGGGTGAGAGAGCACAAGTCTGGGTATTTTTAGCATTTTTAAGGGGTACAGGGGTTTTTTTATAGAATATGACGAATAAACAGGAATAGGATACTAGGATGGTCAAAGATGGGAGGGTGAAGTGTAGGTTTGTGTGTGTGTGATTGGGTGAAGGGATTTAGAATGTATGTCTAGTGCACATTCTGGAGCAGAGGGTGGCGGTAATGCACCATTAAGCTGGATGCCAACCGCCGTTAAACAAGATACAGACAGACAGACAGAAATCTGGAGCACCAGATAATCTGCTGGAACACCTTAGAGGATCAACCACTATCTGTAGGAGGAAAGGAATTGTCAATGTTTCAAGTGGAAGCCCTACATCAGGACTGAGAATGGAGAATGCCACATTAATGCTGATGAACAGTTTCAACCCAAAACAACTTTCCTTGACAATGTCTTTCCTCCCACAGATGCTACTTGACCCCCTGAGCTCCCAGAGAAGATTGTTCATTGGATCAACATCTCCAACATGCTGTGACATCGTGCAGAGACGTGGCCTGAATTTCTATGTCTGTTCCAATATCCTGACTTTGAAATACTATTTGCATGAACTGAAGTCTATGAATTAGATTGACAACATAATATCCCATGATGATTGCTTATCTAATATTCACGATGTTGTGTCACATGCATGTTGAGTTCACCATGTGGCTCATTATGACTTGAGAATAATTGGCAAAGGAAGTTGTTTCATACAGAGTTGCAATAAAAAGAAAATCAGTGGCCACCTTATTAGGTACCTCTTGTACCTCCTAATAAAGTGCCACTGAGTGTATGTTCATTGCCGTCTGCTACTTGAGCTCATCCATGTAAAGGTTTGACATGTTGTGCATTCACAGATGCTTTTCTGTTCTGAGAGGTTACTTGAGTTACTGTTCCCTTCCTGTCAGTTCAAACCAGTCTGACAATTTTCCTCTGACCTCACTCATCAACAATACGTTTTCATCCACAGAACACTATTTCCTATAAACTCTAGAGACAGTAGTGTGTGAAGATCCTAGAAGCAGCCCACTTCTGCTCCTATATCTTATGGTCTTATGGAAATCTGCAGTTTCTGAGATACTCATACCACCCCAGCTGACACCAAATAACATTCCACAGTCAAAATCACTTAAATCATATTTCTTCCCAATTCTGGTGTTTAGTCTGAACAACTGAAACTCCTGACCATGCCTACATGCTTTTATGCATCAAGTTTCTGCCATGTGATGGGCTGATTATATATTTACATTAATGATCAGGTATACAAATGTACCTAATAAAGTGGCCACTGAGTGTATTGTGTGCACTAATGTTCATTCTGAGCCAAAATTTCACAGAAAATGCCAAAGCACTCAAGCAGACAGATAGCATGTGTGGGAAAAAATAATTATATACATATATAATGTTTATAGACAATAAAACAGAGGCCTTATGAAAATACAAAAGGGAAAGTGACCTAGTCATGGGTAATGAAGGAGTATTGTATCTCAAATGGAGTCATGTGTGGAGAATTAAAAGATGTTTCATGGTAAATTAGACTGAGCAATTGGCCAAAGCCACAGCATTTGGGTGTTGTCAACCGTGCAACCGGACAGATACCACAGACAGTTAAGAAAGCAAATGGAATGATGGCTTTCAAAGAAAACCGTTTGGATGAAAGATGTCTTAGGACAGGGGTAGTAACCTCGGGATTGCTGTCTGTATCATGGGACAGTGAGGATAGGAATGGAAAGAGGGGGACAGGGATGCAGATTCCTGGATAATTGGGCCCTCTTCTGGGTAGGTGGGACCTGTACAAAAGGGATAAGTTGCATTTGAATCCGGGGGGCGGGGGGGCAATATTCTTGGAGGCAGATTTACCAGAGTTGTTGGGAGTGGTTTAAACTAATATGTCGGGGGATGGGAATCAGGATGATAGAGCTGAGGATGAGCCAGCAGGTTTACAAGTAGGTGATGGGTGCAACATAAATGTAAGGAAGGACAAGCCAATGACTGGGTACAAATGCAGATAGAGTAAAGAGTTAAATTGTACCACAGAGGCAAAATTCAAAAGAGCAAAGAAAGCAGGATGGAAGGTGTTGTATTTAAATGTGCGTAGCATTTGGAATAAGGTGGACGAACTTGTGGCGCAATTAGAGATTGGTTGGTATGACATTGTGGGCATCACTGAGTCGTGGCTGAAAGAAGGCCATAGTTGGGAGCTTAACATCAAAGGACATACTTTGTATCGAAATGACTGGCAGGAAGGCATAGGCTTTGTTGGGAAGCGATGGAATTACATCTTTAGAAAGAGGAACATAGGGTCAGAGAATGTTGAATCTTTGTTGGGGGACTTAAGAAACTGCAAGGGTAATAAAACCATTATGGGAATCATATATAGGCCTCCAAATAGTACCCGGGATATGGGGTTGAGATTGCAAAGGGAGCTGGAAAAGGCATGTAATAAGGGTAATGACATAATTGTAATGGGGGACTTCAATATGCAAGGGGATTGGGAAAATCAGGTTGGTGTTGGATCGCAAGAGAGGGAGTTTGTTGAATGCCTACGAGATGGCTTTTTAGAGCAGCTTGTGCTTGAGCCTACTCAGGAAAAGGCTATCTTAGATTGGGTGTTGCGTAATAACCCAAATCTTACTAGGGAGCTTAACGTAAAGGAACACTTGGGAGGCAGTTATCATAATATGATTGAATTCATACTGAAATTTGAGAAGGAGAAGCATAACTCACATGCATCAGAATTGCAATGGAACAAAGAGAATTACAGATGTATGAGAGAGGAGCTTGCCCAGTGAATTGGAGGAGGATAATGGCGGGGATGAAGGCAGAGCAGAGATGGTGAAATCTCTGGGAAAGAAGCCTCACAGGTAGGCAACCGTGACTGACCGCATAAAAGCCAAGGAAGGAGCATACAAGGTAGTAAAATTGAGTGGAAAGTTGGATGATTGGGAAGCTTTTAAGATCCAACAAAAGGCTACTAAAAAAATCTATAAGAAGAAAAAGATGAAATAGGAGGGCAGACTAGCCAATAACATAAAACAGGATACAGGAAGTTTTCTTCAGTTATAAAAAGAGTAAAAGGGAGTTGAGAGTTGATACTGGACCACTGGAGATGGTGCTATACTTATCTCAAGAAATACATGTTACAATGTGGATTTTATATTTCTCAATTATTTTATTTTTTATTCATTCATTCATTCACTCCTTTTTCCCCCACCTAAGTGAGAATATATACATGGGAGGAATACACAGGGAAATCTTTTCTGTGTAATGGACATAGTTTTTTCACTTACTTTTATGGGTACTGTAGTGGGGGCCCTCAACTCACAGGTAGGAGAGGTTATCCCCCATGGCTAGACATTTCATCTAGCTCAACCCAGGGTCCTCTACTTGAGACTTCAGCCTTGGAATCACACCGTCGTTACCTTTTTTTAAATTCACGTTTCTTGGTTCTTATTTGTTCAGGGAGTAGATCGATTAAGTTTTATTCTGCCAATTTCAATGATATACTGACAAATAAATACACATGGCTAAGGACAAAGTAAAATTCATTTCTTTTAATGTCAGTGGGCTGTTAAATCCAATCAAATGCAGTAAAATTCTACCAAAAATGAAGAAGGAACAAGCCCATGCAGCATATTTACAGGAAACTCACTTAAGTGATGATGAGCATGGAAAACTAAAGAGAATGGGCTTCACTAATTTGGTTTTTTCCTCATATAAATCAGGACATAGGAGAGGAGTTGTTATTCTCATCTCAAGCAAGCTAAATTTTGAAAAAGTATTCGAAATGGGAGATAAGGAGTGGAGATATATTCTGGTAAGGGGGAACATAGACGGAAATTCAGTTACTTTATTGAATATATACGCACCCCCAGGAAGTGATATTAGTTTCTTCCAGAAAATTACTAATATTATGGTAACGGAATCAGAAGGTCTCTTGATATGTGGGGGAGACTTAAATTTACAATTACAACCAAAGTTAGACTCTTCCAATAGAAAAACCTATGAAACAAAGTCCTTACATAAGAAAGTTAACACTTTTTGAGGATGTTGGTCTAATTGATATACGGAGGGACCTTTTCCCCGACAGAAGGGATTACACTCATTATTCTGCCCCCCATTCTGTATATGCAAGTATAGACTATTTAATAACATTTGGAAAAGATAAAGACAAAATAAACACCTGTGGCATTGGGACAATAGATGTAAGTGACCATGCATCTATATATTTATCTGTTGATTTTGACCTACAACCAAAGAATACTATTTGGAAACTAAATTCAAGTCTACTCAATGATCCCTATTTTAAGGAGCAAATTAAAAAAGAAATTGGCCTTTACTTAGAATTCAATGATAATGGAGAGGTTTTAGCTCCTATTCTATGGGATACTCTGAAGGCTCTCTTAAGAGGGAAAATTATAGCGATATCTTCATATAAGAAAAAAATAAGGAGTAAAACATTAGAGGAATTGCAAAATAAGCTGAAGGAACCAGAAAAAAAAACACAAATTGAGTTTGGCACAGGTTACATTAGAGGAAATCTAAAAAATTAGGAATGAAATTAATAGTTTGGCTACACAAGAAATCAGGAAACATTTAATGTTTCTGAAACAGAGACACTATGAAAGTGGATCTAAATCTATGAAAATACTGGTGTGGAAACTGAAAAAGAAAGATAGCAGAAAATACAATTCATAGAATTAGGGATCCAAGAACAAAAGTGATAGAAAAAAATAAGCTAAGTAAAATTCAAGAAGCTTTTGAAATGTTTTACAAAACTCTATATTCCAAAGTTCCAGGGGGAAGCATAACCCAAATTGACACCTTCCTGAATTCTCTAGAGTTACCCACTTTAAGCGAAGAACAAAATAGAACAATGACTGATGACATAACTGAAGCTGAACTAAAAACTGCAATTAATAGGCTTAAATTAAGCAAGTCACCAGGATCAGATGGATATATGGCAGAGTGGTATAAAGAATTTAAAAAAGAGTTAATTCCTGTTTTACTCCCCACACTGAACCGGGCTCTAAAAAAGGCGCAAATGCCACCCAGCTGGAAGGAGGCAATAATCTCAGCTATACTGAAAGAAGGCAAGGATAAAATGGAATGTGGATCATTTAGACCAATATCTGTTCTTAATGTGGATTATAGATTATCTGCCTCCATCATGGCCAAACAATTAGAAGAGTTTCTATCTGCACTGATACATAATGATCAGACAGGTTTTATACAACAACGCCAAACACAAGACAATATATGAAGGACACTTCACATTATGGATCATATAAAAAAATAAAATTGAAGCAATGGTGATAAGCGTGGACGCTGAAAAGGCATTTGATTCGGTTAATTGGAATTTTCTTTACAGAGTTTTCCATAGATTTGGTTTCCATGACACAATTATTAAAACCATACAGGCACTATATTACAAACCTACTGCTAGGATTAAAATCAATCGATATTTATCAAACAGTTTTACCCTAGAAAGGGGCATGAGACATGGTTGTGCATGGTCATTGTTACTCTTCGCATTATACCTGGAACCATTAGCCCAATACATCAGACAAAATGAAGATATCAGGGGAACTACTATTAAAGGGACAGAGTATAAATTGGCCTGTTACACAGATGACATTTTGATCTATCTAGGGCAACCAACATACTCTTTACCTAAATTGATGCAATCCTTTGAAAAATATGATCAATTATCAAGATACAAGATCAACATAGATAAAACCCAATTACTTTCATATAACTATAGCCCACCAAGAGAAATTGAAAGCAGATATCCCTGGGCATGGCAAACAGAGTCTTTCAAATATTTGGGCATCATTATGCCATAAGATTGGCAAAATTAACAGAATGCAATTATCCAACTATTTATAAAAATTAAGGAAGATATAACAAGATGGAACCTAATTCCTTTTTTTAGTCTCAGTTCAAGGATTGAATCCATTAAAATGAATATATTGCCCAGATTATTATATCTCTTTCAGACCTTACCAATAGAGATTAACCAAAATCAATTCGATGAATGGAACAAAATGTTATCAAGATATATATGGCAAGGTAAAAGGCCTAGAGTTTGTCTCAAAACTTTGCAATTAGCCAAGGAAAAGGGGGGATGGGGCCTATCTTCTCTTAGAGGTTATTATTTTGCAGCACAGTTGAGAGCTGTGATATGCTGGTGTAACCCATCATATGATGCTCAATGGAAAAACATTGAAGAGAGGATACTTTCCATCCCCATACAGGCAATTTTAGCTGATAACAACCTGCAAAGTAATATAAACACTATTGATAACCCATGGGTGAAATGGACTCTTAAAATATGGAAAACTACTATAAAAGAATATAAACTAGAAGAAGGTATGACAATTCTTAAATGGTGTGCATATGACTCGGATTTTACGCCGAATAAACTGGATGCTAGAT
The DNA here is from genome assembly GCF_030028105.1 of Mobula birostris. Taxonomy (NCBI): domain Eukaryota; kingdom Metazoa; phylum Chordata; class Chondrichthyes; order Myliobatiformes; family Myliobatidae; genus Mobula; species Mobula birostris. The sequence goes on along the minus strand of NC_092372.1, from coordinate 156,349,855 downwards.
TTAAGGACTGGACAGATAAGGAATGACAGCTGTTTGGAATATAATGAAAGAAGGAACACTGTTCAGTTTTGAAATGCTTAAAGAGAAACACTTATTAGAAAAACAAGACTTCTATCGGTATTTACAGATGCGACAGTATGTTAATAGGAGGGTTAAAAATGTAACCAAGGCAAGTACATGTTTAATAGAGCTATTTAGAAAAGCATATAATTCAGATAACAGTAGTAGAATCATTTCAAGCGTGTATAAGGGTTTGTCAAATCTTAAAACACATTCGACCTCATACATTAAAACAAAATGGGAGAAGAAAGGAGGGATAATTATATCTGAGGAAGAATGGACAATAATATGGAGGTATCAATGGAAGTGTACCAGTTCACAGAAATGGAAGGAGTTTGGGAACTTGATAAGATATTTTATTACACCCTCTCAGAAATCCCATTACGATAGTAACCTGTTGGTTGGAGAAATTGTGGAAATCAAAATGTGAACTATTATCATATTTTCTGGGAATGCCCTGTTATCAAAGACTATTGGAGTGGGATACACAATGCCCTACAAGACATCTTTAAATGTGAAATACCCTTAGAAAGTAAGACCATATATCTTGGGTATGTACCATAGTTCCCTCTAAGCTGCGCGCACACGTTTTTCAACCAGCGCAAAAAGGAAATTAATGTGCGCACAAAAGGTTAGTTACCTAATATAATGTAGTAATTAATAATTATATTATTGAAAATAATCTTTTAACTAACTGTTTCTGTTAACTAGTTAGTCGGTTTTTCAAATATCATAACGCACGTCACTAATTTACGTCACCTCACCTTTCCTGTTCCGGTTTGTACAGCTGCATCACGGCGGCAGCCATCTTTGACGGACAGTGTTCATATCGTAAAGTTTACAAAGATCTGTTTCAAATCCTGTAGATAGCTTACTAAGTTTTTGTTGAAAAAAATATTGATTCACTATGTGGAATTCAAAAGAAGCGAAGGGCGTGAAACGCAAAAGATCTGCAAATTTGCTTAAAGTTGAATGGCTTAACAAAATAGTAGAAACTGTTACACTGAAAGCTCATGAGGTCATGAACGTTCAGCTACAAGAAATATTTATGTGTGATTCAGAAACTGGAGTTATCTGTTTGTATTGTCGTGATGCAAAAGTTGCTGGAGAATTTGCTAGTGGAAAGAAGTGGGATGATATTTGGAAACTTGACTTTTTGAAGCATCATTTCGTAAGTAAATCGCATTTGGACGGTGTACAAAGGCTCAGGCAACAGAACCTGTCATTACCCATTACAGGAATGCTACGCATGTTACGGTTGAGTGCAGATGAGCGAGAGCGAAGACGATCAAACCCAGAGGAGATCAAAGTTGAGGTACAAGAATGGTCAGCTTTTGATTTCTCCGCAATTGCAGATTATGATTTCACATTTGGCGGTGAACAAGTTAATGCCCTATGTCTGAAATATCGTGATTTTCTAGCTGAAAATATTGTAATAGACAGTTTAATGATTTCAAATTTTCCGTGCAAGAAAAAATTAAATCCAAACCGATTTCAAACTTTGTTCAAATGGTGGCATTTGTACTTCAAAATGAACAGTTTTGTGACCTTGCACAGTTGATGGACATTGGGGAAACCTTTCTTGCATCTAGTGCAGACTGTGAGAGAGGTTTTAGCCTAATGAACCAATTCAAAAACAAGCTGAGAAACCGTTTAGGTCAGTGGTCCCCAACCTCCGGGCTGTGGACTCATACATTGCCGCGAAGAATGCAGTGGTGCAGCGGTAGTCAGAATGCACCCAGCACATCATTAAGAAAAAAGCCGAAATAAACAAGCTAATTAATTAGATGCCGCCCGGCACGTAAATGTTGGGTCCTTCACGGCAATGTATCGGTCTGCGGAGTGGAGGTTAGGGACCACTCTTTTAGGTGAATGTCATTTCGATGTGTTAATAAGAATCAAAAGCTATCAATTGGATGGAAGTTCTATTACAAATGTAGTTTAGATAGAGTTTACAAAGAATGGGTAAATGCCAAAGACAGGAAAGAGAAAAATAACTGAGTGACTTAAATATGTATGTTACTTTGTTGTTATTCTGTGCAGTTTTATGTCAAATATTTTGTAAACTGTGCCATGTGTGCATTCGGTGATTACATACTTTTGTCACAGGAAAAATATTTGCACAACATAATATTTTTGTGCACACTGACTACTAAAAATTAGAGGCAACATTAGAGGTATGTACCTCAAGAATGGTTGAAAAGAGATAAATATTTAATGAATATACTGCTGGTGGCTATGTTGTTAAAAAAAAGATCACTCCCTACTTTGTACATAGTTTTCTCCTTTTGCTTGTTCTTTATTTCCTCTCTTTTCTATAAGTGTATACCTCAGATAAATATTATGTGGAGATTTGTGGCAAATATGACTATATGATATATACATACAGTACCTGAAATACACCTTATGGAAATGTTTGATGATGAACTTCAATAAAAAATAAATTACAAAAAAAAAGAAATGGCAGATGAACTTAATGGGTATTTTGCATCTGTTCTCATTGTGGAAGACACGAGCAGTGTGCCAGATGTCCTTCAGTGTCAGGGAGCAGGAATGAGTCCCTTTGCAATTACAAAGGAAAAAGTGTTAGGCAAACTCAAAGGTCTTAAAGTGGATAAGTCACCTGTGCCAGATGGACTACATCCCAGAATCCTGAGAGAGCTTGCTGAAGAGATAACAGATGCATTGATCATGATCTTTCAAGTATCACTTGTTTCTGGCATGGTCCCAGAGGACTGGAAGGTTGCAAATGTCACTCCACTCTTTAAGAAGGAAGGAAGGTAAAAGAAAGGAAATTATAGGCCAGTTAGCCTAACCTCAATATTTGGGAAAGTGTTGTAGTTCATTATTAAGGACAAGGTTTCAATGTACTTGGAGACCAATGATAAAATAAGTCAAATCTAGCATGGTTTCTGTGAAGGGAAATGTTGCCTGACAAATCTGTTAGAATTGGCAGTGGATGTCAATTACTTGGATTTTCAAAAGGCATTTGATAAGGCTGTATGAGGCTGCTTAATAAGATAAAATCCTATGTTGTTACAGGAAAGATACTGGCATCAATAGCGCAATGGCTGACAGGCAGGACGCAGTGAGTGAGAATAAAGGGAGCCTGTTCTGATTGGCTGCCAGTGACTAGTGGTATTCCTCAGGGGTCAGTATTGGGACTGCTACATTTCACATTGTTTGCCAATGATTTGGATAATGGAATTGGTGGCTTTGTGGCAAAGTTTACAGATGATACAAAGATAGGTGGAGGGGTAGGTAGAGCTGAGGAAGCAATACAGGACTTACTTAAACAAATTGGAAGAATGGGCAAAAAGTGGCAGATTTAATACAGTGTTGGGAAACGTTTGATAATGCACTTTGGTAAAAGGAGCAATAGTGCGGACTATTACTTAAATAGGGAAACGGTTCAAACATCAGAGGTGTAGAGGGACCTAGAAGTTCTCGTGCCAGACTCCCAGAAGGTTAATTCACAGGTGAGTCTGTGGTAAAGAAGGCAAATGAAATGTTGGCATTTATTTCAAGGGGAATAGAACATAAAAGCAAGGAGATCATGCTTAGTCTTTACAAGACACTAGTCAGGCTGCACTTGAAATATTGTCAATAGTTTTGAGCCCCATATCTCAAAAATGATGAGTTTCTATTGGAGAGAGTCCAGAGGAGGTTCACGAAGATGATTCCAAGAATGAAGAGGTTAACATATGGGGAGCGTTTGGCAGCTTTGGGCCTGTACTCACTGGAATTAAGAAGAATGCGAGGGGATCTCATTGAAACCTATCGAATGTTGAAAGGTCCAGATAGGGTGGATGTGGAGAGGATATTTCCTGTGGTGGGGGTATCCAGAACTAGAGGACATAGACTCAAAATTGAGGGGTGACTCTTTAAAAGAGAGGTAAGGGGGAATTTCTATAGCCAGAAGGTAGTGAATCTGTGGAATGCTGTGTCTGTCAAGGTCCGGCCCATGAGGACCGCATTCCGGTTCACGGTCCGATCCGTGGACTCAGGAGTCCGGGTCTTCCAGCTGTCCCTCATTTGGCTGAGTTAATCATAGGCACCTGATCCCATCTTGGGGCTTGGAATATAAGTTGCCTTTGGGTTGAGTGTGGGCTGCTGGTTTGGCTTGTCAGTCCCCCTTGGAGAAACCTGCTACTGGAAGGCTAGTGAAACCATTTGTAATCTCTAGGCCTGGTTGGAGGACCATTGTTTCATGGAGCCTTGTTGTCACCTGTTGGAGTGGACATCGTGGTATGAATTTGGCTGTTTCTGTAACCAGCCAAGGTTGCTAGCTGCCCTGAGACTCAGAGTCACCCTAGATTGAGCTCCTTTCCTGTCCTTGCCTCCATTGGGTAAGCCAGGCTGTAATTGCTGTTACCCTGTAGTTGGTTCTGTCCCTCCCTGTCCTTGCTTCCGTGGGGTGAAGTTCCACATCCTGCCCAGGAGTTCTGCCAAGCCTCAAGGCCCCAGGCCCCAGCCTGCAGCCAATCCTCAAGGCCCTAGGCCCCAGCCACGTCCTGACCTGAAGCCATGTCATGTCCTTCCCTGGTTCTGGGGTCCTTGTCCAGCCTTGGGCTCGGAGTGGAAGCATTGTCCATGGTTTCTAGTCCTGGTCCTGCTTTCCCTAGCCCAAGTCTGCGTTCTTGTCCCTGCTCCTTGCCAGTATCCTGTCACGTCCCTACTCTAGTCAAGTCCTGTTCCTTGTACTTCAGTGTCTGTGTCTCGCATTTGGGTCCGTTCCCAGCACCTGCATTGTGATACTGTCACAGACTGCAGTGGAGGCCAAATCTGTGGGTATATTTGAGGCGGAACTTGATCATTTCCTGCTTGGTCAGGGTATCAAGGAAATAGTGAGAAGGCAGGTGCATGGGGTTGAGTGGGATCCAGAATCTGGAATGGTTGTGAAGGAAAAAGCATTTCAGGATGTATATTGTATGCATTTTTCTGACATTAAATGTACTTTGAAACACTTGAATTAGCCATGATGGAATGGCGGAACAGACTCGATGGGCTGAATGGCCTTATTCTGCTCCTATGTCTTATGGACAGTTATAATGTGTCTTGGTCAGAGCACAACTGGAGAGCTGTGCACAGATTTTATCCCCCTACCCAAGAAAGGATTCTGTTACCACCACGGGAAGGTTCACCAGATGGATTTTTGGGATTGAGGGAATTGGCCTTGGGTGAAGGGTGACCATAACATGAAATAATTATACAAGCAATTCAGTCTGAAATGATACAGTGACCACAGAACTTTGATGAGTGTGTTGCAATGTAAAATGAAGACAAAATTGAAAGGGATGGTGAATACAGTACTGAAGATGTTATAGTTGAATGCACACAGTACACAGAATAAGGTAGATGAACGTAGCACAGTTAGAGAATGGCAGGGATGATATGTGGGAATCACTGAGACGTGGCTGGAAGAAAATTATAGCTGGGAGTTTAACCTCCAAGGATACACATTGTATCAAAAAGACAGACAGGTAGGCAAAGGGGGTGGTGTGGCTCTGTTGGTAAAAGTTGAAATCAAATCCTTAGGAGGTGACATTGGATCGAAAGATGTAGAATCCTTGTGGGTAGAGTTAAGAAATCTACAAGAGTAAAAAGACCCTGATGGGAGTTATATACAGGCCTCTGAACAGTAGCAAAGATGTGGATTACAAATTACACCAGGAAATAGAAATGGCATGTAGAAAGGGCAATGAAATGATAGTCATGGGGGATTTCGATATGTAAGTACATTGGGAAAATCCAGTTGATGCTGGATCCCTAGAGGGGATATTTGTAGAATGTCTACAAGATGGCTTTTAGAGCAGCTCAGGGTTGAACCCACTAGGGAATCAGCTATTCTGGATTGTGTGCTGTGCAATAAACTGAAGTTGATTAGAGAGTTTAAGGTAAAAACACCCTTAGAGGCCAGTAATCATGATATGATCAAATTCACCCTGAAATTTGAGAGGGAGAAGCTAAAATCAGGCGTATCAATATCAGTATTACAATAAAGGGAATTGGCCTAACTCTGCTCTGATATCTTGTGGTCCTTTAGGTTGAGAAACCAGAATAAAAGTTGTTACAGTAAATGTGCAAAATAATTAATAATTTACAACAAATGTTGGTACCTTTTAGAGTACAAAGTACCAATCTGAACAACAGCCCAGCAAAAGCCTCCAAAGGAAATTAAGAATACTATTTGGTCAAAGGAAAAATCTTACAATGTTGCAAAATGAGAAGTTAGAGAATCAGAGAAAATGTCAGAACTCCAAAATGATATCCAAAACAATGACTGAGTGGAAGATAGAATACAAGAACAACTTTCAGGGAAATTAATATCTCTGTCTCTGTCTATCCAGATCTCCCTGGTTCCAGCAGGTTGGAAAAATTGGGTCAGCGGAATCAACCCACTACATCTGGTTGAGTGAGGTTTGGGCAGATGATGACAGTGTACAAGTGTTTGGGCAATTCGGACAAGAAACTGTGCAATTTGGCTCAATGGTTTTATGGCTTTTGTTTCAGCCTAATGTGCAGTGCTTTTACTTAACATGAGTGAGATCCATGATATTGCAACAAAATGTGCTAGGGAATTCACACCCAGTGTTTGCTATTTCTAATATCTTCATTCATATATTGAAACAGGATAGTATTCCACAGAACTGTTGATTGTCATTTGAATGAGTGACTAAAGCTATTGCCAACAGACAACAGTTATTTGTTGTGAGCCAAAGATTTCTGATTCACATGTGTTTCATTTGAAATTAAATCATGTTGAACAAAGAACTTAGATATCTTCAGGTGAAAGGACATATCAGCTTCGTCAGGTTATATTGTCTGTGTCTATTGATCATCACAGAACTGCGATGAGGAGATGGATGCAGGGGCAGGATTTCCCACTCATTGGGCTGAGTTTTAAGCTTACATTTCTGAAAAAGCCAGACAACTCCATGTAATGAGGTGTTCTTTCTCCACATGTAGGTGGACATAGGACCTACCATGAAGTCCTAACAAGGGAGGTATTTGCATCTATGTTAATAATTATAAATTGGTAAGTAAGTTTTCTACATTTGGGCAAATATTTAGAGAAGTGAGTGAAAGATGACTCCAGTGTAAAGGAGTCCAGGCAATCCATCATAATCTAATGAAAGATATACACTAGAAACCTTGTGTTCACTGGCCCCACACTAATTGCACAGATTCTCACCAATCCATAAAACTCCAGTGGAGCTACTGTGAGAGGGAACCTTCATCATTAACCTGAGTATTTTTGGTTTTACAATTAATAATTGATTAATAATCTAGTTCCATAGAATGATCAAAATCAACAATTAAATCAATTGTTGCAATAAATAGATTTTTTAACATGGTGTAAAAAGAGTCAGTATTTTAATAAAATACTTAAAACATGTATAGAGTAAGTAGGAATGTGTATTGTACTGAGCTAGTCCCATTTCCTAATGTTGGTTCTACCTTTTCCTATTCACGTACCTCACCAAATGTTTTTTAATAGTGTAATTATATTTGCCTCTACCACATCCTTTCACTGCTCACCCACCACTTCATGTAAAAAAAAATAAAAAAAAAAAAAAAAAAAACTTGTCCCCCAGGTTCTCTTTAAAACTTTTCCACTCTCATCTGGGAGTACAGGTCCATAATTCATTGAAATCTGGGAATCTGGAACTAGTCATAGTCATACTTTATTGATCCCAGGGGGAAATTGTTTTTTGTTACAGTTGCACCATAAATAATAAATAGTAATAGAACCATAAATAGTTAAATAGTAATATGTAAATTATGCCAATAAATTATGAAATAAGTCCAGGACCAGCCTATAGGCTCAGGGTGTCTGACCCTCCAAGGGAGGAGTTGTAAAGTTTGATGGCCACAGGCAGGAATGACTTCCTGTGACTCTCTGTGCTGCATCTCAGAGGAATGAGTCTCTGGCTGAATGTACTCCTGTGCCCACCCAGTACATTATGTAGTGGATGGGAGACATTGACCAAGATGGCATGCAACTTAGACAGCATCCTCTTTTCAGACACCACTGTGAGAGAGTCCAGTTCCATCCCCACAACATCATTGGCCTTACGAATGAGTTTGTTGATTCTGTTGGTGTCTGCTACCCTCAGCCTGCTGCCACAGCACACAACAGCAAACATGATAGCACTGGCCACCACAGACTCATAGAACATCCTCAGCATCGTCCGGCAGATGTTAAAGGACCTCCGTCTCCTCAGGAAATAGATCGGCTCTGACCCTTCTTGTAGACAGCCTCAGTGTTCTTTGACCAGTCCAGTTTATTGTCAATGCAGAGGGATCTGGGAATACAGGTCCATAATTAATTGAAAATGACATTACAGGTAGATAAGTTCATAAAGAAAGCTTTTGGCACATTGGCCTTCATAAATCGAAGTACTTAGTACAGGAGATGGGATGGTATGTCGAATTTGTACAAGATGTTGGTGAGACCTAATTTGTATTGTGTAGTCTGATCACAAACTAGAGAAAATCTGCAGATGCTGGAAATCCATGCAACACACTCAAAATGCTGGAGGAACTCAGCGGGCCAGGCAGCTTCTATGGAAAAGAGTACAGTTGACATTTGAGGCTGAGACCCTTCATTAGGACTCAGGAGATCATCAGTATTACGTGCAGTTTTGGTCACCTTCCTACAGGAAAGATGAAAATAAGGTTGAAAGTGAACAGGGGAAATTTACCAGGATGTTGCTGGGACTGGAGGACCTGAGCTATAAAGGAAGATTGAATATATTAGGACTTTATTCCTCGGAACATGGAAGACTGAGAGGAGGGATACAAAATTATGACGGATAATGATGAGGAATTATAAGCAGGCTTTTTGCACTGAAGTTGGGTGAGTCTACAACTTGTTTTCATGGGTGAAAGGTGAAACGTTTTAAGAAGAACATGACAGGAAACTTCTTGACTCTGACGGTTGTGAGTGTGTGGAATGAGCTGTCAGTGCAAGTGGTGCATGCGATTTCAACATTTAAGAGAAATTTGGACAGGTATGTTGATGATAGGGGTATGGAGGGCTATGGCTCCAGTGCAGGTTGATGGAAGTAAGCAGTTTAAATAGTTCAGCATGGACTAGATGGGCCATAGGGCCTGTTTCTGCGCGGTACTTTTCTATGACTATCTCAAATTTTAAACTCACCTATCCTGCAATGAAGAATTTGACCATTCATCTTATCCATGTCCTTCACAATTTTAAGAGGTCATCCCTCAGCCTCCAAGACTCAGGGAAAGCAGGCCCAGCCTATTCACAGGAAATTGCAGAAACCTGTGAATGCAAACTCTTCAATCATACAAACCAACCTTCCTTCCATTGACTCCATCTGTATTTCCCACTGCCTTAGGAAACCATCTGACATAACCAAGAAACTCACCCCACCCCAGACATTTGAATGGACCTCCCACATGCTAAAAGATGTACTTTCAAACTCCTAATCTTGTAAAATACAGTACCTTGTCACAGCTCTTGCACTTCCATTCATTTGCTCACTTATGGAGTTAATCAAAAACCTGTTATAATCTTAGATAACCTTCTTCTCCAGCCACTACCAAGAATCGTTGGTGTTATCCACATACATATTTGATACAAACTTTTAAACTGTTGTAAATCTACTTTTTTTATATATGGAAATCTGAAGTAAAACATTAACAAAAGACTGTTGCATGGAATTTGTTAAATCACTGTGCAATCTTGATATAAAAATAAGAATATTATAATCCACCTCACAATATAATATTGACTTACATAAGAACATACGGAATAGGAGAAGGAGTAGGCCATCTGGTCCGTCGAGCCTGCTCCACCATTCAATAAGAGCATGGCTGATCTGGCCATGGACTCATCTCCACCTACCTGCCTTTTCCCCATAACCCTTAAATTCCCCTACTATGCAAAAATCTATCCAACCTTGTCTTAAATATATTTACTGAGGTAGCCTCCACTGCTTCATTGGGCAGAGAATTCCACAGATTCACCACTCTGGGAAAAGCAGTTGTTCCTCATCTCCATTCTAAATGTACTCCCCTGAATTTGAGGCTATGTCCCCTCGTTCTAGTCTCATTTACCAGTGGAAACAACTTTCCTGCCTCTATCTTATCTATCCCTTTCATAATTTTATATGTTTCTATAAGATCTCCTCTCATTCTTCTGAATTCCAGTGAGCACACTCCCAGGCAACTCAAACTCTCCTCATTGTCTAACCCCCTCATCTCTGGAATCAACCCAGTGAACCTCCTCTGCACTAGCTCCAAAGCCAGTATATCCTTCAAGTAAGGAACCAGAACTGCACGCAGTACTCCAGATGCAGTCTCACCAGCACCCTCTACAGTTGTGGCATAACCTCCCTGCTCTTACATTCAATCCCTCTAGCAGTGAAGGCCAATATTCCATCTGCTTTCTTGATAGCTTGCTGCACCTGCAAACTAACCTTTTGTGATTCATGCACAAGCACTCCCAAGTCCCTCTGCACAGCAGCATGCTGCAAATTTTTACCATTTAAATAATAATCTGCTTTTTCATTTGTCCTTCCAAAGTGGATGACCTCACATTTACCAATATTTTTACTCCATCTGCCAGACCCTTGCCCAATCACTTAACCTATCTATATCTTTGTGCAGACTCTCCATATCTTCTGCACAATTTGCACTTCCACTCAATTTAGTATCATCAGCAAACTTAGATACACTACACTCAGTCCCCTCTTCCAGATTATTAATGTATATCGTGAACAGTTTAGGCCTAGCAATAACCCCTGCAGCACACCGCTCACCACTAATTGCCAACCAGAGAAACACCCATGTATCCCAACTCTCTGCTTTTTATTAGTTAACCAGTCCTCTACCCATGCTAATACATCACCCTATGCATCCTTATCTTATAAATAAGTCTTTTATGTGGCACCTTATCAAATGCCTTCTGGACATGCAAGTAAATAATGTCCATCTGTTCCCCTCTATCCACTGCACTCATTATATCAACAAAGAACTCCAGTAAGTTTGTCAAACAGGACCTGCCTTTGCTGAATCCATGTTGTGTCTGCCTGATAGATCCATTTCTTTTCAGGTGCCTCACTATTTTTTCTTTCATGATAACTCCAAGCACTTTACCAACTATGTTAAACTAACTAGACTGTAGTTATCTGCCTTTTGCCTACATCCTTTTTTGAACAGTGGCGTGACATTTGCAGTACTCCCATCCACCAGGACCTGCCCAGAGTCCAAAGAATTTTGGTAAATCATCTTCAAGGCCTCTACTATAACTTCTGCCATTTCTTTCAGTAGCCTGTGATGCATTCCATCAGGACCAGGGGACTTACCTAACTTCAGGCCCACAAATTTACTTAGCACTACCTCTTTAGTGATTGCTATTGTATGGAGGTTCTCACCTCCTATCGCATCCATAATATCTTTCTTTGGCATGTTAGATGTGTCCTCCACCGTGAAGACTGACACAAAATAGTTATTCAAAGCCTCAGCCATTTCCTCATTACCCAATATCAATGCCCCCTTCTCACTCTCCAAGGGATCTACATTCACTTTAGCCACCTTTTTCCGCTTTACATAATTATAAAAACTTCCATCTGTTTTATATTTTGTGCTACTTTATTTTGATAATCTAGCTTCCCTTTCTTTATTGCTCACTTAGAGGTACTTGATAGCTTTTTAAAGTTTTCCCAATCATCCAGTTTCCCACTACTCTTGGCGACTTTGTATGCGCGAGCTTTTAGTTTGATGCCTTCTTTTAATTCCATATTTATCCAAGGCTGACTCTCCCCACCCTTACTGTCCATGCTTTTGTTGAGCACCATGAAAAACCTCTTTGAAAGTCTTCCACTGTTCCTCAACTGTCCCACCATATAACCTGTGTTCCCAGTCTACCCCAGCCAAATCCTCCCTCATCCCATTGTAGTCTCTATTGTTTAGGCAAAGTACACTGGTTTTAGGTTAAACTATTGCAGCCCCCATTTGTATAAGAAATGCAATCAGACTGCGATCACACTTTCAAAGATCACTAATTTTACCTGTCTCATTGCACAGGACCAGATCTAAGATAGCACATTCCCTTGTAGGTTCAGTAACATGCTGTTCAAGAAGGCCACCACAGATGCATTCTATGAAGTCTTCCTCAAGACTGCCTCAACCAACTCGATTCACCCAATCTATGTGCAAGTTAAAGTCCCCCATGATAACTGCTGATCCATTCTTACATGCCTCAGATATTTCTGTTTATTTCCTGTGCCATTGTAATGTTATTATTCGGTGGTCGATAGACAATTCCCACCAGTGATTTTTTTTTCCCTTTATTATTCCTAATCTCTGCCCAGATAGATTCAGCATTCTACTATTGCCCTGATCTCACCTTTAATAAAGAGCGCTATTCCACCTCCCTTACCTTCCTACCTATCCTCCCACATTTCCTGATATCCTTGGATATTTAATTTGGAATCTGCTCCACCCTGCAACCACCTCTCTGCAATGGCCACTAAACTATACCTCTTTGTACTGATTTGAGTCACAAGTTCACTGACCTCGGTTCGAATACTACCGACATTCAAATAAAGTAAGTGCCCTTACACTCATTGTGCTTCTAAAATCTTGTAACCTTTTACTCTTTTGCACTTGACTTTTCTTCACTCTGCTTTTCTCTTTTTATCTTTTGTTTTTTCTTTATCCACACTTTTCTTTTTTTTCTTTATCCATACTTCTCCAATCTTTTGAGTGCCCCCCCACTATTTAGTTTAAATCCCTATCCACAACACTAGTTATGCAATTCACTGGGATCCAAGTCCCATCACAGTTCAGGTGGAGCCCATCCCAATGGTACAGCTCCCTCCTTCCCCAATACTGGTGCCAATTTCCAATGAATTCAAACCCACTTCTCCCACACCAATCCTTGAGCCACTTGGAAATTAAATATTCTAAAATTCAAAACTAGTCACATTTTGATTTTTTTATGTTAACATTCTCTGCTTTTAAAGATTTCATAAGCTTAGATTTAAGTTTCAGTAAAAATAAATTCAGTAAAAAACTAAGGAGGAAAAAGATGAATTATGAGAACAAACAAGCTGATAATATACTAAAAGTTTTTTTTCAGATATATAAGGAATAAAAGGCCGGTGAGTTGATATTGGACCACTGGAAAATGATGTTGGTGGGGTAGTAATGGGGGATAAAGAAATAGTATTTGAACTTAATAAGTACTTTGCTTCAGTCTTTACTGTGGAAGACACTGACTGTAAGCCCAAGGTCTGTGAGCAGGATTGAATGTCATTGCTTTACAAAGGAAAGAGTGCTAGGCAAACTCACAGGTCTTAAGGTCAATAAGGCACCAAGCCCAGATGGACTACACCCCAGAGTCCTGAAAGAGATTGCTGGAGAGATAGAGATAACGAATGCAGTGGTCGTGATCTTTCAAGAATCACTTGATTCTGGCATGGTCCTGGAGGACTGAAAGATTGCCAATGTCACTCCACTCTTTGAGAAGGGAGGATGGCAAAAGATAGGAAATTATAGGCCAGTTGGCCTAATCTCAGTGGTTGAGGAAGTGTTGGAGTCCATCATTATGAATGAGGTTTTGGGGACTTGGAGACAAATGATAAAATAAATCAAATTCAGCATGGTTTCTGTGAAGGGAAATCTTGCCTGACAAATCTGTTCGAATTCTTCAAGGGAATAACAAGCAGAGTGGACAAAGTAGAGGCAGTGGATGTCATTTACTTAAATTTTCAGAAGGCATTTGATAAGGTGCCTCACATGAGGCTGCTTAACAAGATAACAAATTTTACAACATATGTCGGTGATAATAAACTTGATTCTGATTCTAATTCTAATATCCTATGGTGTTACAGGAAAGATACTGGCATGGATAGAAGAATGGTGAATGGACAGGAGGCAACAAGTGGAAACAAAGGGAACCTTTTCTGTCTGGCTACCAATGACTAGTGGTGATTCTCAGGGGTCAGTAATAGGACATTACTTTTCACATTGTTTGTGAACCATTTAGATAGTGGAATTGATGGCTTTGTGGCACAGTTTGCAGATGACATGAAGATAGATGGAAGGATAGTTAGTGCTGATAATTGTGTGAGCCCTTTATTTAAGTACATTTTTATCTTTTCCACATTTCCTTATAAGATTCAAAGGTTCAAAGTACATTTATTATCAAAGTATGTATGCTGTATACAATTCTGAGATTTGTCTTCCCGCAGACAGCCACGAAACAAAGAAACACTATGGAACCTGTTCCAAAAAAAAAACACTCAAAATGCAAAAGAAAAAGAACAAATTGCGCAAATGGCAAAAAAATGAGCGAGAAACACAAAATATAAAACATCAAACCCTAAAGTAATTGAAACAGTCTAGGAACAGGTCAGTTCAGTCCAGGTCAGTTCAATTCAGTGCTGTGCTGTGCGTTGATCATTGACTGCAAGCTGCAGAGATATTCTGCCCCGATCAAAAGCACACAAAATAGCAATTTAAAAAATGGAGTAACCAGAAACTAGAAACATGTTATAACATGAACTATGGAGTCCAGTCCTCAAACTGTGTCAATAAAACCTTGCCAAAGACCCAACACTAAGGGAGGCCATTTTGCCCATTGCATCGTTACTGACTCGCAGGCGAATTCCATGCCCTCATTAATTTTCCTAAATAATTCTCCATAGTCCAATCAATTTTACCACCCACTTGGAGGAATTTAAAGTGGATAGTTAATCTACCAACCCACACATCCTTAGGAAGTGGGAGGAAACTGGAGCGCCTGTAAACAGCTCACCTGATCACAATGGGAATGTGTAGGCACTACACAGACAGGATCAAAGGGCAGAATTGTATGCTAATCAATGGTGCTGTGAGACAGCAGTTCTACAAGCTGTGCCACTGTTCTGCCCAGTTTGATCTCAGACTTCAGTTTTGGAAATTGATATAAACAGTGTTCTCATGACACAGGTTAAAATGATTCTGGGTGACAACTTTTTCCACTTTTCCAGATAGATTATTTTGATGGAAACCTTCTGGCCCTGGCCACATTGAATTTATAGGACATGAGGGACACTCTTGGTTCTCTCCAGATAGAGCTTCCTCTCAGAATTCATCTGTTGGAAATTAAATGAACTGATTGCACCATTTTTCTGGGGCTAATCTAACATTTCGGAATCGTTCTCTATTCAGCTCGACAACACTTCTAAATTACAAAAAAACTGAAAATACTTGAAAAACTCAGCTAGTCAGACAGCATCTGTGGAAAGTGAAAATGAGTTAATATTTCAGGTCAAAGACACTATCAGTTCTGATGATGCTGCTTGACTTGCTGATGACTCCAGCATTTTCTGTTTTTATTTCAGACTCCCAGCACCTGCAATTATTTACTACTCTACTGTGTTAGTTAATTTCACTTTCAAATTGTCTGAAGAAGACTAGGAGATAGACATTGATGACAAAGCATTCTTGAATGGTAACATAAGCTTCTTGAACTTATCAGAAAACTAACAAACCTGAACTTGCTTATAATGGGAAGCAAAATGTGAGAGGACACTGCCAAGCCTTTAAACTACTGACAACACAGGTGTAAACGGATGAATTGAGTCTCAAGCATACTACATAGAGGATGTGGTCTCAGTCCAAGCAAACAATAGAATTGATGGAATCTGCTCCAGAGATATTAAATAATTGTTTGAGCTCTGTCAACATTAATCATCAGGAACTCATCCAAATCCTGATGTTAGAAAGCCTGTCAGATGGTACAATTACCACTCTGTAGGCACTGACAGAGACAGAGGTTAAATTGCTTTTTTTTGATTGATGTCCAAAATTATCCTTCAAATGGTACATCAAATGGGTTGACATAATACATTTTTGTAAAATTGAATATAATTTATTCTTATTTTAAATCCACTTTATTAATTTGTGCTCTTTGCTTTTTAGAAGAAAGATTTCAATGATTATATTTGTTCTGTACATAGCATATGCCAAGGCTGAGATGATCAGAGGGAACTTTGGGCTTTCACACCATAAGATAGTACACGAGGGAACTGCTGTGACATACACAATGTCAGACACAATTATCTATGAAGTGATTATCTAATGCCATCTGGCAAGATGATGTGTCAAATCTTTTTAAATAGAATGAAAGGTTTCAGGGAAAATGGAAAACAGATCTTCAGAGAGCCGAACATAGATTAAAATGAGTGACAAAGGGCAAGATAAAGCTTGAAAACAGAAATGCAGGCATATTTATATTTTATATGCTTTCTTGCTTCCATGAGCTCATTCCCTCATGGAAGCAAGAAAGTGAAGAGCAACTGGAGATGAAACCACAATAATTACTGCTGAAAAATTCTGTCAAGAATTAAGATCTCATGAATTTTAATTAGATCCTCAGTTCAATGCAACTACAGTGGCTAGTTAAAAAAAAGCCTGACACTAATTTACAAATGAACAAAAGCTTTTTGTCTACATTTTCAATACCTTCAACTGAAATGTCATCTGCAGTTGTTTCAAAACTGATCTGACATGATTTTGTGGCTGAGATGTTGATATCTTCTTCAAGGAAAGTTGTAAGTCAACCTACTTTGTTTTTGCTATTCTCCCGTTGTTTGGAACTCTTTACATTAGCAATTCACCGTTCATTCTGAAACAACTTTGCTTGAATGCAAAATGTGTAAATGACAGTAACAAAAAAAATGACAGTCTCTTCAACAAGGAATGTAATTTATGCTATTTGAAAGCTACAAAAGTAATCCCATGGATAGAGTAGAGATTTCAAACAAACACCATTACAGCAAAGGCTTTGCTGTTAGTAAAATCTTTACTTCAATATCACAGTTTGACCAATGCCAATTTTTATGCAGATTTGCCACGTGCAATTTGAGCTAGGACTATTAAGCTTCATTTGGCAATGTGTGGAACTATTTTGCATCATTAAACCTGTCATAGAAAAACACTAAAAGCTCCAAAGTAGCCAACAATATAGATTTACTGCAAATTATAAATAATTACATAATATATTCTACTGCCTTTATTTCTATTTTCAAGCAAGTATTAATCCATGCCAGCTGGATGATTTCAATTTGATTGAAGATGTTTCAGTTAAAATATATACTCTTTACACTTATGACTGTGTGGCTAAGCACAGCTCCAATGTCATATTCCAGTTAGCTGATGACACCATGCCGTAGGCCAAATCAAAGGGTCAAAGGTACAATTTGATGTCAGAGAAATCTATACAAATACATCCTGAAATGCTTTTTCTTCGCAAACATCCACAAAAACAGAAGTGCCCCAAGGAATGAATGACAGTGAAACGTGAGAACCTTAACGTCCCCCTCCAGCTCCCACCTCCCGGCAGCAGACAATGATTGCCCGTCCCTCCCCCAGCAAAAAAATGCACACCCGCTACCGAGCACAAGCGTGAGCTCAGTAATAGCAAAGACACAGACCTTGCAGTTACCCCAGAGACTATTGCATTTCATCTGGCATTTGACAAGCCAGAGGTTTTCTCTCTCTCCCTGGCAAGGGAGAGGGAGGTGTCCCCCATTGTCACAGCGAGCAGAAAACATAACAACAACCTGTTGGTTTACAATGTTAAAAAGTCTGTTTTGTTGCTTTTTACCAGCTCTGTGCCTGAAGATTGCAAAGATCTCGGGTCTTCAGGCCCACAGCGAAAGATTTTCCAGCCTCCCCGACGACACATGAGTCTCCTGCCATGATACTGACCCTCGATCCGCCCGTCTCCAGAGCCCAGAGATCTTAGGCTTTCAAGTTCGAACCGGACTCTCAGGTCAAACTCTTGGTGTGCCGAACAACAATGGCCGGTCCCGAAACCCTGAGAACGAGTACCATTTCTGCAAAGGACTAAAGTCTGCGTGTAACTCCAGGTCAGGGTCTTCAAAAGAACCCTGAAAGAGAAAAATAAAGATATTAAAGATGGAAATAGAGCAGTTTCCAATGAAGCAAGGAAAGGAGTCGCCACTTAGTGCCATCTTAACTCCGCCTCCAACTCCAAAGGTGGTGATGAATCGGCACATAGGAGAGAGATTCAAAATTTGGCTGAATGGAGTTTAACAACAACCTCTTAATCAATGGTAGGAAGAAAAAGGAGCTGTTTATAGACTTCAGGAGCAGGAAACCAAATGTCTATGAGCTGGTCTTCATCAGCAATCAGAGTTGGAGAGGGTCAGCAACTTTAAATTCCGAGGTGTTGTTATTTCAGGGGACCTGTCTTGGGCCCAGCATGTAAGTGCAATTATGAGGAAGGCACAGCGGCACCTCTACTTGCTTAGGAGTTTGCAGAGATTCAGCATGGCATCTAAAACTTTGACAAACTTCTATTGATGTGTAGTGGACAGTATATCAACTGGCTGTATCACAGCCTGGCATGGAAACACCAATGCTCTTGAACAAAAAATCCTGCAAAAAGTAATGGATACTGCCCAGTCCATCACAGATAAAGCCCTCCCAACCATTGAGCATATCGACATGAAATGCTGTTGCAGGAAAACATCCATCATCAGACAACCCCACAACCTAGAACATGCTCTCTTGTCACTGCTGCCATCAGGAAGTAGGTACAGGAGCCTCAGGACTCACACCACCAGGTTCAGGAACAGTTATTACCCTTCAACCATCAGGCTCTTAATAATTTTACTCCACTTGCCCATCATTGAAATGTTCCCTTAACACATGGACTCACTTCCAAGGATTCTTCATCTCAAGTTCTCAATATTTATTGTTTATTTATTTATTATTATTATTATTCCTTCCTTTTTTGTTTGCACAATTTGGTGTCTTCCACATTCTGGTTGAGCACCCTAGTTGGGTGGTCTTTCATTGATTCTGTTATGGTTATTATTCTATAGATTTATTGAAAGTAAATGAATCTCTGGGTTGTATATGGTGACATATGTACTTTGATAATAAATTTACTTCAAACTTTGAACATGCGTACCTAGCATACGTAAAGACACTGGCCATGAATTTCTACGTACCCAGTGTTTATACCAAGATTGCATTTCTCTGAAACATGTAACACCAATCCTTCTGGATTGGGTGAGTCAGGAATTAAGCGTGTACTTTGCATGAGATTGTAGATTTCCACTTGCTATGAGCTGCTGAGCAATTTGCCCTTAATCAGCTACAGAGGTTTTGCACACAGTCCAGTGAAAATCTTGGCCCCAAGACCATTATCACTGCAAAAGGTTTTCATTAACAACCACCCACCTTGTGGGGAAATTCTTTTCTGGATCTATGACAAGTCTGATTATACCTGAGAACCTTTCTATTTTCAATTAGCCTTCAGTTAAATATGCTATCACAAAATCAATATTGAAGCTAGGAGCTTCAGCAAGTGCCTTGTTTATTGAGACATAATAGAGATTCTGACCGTTTGACTGACTTGGCCAAAACCAGGGCAGAGAATTTCCAGAATGATTGGAGAATTTGGACTCAATCATACTGTTAATGTTCTTCAGAGGAGTGATATTTCTGTTCTACCCAATTTCAGAACTTTAGTTACAAGGTAAATGATGCATTGCTGATACCCTTTGATATTCTCATTTGGCTACCATTTAAAATATAGGCCTTTCTGTATCTGTGATCCAAAGCAGGAGTACTAAAACAGCACTGACATGTTTTCCGAAAGACCATAACACATTGGAGCAGAATTTGGCCATCAAGTCTACTCTGCCATTTTATCATGGCTGATTCAATTTTCCTCTCAGCCCCAGGCTCCAGCCTTCACACCACCACCCACCCCCGCCATGCCTTCATTCCTGACAAATCAAGAACCTATCATGTCTGCCTCAAATATATATATGAAGATTTGGCCACCACAGCTGCATGTGGCAACGAATTTCTCAGATTCACCACTCTCTGAATAAAGAAATTCCTCCTCATCTCAGTTTTAAAAGGATGTCCCTTTATTTTGATGCTGTGTCCTCTGGTCCTAGACTCCGCTTCCATGGAAAACATCCTCTCCAGATCTACTCCATCAAGGCCTCAACTAGGTCACCCCTCATTCTTCTAAATTTCAGAGAATACAGGTCCAGTGCCATTAAACACACTTCATACAATAAGCCATTCAACCCGAAATCATTTTTGTGAACCTTCTACAGTTTCAGCACATCTTTTCGAAAATAAGGTGCCAAAAACTGCTCACAATACTCCAAGTGAGGCCTCACCAGTCCTTTATAAAGTCTCAATATTACATCCTTACTTTTAAATTCTAGTCGCATTTGCCTTCCTTACCACAGACTCAACCTGCAAATTAATCTTTAAGGAATCATACACAAGAACTCCCAAGTCCCTTTGAGACTCAGATTTTTGAATTTTCTTTCCATTTAGAAAATAATCAACTCTTTCATTCCTTCTACCAAAGTTCATGACCTTACACTTCCCAACACTGTATTCCATTGACCATTTCTTTACCCGTTCTCCTAATCTAAGTCCTTCTGTAGTCTCTCTACTTCTTTAAACCTACCAGCCCCTCCACCTATCTTCATAAGGTCTGCAAACTTTGCAACAAAGCCATCAATTCCATCATTGACATATAACATAAAAAGAATCGGTCCCAACACAGACCCCCGTGAAACACCACTAGTCACTGGCAGCCAATCAGAATAGGTTCCCTTTATTCCCACTCTTTACCTCCTGCCACTCAGCCACTGCTTTATCTATGCTAGAATCTTACCTATAGTATCATGGGCTCATAGCTTAAGTAGCCGCATGTGTGGCACCTTGTCCAAGTAGGCAGCACCAACAGATTCTTCTTTGTCTATGCTGTTTGTCTTCAAAGAATTCCAATAGTTTTCTCAGGCAAGATTTTTCCTTGAGGAAACCATGCTGTCTATGGCCTATTTTATCATGTGCCTGCAAGTACTCCGAAACCATACCCTTAACAGTTGACTCCAACATCTTCCCAACCACTGAGGTCAGAGGAAATGGCCTATAATATCCTGTCTTCTTCCTCCCTCCCTTCTTGAAGAGTGGAGTGACATTTGCAATTTTACGGTCTTCTGGAACCATTCCAGAATTTAGGGATTCTTGAAGGATCATTACTAATGCCTCCACAATCCCTTCAGCCACCTCTTTCCAAACCCTGGGGTGTAGTCCATCTGGTTCAGGTGCCCTACCTACCTTCTGACCTTTCAGTTTCCCATGAACCTTTTCCCTAGTGATGGTAACTTCACACATTTCATGCCCCCTGACACCTGGAACTTCCAGCATACTGTTACTGTCTTCCACAGTGAAGGCTGATGCAAAATTTTTTTATTTAGTTCATCTGCCATTTCCCTCTCCCCCATTGCTACCTCTCTAGTGTCATTTTCCAGAGGTCTAATATCCACACTCGCCTCTCATTTACACTTTATGTATTTGAAACAACTTTTGGTATCCTCTTTCATATTATTGGCTAGCTTACTTTCGTATTCCATCTTTACCTTCTTAATGAATTTTTAGTTGCCTTCTGTTCATTTTTAAAAGCTTCTGAATCCTCTAATTTCCCACTAATTTTTGCTTTATTATATGCCCTCCCTTTGGTTTTTATGTTGGCTTTGAATTCTCTCTTTAGCCATGGTTGTGTCATTGTCCCTTGAGAATACTTGTCACAAGGGGTGCTGGGAACAGACCCAAATGCAAGACATAGACACTGAAGTACAAGGAACAGGACTTGTCTAGAGTAGGGACATGACAGGATTCAGACCAGGAGCAGGGACAAGAGTGCCAACTTGGGCTAGGGAAAGTAGGACTAGGACTAGGAACCATGGACTAGGAGACAAGGCTTGGACTCTGAGCCTGAGACTGGACAAGGACCCAGAACCTGGGTCTTGCCTCGGGCTCGGACTCCAGAAACAGGCAAGGACATGACATGGCTAGGGGCTTGGCTGCGGGATCCTCGAGGCTTGGGTTCTTGGAGCTCGGCTGCGGGATCCTCGAGGCTTGGGTTCTTGGAGCTCGGCTGCGGGATCCTCGAGGCTTGGGTTCTTGGAGCTCGGCTGCGGGATCCTCGAGGCTTGGGTTCTTGGAGCTCAGAGACAGACTGGGAACTAAACATCAACATAGAGCCAGGAATTATCCTTTGACAGGCTGGGCCTCATGTTCAACACGACACTAACATGAGACAGGACAGAACATAGACATAGAGCCAGGACTTATCCTAAGACAAGCCGGACTCAACTTTATCTCCACACCAAGGTGGGAGAGGTCCATCTGTTGGGTAACGGCAGGAGGCAAGACTTACCCAACAGAGGCAAAGGCAAAGACAAAGACAAGACAAGACATGTCCCCCCCATAGGACAACGGCAAGACAGCCTGGCTTACCCCACGGAGGTGAGGACAAGACAAGACAAGACAGATCCCCCCACAGGGCAACAGCCAAATGTCCTGGCTTACCCCACAGAGGCAAAGACAAGACAAGACAGATCCCCCCACAGGGCAACAGCAAAATGGCCTGGCTTACTCCACAGAGGCGAGGACAAGACAAGTCAGATCCCCCTGCAGGGCAACAGCAAAACAGCCTGGCTTACCCCACAGAGGCAAGGACAAGAGACAAACACCAAAGAACAACAGACAGTTCCATCTCTGCTCCAGGGAAGCTCTGAGTCTCAGTTCAGCCAGCAACCTCAGCTGGCTACAGAAATAGCCAGGTCCCTACCTAGCTCAGAGTGGCTGGCAGCCACTCAGCTGGCCTGGGAAACAGCCAAATCCATACCACAAAGACTACTCCAACAAGTGGCAACAGGGCTCCATGAAGCAGTGGTCCTCCAACCAGGCCTAGAGATCACAAATGGTTTACCAGCCTTCCATCAGCAGATTGCTGTAAGGGGGACTGACAAGACAAACCAACAGCCCACACTCAACCTCAAGGCTACTTATATTGCAAGCCAAAAGATGGGAATTAGGTGGCAATGATTAACTCAAGCAAGGGACAGCTGGAAGACCGGGAATCCTGAATCCACGGACCGGACCGTGAACCGGAATGCGGACTTCACGGACCGGACCATGACAATACTTCTTCCTCTTTGGGATGTATATATCCTGTGCCTTCTAGATTGCTACCAGAAATTCCAGCTATTGCTGCTCTGCCATCATCCCTCTCAATGTTCTTTTTCAATCAATTCTGGCCAACTCCTCTCTCATCCCTATGTAATTCCCTTTACTCCACCGTATTACTGATACACCTGACTTTAGCTTCTCCTTCTCAAATTTCAGGGTGAATTTGTTTATATTATGATCATATTTCCTTAAGAGTTCTTTTACCTTGAGCTGTCTAATCAATTCTGGTTCATTGCACAACACCCAGTCCAGAATAGCTGATCCTCTAGTGGGCTCAACCATGAGCTACTCTAAAAGCCATCACATCAGCACTCTAGAAATTCCCCCTCTTGGAATCCAGCACCAACCTGATTTTACTAATCTACCAGCATATTGAAATCCCCATGACTATTGTGACATTTCCCTTTTGGCATGCATTTTCTATCTCCCATTGTAATTTGTAGACTACATCCTTACTACTGTTTGGTAGTCTGTATAGAACTCTCATCACAGTCTCTCTACCCTTGCAGTTCCTTAGCTTTATCCACAATGGTTCAACACCTTCTGACTCTATGTCACCTCTCTCAAATGATTTGATTTCATTTTTTACCAACAGAGCAATGCCACCCCTCCGCCTTCCTGCCTGTCCTTTCGATACAATGGGTAGCCCAGCTATAATCTTCTTTCAGCCATGATTCAGTGATGCCTACAACATCATACCTGCCAATCTGTAACTGTACTACATGTTCATCTATCTTATTCCGTATACTGCACATGTTCAAATCCAACAGCTTCAGTCCTGTATTCACCCTTTTCAATTTTGTCCACCTTTTACGTTGCAACTCATCCCTTTGTCCTGCAATTTTTCCCTGTCATCAGCCTCTCTTTGCTAGGAGTCTCATTACACATTGCCTCTGTTTGTACTCTGACTATTTCGTCTTCAGCACTATCACTCCAGTTCCCATCCCGTGCCAAATTAGTTTAAACCTACCCAAACAACTCTAGTAAACCTGCCTGCAAGGGTATTGGAGATACTCACATAACTAGATTAAATTCTGGCATCAGGTCACTCATTTAAATTTGCCTTTCAATCACAGTTTATCCATGAACTCTGGCCTGCAGAGGAGGCAGGAAGTGAACCTCTCTGGCAGCCTGTGCACATTGGAAGAGAAGTCCTCCCCCTGATGGGCAATGTGGCAGCTGTTCCCTGGGCCAAAGAGTGCCATAAAGCACTCAACCTACTCATCCCTAATTGTCTATTGATCTCTCATTGTCCCATCCTCTATTAGTATGATTTCTGTCTAAAAGTACGTACTTGCACATTTTCTGGTAAAAAGCTCCTTATACAGAAAAGGCATGCTTTTATGTCTATATCATTGCAGATTCTCCAGAGTTACTCTGCATGACTGTCATATCAGCAGCTACCTTCCCTTCCTCTCCCACCTCATCTTTCACCCAATGGTGAAATGGCATTGTGTAATGACCATGACCAGACAATGGTGTAGATCTGACATGATCCAACTTACACAATTGCCACTGAAGCCTCCAGAGGTGAGTCAGCCTGGATAACCGTATTGTGCAGTATAATTATCAGCATCCTGAGGAGAACACTGTGTTTTGTTTCGGGGTCAGCTCTCTGTACATGCACAATTTCAACCTGCGCCAGCAGAGACTGATTGATTTCTGGTTTCATTTCTCACTTACTGAAGAAGTGTGATCATCAAAGACATGGTGAATAAAAGCACCAAAGAAAATGGAATCCTAGCGAGTTTAAAGATGCCTAGGAAACAAACTTTGAGGTTGAAAGGAGCTACGTGTTTGATATATGTATACATTTAGACAATAAGATGCACTGTTGTACCCGTAATTTAGGATTACATAAGCTAAAAGAAATTCATGTTTAATGATTGAAATAGGAAAGAAAACAGCAAATGCAAGAAATCTGACATAAAAAAGAGAAATTACTACTGTAAACATTCAGCAAATAAGCCAGACAGCTTCTGTGGAAAGAAAAACAGAGTTAACTTCATCAATTAACTTTGTTTCCCTTTCTGTGGATGCTGCAACTCCTAGTGAGTTTTTCTTGCACTTTTTCCTTTTATTTCACTTTTCATGACCCTAGCTCTCTCCCTCAAATGTGACTGAACAATGAATGTCCATGTAGAGTTAGCCAATCATTGCAGGGAAATGGTGGATGATGGGAATGGGAAAGCTTAATGACAAAGCACATTTATTTTGAAACAAGAATTAATGGAAAGGTAATGGGTTTGATTAACTGCTTTTATGAATTTTTTTTAGCAACACAGTCAATTCCTCCAGCCGTTCTTAGTTAATAATGCTAACAGAATCCCGAGCTTTAATGGACCTGTTACTCTGCAAATTCTGCTGCAATGAGGCTGGTTTGTAAATGCAGCTTAGCAGAACTCAATGTCCTAATTACAAGGAGTCAAGGAGTTCATTAGTCTTGGCCTCTGAGATGCTGATGGTCGATTTCCTAAGGAGCAAAATTGTTAGCTAAATTTGATCAACTTTAAGGAGAAAAACTTCATCTGCATGTTCTCTCCAAGAAGAATACTTTCCTGACATATATTTCTTGACTCGACATACAGTATATTTATGTCCCTTTATTGTCACTGTGTCTAAACCCTGGAATTTCCCATTCAACAATGCTATGTGAGCATTATCACAGAAAGGCCGTGGCAATCAAAGAAGACTGGTCACTCCCACCTGCTCCTAAAATGAAGTAAAGGCTGTCCTTGTCAGCTGTGCCCCCATCCTGGCAATGAACCCGTGGAGCTGGATCTCAATAATCAGGTGCAGGTATTTAATGAATATTAAATTGAGAGGATTAATGTGTTTGATATCAGTGGCAGTCTGCACACCCATCGTGTGAAATGTCTTATCACTGCTGGTGGGATTTGCAACAGAGCGAATTTCAGCAATGATGCTATTCAGGCGTGATAAACTTTGAAGACATTGTATTTTAACTATATTTCAGGAAACAGCAATTCTCAAGTACACAACAGAGTTAAAATCACTCCAATTTCTAGCACAATCAATACTTGGGTCGATAACCTAAAATTCAGAACACGATCAAAAATTCACCATGGTTCAGTTAATGAACTGTATGATAATTAACAATTAGGGCAGAACTTCCATCACTTCACAATTACTGGATGAGTGCCTCTGGATCACGAAGTCCCTTCCACCCAGCATGGTCATTACCACCAAGAGTCAGCATGACAGACATGTAAATGGCCAGCTGCACTTGATCGGCTACTCAGGCCTTATTTGGAACCCAGGCTCACCAACTGCCAAAACTACCACTGAAGCTGAATGCTGGTTAATATATGTACAGAAGTACAAAACACAGAAATGGGCTCTTCCAGCCCGCCTCATCAATGCTGACTGTGATACCTGTCTATACTACTTCTATTTGTCCCCATAAGGCCCGTATCCCTCTATGCCCTTCCTACTGAAGTACTAATCCAAGTGCCCCTTAAATGTAGCTGTGTCTGCCTCCACCACGTTCTCTGGCACCTTATTCTAGATATTTAGAACACTCTGTGTGAAAACTTTACCCCTAACATCACTTTTAGATTTCTCCTTTCTCATCTTAAGACTGTTCCCCTGAAGCTCGAGTATCCTCTGCCCTAGAAAAAGAAGGATTCTGACTATCTACTTTATCCATGCCCCTCATAACTTTATAAACATCTATCATGTTGCCTCTTGGCCTCCAGTAGGAAAATGACCCAGTGTATCCAATCTCCTCTTATAACTATAGCCCTCCATTCCAAACATCCTCCTGCATCTCTTTGCACTTTCTCTATTGCTGCTATGGGGCAACCAGAAATGTAGACAATTGTCATGAAGCCTTTGGATCAGTGGGAGGCCCTAAGGGCCCCAGACCTCGGTGCTCTACTTCACCTGAATATCATTAATTTACCTAATTGTGGATTGTTTAACCTGTTAATTGCTCCCTGAAGTTTCTCTATGCTGTTTATTGGTAACTGTGAGTTTCTCATCAGACTTTCTACAATTTAAGTTATGCGCATGAGCACTCATTGCTCAGTCTTGAACTAATCTGTCCTTAGTGACGTTCGTTCCAAGTGACCTGTGTATCTTCATCTATTCTTCTGTAAATAAATTCTCGTTGGTGTTTTATACTTGAGTCTCCAGTTACTCCATGCCAGGGTTTGCTAGCCTGAGTTCATGATTATAGCAAGACTGAGCCACGACAGACCCAGCCGAGTTTGAATAACTGTGTATGACATTGGCCTGCCAAGGAGAAGGTGTTGGAAAACATGAACACATGCTCCAGAAGATACTAACCTCACTGCAGAAGTTCCCCAGGTCTAGTGGGTGAGAGTTACATTCTTCTGAGATTGATTCTAGTTTGAACACTTGCCTGTGCGTCCTTCCATAGATTTCCTGAGCTCCTTTGAAGGATCATTAAAGCAACTGGCCCTTGAGTGATTGGATGGTAACGTCAAATGTTGCTGGGAGTTTTTGTTACGATGCTCTTGAGCATATGAGTTACAGCCTTCCAGGTTCCCTTCAGATAGAAGTAAGGTGGCAAACATCATCTCACTCCTTTCAGACAGGGCACTCCTTTGGACAATGGCACTATGGGAGAAGGATTTGCCCACCTGTTTCAATGTAGAACTCTCTAGTAGAACAATGAGGAGTGTGTTCAATCACCCCTGCAGGGTTCAGGAGGCAGCCAATAAACTGCTCCACCTATGTCAGAGCGTACAGTCTGTGATAAACTATAGAATTCTGTACTTTGGCTGCAAAGGGTGGTTGGAACATGAAGGTTCTGACCGCCATATTTCATCAGGGTCTCAATAACAACCTTAAGGATGTTTTAGTGGCCAGAGACCCAGCTGAAGATCTGAAGGGTCTGATAGAGCTTGCAATCCAGTTTGATAACTGACTACCCAGGAGGAGGCGAGAAAGACCTGGTGAATTTTCCCAAAGATCTTTCCGTCATGCCCGTTCGAAGTCTTCTTCAACCCCACATTCAAGGACTCCAACTAGACTTCTGCTGACTCCTCCTGAGGAGCCAATGCAAATAGGCAGAACCAGATTCTCTCCATCTGGGCAGGAGAGGTGAAGAAGAGAGAAGTGCTTTTCTCTGTGCTTATTGCACAGAGGCTGGCCACTATGGCTCCTCTTGACCCGAATCATTGTGAAACTGCCAAGATCATCCAGGAATGAGAGGGCTGTGACAGTCTCTAATTTTTCTCCCAGGCCTGCTACTTCTGGAGTAATGCTACCTTCTCTTTTATCATTGACTACAGTTCTGTGGGTAATTTTTGATCTTGGGCTGGCCAGATGACTTAAAGTGCTTTTTTCCCTTCTAGACTGGCCACCTTTCACCATGGCTCTGCATGGGAGACCATTGATCCTGGGACAAACTTGTTTTCTTACCACTCTTCTCAGACTTACTATTGGCCGGCATGTAGAATCTATTCAATTTTATCTTATCCACTCTCCTGAGATTCTACTCAGTCTTGGTCATCTTTGTCTGGCTTTCCACAACCCTCTGATTAATTGGTTCACTCATGCCATCTAGGGTAGGTCAATTCCTAACCAATTGCTAGATCTCCTCAGTTGCCTGCCAGATCTTGCAATTTGCCTGCCGATCTGCCTGCAAGATCTCTTGAGTTGCTTGTAAGATCGTCTGAGTCACTTCCTAGTTCTTCTGAATCCTTTCCAGATTCCTCTGAGCCAGATCCCATTGTTTCGAGTGCCCCTGATTATTCCGACATGCTGGAGGTAGTTAGCAAGAAGTGGGTTAGCTAGGATTTTGAAAGAACCTCAACGTGTCTGGTTTCGGGGAATCCTACAATGTGAAGTGACCATTTGATCTGGGCTGAGTTTGCTCATAACATTCTCCACTTCAAAGTGTACATAAGAGGCATTGAGTTCATCAGGGAGTGAAGTATCACTGTCATTTAAATTGTTAGGTTTCACCTCATAGGATGAAATGGCATACAAACCCTGCCATGACTGTCGTGCATCTGACTGTGTCTCTCACCTCACATAGAACTGCCTTTTTTGCTTTCATGATAGCCTTCTGTAGGTTTTACCTGGACTTCTTGTAGGACTCCTGACTGCCAACCTTGAACTACAGATCTAGCCTTTGAGTGGAGTGTGCAGCCTGGAGTGTGAGCCCATAATCAACTTAATTTCTCACCGATCTTGCCGATTAAAGCATTGAGCAAGATTGAAGTCAATGAGGACAAGAGAGGAAGGCGAGTGGGCGATCAGCACCATCTGCCTGCATTTGACTGGTCTCCCTCTCCCTCTCACTTACTGCTCCTGGAGGAAGGTGCTTGCGTTTGACTGATCTCTCTCTCCTGGCTTGATCCTTCCGGAGGATGGTGGCAGAGCCTTGGGTCTTGGGCAAGGTTTAATTGATGTGGTTTGGGGATTGGACTCTGTAGTTCATGTTAGGATGTGTTTCTGGTTTCTAGTTACTGCTTTTTTAATTGCTATTTAGTGTGATTTTGATTGGGACAAACTGACTCTGCAGCATGAAGACACAGCGTTAAATTGAACTGAACTGAACCAAACTGAACATTCCTAGACTGTTTCAATCACTCTGTGGTTTAGTGTTTTATACTCCGTTTTTAGCTTGTTTTTTGCCGATTGCACATGTGCTCATTTTTGTTGCACACCTTTGATGTTTTCTTTGAATGGGTTCCATGGTGTTTCTTTGTTTCGTGGCTGTTGGTGGGAAGACAAACCTCAGGTTTGTGCACTGCACACATGCTTTGATAGTAAATGTACTTTGAACAAACCGTGAAACTACTGATTCATCCAGGACTCAGGTTTGGGTACTTTCGGTAAACCAAATGTTGTCCTGGCAGCCATGACTTCCCATTGATTGTTCACTCCTGGGTCACTCTGGTGCAACGTCAGTGGGCAGAGTTTGCAGCTGCAGAGCTGAGCTATCTGTGAAACCTGGCGTTTTCCTGCACTTTGCAGTGTAAGCTCAGCTAGCAGTGCAGACAAAATTGCGGAAAGAACCTCTGGTGCCTTAAGCCCATACCCATGCTGGACTCTCATGGGCAAGACCTAGAAGAACCTTTGGTGCCAGACTGCGAGTTCTGGCTCACTAACTTTGGTTCCAGAGATACAGCCTGATTGCTTCAAATTTATTTCTTCAAATAAAAGCACAACTCTGACTAACCTACTAGTGTTGTTCTGATAAATCGTTGGAAATGGTGGACCAGAATACATTGATCCTGTCCCTGCCCAGTTCCTTACTGCTCCAGGAATTGCAACTGGAATTGGAATTGGTTTTTTATTGTCTCATGCACCAAGATACAGTGAGATGTTCTTTGACTTAATTCACTCAGTTTAAAAGTTTTTAATTATTATTAAGTGTATGTGTGTTTTTGCACCTTAATTTTGTGTGTTCAAATAATTAAAAATTTATATTATTTTAATTTTACCATTTCTGCATTTGTGAAACAGTTAAAATAATTTATCAAATTAAATATTATTGAAAAGTAATTAAAATTTTACATTGTTGGCCACTAAGGATTTAAAATATGGAAGAAACCATCGAACTCTGGCCCTTGTGGCTAAAGGGATCAGTGGGTATGGAGAGAAGGCAGGTACAGGGTTCTGAGTTGGATGATCAGCCATGATCATACTGAATGGCAGTGCAGGCTCGAAGGGCTGAATGACCTACTCCTGCACCTATTTTCTATGTTTCTATGTTTCTATGAACTCAAATGAATCAAGGACAGTGGAAGTAGAAAAACCAATTGTCTTCGTTTTTGCCATGCGGTTGAAGGAATGGAGGCTGCCATTTTGTGAAGCTGCACTGTAACCTCCACCTTGTGAGCTGTCTTGTGACCTGGTTTTGCACAGGGATAGCAGTATCAAAGTGCTTTAAAGTGGACACGGCGATGCTCTTGATGATCTGCTGAACTATAGATCATTTCCAAATAAGTTTTTTTATGAGGTGTTCTTTGATGGAATATGCAGATTTATGTATAGAGGAGTCTGTGTCTGACCTGAGTAAATCAAGCCTAGTAGCTGGCTGATTCAGAATGAAGAGACATTAATTACAAGTTGACATTTACAAGTAGGGCAATAAATTGATGCTGGCTTGGACTACATCCAATGGGAATCTGACATACATTAACCAGATAGGACAGAGCCAACAAGATTGGAAAACAACATTTGAACTGATAAGAAGAATATAAAAGTGAGAGGCTTCCAATGCAAAGCAGTGAGAACTCTGGAGATTAACTATTGGAAGGAAGACCCTCATACCAGGGGCTAGAAGAAGGATTGATCATTTGGTCAATGGGTGATCCCTTATTTCAGTGTTATAAATTGGAGAAGTGGTCTGAATGAGCATTGGTAAAGAGGGAACAGTACAATTCATGTTTTAAGTTGTTGGCCTGAGGTCAACATAGTTAAGTTGATGTTTGTGCAGAAGCATAAAGTGCAAGTTCTGATTAATTAAAAGTTGAGTAGTGAATTGTCTAATCTAGATCAGTTGATAATAGTCAACAACATTTATTTAAAATATGTGAAACTATTATTGCTGAATTACACTGAAATAAAGAAAACTAAGTAATATTCTATGGCTGTGCTAAATGCAGTGGTTATGACTGTTGTAAAGCTGAAGGACCATGTACGAAGTGCAGAAATTGCAATTGGTCCAAGGGACCAATGACCCTGCACTACCTTACTTTCCATTTTTCTATTTTCTATTTACGATTTATAATTTAAATTTTTAATATTTACTAATTTTTACTATTTTTAATATTTAATATTTGTAATCCAGGGAGTGGAAAGCGCAGAATCAAATATCGCTGTGATGATTGTACGTTCTAGTATCAATTGTTTGGTGACAATAAAGTATAAAGTATGAGTATAATATTGCATCCATGTGCACACTAAGCAAACCAATGCATGTACATCTGATCTCCAGATTCTTGACTTCCAGGCTGCTTTTCACCCTGCTGTTTGCTGTATTCAACGCTGAACAAAGGTTGTAATCCAATTCCTAGGTATTTGATTCCACAATGATTGCGTGAGTGTACTGTCTTCTTCCAATAATTTTGGTACACTGATACTGTGTGATAACTTAGTAATTGATGGTAACTGCTTTTAACTAAAGATATATGTTAAAGTCACAACATGAAAGGGGAGAAATTTAAATGCAAGCAATTAAATTAATCTGCAATAAGAGCTAGTATCAGTGAGCATGTAACAGCTGTTTTAACACATAATCTCATCTGGTTTACAAATGTCCTTTGGGAAGGAATTGTGCCAGTTCTATTTAGTCATGGCCCATACTTGACCCCAGACCTACCAATGTTGTTGACTCTTCATTGCCCTCTGAAATGGTCCTGTCTGCCACTCTGGCCAGATAGCAATCAGGCATGCAGTCTGAATGCAGGCCCTGTCAGCAGCGTTTATCTCCTATGTAAAAATTATTTTTAACAATGCAGTTTGCTTTTGGTATTTAGTTATCAGTTATGTAAGTGAGGATGAAATACCTAAGCCACAGGAGGTTATATTGACTGAGATAGAGTCAGAATCAGGTTTAATTTCACCAGTTGTGAAATTTGTTGTTATGTGGCAGCTTTCAGGTTCGGTGATATTAATCCGAAACAATAAATTTGGCTAAAGGCCAGGTGACGGAACTTTCAGTCACTGTGTCCTGCATTGGAATTCCTCCTTTGCCTTTGTAAATTTCTTTGTTCACAAAAGCTCCTCAAAGTCACCTTTTTGTGCAAGCTGTCATTCACCTTCCCTTCTGATATTGTCAATTCATCCTCCATGAGTCCTGAGGTGCTTGGGAAAGTGTTTTACTTTGAAGACCATAAGACCATAGGATGTAGGAGTAGGATTCAGCCATTCGGCCTACTGAGTCTGCTGTACCATTCCATTGTGGCAGATTTATTACCTTCTCCCCATAACCTTTGATGTCCTTGTGAATTAAGAACATAAAACCTCCACTTTAAATATACCCAATGACTAGGCCTCCACAACCTTCTCTGGCAATAAATTCCATATTCACCACCCTCTGGCTAAAGAAGTTCCTCATCTTTGTTCCAAAGGCACATCCCTCTATTCTGAGATTGTGCCCTCTGTACCTAGCCTCCCTCACTGCAGGAAATATCCTCTCCATGCCCACTCTATCTAGGCCTTTCAATATTTGGTAGGTTTCAATGAAATCAGCCATCATTCTAAATTCCAATGAGTACAGGCCCAAAGCCATCAAACACTCTTCACACATTAACCCTTTCAATCCTGGGATAATTCTCTTGAACCTCCTCTGGACCCTCTCCAATGCCAGCACATCCTTTCTAAGATAAACTGTTCACAATTCTCCAAGTGCAGTGTGACCAATGTCTTATAAAACCTCAACATTACATCCTTGTTTTTATATTCTCATCCTCTCGAAATGAATGCTAACATTGCATTTAACATCAGCACAGCCTGCAAATTAACCTTTAGGAAATCCTGCACAAGGATCCCAAATCCTTTTCTACTTCTGATTTCTGAGTTTGCTCCCTGTTAGAAAATTGTCTACGCCTTTATTCCTGATACTAAAGTATATGACCTTTGACCTTACACTTCCCCATACAGTATTCCATAGACCACTTTTTTGCTCATTCTTCTAATTTGTCCATCCTTCTTCAGACTCCCTGCTTCCTCAAAACTACCTGCCCCTCCACCAATCTTTGCACTGTCCACAAACCTGGCCACAAAGATATCAATTCCTTCATCCAGATCATTGACATGTGTATAATGGGAGAAGAAACAGTCCCAACACCTGTGGAGCACCACTAGTCATCAGCAACCAACTAGGAAAGGTTCCTTTTATCACTATTCTTTGCCTCCTCCCTATCAGGTAATCTTCTATCCATGCTAGTATCCTTTCTGCAATACCATGAGTTCTTACCTTGCTTCAGAGCCTCATGTGCAGCACCTTGTCAAAGGCCTTCTGAAAATCCGAGTAAACAATATCCAGTGACTCTCCTTTGGCTATCCTGCTTTTTATTTCCTGAAAGATTTCCAACAGATTTGTTAGACAAGACTTCCCCTGAATGAAACCATGCTGACTTCAGCCTGCTTGATCAAGTGCCTCCAAGAACCCCAAAACCTCATCATTAGTAATAGACTCCAACATCTTTCCAACCACCAAACTCAGGCTAACTGGCTTATTATCTCCTGCCTTTTGCTCCTTCCCTTCTTAAAGAGTGGGGTGATAAAGGTGTGATTTAAATGGGAGTTGATATAGTGCATGAGATGAAACCCAATTGAGAACTTTAATAGTGGCATGAGAAAGTGTCAGCAGTTTTTCAGGAGGTTAAACTGCTTGAACAGGGGAGGAGGCAAGGAAAACAAAATTAATGAAATATGGGAGAAATACTTACTTTAAATGGCATTGTGTTTGGTCAGGCACTGTACCAGAACAACAAAGCTCATTGTAGCTCCACATGTTGCTGTAAGGCTCATTGTACCAACAGGAAAAAATGGACGGATCCTGTCCACCATTAGCTCTCAGGAAGATGAAAACATGGTTATCTGTAGATATAGACACCAGAACACCATCAAGTATCACCACTTCTGGCAAGAAAACTACAGAAAGCTGGCAGAAAATGAGATCACTTTCTTGCCATGTGTTTCTGTGCTTGCTGTTCCACAAGACTAAAGGATACATTAGCTGTTGGGCAGACAGGTTGTGACTGCATATTTAATATTAACATGGCGAAGCCTCCCAGGCACATTAATGTAATGGAATTTTGTGCAATGGGGTGAGGGGGTGGATTAAAAGTGCCCAAGTACATTCATGCATAATGCTCTCTGCCAAGAGGCAGAAGGGACTTTCATACAGGCTGGGATTGAAGATTCAACATCTAGCAGGAGAATAATTGTAAAAGATAAAAGGCATCAGAAATATTGCGAAGTGATGGCGGGCCTCTTCAGAGGTTTGCTAAAATGCATAACAAGAAGGAACAAATCACAAATATAACAGTCGTATTAACACAATGGTGGTTTCTGTTCATTGTGAAGGGAAGATAATATTAAAATCCTAACAATTTGGGACTTCTTAGTCTCCTGAAAGAGTTAGTTGCATTAGTGGAGGCATATTAGATAACAATAACAGTCCTCAGTTTTCTAATTTTATTTCCATTAGGTTTATGTAACACAATTTTCATTAATATTAACAGTAAGAAAGTAACTCATCAACCCACAGGTAATTTTCTTATCAAACCAATCAAACTACTAGGGAAATAAAGAAATTACGTAAATGATTAACAGGTGAATTCATTCTGAGCAGGCATGGGGATTAGGGTATGCTTAGTTTTTTTTTGCCATGATCTCAATTTAATTCAACAAGGACTCAGTGGAAGCAAAGGTCAAGTTCAATGACAAAACCAACTGTTATCTTCATGGACTTCTCCACACCTCTAGCTAGCGATCATTAACGTCCTGGTGATACAAACTGTCTGATGAGCCCACTGTTGTTGGATAGATTATAGGTGGTAGTGAGTCAGCATACTGGAGTGAGTTATGAATCTGTTGAGTGGTTCTGCAATCTCTTGCTCAACATCAGTAAAAGGGGAAGGAGGGCAAAAATGTACCAGTCCAGATGGGTGGATTGGGTCATCAACTTTAAATTATTGTGCTTTAACATATTGCATGACCTGTCCTGATCCCAGCACATACATGCATTCACAAGGAAGGTGTACCACCATCTTTATTTCCTTAGAAGGTTAGGAGTTTTAACATGGCAGCGAACTTCTGTAAAAGTGCTGTTGAAACTGTCTGGACTGTCTGCATCATTGTCTGGTATAGTAATTCCAATGTGTGGGGATGTAAAAAGCTGAAGGGCGTAATGTGCACATCCCTTCCTATCATCATCATGGGAAGCTGGCGCAAGATGGCAAGATCTATCACCAAAGATCCACATCAGCCAGCAATGCCATCTTCTCGCACCAACCATTGGGCAGGAGATATGAAAACCAAGTTCAAGTACAGCTACTTCCCTTCAGCCATTCTGATCTCGAACCAACCTCCACAACCCTCATCACTCCCTCAGTGTAGCAACACTCTGCCCAGCTTGACTGCTTTGTATTACAATGGACTTTTTTTTTGTTCTAAATTTACTTAATCTTGTATAATTTTATAATTTATGTTTTTTGTAAATGTTGCTTCTCTGATGCTACGTGCCTGTGATGCTGCTGCAAGTAAGTATTTCATTGCAGTTGTCATACATGTATTTGTGCATTTGACAATATGCACCAAAATACTGACTGTTCATTTCCCCCGACCTGCTGAGTTCCTTCTGCATTTTGTGTGTTGCAGTTGGTGACCCTTTATTCTGCCCGCCACATATTAATTCTTGAGAGCCTCACTTTCCCTTTGTGCACCCATCACATCCCCGCTTTCAGGACTAGCTAAAGAAAGACTCCAAATCAGGGAAATTAATGGCTAACATGTACATAGAGAGGAATGCCTCATTAGCAGCTACCTTACCTTCCAAGTTCACTCTTATACTCAGTTATCTGCCCCGGTGTCCTCAAGGAAAATCAAGTAAATCATTTCATATTCATGAGAGAGTCTGCAAATGCTGGAAATCCAGAGCGGCACGCATAAAACACTGGAGGAACTCAACATCTTAGGCACCTGCTGTGGAAATGTGTAAACAGTCAAAGTTTCAGGCCAAGACTATTTATCAGGACTGGAAAAGAAGCCAGAATATAAAGGGGAGGTGGGGGGGGTGGGGGGAGGGTAAGACGTACATCCCAGAAGGAGTTTGGTGAAGACAGGTGTGTGGGGGAGGGGGTGAAGTAAGAAGCTGGGATGTGATAGGTATAAAAAGTATAGGGCTGGAGAAGAAGGAATCTGAGAGAGGAGAGTGGATCATGGGAGAAAGAGAAAGAAAAGGGGTGTCAGTGGAGGGGATAGCTATGGGAGGAGAAGAGGGATGTAAGAAGGGAGACAGAGTGGGGAATTGAAGAAGAGGGAAGGGGAGGGGGGTAAATTCCCAAAGTTGGAGAAATTGATGTTCATGCCATCAGGTTGGAGGCTACCCAAAGGAATGTGAAATGTTGCACCTCCAGTCTGAGAGTGGCCTCATTCTGACAGTAGATGAGGACATGCGCCAAAATGTTGGAATGGGAATGGATATTGGAATTAAAATGTTTGGCCACTGAGAAATCCTGCTTTTTGCGGATGGAGCAAAGGTTCTCAACAAAGCGGTACCATATCTATAGTAGATCAGGTCTCATCAGTGTAAAGGAGGCTGCTCTGGGAGTACCGGATACAGTAGACAACCTCAAAGGATTCCCAGGTTAAGTCTTCTCCCACCTATAAAGACAGTTTCATCTGCCTATTAGCATCCTACACTGACAAATCAACTGATCCAGCGGCATTTCTTCAACAACATTCAAGTTCCTCGTTGGTTGTAATTTACCACTCTTGGTGTAGGATTCCTATCGTGCATCTTCTCTGCAAGCCAGGAAAATGTGTCAGGGTTAAAAGAGAGCTAATCACAGGAAAGAATCCCAATCCATCACTACTATCGTCAAAAAGGAACACTCGCCCATTAAGGCAAAGTATTTATAAATCCTGATTCAGAAAAACATAGAAAGCATAGAAAATAGGTGCAGGAGTAGGCCATTCAGCCCTTGGAGCCTGCACCGCCATTTATTATGATCATGGCTGATCATCCAACTCAGAACCCTGCACCAGCCTTCCCTCCATACCCTCTGATCCCCCTAGCCACAAGGGCCATATCTAACTCCCTCTTAAATATAGCCAATGAACTGGCCTCAACTGTTTCCTGTGGCAGAGAATTCCACAGATTCACACTCTCTGTGTGAAGAAGTTTTTCCTCATCTCAGTCCTAAAAGGCTTCGCCTTTATCCTCAAACTGTGACCTCTCGTTCTGGACTTCCCCAACATCGGGAATAATCTTCCTGCATCTAGCCTGTCCAATCCCTTTAGGATTTTATACGTTTCAATCAAATCCCCCCTCAATCCCCCCTCAAACTGAGGGATAAATGTGCAACTGGTTTTCTGATTAGGAAGTGGAATAAATATTCGGGGATTAAGAAATGTACACAGTCATACTTGGGAGCACCGCTTGCATGGATTACCAAATTAGAATCAGATCAATCCAAATCCGACAAATATGTCCCAATTTAAGCTAACGCTCTATGACAGCCTTATCTCATTCTCAGCCTAACCTGCCTTGGCCAAGATTACCATTATTCAAATATTTGGAGTTCTTAAATCAAATCCAAAGGTAGTTAAATTACTACAAAATCAATTTCAAAAGATCACATTTAAATTTAGATGACAGTTACACTCACAGCTGAATTTAACCACATTGTAAGGATGAAAGGAGACAGCTTCTGAGATGAAATGCCCCAGGAAAATGCAATTTTCTCCCAGGCAAAGCCTAAACTTTATACCTGACATACTGTAATCTAATCTCTTAACTGGACATTCTTAATCTCTTTACAGAGTATGACATGATTCCAAAATCTTAACATGGTCCATGTCAGCTGATAGACTTAATGCCAATAGAAACCTGTCCTGGTATAACTCAATTGTTAACCCAATTAATTCCTGTGTTGCCAAACTTATCACCCTTCAGTTGTGATTGTGCAAACTTTGCAAGACCTGTAGGAGCAGCAGACTCAAAGATCAAAGTTTGAAGTACAAAGTATTTTTATTATCAAAATATGTATAATTTATACCAGCGGTCCCCAACCACCAGGCCGCGGACCTGTGCCGGGCCGCAAAGCATGTGCTACCGGGCCGCGAGGAAACGATATGATTTGGCGATATGACTCAGCTGCACCTTTCCTCATTCCCTGTCATGCACTATTGAGCTTGTACGCACGCGAGGTCATTACGCACACGTCATCCATGTCAGCGCGGGAAGAAGATCAACTCCTCGAGCTTGCAAATGTCGGCCGGCTGAGAAGTATGTTTGACA
Organism: Mobula birostris; assembly: GCF_030028105.1. Classification (NCBI taxonomy): domain Eukaryota; kingdom Metazoa; phylum Chordata; class Chondrichthyes; order Myliobatiformes; family Myliobatidae; genus Mobula; species Mobula birostris. The sequence goes on along the minus strand of NC_092372.1, from coordinate 156,310,743 downwards.
TAACATCTCTGCCGGCATTCTGGATCAAAGTCAAGGCTAAGTATCCTGCGATAGCCACGAAAGCACTGAAAACGTTGCTTTCATTTCCAACATTTTTCTGCGAAGTGGAGTTTTCTGCAATGAATGCAATGAAAACTAAATTGCGGAATAGACTGGACATAAGGAACACCCTTCTAGAATCGCTGTCTCCCATCACCCCTTGATAGGACCGTCTTGTTGTAGGGAAACAAGCCCAGGGCTCCCACTGATTCAGCGATATTGGTGTGTTGCAATGATTTTATATGTTCATACGGAGAAAATATGTGCTGTGTGTTTAATATCCAAACGTTACTTAAAATGTTATGATGCTATTGACTTACTTATGTAACCATATAATAATTACAGCACGGAAACAGGCCATCTCGGCCCTTCTAGTCCGCCCCGAATGCTACTCTCACCTAGTCCCACCAACCTGCACTCAGCCCATAACCCTCCATTCCTTTCCTGTACATATACCTATCCATTTTTTCTTTAAATGATAATATTGAACCTGCTTCTGCCACTTCTACTGGAAGTTCGTTCAACACTTACTTCAAGCTCCCCTGTCCTCCCCTGATAATTGACTTATCACTATATCCATGCGTGGAAAATATGCGCTGTGTTTAATATTAAATTTGTTAGATAAGCCCTTTTAGAAACGAAATTGAGTGTATTAACCACTTATCACCTATATCCCGGTCATGATTAACACCCCCCACCCGAACAGAATCGCCGAAAACGATTTGTAGAAGGAGGGGGAGAGAGAAAAAAATCGGTAGGTCACGCATGTGCACTGGTGGCCACGCAAGGCTTCATGGTCATTGTAGCCTTTCTCGGGGTAAACTCAATGTATTTGACCGCTACTCTTGTCCGTTGGCAATCCTACACCGCGCCTCCCCCCCCCCCCCCCCCCCAGTCGGCCAGTCCGCAAGAATATTGTCAATATTAAACCAGTCCGCAGTGTGAAAAAGGTTGGGGACCCCTGCTTTATACAACCTTAATATTCATCACCTTACAGGCAGCCACAAGTCAAAGAAACCCAATTCAACCCATTAAAACAAAAAAAGACCATCAAATACCCAACGCACAAGGAAAAAAAACAAATCGTGCAAACAATAAAAGCGAGCAAAGAGCATTTGGAACTGATGCTCACAAAAGTGAGTCCACATCTTCAGTTCAGTACAGAATGAGTAAACCTCGCAGAGCAGCAAACTGAACTAGTCCATCCTTTGCCTCCATCCCCAATACCCTGACCTTTTCAATCTGGCTAGGCACTTAAATCGTCCAAACCTCTGGTCGTTCCTCATTCTTGGACCCAGGCCCTGCTTCTTCGATACGCTCATGGGCCCGAGTCCTGCTACTTCGATATGCTCATGGGCCCGAGTCCTGCTGCTTTGATGTGCTTGTGGGCCCAAGCCCTGCTTCTTCGATATACTCATGGGCCCTAACCCTGCTTCTTCGATGTGCTCATGGGCCCGAGTCCTGCTGCTTTGATGTGCACGTGGGCCCAAGCCCTGCTTCTTCGATATGCTTGTGGGCCCAAGCCCCACTTCTTTGATTTGCTTGTGGGCCCAAGCCCTGCTGCGTTGATGTGCTCGTGGGCCTAAGCCTGCTACTTTGATATGCTTATGGGCCCAAGCCCTGCTGCTTCAATATGCTCATGGGCCCAAGCCCTGCTGCATTGATGTGCTCGTGGGTCCAAGCCACTGCCATGATTCAGCCCTTACACCATTCGCTGCAACCATCCTGCACCATCAAGACTTCAGTTCACACTGTAAAAGTACCAGGCCGTACAGGCGGTTCAAAACCACAACTCTGATAGGGAACTTACAGTGATCATTTACCAGAGAATAGGTGATTAATAAAGTATTTAGTTGTTTCTTTGTTTTATTTGCTAGCCGCAAGTAGTTGCTCACTGAATCAGGACCATCTTAAACCAGCTCAATGAGCCTGATTACTGGACAAACTCTTCCCCATGGTAGAGGCTTTTACATGAAATCTAGTGTAGTATTCTTGCAGTTGTTAGACAATTCCACTAGATTTATTGCAATTGTATGTAATGTTCCAACTGCAACTTCTACAGAAGGTTGTTTTGCTGTAAATCGTTCCTAAGGCGTGTAGCCAGAATCTTGCAAACAACCCATGAACATCAGTGTTATTGAACCAGCGTCTTTGTCAGAAAATAAATTCATTGTAGCCTTTTGGATTCATGTTAGTTACAGAAAAAATGTCAAAAGGGCAAAATATCTTGGAGTCCAACAACTTCGAAGTTGCTCTGTAGAGAAGCAAGCGATTGTGGTTAAATTACACTAGGACTACAATAATAATTGCTGTATCCCTACTTACACATTGATTAGCACATCAATATAGATGTCCAGAATGACTCATGCAACACATTAACGTACTCAGCAGGCTGTCATGAAGAGCAGGATGATGTGAAACTAATTAAAAATGGTGGTACTTTCTAATCATAATTTTTCCTAACTCCTCATTTGCATTTATTAACCCTGTGGAATTGCCCTGGAACTGAGCATGAAGATAAAAGTCGGAAGTAAACGTGCAGACACAGCGAACACGGTTTATTTGACCTTTTCCAATAATTTGATTTGTGGGCATAGTTAACTCTATCTTCTTTGTTGTATCTGGTGTCAGAACTGTTACCTACCTTTACATAAGCTGGCCCCTCATGCCTTCATTTGTCAACATCCTGGTTGAACTTACACTTCAACACCAAATTTTGCACTATCCCCATATCTCTCAATTCTCCTAATATCCAGAAATCCATAGATAATTGTTTCAAATGAACTCAATGACCGAGGCTCCACATAACTCCAGGATAGTGCATTCAAAAGTACTCCACAGTCTGCATGATCATATTTCTCCTCCCATCCATCCTAAATAGCTTAGTCATTTTTTTTCTGAGACTGTAAAGGGAAGAACAACATCCTCCCTGTATTCAGCTTGTTGAGTCATGTCAGAAAGTTGTAAACTTCAATGAGATCTCCTTTTGCTTTTCTGGAGAATACAGACCCGATTGAATCTCGCGTCACGTTTGCCATCCCTGGACCTAGTCTAGAGAATCCTCATAGCACTGACTCTTAAGGTAAGGAGACCAAGACAGTACACAATACATCAGGTACTGTCTCACCAAGCGCTTTATAATTTAGTAAGACATCTTTGCTGCTTTACTCCAATCCTCTTACAACATAGACCAATATAAACTTCGGTTTTTGACTCACCTGGATATTGGCTTTCAGAGATTTGTGGGCAAGGATATCCATGTCCTTTCAAACAACAATATTATCCAAACTCTCACCATCAAAAGTACATCAAAGAAGATAATTTCCTATATAAAAGTTGCTGGTGAACGCAGCAGGCCAGGCAGCATCTCTAGGAAGAGGTGCAGTCGACGTTTCAGGCCGAGACCCTTCGTCAGAACTAACTGAAGGAAGAGTGAGTAAGGGATTTGAAAGTTGGAGGGGGAGGAGGAGATCCAAAATGATAGGAGAAGACAGGAGGGGGAGGGATGGAGCCAAGAGCTGGACAGGTGATAGGCAAAAGGGATACGAGAGGATCATGGGACAGGAGGTCAGGGATGAAAGACAAGGGGGGGGGGACCCAGAGGATGGCAAGGGGTATATTCAGAGGGACAGAGGGAGAAAAAGGAGAGTGAGAGAAAGAATGTGTGTATAAAAATAAGTAACAGATGGGGTACGAGGGGGAGGTGGGGCATTAGCGGAAGTTAGAGAAGTCGATGTTCATGCCATCAGGTTGGAGGCTACCCAGACGGAATATAAGGTGTTGTTCCTCCAACCTGAGTGTGGCTTCATCTTTACAGTAGAGGAGGCCGTGGATAGACATGTCAGAATGGGAATGGGATGTGGAATTAAAATGTGTGGCCACTGGGAGATCCTGCTTTCTCTGGCAGACAGAGCATAGGTGTTCAGCAAAGCGGTCTCCCAGTCTGCGTCGGGTCTCGCCAATATATAAAAGGCCACATCGGGAGCACCGGACGCAGTATATCACCCCAGCCGACTCACAGGTGAAATTTTGCCTCACCTGGAAGGACTGTTTGGGGCCCTGAATGGTGGTAAGGGAGGAAGTGTAAGGGCATGTGTAGTACTTGTTCCGCTTACACGGGTAAGTGCCAGGAGGGAGATCAGTGGGGAGGGATGGGGGGGACGAATGGACAAGGGAGTCGCGTAGGGAGCGATCCCTGCGGAATGCAGAGGGGGGGGGAGGGAAAGATGTGCTTAGTGGTGGGATCCCGTTGGAGGTGGCAGAAGTTACGGAGAATAATATGTTGGACCCGGAGGCTGGTGGGGTGGTAGGTGAGGACCAGGGGAACCCTATTCCTAGTGGGGTGGCGGGAGGATGGAGTGAGAGCAGATGTACGAGAAATGGGGGAGATGCGTTTAAGAGCAGAGTTGATAGTGGAGGAAGGGAAGCCCCTTTCTTTAAAAAAGGAAGACATCTCCCTCGTCCTAGAATGAAAAGCCTCATCCTGAGAGCAGATGCGGCGGAGACGGAGGAATTGCGAGAAGGGGATGGCGTTTTTGCAAGAGACAGGGTGAGAAGAGGAATAGTCCAGATAGCTATGAGAGTCATTAGGCTTATAGTAGACATCAGTGGATAAGCTGTCTCCAGAGATAGAGACAGAAAGATCTAGAAAGGGGAGGGAGGTGTCGGAAATGGACCAGGTAAACTTGAGGGCAGGGTGAAAGTTGGAGGCAAAGTTAATAAAGTCAACGAGCTCTGCATGCGTGCAGGAAGCAGCGCCAATGCAGTCGTCGATGTAGCGAAGGAGAAGTGGGGGACAGATACCAGAATAGGCATGGAACATAGATTGTTCCACAAAGCCAACAAAAAGGCAGGCATAGCTAGGACCCATACGGGTGCCCATAACTACACCTTTAGTTTGGAGGAAGTGGGAGGAGCCAAAGGAGAAATTATTAAGAGTAAGGACTAATTCTGCTAGACGGAGCAGAGTGGTGGTAGAGGGGAACTGATTAGGTCTGGAATCCAAAAAGAAGCGTAGAGCTTTGAGACCTTCCTGATTGGGGATGGAAGTATATAGGGACTGGACATCCATGGTGAAAATAAAGTGGTGGGGGCCAGGGAACTTAAAATCATCGAAAAGTTTAAGAGCATGAGAAGTGTCACGAACATAGGTCGGAAGGGATTGAACAAGGGGGGATAAAACCATGTTGAGGTATGCAGAAACCAGTTCGGTGGGGCAGGAGTTGTTGGAGGAACAACACGTTATATTCCGTCTGGGTAGCCTCCAACCTGATGGCATGAACATCGACTTCTCTAACTTCCGCTAATGCCCCACCTCCCCCTCGTACCCCATCTGTTACTTATTTTTATACACACATTCTTTCTCTCACTCTCCTTTTTCTCCCTCTGTCCCTCTGAATATACCCCTTGCCCATCCTCTGGGTCCCCCCCCCCTTGTCTTTCTTCCCGGACCTCCTGTCCCATGATCCTCTCGTATCCCTTTTGCCTATCACCTGTCCAGCTCTTGGCTCCATCCCTCCCCCTCCTGTCTTCTCCTATCATTTTGGATCTCCCCCTCCCCCTCCAACTTTCAAATCCCTTACTCACTCTTCCTTCAGTTAGTCCTGACGAAGGGTCTCGGCCTGAAATGTCGACTGCACCTCTTCCTAGAGATGCTGCCTGGCCTGCTGCGTTCACCAGCAACTTTTATGTGTGTTGCTTGAATTTCCAGCATCTGCAGAATTCCTGTTGTTTGAAGATAATTTCCTATTTTTTTCATAAAGTATTGTATTTGCCATTTTCGTGCTCATTCATTCCGCTTGTCAATGAGTTCCTCTAGATTCTAGAAGTTTGTTTTTCACATCCCAATGAAGCCTCTTTCTCCTCCTTAGTACTGTATCAGCAGCGGACTTGAAAATAAGACTAAACTGTGAAATTTGAATAAATATTCTGAATAGCAGTACCCAGTCAACAATTCCTGCAGTACACGTAAATCACAACCTGCTAATCTGAGGAAGATCCGTGTATTTCCACAGTTCGCCTTCCACTTGATAATTAAGAGGACATGCCCTCTTGTTACTACCATCAGGGAGGAGGTACAAGAGCCTGAAGACCAAGGCTCAATGATTCAGAAATAGTTTCTTCTCTTCGACCATTAGATTTCTGAGTGATCCATGAACCCATGAACCTCATTATTCATTATTATGAATAACTTCATTTATTATTATTATTCATAACCTGATTATTATGAATAAAATCCTCATTACAAATACACTCTTATCGGGCTTCCAGCTGTTTACGTATCGATTGTAACTGACATTTCAATGACAAACTGCCATCTGGAAGCCAGAGAAAAGTTGATTTGTTATAGATGCCCAGAAAGGACTAAGTCCTTATTCAAGATCCTCATTATTCCTTTTTTTTTACAGTATTTATTTATCTTTGTAATTGTTTTTAAGATTTACATCTTAACTGTACTGCTGCCATAAAACAACAAATTTCACATCATTTCCCTGTGATAATAAATTGGATTCTGATTAATTCTCAATGTAGGCTTGAATCTTACCCTCAATTTAGTGCTCTCTAACTTACAGTATAACATATTTCACTTCTGAAAATCCATGTACTCTATATCCACATGCTCCCCCTTACCTGTTCAACTCAACACACCCTCAAACGCGTCCTTTTCTTCCAAGTCATTCCAGTAAATTTTAAGTCATCTCTGCTACAAAGTCTTCCAGCACCTGTCACTTCCTAGTCCAATGCAAGGCTGTCCCAAATCCATCGATCTGCCATCTGTCGAAGTGCTAAGACTTAATTTGGTCCTGGTGAGCTGCCTCTCGATATTTAGCATCTACTTCCAACCTACTGGCTCGATGACATATCCTAAACAGTTTTAAGTGGGACTCTGCGTGGGCATTTGCAGTTTAGGTTTGCAAACTATAAATTTCTGAATCTTGTGCTGCAGAGGTCTGGGCAATTATCCTGGCCATTACAGCCTTGAGATAAAACCAGACTCTTTAAGTCACACTATCAGACAGGAGCTGCCACTCTGCTACATTCAGACAGAGTAACAATTACGGTGTGGAATGAGCAAGCAGATCTGGTACTTCTTTTAGTGCCTACCAGACCAGCTTCCTAGTACAGACCTGAAATTCCACACTGAACCCACATAGTAACATTTCATCAAAGAACAACTTCCCCATTGACCTTTGCTTGTCTTCAAAAGTTAGAAGCATTCTTTATGTATTGATGGCAAAAGTTGCTAAGGACTGAGATGCAATAACTCCAGCTGACAGAGTGAACAGATGCAAGCCTGGTTTACGTACTGCAGAGAGTGCAAGGTCTCTGCATTCTAGCAGTCATTTCATTGATTCTGTTATAAATACTGTTTGTTGAGTATGTCCACAAGAAGACGAATCTCAGAGGTGTATATGGTGACATATACACACTTCGATAATAAAATTTACTTTGAACTTTGGTCCTAGACTCACCCACCCACTATAGGAAGCATCCTCTCCACATCCACTTTATCTCAGCCTTTCAATATTCAATAGATTTTAATGAGATTCTGCCCCCCCCCCCACTCTTCTAAACTCTATCAAGTACAGGCCCAGAGCCATCAGATGCTCCTCGTACGTTAAGCTTTTCATTCCTGTAATAATTTGCGTGAACCTCCTTTGGACCCTCTCCAAAGCCAGCATATCCTTTCTTAGATAAGGGACCCGAAACTGCTCACAATGCCTTAAGTGTGGTCTGACCAGTGCCTTATAAAGCCTCACTATTACATCCTTGCTTTTATATTCTAATCCTCTCAGAATGAATGCTAACAGTGTACCTGCCTTCCTTAACACCACCTTAAACTGCTAGTTAGCCCTCAGGGAATCCTGCACAAAGATTCCCAAGTCCCATTGCTCATCTGATCCTGAAATGGCTGGATCAAAGGAAATGGCAAAGACACAATTACTTTGCAGTCAGGGATGAAAGTGAGCATCAGCAAAATTGCAATGTCTATACAGAAACCAGCTCAGCCGAACAAATTGTGTTACCATTCTGGCAAGGGCTTACATACCCCAGACCAAAGAAGGTTTAAAGGTGAAACTTGCAGAAAATGCAACAAAATAGGACACATGCAAAGAGTATGTCAGGCAGACAAAAACAAGTGGACTGCACAGGGAAAAGAAAAAGATAAAAAGTCAAGTTGCAGTTTCAAATGAGCACTGATCTGCATGCTGTTGATGAAAAATCTGATAATCATGATTTTCATTTGTGGGTAGTCTTTGGTATTTATATTGTCCTTGTCCTTGTCTATTATTCTTCAAAGAATTCCAACAGATTTGTCAGGCAAGATTTTGCCTTGAGGAAACCGTGTTGATTATGGCTTATTTTATCATGTTCTTCCAAGTATCCTGCGACCTCATCTTTAATAATCGACTCCAACATCTTCCCAACCACTATCAGACTAACTGACTGACAATTTCTTCTCTTCTACCTCTCCCCCTTCTTGAAGAGTGGAGTGCCATTGGCAATTTTCCAGTTTTCAGGAACCATTCCAGAATCTAGTGATTCTTAAAAGATCATTACTAATGCCTCCACAATCTCTTCAGCCAATTCTTTTAGAACTCTGGGGTGTACACCATCTAGTCTAAGTGACTTTTCTACCTGTTTCACAATATGGGAGAGACACTTCCTACTCTATGCACGTAAACAGGAGCTAACTAAGAAAGGGTTTGATGAACCTTACCAAAAATTGCCACGATTCTTGCCACACACTCTTCTACTGGGTATAAAAGACATCTTCAAGGAGCGGCGTCTCAGAAAGGCAGCATCCATTATTAAGGACCCCCAGCACCCAGGTCATGCCCTTTTCTCATTGTTACCATTAGGTAGGAGGTACAGAAGCCTGAAGGCACACACTTAGCAATTCAGGAACAACTTCTTCCTCTCTGCCATTCGATTCCTAAATGGACATTGAATCCATGAGCACGATCTCACTTTTTCAATATATATTATTTCTGTTTTTGCACGATTTTTAATCTCCAACATACATGTACTTCAATAGATTTATTTATTTATTTTTCTTCTATTTTATGCATTGCATTGAACTGCTGCTGCTAAGTTAACAAATTTCACGACACATGTCGGTTAAGAAAACTACACTACCCGTGTCTGAGCAGCAGCTCAGGAAATTATTACGGTATGTTAAACCACAATAAAGTGCCTCGACTGAAAATAATGCACTTCTCAGTGCACTCTGTACTTCGACATCTGTGCACTGCAGCGCAGAAGAGTGGAACACATTTAAAAACAGATCCCAGCACATCTGATATCCCACTGCAACCTCCAGATCTAGCACTGAGGGGATGGGTTGGATCACGTCTATCCTGGTGCTGGCCAGTGCACCCAACACTACCCCATTCATTTGAATGAGCTGAACAAACTTCATCATCCTCATCATCATGAAGGTGACACAGCATGATTTTCTTTATTGTTCCTTTTTATTAGTTCTTGTTAAGTTTTAAATCTTTTCACCTGATATAATAGCATTTTAAAAGTCAGGAAGGCTGAGAAATGAGGGCAGTCAGATTGATGAGCTTCTCTTCATAGCTCAGAGGAGTAAATTCTACAATTCTCTGAACACCTCTGAATCAAAAGCATATTTATAAAAGAAATTAACAATTATTGGTATAGACAGAGGGTGATGAATAGGTTGCCAAAGGACTGGTTGGTGCCAAGGTACTACATTCATTTCTGAGCTGATGTACAGTATGTGATGGCATTAAACATTATGTGGAGAAATAAGATTAAATTATTTAAGAGGTGTTTTGTTTCAAATCTGTTTGATTGTCTAATCACCCAGAGGAGGCACTTTTGGAGAATGAGGAAGAGCGTGGGACAGAAGGACTCTTGGACAGAGAGATGTCTGGCCACTATGGCTTTCGACTGACAAAGAGCCATAATATTCACAATAGTCAGAGTTAGGCTTCAGGTGTCAAAATTTATTGAGACTGGAACTTCAGTAAAAGGTTTTCAGAATAAGCACATCAGTTAGCTAAACTGGCATGTTGAAACTGTGCATGACAGTGGCTATATTTCATTAGGTGTTTCAGAACATTTGGTATGTCACCAAAGGTACTCACAAATTTGTACCGATGTACCCTGGAGAGTTTTCTAACTGAATGCATCACCATCAGGTATTGGGAGGTGGGGGGGGGGGTCTACTGCACAAGATCGAAATAAGCTGCAGAGAATTGCAAATTTAGTCAGCTCCATCATGGGCACCAGCCTCCGTAGTATCCAGGGCACCTTCAAGGAGCAATGTCACAAAAAGGTGACATCCATTATTAAGGACCCCTATCAGCCAGGACATGCCCTGTACTCATTACTACCATCAGGAAGGAGGTACAGGAGCATGAAGGAACAAACTCAATGGTCAGGAATAGCTTCTTCCCCTTGCCATACCTCACTACTGCTTTTCATTTTTATTGTTGCATTACTTATTAAATTTAACTATTTGATATTAAATCTGATTCTGAACAAACAGCAGGTGCTGGGAATGTTTAACTCTAAGCTGAACATATTTCATTGTGAATATGTAATTCTGTTGAACGTTCTTGAAGTGAAAAGTATAAAACCATCACAGGTATTGAAAGCATTTGACCATCTGGAATGTAATTCAGAAATTACTATGTTGTAATAGAAAGATATGTATCAAGCAGCTGACACAGTTACTAGACAGGAGACAGAAAATAATTGAAACCTATTGTTCTAAGCTGTTGGGAAAGGGGAATACAAAACTTAGTTTTTGATAAAAGAGAACTGCAATTTCAATTGTTTAAGGCAGCAGGATTTTATTTCAAAACGAAGACCTCTGAATGATGGAAGTACAATCTGTGAAGAGCTACTTGGTTAGTAACCAGCAGGTATGACAGGTGAGTCACTCAAAAAACCGGTGCAGTCATGTAGTGTGATCTGGTCAGTCACCAGAAGTTATGACTCAGTAGATGACTGGAGGATTAACCACCAACCACCACCCCCCCACCTGGAATCCACTCATCCTGGAATTTTGTTACTATACACCGGATTCAGCACTCAAATTACAGGAAGTAGAGAGAAACAGAAGGGAGCATTGGTGCCTGATGTTATTGCAATCTCTCAACACAAGTAAAGGCATTTCACTGCAGGATGAGGAGTTCATGTCCTTTTTCATTTATTAAAAGAACTTTGTAAGATTTATATGCAGATAACAATGACTTATTTTTCAGTCAATTGTAAACGTAAGCAGCTGGGAAAGATAGCTGTCCAGACCCAGCAGGGCAGCCACATCTCCTACAAGTTCAGGTCTTCCTTTTGTAACACCTGTGTAGTGCTGATCTGCTCTTGTGTGACTGGTCGCCACACTCTTTATGAGGAAGATCTAATTACATTGTACTACACTAGGTATCAGTGGGCCATCAGAAGCTCTAGGTATCGAAAGGTGGCAGTAAATAGAAAACACACACTTCTGAATGTATGTCTTGTTTATGAGAGAAAGGGGAAATATGAACAAAATATTAAATTGAATTGACTTTATTACTTACATCCTTCAAGTACATGAAGAGTAAATATCTTTACGTTATGTCCCCGTTCAAATGTGCAATGTGCAATTATAGTAATTTATATTATGTACAACAGGATGGTCAATATAACACAGAAATACAGTAGCATCACCATGAATTAATCAGTCTGATGGCCTGGTGGAAGAAGCTGTCCCAGAGCCTGTTGGTCCTGGCTATTATGCTGTGGTACTGTTACCCAGATGGTAGCAGCTGGAGGAGTTTGTGGTTGGGGTGACTCAGGTCCCCAATGATCCTTCAGGCCCTCTTTACACACCTGTCTTTGTAAATGTCCTGAATAGTGGGAAGTTCACATCTACAGATGTGCTGGGCTGTCCGCACCACTCTCTGCAGAGTCCTGCAGCTGAGGGAAGTACAGTTCCCATACCAGGCAGGATGCTCTCAATCTTGCCCCTATAGAAAGTTCTTAGAATTCTGTGGGCCATACCAAACTATTTACATGAATAAGGACAATTCAAAATTCCACATTCTCCAAGTTGCCAAATCTCAGATATCAATACAAAATGAGATTCATTTTTAGTTAGAATCAGTGGGATTTATCAGCATTACTTTCAATACTCTAGTTTTATTTAACTTATTAGATCTAGTTTTATTCCCTATTTAAAGTTTTACCATCTAACATTAGTCTTTTTATTTATCCCTATTAAGTTAGAAAGCTATTTGAATTTCTATTTTTTTTAAGTATTTTGGTTAACCTCAGTTTCAGTTTCAGGTAAGTAGGTCTACAAGTTCAAATTAAACCCCTCCCCCCAAAAAATACAGCCTATCTCCTATTTCAGCACAAATTCTCCAACATCACAATTTTAAAACAAAGGAAATTTCATTCAGTTGCTTATCAGAGTTCTTGTAAAAATAATCAATTCTTCCAGATAATCAAATTCAAATCCTTCAAATGAGCAATAAGGTTATGCATCCAACCATGTTAACTCCTCTGTGTTGTGCAACAGTCCACTCCCATGCTGGTTCTTTCATCTTGGGTGGCTCTCCACCTTGTTTCTTGGTTCGTTGGATAAACTGGTGAGTCATCTGCAGAAAGTCAATTCAAACAATACATACAAAAAAACTGACCAAATACCTTGGTGTGATGAAACAGAATTGATCAGTGGTTACACAGTAGAGGTCTTGGACTTCTGTCTCTGCCGATATTGTCTCGTTATAGTTGGTGCTAAACACATAGCTTGAATAATACCTGAGGATTTCCAGTAAGTCGGCAAGCATACCCATTACTAATTTCACCTTTAACAGTTTATGTCTTTTGCTTTTCCTATGGTTCGCTGTGGTTCTCACCAAGTTTTATGTCCTCTCTTGTCTGGGGTTATATCTCGTTCTTGCAAGATCTGACATTACAACTATGGGGTTAATTAGTCATTTTACACCTGCAATGCTATTCTCATTACCTTTATGGCTATCATGTGACTGCATTATAAGAAAACTTTAATTTAACATCATTAAAATATATTTTATTCTCATTAAAGTTTAATTGCTCTTTTATAGGGTGCTGGATTGTAAACCTGGGTTACACTTTCAAGCCTGAAGATAATAATACTGGCCTGGGTTAGGTGAGTAATTTGAAGTGTGGGCACACCTTTGAAGGAACGACTTGGGGATTCTACAATTTCCTATGCTTTAAGAGAAAGAAACAATCTTAAAACAGTAGAAGGAAAGTGAATATTGCAAGAGAGTCAGAATTTAGAATATGGGTGATAATAAGCGCAGGATTCTCAAAGAACACTTTCCAACGTAATACATTGTTAAAATGAGCCCCATCTGGAAGGGAGAGTTTATAATATAGTCCAATATAATTGTGCAGAGAACTAGTGAGAACAAAGGGTACATGTGATGAGTGAATGGAGAAAAATTATCATAGACGGTTGTTCACAATGAATGGTATTGCAGGATGCTATGCTTTCAACTCATATATTATATTCCATTGAACGCAACTGGAAATTTGAGTGGGGCATATGGAAGCAAAGCTTGTGATATCAGCTAATTTGTATTTTCCACCCTGAGGTGTAAAAGAAGGAACAGAGTGCGGGTCAGACTGTGATACTTGACCTTTCATTGAAGGGAGAAGTGGTCATGTGATCAAGGGAGGGGCAGGTGCTCCTACTGAACGCGAAAACTGAGCAAAAAACTATTAACAGCTGCAAAGTTATTTACTCTTGTTCATCCCTAAATAAATCATACAGAACTAACAGTTGGGGGTTTGTGGGAGCTGACAAGATACGCAGTGTACCTCCATTGCTAACTCTAAAAGACTAGGCATTTTGCAATATTATTTTCATTCACCACTTCAACCCTCCCTGAAGTTTGATGTTTAAAATTTAAAACATCAGTTTTTATTTTACTCATATGTTCCCTTCAATAGAAGAGACACTGGTCAACACTGCAGGCTTCAACAAGTGACCCAATCTGTATGTTCTCGAAAACATTAGCACCTGAACAGTACGTTAGGGCGCAGAGCTGCTGGTGTTTCAGATCATTAGTTGGGGATTTACAGAGACCATGTGTTTCAATACATAATAATCAGCCAAAGATCCTTTTCCATTGTTCCAAATGGACCCACTGCAGACAACAGCCACTTGCCTTGAACTAAACATCCCAAAAGGATTTCAAAATATGACCAAAAGTGACTTTGCATAAATTACTCTAAGCAATTAATATATATTCGTAACATTTAGTGACTAAATGTTCCTAATTTTCCATCCAAATTTAAACACTTAAAAGTTAAGACGTCAATTGTTCCTTTACTCACAGACCCCTGCTCATAAAACGACCATTGTTCTTAATTGTAGCCTTTAACACATAATTGCATATCATATTAACAAGGTCAGGCCATAGGAAGTAGTGTTGTTTCCCAGAGACAATAATAAAGACTAACTTGTAAGCAGACTTCAATGACTAGTTGTTTTTTTCAAAGAAAGACTTAAAAGCAATGATTGTCATCAGAAAGAAGTGCCAATTAATGAGCCTCCATTTAAAAGTCAAAAAAAAATTATAACTTCTCCTTTTGAAACTAAGCATTAGCTCAGTGTGTAGTGGAATTTTTCTAAAGCTCGCTTACTGGACGGAGTTTCATCTGAATCAGCTATCTGTACCTATCAAGCCTCCACAGCTAATTTGCTCAGTTTAAATGTCTAATTGAGTGAGAGTGCAACTGGTGGGGATGGGACTAATTGTGAAAACTGAGGAACACGTATGGTGAACCTTCCCTTCTGCACCATTCTTATTGTCCTCCCTGCAAATCAGACCTCAGCTTCTGGCTGAGTTGTGGTAATCCTATCTGTGAACACATTTTGTTTACAAATATTGTGCCTAAAAGCAGAAGCAGAGTTTTCGGCTGTGCTGAGATTTAAGGAAGAGATTAGTTGACATCCAGTGAGTATGACTGCATTTCAGTATCATCTGAATTGGGAAGCATGACCATATATAAAACGTCTTCATCCTAATGGCAGCTGACAGCATGGAAGGAACGTTAATATTACATCCTGTCAAGCTGTTAATCAGCCTGCACATCTTTTCATGATTCTATTGTAGTCTGTATTTGAAGGTGAAGATATAAAAACAGCAGCAGATATCAGTGTTTCAGAATCAAGTCTTGAGTGTTGTTCATATCTGATAGGTTAACACAATGTTTTCAGTTTAGGAACAAATTGCTAACATTTTCAGCAGATATGACTACAATTCACTGCCATGCACCAGTAAGCACAGACAGGTTTATCATTTGCTAATCATTATAAGTCATCTACAGAATAACACTTGAGGTTCACAAAATGGCAACATGAAAGATAAGAAACAGTACATCATCAGAATATTATAGACAGTTTGAAATGAACTGATCAAATTTTACAGATGAAAAGGTATATAAAATATAAAAGGCTGACTTATCTATTATCTAGAAAAATAACACTGAATCAGTCCATTAGGACATAGTCTATAAAGAATGGACACGTTCCATAGAGGGAAATCTTATTTTTGATTCTACAAAGCAAGGCACGGTTAGTCAACAAATTCTCTATTCTCACATTGGAAGGAAAAACTCTAGACAAGACCTCACCTCTTACAAGTATTTAGATGATACTTCCAATTACTCCTGAAATAAAAGTTTTCACATTTGCACTGTAAGTGATGAATAGAGTGAGTAGTGAAGATAATAAAATGCAATTTGCTTCCACTTTGTTATATGCTTCTTGAAACCGAGAAGGCGAGTTTCTAAGGGAGAGTTTTGAAAGTTTTCCATTGTAATGTTGAGGAAAGTTCATGGAAACCCTGATGTAATTGTATTTTTCTATAGGTTTTATGGTACTTCTGCTAAAGTTAGAAAGAGGGAATGTGAGGGCCCTTAAATAATTCACATTATAGATGCAAATAAAATCAAGAATATGCATTACCATCACACAAGGTGCCTTCATTTTAATTGCATTATCGCAGAGATATTAACATTAAATGCTACATATTCACTGGTGACCTGGTAATTTATACTTTATAATTTATTGTCGCCAAACAATTGATACTAGAACGTACAATCATCACAGCAATGTTTGATTCTGCGCTTCCCACTCCCTGGATTGCAAATATTAAATATTAAAAATAGTAAAAATAGTAAACATTAGTAAATATTAAAATATAAATTATAAATCAGAAATAGAAAATAGAAAACTGGAAAGTAAGGTAGTGCAAAAAAACCAAGAGGCAGGTCCAGATATTTGGAGGGTACGGCCCAGATCCGGGTCAGGATCTGTTCAGCAGTCTTATCACAGTTGGAAAGAAACTGTTCCCAAGTCTGGCCGTATGAGTCTTCAAGCTCCTGAGCCTTCTCTGGGAGGGAAGAGGGACAAAAAGTGTGTTGGTTGGTGGGTCGTGTCTTTGATTATCCTGGCAGCACTGCTCTGACAACGTGCAGTGTAAAGTCAGTCCAAGGACGGAAGATTGGCTTGTGTGATGTTCTGCGCCGTGCTCACAATCTTCTGCAGCTTCTTTTGGTCTTGAACAGAATAACTTCCATACCAGGTTGTGATGCACCCTAGAAGAATGCTTTCTACGGTGCATCTATAAAAATTAGTGAGGGTTTTAGGGGACAGGCGAAATTTCTTTAGTTTTCTCAGGAAGTAAAGGTGCTGGTGGGCTTTCTTGGCAGTGAACTCTGCTTGGTTGGACCAAGTCAGGTCATTTGTGATATTGACCCCGAGGAACTTAAAGCTTTTGATCTGTTCCACTTGTTGATGTTGAAGGATAGGTTATTGTCTTCGTACCATGCCACCAGGTTCTTAATTTCCTCTCTGTACTCAAACTCATCATTACCCGAGATACGGCCTACAATTGTTGTGTCATCAGCAAACTTATATATTGAGTTTGATAGAAACTTGGCTACACAATCATGGGTGTACAGTGAGTACAGCAGGGGGCTGAGTACACAGCCTTGTGGGGCACCGGTGCTCAGAGTGATTGTAGAGGAGAGCTTGTCACCTATTTTTACAGCCTAGGTCCTGTCTGTGAGGAAGTTGAAGATCCAGCTGCAGATCTGAGTGCTAAGGCCCAGGTTCTGGAGCTTAGGAATCATCTTATTTGGAATGATGGTATTAAAGGCAGAGCTGTAGTCAATGAAAAGGAGCCTTACGTATGCGCCTTTATTCTCCAGGTGTTCTAAGGAGGAACGCAGGGCCAGAGAGATGGCATCTGCTGTTGAACTGTTGCTCCGGTATGCGAATTGCAAAGCGTCGAGGTTGATCGGTAGGCTGTGGTTGATGTGTGCCATAACCAATCTCTCGAAGCACTTCATAGCAATTGATGTCAGAGCCGCAGGTCGATAGTCATTCAGGCATACCACCTTGCTCTTCTTCGGCACTGGGATTATCGTTGCCTTCTTAAAACACGAGGGGATCTTAGACTGAAGCAAGGAGCAGCTGAAGATGTCAGTAAACACTCCAGCTAGCTCGCTTGCACAGACCCGGAGAACCCTTCCTGGAACGCCATCTAGGCCCGTCGCCTTCCTTGGATTTATCTTCAGGAAGGCCCTTCTAACATCCTCCTTGGTGATGATGAATCTCGATACCACCAGGTCCGGTTCATCCGGAGGGAGCGGGACCCTCCTCTTCTGTTCGAATCTTGCGTAGAATACGTTAAGTTCGTCAGGAAGAGAAGCGCCACAGTTATTGATATTCCCAGCCTTTTCTTTGCACCCAGTGATCTCATGTAGACCCTGCCATAGTCTACTGGCATCCCTCTGGTTAGCCTGGGCTTCCAACTTGGCTCAATATTGCCTCTTGGCGCCATTAATGGCTTTCCGGAGTTCACGCCTGGATTCCGTGTAGCGACTGGTATCCCTGAACCTAAAAGCCGCAGCTCTAGCCTTTAAAAGGGACTTGACCACATAATTCATCCAAGGTTTCCGGTTAGGGAGTACCCGGATCGTCTTGCGAGACACACAGTCCTCTGTACATTTCCAAATAAAGTCCGTGACAGCTGAGGCATACTGATCGAGGATAGCTGCCGAGTCCTTGAATACTAACCAGGCCGATTCAAAGCAGTCACAGAGGACCTCATCCGTTTCCTCTGTCCAACGCGACACTACTTTCGGCACTGTGACCTCCCGCTTCAGTTTCTGTTTGTAAGCCGGGAGGAGGAGTACGGCCTGATGGTCTGATTTTCTGAAGTGAGGTCGTGGGACGGAACGGTAGGCATTCTTGACTGCTGTGTATCAGTGGTCAAGTATATTCGGGACTCTAGTGGGGCAGGAGACATGTTGGTATAACTTCAGCAGCGTCTTTCTGAGGTTGGCCTGATTAAAGTCCCCAGCTGTAATGAGCAAAGCCTCCGGATACCTGGTCTCAAGTTCACTGATGTTGGCATGCAGTATGTTCAGAGCACACTCCACGTCCGCCTGGGGGGGAATGTAGACCGCTGTCAGTATGACCGAGGTGAATTCCCGTGGCAGATAGTAGGGACGACACTTCACCGACAGGTGTTCCAGGCCCGGGCTGCAGGAGCTTATCAGTGCCACTGTGTCCGAGCACCATGCAGTGTTGATCAGTAGGCAGACACCACCTCCCCTCGTCTTGCCCGAAGACGCCGTGCGGTCCATCTGATGGATCGAAAATCCCTCCAGTCGGATGGCACAGTCGGGGGTGGCAGGGGAGAGCCAGGTCTCGGTGAAACAAAATACACAGCAGTTCTGCATCTCCCTGCAGTAGGTGAGTCTCCCTTTAAGATCATCCACCTTGTTCTCTATGGCTTGCATATTAGCTAGTAGGATGGTGGGCACAGGGACCCTGAAACCCCTCAGCTTCAATCTGACCAGCCGTCCAGCTCTTTTCCCACGCTTCCTTGGTAAATAGTGCATCTTTCCAGGTCTCCATCGATGCAGTGTGTTGTTGTCAGCTCTTTGAGGTAGGTGGACGCATCCCACGGGGAGCGATCAGCGGGTTGCGTCGTCCGACACTCCGGGTCGGGCTGAGTAATGGAGGAGGCTCCGCTGCCTCTTCCAGCTGCCAGGGGCCCGGGCTGTGGATTGGGTCGGGCCCCGAAGCCGACACTTAACCCCGGAGGGCTGGGCTCCTTTCTGAAACAAGTCCGTAAGCTGAGTCACGGTTGCGGAGGCCTCCGCTCCAGTTGAGCCTCGGGCTCAATTTCCGACGTCGGCGGTGGAGGCCTCACTTCCAGCAACTGTGGATGTCCCCCACCAACAGAGCTTTACGGTGGTCACTCCGGGGAAGCGTCTGGGGCACCTTGAGGTCTCCGCTGTCACTTCTGTTTGGTTGTCTGCTCCGGAGGGGTGCTGGTCGGAATGGGCCGTGTCTCCAAGCGTTCTGGCACGGTAGCAGACCGCGGGTCTCCGGGAACGTGGTGGGCCTCGCTGGTCGGGTCCAGGTGCAGTCCAGAGTTTAAGAAGCAGTTCTGGCGTGGTGGTCTCCAGCTGGGTCAGTAGCTTCACCAGGGTGTTGTTGATCTTGATCTTGCTAGATTGGAGGTTTAGAAGGGTTTCTCGGGTATAGAATATTGGAGAGGGCAGCTTGCTTGGGAGAGCACGTGCAGAGTCGCCAGTAACCGGCGCCATCTTTCAACCTCATAGCATAAGTTAGGAAACATAAGAAAATATTGCAATGAATCAGTATTGGTGCAGTTAAATAGTTAACTTATACTGTAAATGCTTCTGATTTCTAGCAAGCTCCTCCTTACAATAATTTATGAATATCCATGTTTGTGGCAGAATGTAATATTTAACTCAATTAAATTCAGCTGTCTAAAAATCACTATGACATTTGAAATTTAGTTATAGTAACAAGGACAACACATACCAGAATGCACAAAGATGTTGTAAAAGTATATCTTAAAATGAATTCCTTATTTAAAGTGTATTTAGGAGCCTCTGGAGCTTTATAGTCGAAGTTCAAATGGAAAGAAGAGAGTTAAGGGATTTCATAACATTCATCATTATGCTTTAATGAAGTCACAACTCATTCTGATGGAAACATTTCAAGCAATTCTACACAACAGAATCCAGCTAATCATGCCTACTCAATTGCTTGTATATACATGCAATATTGAAGCTGTCAGGCAGTGGGAAGGTGGTCCGTTCCAATTCCATGTTTACAGTAAATCAAGCATTTCTTTGTTGCAATACTAAATACTGAATTCTTCAGCATCTGAGTCGCAAGAAATATTTCAGGAAACTAGTTCTTATTGCAGTAGGAATGATTAAATGCCAAATGATGTATCTCAATGAAAGTGTGATGAAGTGGCCGTGGCAAGAATTGCCTTAATGTAGTAATTCCGTGATCTTTCTATGAACCCCATTTAAGGGCTGAACTTTACAATTACCTTAATGCAAGGTATAGCCTCAGAAAATTATGCAGTGGTAGAAGTAATTATGAAAGTAGCTCATAGAAGAAACATAGAACTGTCAATAAAAGTTAGATGAAAGGAAGATAGCATGAAACTTGGGAAAGGAAGATAGCATGAAACTTGGGAGAAGAAAATCTGTAGACCACCTTAGTATAGGAGGATTTAAACATCTGCAACCATAGGGTAAGAAGAGGTCGAGGGCACCACGTAGGCTTAGAAGGCACAAATTCAACAGTCATGCACAAAGCAGCACGGTAACAGAAACCTCTCTCCGCTAATTCTGCTGAATGTTTCCAGCATTTTCTGTTTTATTTCAGATTGCCAACATCTGCTGTTCTTTTTCCTTGAAAATGAGGAGGCTGAGGCGGGACCTATCAGAGACATTACAGAATTATGAAGGACACTGTTAAGTTTGATAGCAGGAAGCTTTACAGCAGTACTGAGTCCTCTGAAGTTAGATGGTATTAATTCAAGTTAGGCGATCAGAGATGTAGAAAGAAAGAGTTTCAGGTTGGCATTTGAAAACACTGCAGAGGAGGATGGAGACAGAGACTGCACGATACTTAAGAGCATCTAGCTGACACTTGAATTGTCAAAGTATGGGAGGTTAGGCATTGAATACTGTAAATGGGGCTGGTACATGTGGATGCTTAATGGTTGGAAGGCTTCTTTCTGTATTCTATGACCTCGTAACCTACTCAAGCTAGGAATACCAATTGACTTGTTGTTTAGCAAGATTAGCAAGGATCTAAATCAATATCACAAAGGAGAGGCCTGGCCATTTACCTGACCATGTCCATTTCTTCATAGGAAATTTTTTGCAAACAAATAAATTTGACCACAAGTCCATCAGATAGTCGGTAGGATTGTCCTGGAGGCCTTGAAACAGAAGGTGACACTGGTACACAGGGTGGTTTTCCAAGCAAACTATCAAAGTCATTTGGCAGAATGCCTCCTCATTAGAATACTCTGCCAAGCCCTCTTTTGACTTGACTGCACACATTTGGGTATGGATATTCACTTTCTAGGGCCTAAGAGTATCATTGCTAAACTCAGTTTACTACAGCAGAATGACCTTTCCAAAGGGTCACAGCTGTTGGCACTAACACTAAACTTCTAACAAATATTCCTTGCTCAGCTTTTTGTTGTAAACAAGAGTCAGTCTCTGGTGCTTAATAAAAATTACAAACAGCAACCAAGCATACCACTTCCCATTGCTACCACCAGGAAGGAGGTACAGAAGACTGAAGGCACACACTGAACGATTCAGGAACAGTTCATATTTACTTCAAGCAAGCCATGCAAATGTATCACATAATGCACACAATTCACTTATTTTTACATATAACCCATAATGAATTATATAAATGAACAAGAATGCTTAATCATACAACATAGTTACAATATTACTCAAATACTACTGAAATATTAAATACAGAACAGAAACAATATCATAATGGACTGCTTGATTTACCGAGGCTTTCAGAACAGAATTTACTACGTTACAATCAACAACAAACATCCCCACCTCTGAAATAATGAAGCAGCTGAAGATTATTTCACCAAGGACATTGCTCTGAGGATGCCTGCAGGAAGCTAAACGAGGCGTCAGTCAGCATGTTGCTTGGTAGTACAGTCAGTAACTTCTTCCAGCACTTTGGCTTTGATCTGAGTTTCCTCACTGCCTGGTATCATCATGAATACCTTTTTGATGGATTGGGAAAATGCACACCAGAAATGATCAAATGCGGAGGGCACACAGAGGCTATTTTATAACAAACTCCCACGAGCTTCAATCAAATCATTCCAAGAGCCAGAAGCTTTTTTTGTGTTTGTGTTCTGAGCTTGTCCAGCCGCTCAACTTCTTTCCATTTGATTTATAAGCACATGAGATTCTGCAGAGGCTAGAAATCCAGGGCAACACACGCAGAAAATGCTGGAGAAGCTCAGTAGCTCAGCATCATGGATGGAGGGGAATAAACAGTTGATATTTCAGGCTGAGACTCTTCATCGGGACAGGAAAGGAAGGGGAAGAAGTCAGAATAAAATGAGGGATGGGAAGTAGTACAAGCTGACAGGTGAAACCAGGTGAGGGGGATGAAATGACAAGCTGTAAGGTGATAGATGGGAGAGGTAAAGGGTCCTCTCTGGTGACCCTCTTCCTGGCCTTTCTCCCAAGGAAACTGATAGGAGTGGTCAGTGGACCATGGAAGATAGGGCAGGAGGAAAGAGATGATGAGCAGGTGAGAAGAGAAGAAAGGATGAGAGAGGAACCAGAATGGGGAATGGAAATTGAGAGGAGGGGGAGAAATTACTGGAGGATAGAGAAATCAATGTTCATGCCATCAGGTTGGAGACCACCTCACCTGGGTAGATTGGGAGACTACTTTAGCACAGACCTTCGCTCTGTCTGCCACAAAAGGTAGAATTTCCTGGTGACCATTTGGAAGAGCAACACTTCACAAGGCTACTAAACAGCTTCCCCCCACAGGCAGTCAGACTGCTAAATAGCTGCTCTACCTGACTCTGTTTTGGACACTTTTAACTTGCACTGGACACTTATAACTTGATTTTAACTAACATGTAGCTGTTGTGTTTCACTATTTATTGTTATGTTTATTATTTAGTGTTGCGTTTGTTATGTTATGATTGCACTGCTCCTGGGAAACGCTGTCTCATTCTGCCCTGCAGAGCTGATGTACGGTTAGAATGACAATAACGTTTTTTGAATCTTTGAGTCTTTGAATCTTCATATTCCATCTGGGTTAATTCCAACCTGATGGCATGAAAATTGATTCATTTAACTTCCAGAGACTTCAATCCTCCCTTTCCATTCTCTTCTTTTCATTCCCCATTCTTGGTCCCTTCTTACCGCCTCTCTTCTCCTCACCTACCCATCAGCCCTCTCTGGTGCCCCTCCTCCTTCCCCCTATCCCTTGGTCCACTCTCCTCACCTATCAGATTCCTTCTTCTTCATCCTTTTATCACTTCAACCTATTACCTCACCACTTCATTCCCCCTCCCAAGCCATCCATCCTTCCCCTCACTTGGTTTCACCTATCCCCTCCCAACTCATATTCCTCCCCCGTCTCCCCACCCTGCCCCATTCTGAATTCTTTCCCTTCCTTTCCAGTCCTGATGAAGGGTCTCAAA
Organism: Mobula birostris; assembly: GCF_030028105.1. Lineage (NCBI taxonomy): Eukaryota > Metazoa > Chordata > Chondrichthyes > Myliobatiformes > Myliobatidae > Mobula > Mobula birostris. The sequence goes on along the minus strand of NC_092372.1, from coordinate 156,287,116 downwards.
GGGTCTCTGCCCAAAACATCAATTATTTAATCTTCTCCATGGATACAGCCCGAACTGTTAAGTCCCTCCAGCATTTTGTGTGTTGCTTCCATTTGGTTTATTTTGATTCAAGTTTTTCTATGATTCCTGAATTCACATTCATTTATACGTTGTCAGGTGGAATCAGCCTCAATATACTTTAGAATTCAATTGTGTTTAAGTAGAGGATACAGCAACACCTAGAGAGAGCAAAACTGAGCATCAGTGAGTGTGGTGCTTGACAGTGAAGTCAATGACTTCTTCGGGCACTTTTCTGGTGATTGGGAGTAGACTGATGCTATTGACTGCCTTTAAGTTTTCTTGCTGTTCATGGGCAGTGCATGCCTGAAAAACATCCGGCCTAATTGTGCAGATACCCTCCTCGCTGATGATCAACACTGGTGCACCTCAGGGGTGTGTGCTTAGCTCTACTCTCCATATACACATGATTGTGTCGCTAGGCATAGCTCAAATACCATCTGTAAATTTGCTGATGATACAGACATTGTTGGTAGAATCTCAGCTGGTGACAAGAGGGCATACAGGAGTGAGATATGCCAACTAGTGGAGTGGGTGCCACAGCAACAACCTGGTACTCAACATCAGTAAGACTAAAGAGCTGATTGAGGACTTCTGGGAGGGTAAGACAAAGGAACACATACCAATCCTCATAGAGGGATCAGAAGTGGAGAGTGTGAGCAGCTTCAAGTTCCTGGGTGTCAAGATCTCTGAGGATTTAACCTGGTCTCAACATATTGATGGAGTTATAAAGAAGGCAAGACAGCGTATATACTTTATTAGCAGTTTGAAGAGATTTGGCATGTCAATAAATACACTCAAAAACTTCTGTAGTTGTACCATGGAGAGCATTCTGACAGGCTGTACCACTGTCTGGTATGGAGGGGCTACTGTACAGAACTGAAAGAAGCTGCAGAGGGTTGTAAATCTAGTCAGCTCCACCTTGGATACTAGCCTACAAAGTACCCAGGACACCTTCAGCGAGTGGTGTCTCAGAAAGGCAGCGTCCATTATTAAGGACCTCCAGCACCCGGGGCATGCCCTTTTCTTACTGTTACCATCAGGTAAGAGGTACAGAAGCCTGAAGGCACACAGTCAGTGATTCAGAACAGCTTCTTCCCCTCTGCCATCCGATTCCTAAATGGACATTGAACCCTTGGACACTACCTCACTTTTTTTAATATACAGTATTTCTGTTTTTTCCACATGATTTTTAATCTATTCAATATACGTAAACTGTAATTGATTTACCTATTTATTATTAATTTTATTTTTTTCTCTTCTATATTATGTATTGCATTGAACTGCTGCAGCTAAGTTAACAAATTTCACGTCACATAATAAATCCGATTCTGATTCAGACGCCCATGTAGGGACAGTTCTGAAGCTGCTTGCCTAAAACAGTGGGAAATTCTGGAGACTAAATCTGCAAATCCATGAACACAATGTCGTCAACAACCTAAGCCTTTTAAATATTTCTTAACACTGTTAAAATGCAATGAGCATCGTGACCCTAACTTCTGTCATTAAGATGTATTTTTAAAAAAAATGAAAGCCACTCAGAAGTTCCTTATCCATGAGTAAAATCACAAACAAGAGAAAATCTGCAGATGCTGGAAATCCAAGCAACACACTCAAAATACTGGAGGAATTCAGCAGGCCAGGCAGCATCTATGGAGAAGAGTGCAGTCACTCCTGATGAAGGGTCTCGGCCTGGAACATTGACTATACTCTTTTTAATAGAACTGCAGTCAGCTTGTGATTTTGCATCCATCACTTTTATTTGCCAACATTACATTAGTTGAGATATGAAATTTCCTAATGCATGCACCCAAACACAAAAGCAAAAAAAAAAACACCCATTTATACTTTTACATCTTTAATCCATCATAGAATACAGTGGATTCAGTCAGTTGGGACGCATTGGGACCGATACATTTTGACCCAATTAAGTGGCTGCCCCAATTAACCAAAGTTTCATGGAAATAGTTAAAAAGATATGAAAAAGATAAACTAACATTTAACTGAGTATGTAACAAATTGTGTATTTAATTAAGATACAAAACAAATTAGAACACTATCAATACTACTACAGTACTATAAAACTGATACTAATAGCTATCAACAAAGGAATTCATCAGTATACTGCCACTTTCTTTTGATTGACTATAAATGAACAAAATCAGTGCAAGCACATGGATCGCCCTTGTACAATGCTTTTGATGACTGCTACCTACAAATCTTCAATTTCGTTGTAACATTCAACATGATTGTTGATACTTTCATATTCTTCATAGTTTCTAACTTGTTGAAGTACTGAAATCGTTTCATTTTCACTCCTGGCCATTTCTGGCATCTCCAAGCCTGAATGCTTGAAATTGCGGTGCGAAAGAAAGAGTTCTGTATTGTCTTACTGCTTATTTCTTACCAACTATCAGTGACAAAAATCACTGCTAGTTAAAAACTATTTGCTCTAAGCATGGCACAGTGTCCAACAGCCACACAAGTGCATGGATCTGACACTAGTTAGAAACTTGGGCAACAGGCTCTTGCCCCAATTCCCAAATAAACAAAGGTTATTTTCCAGTTATTTTCTCAATTAGATTTTGTTCTTGAAGAGCTGTCACAAAAAAGCAGTTGCCCCAATGAACCAATGGCCCAACTAACTAGAGTCCACTATATTACATTGCAAGGCTTATTATTTTTAAGTGCAGGCTTTACTATATTAATTTTGTTGTAATATTGAATGCATTTGAATAATACTTGAATTGAAATGTTTATTTTTATAGATCAATCATCAAAATCATAAAACACTCTCCTCTTAACTATCTGTTAAAACTCCAAATAAAAAGCTTTAAATATTAAATGAACATTGACAAAATACAAGTTTGGGCAATTCGTCTGCAGCTGATGGAATATTACAATCCAGAGGGTATTATTTATTGGACCAGTAGCAGAGGAAAACTAATGAAATGTGCTTCTAAATTACTGTCATTCAGGTCTAAATATTTATTCTCATTCATCAGATGTAGAGAACATGTTTTGCTGAAGTTTATTACAGGTCTGGAGGCTAGAAATTCAATTATGTTGGGCATTATCTTTAAGTGCCACTGAAAAGAGTAGTAGTATAAACTTGATCATGAATTGCAAATGCTGGCTTACAGCATACACTATGCATAATGAAACACTTGATTACACTTTTACATGAGTGGCATTGAACCCCCAAAGAACACTGAACATGCAAAGCCTACATTGAATGCTTCTATTAATGATTTCTTCATATATGTACAATCCAGATATAACCTGAGCTAATCAGATTTAAGCAGCTGGATGATAAACATCTAAGTATCTGTAGCTCTCTGATGTAGAGAATTCCTCAAATTTACAACCATCTGTGTAAAGATATTTCCTCTTATCTCAATCCCAGTAGCTAACTATTTAAACTCAGATTTTTCCCTCTGGTGCCATTCTCTAGAGAGAGAAAATAGCCTCTCGGCCACTGCACAAAATCCTGTAAACTCCCATGAGCATAAATCATTCTCTTTCAGGTTCTCTTCAAACCCTGATCCCTGTGAAGTTATGCCACATCGACCCAAAGCCCAGTAAATTCTCTTCTGGCAATATTATGGTTCATTCATTTGGCTGAGGTCCAGTAGCCTGGTCGTATCAGCCTGGGATGTGAGTTTAAAGTCCACCACATGCAAATGTATGCATAAATTTGGAATATAATCTTGGCAGTGTGACCAAGAAACTAGTGAATTATTATAAAATACCATCTGATTCATTAACATCTACAGGGAAAGAAACATACCATTGTTACCTGGTCTGGCCCACATGATCATCAAGACCCACTAACATGTTTGACTCTTAAATGCTCTCCAAAAACACGGAGTATGCGACAGTCAATGGAGATTAGGAATAAGTAGGCATCTTCAGGTTGGACAGCTATGGTTAATGGCTGATTTAGGATCCTTATGGTCTCTCCAGCTGTTCACAATCTATATCAATGATTTAGATGAAATAATTAAGTGTTATATATCCAAGTGTACAGATAATATAAAGCCAGAGGCAGTGTGGGTTTTGAAGAGGGATGCAGGGAGGCTTCAGAGGGATATAACGAGATTAAGTAAATAGGTAAGACTTCACAAATGGAAAATTGGAGATCACTACATTGATAGAAAAAAAACAGAAAGGTGGTGTATTGTTCAAACGGTGAGGGATCAATAGATATAGGTGATCTCTGTTTCGTAACTACTCGAGCTATAGAAATCCAACCTTATGGAAGTCACAAATCACTACCAAAAATTTTGAGATATGGAATGAAATTCACTCTTATGGAATTTATGTGGAAAAATTTATAAAAATGGAAAACATTTTAAATAAATGATCATAAAATATGACAACAAAACAACAAATAAGACCATAAGACATAGGAACAGAATCATGCCATTCATTCCATTCACTCTGCACCACCATTCTATCATAGTTCATTTATTATCCCACACAACCCCATTCTCCTACCTTCTCTCAGTAATCTTTGACATGCTCACTCAGCAAGAACCTGTCAACCTCTGCTTTAACTATGACTCTGTCTAGAGAAGCTTGTATCCTAAGGCTGTGCTCTCTGGCCACTATTGAAAACATCTTCTCCATATCCACTCTGTCTAGGACCTTCAGTATTTAATTGGTTTTAGTGAGATCCGCTCCCCCAATTCTTCTAAACTCAAGTGAGTACAAGCATAAAGCCATCAAATGTTCCTCCTATTTTAATTCTTTTATTTTGGGATCATTCACATGAACCCTGTTGGAATATTCTCCAATACCAGCACATCCATTCAAAAAAGGGACCAAAACTGCTCGCAATATTCCAAGTGCAGTCTGTCCAATGTCTCATAAAGCCTCAGCATTATATCTTAGCTTTTATATTCTAGTCCTCTTGAAATGAATAGTAACATTGCATTAGCCTTCCTTACTGCCAACTGAACCTGCAAGATGACATTTAGGGAATCTTGCACAAGGACCCAAGTCGCTTTGCAACTCTAATATCTGAATTTTCTCCCCATTTAGAAAATAGTCCATGCCTTTATTCCTCGACCAAAATGCATGACCATACACTTCCCTACGCTATATTCCATTGGCCACTTCTTTGCTCATTCTTCTAATTTGTCCAAGTCCTTCAGCAGACTTCCTGCCTCCTCAACACTACCTGCCCCTCCATCTATCTTCGTATTGTCCACAAACATGGTCACAAAGCCATCAATTCCATCATCGTGATCATTGACAAATAAAGCAAAAAGAAGCAGTCCCAACACTGACTCCTGCGGAACACCAGTAGTCACCATCAGCCAACCAGAAAAGGCCTCCTTCAATTCTGTTCATTGCCTCATGTTAATCAGCCAATCTTCTATCCATGTGAGCATCTTTCCTGTGCGGCACCTTGTCAAAGACATGAAAATCCAAGTAAACAACATCCACTGACACAAGAGGCTCTACAGTTGCTGGAAATTCAGAGGAACCCAGCAGGTCATGCAGCATCTATGCAAAGGAATAAACAGTTGATGTTTTGGGCTGTGGCCTGTCATCGGGATGGGAAAGGAAGAGAGAAGAAGCCAGAATAGGAAGTAGTACCAGCTGAAAGGTGGAAGTTGAAACCAGTTAAGCGGGGGATTGTGGATGAAGTGAGAATCTGTGAGGAGATAGGTAGAAAAGATCTGTTGTTGGCATCCTTTTGTCTCAAAAGACAGTGGGTAGCACGCAGGAAAAGTCAACTCATGGTGGTACGCTTCCTAGAGTGCCTGAGGAGTCCCACTGTGGAGAAAGAGTCTCTTCCACACTGGCTGCAGTGAAGGAGGATGGACATCCAGTGGAGCGCCCCTCTCTTTCCGAGAACTCTCTCTTTGCAGCTGATTCATTGATGCGGGTACTTGCTGCTCTTTGCACACCTTTTCATGCTGCCGGACTCCAGGTGGCCCAGTTGTCTGCTGTGTCTTCCCAGTCATTCATTCCAGTGTTGACCAGTTTCAGATCCTTTTTGCAGACGTCCTTGAAGCAAAGCTGTGGGCACCCACTGCCAACTGCCCGTAGAGCAGGTCTTTCAGGATTCAACCAGAGCCCACTCGCCCGACACGTCCTAACCATCTGAGCCGTCTCTGGCTGAGGAGGCTGAGCATGCTGGGGATGCCTGCATGTTGCTTTAATGGCTCTGTCCTGCCAAGATATATGCAGGATCCATCTGAGGCTGCACAGGTGAACGCTGTACAGTTGCTTCTCTGGACTGGCATAGATTGTCCAGGCTTCACTGCTGTGCAGGAGAGTGCAAAGAACACAGGCCTGGTACACACGCAGCTTGGTATTCACTGTCAGATGGCTGTTGCTCCACTCTCTCTTGTTCAGCCTAGCCATGACAGCTGAAGCCTTAGCTATTCTGCTGCTCTACTCAGCATCAAGGGACAGAGTGTTTGTGATGGTTGACCCAAGCTAGGTGAAGGAGTCAGCCACTTCTAGAGTGTGACCAGAGAAAGTGATGGATGGGAGGGAGTCAGTGTCATGGACTGTGACATTTGCTTTCAAGCTGATAGTCAGCCCAAACCCTTTGCACGCACAGGATGGGAGGTCAACGTAACGCTACAGCTGGACTTCTGTGTAGGCGTCACTGTTGCATCATCAGCGAACAACAGCTTGTGAATGACAGCATCTCAGATCTTGGTCTAGGAGAGAAGGCAAGCAATGTTGGAGAGTTTGCCGTCATCTCTGGTACGTAGGTAGACGCCCTCGGCACATTCTCCAGAAGCAGCACGGATAAGACGATGGCAATGAACATTGGTGCCAGAACACAGCCTTGCTTTACTCCACTTCTCACTGGGAAGGCTTCCAAAGTTGCACTGTTAAAGCAGACAATGTCTTCATGGAAGGAAGTGATCATGTTCAGTAGTTTTGGAGGGCAGCCTATCTTCTGAAGCAATCTGAAGAGCCCACTTCTGTTGACTAGGTCAAATGCCTTTGTCAAGTCAATGAATGCGATGAAGAGTGATTTTTGCTGCTTACAACATTTTTCCTGCAGTTGGCGTAGTGAGAAGGTCGTAAAACCACACTGCAACTCTGGGTAGACACGTTGAGCAAGGTACTACAGAAATGCCAGAACAACTCAGGCCAAGGTTTTTCCCACGATACTGAGGACAGAGATGACACAGTTGCTGCTACAGTCACTGCGATTGCCCTCATTCTTGTACACGGTGACAATGTTGGCATCTCGCAAGTCTTGTGGTTTGTAGCCTTTCTCCCATGGTGCACAAAGGAGTTTGTGCAGATGATGCAGATGAGGGAAAGCGTCATTTCCAGGGGCCTTCCCGCAAACGAGATCTTCAATGGCTTTGCTGAGTTCTTCCAGTGTTGACAATGCATCAAGCTCCTCCATGACTGGTAGATCTGGGATGGCCTTGAATGCAGCACCTGTGACTACATTCTGGGCTGGTTACCTCGTGCATTCCCTGCGTCTGCAGCAGTCATACTTTCAGCCAATTTCAGCACAATTTCAGCCAATAGTTGTCGGCAGCGGCCAGCAGTTTTTGGGCCTTGTTTCTCGCAGCCTTAAGAGCATCTCAGGATCATTCTTGTAGGCAAGGAGGGCTCTCCTTTTGGCCTCAGTCACTGCTTCCATTTCCTCCCATCTTTCCTCATGCCAGTCGGCTTGTGTGCGTCCTCTCATACCAAATGCAGTGATGGCTGAGTTGTAGATGGCATCACAGAGACAGAACCACTTGCCCGCGATTGAGCAGTCATCATAGGTGGAGGCTGCCACAGCATCTTCAAAGCGGTCAATGAACTTGTGCATTCGTTCGGCACCGAATGCACAGCGAGTGTAGATGTGTGGTCAACCTTTCCTCTTAGAGAGGTGCAGCTTCTTTGGCGCCATTCTCACTTTGCTGGCCATTAGGGAGTAGTCTGTGCTGTGCTGTAATAGCTGCAGGTGATAAGGACATCTCTGAGATCTGCACACCTAGTAATAAGGTCTAGCTGATACCAGTGGCGAGATCGTAGGTACCTCCACAAGATCTTGTGAAGCCGCTTGCTCTGGAAATATGTGTTGGTCATGCACAGTCTATGGTAACAGCAGCCTCTTCCCATTTTTGTTCATCTTTCCCATTCCACTTTTCCAAACAGGGTGGAAAGGATAAAGGGTTGAAAAAGAAGGAATCTGACAGAGTGGACCATAGAGGAAAGCGAAGAAGGAGAGGCCACAGGGGAGGTGATAGGCAGGTGAGAAGAGAAGAGGTAGGAGGGGATCGTAAGCACAGAATGCTCTGCAGATGCTGGGGTCAAAGCAACACTCACAACACGCTGGAGGAACTCAGCAGGTCGGGCAGCATCCGTGGAAATGATCAGTCAATGTTTCGGGCCAGAACCCTAGGGAGACAGAATTGGGAATAGGAAGAAGTGTGAAGGGAGAGCATGAGAGTCCGTGTTGACCGAAACATCTCTAACTCCCCATTATGCTGAGCACTGGCTGTCCCCAGGGCTGTGTGCTCAGTCCGCTCCTATTCACACTGCTGACACACGATTTCACTGTTAAATTCGGTTTTAATGGAATCATCGAGTTCGCTGATGACACAACAATGGCTGGCCTCATCCACGATGACAAAGCCACATACAGAGAGGAGGTAGAGCAGCTGGTAGAATGATGCAAACATAACTTGAGTCTCAACATGGACAAGACGAAAGAGATGATTGTGGATTTTATGAAGCTGCAGGCTGACTGCTCCTCACTGCACGTACATGGCTTCTCCAAGGAGAGAGTTAGGAGTGCACGAAATGGATGATCTCACCTGGTCCCTCGACACAACCTCTTTGGTCAAGAAAGCACAACAGCATCTCCACTTCCTGAGGAGGTTGAAACAACTAAGGCTCCCACCCAACCCCCACCCCCACCATCTTAAACAAGTTTTACAGGAGTACCATCGAGAGTGACTTGACCAGCTGTCTCACAATATGGTACAGGAACAGCAAGGCATCTAATCGCAAGTCCCTCTAAAAGATTGCAAGGGCTGCTGAGAGTATCATCAGAATTTCTCTTCCACCCGTTAGGGATATTTACTAGGAGTGCTGCTTACGCTGGGCCCTTAACACTGTCAGAAATCCCTCCCATCCATCCAACAATCTCTTTGACCCCCTACTATCAAGCAGGAGCTACCCTAGCATTAAGGCAAGAACTGTTCGGATGAGAAACAGCTTCTTCCCCCAAGCTGCAAGTGTACTGAACTCCCTGCCACCACCCAAGTCTTATCACATACGAAGCAGTGGTAGCATTATACTCTTTACTTTTTAACTTGATTCGTATATGCACCTTATTATTTGTCAATGTATTTGTGGTAGTATTCCTTTATGTGCTATATGTGTGAGCTATATGTACTGCGTTGCGCACCTTGGTCCTGAGAAAATTTGTCTCATTTTGCGGTACAGGTGTCCCCTGCTTTTCGAGCATTCGCTTTACGAAACCTCACTGTTACAAAAGACCTACGTTAGTTCCCTGTTTTCACTAACAGAAGGTGCTTTCATTGTTACGAAGAAAGGTAGTGCGCAGGGAAATGCAGCACGCGATAAAAACCAGCGCGCAAAAACAATCAGCGCGCGCCCTGAGCAGCCGCTTTCCCCTGGATTCAGAACAGCATTCTAGCCAGCATTACTTAAACAGGTGCCTGTGAGCAGCCACGAGCAAAATGAATTCTAAGGAATCGGAAAAGCCTAAAACAGCTTGTAAGGGTGTTACACTTAGCGTAAAACTAGACATAATTAAGCATCTCGATCGTGGTGAACGAAGTAAGGACAAAGTGAGTTTGGCTTGTGGAAGCTGATGAAGATGATGTTGAAGAGGTTTTGGCATCCCATGACCAAGAACTGATAGATGAAGAGCTGATGCAATTGGAAGAGGAAAGGGTAACAATCGAAACCGAGTGAGTAATGATAAAGTACGACTTTAATTTTGAAAGGGTACGTCAGTTTAGGGATTTGCAGGATGGTTTGAGTGCTTACAAAGAACTGTATGATAGAAAAATGCGTGAGGCTCAGCAGTCAAGCAAGCCTTCCACATCAGCCACAGCAGATGACGAACCTCGAACTTCGACATCGAGGCAGGCAGAGATAGGAGAAGATGAGTTGCCTGCCCTGATCGACGATGAGATGACACCCTAGAGTCCCACCACCCCAACCCCCACACCACAGACAGATACTGATTCACGGAAAATTCAACGGCAGCTGGGAGGCACCCAGCATATCTTTAAGAAAAAAGCCGAAATAAACATGCTAATTAATTACATGCTGGGCGGCACCTAATTAATTAGCTTGTTTATTTCGGCTCTTTTCTTAAAGATGTGCTGGGTGCCTCCTGGCTACCGCTGTACCCCTGCATGCTTCGCGGATCGGTATCGGGTCGCTGCTTGGAGGGTGGGGGCCACTGCACCACCCAAACTTCGATGATCCAGCCTAACACACCATCATCAGTGTGCTTGGCGCTGTCCCAATTACGGTGAGTGATACTACACTGTACATACATTATTTCTACTTTATATTGGCTGTGTATTTTTACGTGTTATTTGGTATGATTTGGCAGCTTCATAGCCTAAAGGTTACTGGAGAGCGCTTGCGCCATGTTTTTGCTGATGGCGCTTGCGCCGTGTTTCTGTGGACAGCGCTTGCGTGAGATTTTCACAACGGAGAACAGTTCAGGCAATGATTGTGGAAAAGTATTTCTACTTTATATAGTCTGTGTATGTATCATATCATTCCTGCTTTTACTATATGTTACTGTTATTTTAGTTTTTATGTGTTATTTGGCAGGTTATTTTTGGGTCTGCGAATGCTCACAAATTTTTCCCATATAAATAAATGGCAATTGCTTCTTTGCTTTACAACGTTCCGGCTTATGAACCGTTTCATAGGAACGCTTTACCTTCAGATAGCGGGGGAAACCTGTGTACATACGTTTGGACGAATGACAATGAACTTGAATTTGAAGTCTTTGCAGAAGGCTACTAGTCTGATTGTATATACTAAATTTCATGATCTAAGGATCATGAGTGATTCAGTAACATTCCCTAATGTCAGTTAACACAAGCACCATTCTACCAACCACTCTACCTCTCTCTGAATGCCATCCCGATGTCTTTCTTGATGAGGCCAGCCACTATTGTGTCATCAGCGAACTCAATGATTCAGCTAAAAGCTGACCTAGCAATACAGTGATGCATCAGCGGTGGGCGGAGCATGCAGCCCTGGGATGAGGGCACTGGTGCTCAGTGTGAGATGTTTCTGCCAACATGGACTGGCTGTGGCCCTTCCAGGATCCAGCTGCAGAGAGTGGTGTTGAGACTTCAATGAGGAGAGTTTACCCCAGATTCTGAAGGATGATCGTATTGAATGCCAAGCTGGATTTGTTAAACAGCAAATTGGTATATGAGGCACCATTTTCCAGATTGGACAGGGTGGAGTGGAGTGCAGAGGCTATGGCATCATCAGTGGACTGATTTGAGTGATAAGTGAACTGGAAAAGGTCCAATGTAGCAGGATGATAGGATTCAATGCAATCCATGACCAGATGCTCAAAGCACTTCATTATTGTTGTGGTCAGTGCCACTGGACGGTAGTCATTGAGCCAGGTTACTGTCGCTATTTTGGACACCAGGATGATAGTAACCTATTGAAAATGGTTAGCTGCAGTGAAACTGACACTGTTCATTATCCTGAAACCCTACTTATTGTAAATACTCTTTATCCCCAAATGTTCGTTGAACAACCTAAAGATCCATATTAGGAGAAACTAGGCTCCAATCCATTTAACAAGCCTGTTTTTGCCAAAAGCTAACAGTTGGAGCACCATTGCAGATGGACTGCTACAGGATATCATACATCCCGACTTTATTTGAAGGTTGTTTGAACATCAGAGATGCTTCTGGATTAACAATTTCTTGGCCACTGTAGTTTTGTAAATTCATAGGAACTGTGTGCTCATGTCCGTTTTTTTATTTGTTAATAGTTTACAGAGTCCAGTTGCAGCTTCAAACTTCCTATTCAGGTTATTTTTCTGGTGGGATCTTCATTCCTTATGAAATAAATACCATCTGAGTTTTGTTAGCTTATCTTTTCAAGATGTTTCTTCCCAGTTCAATAACATATGACTTAATGAAGCAATAATACCACAAGAAAATTCAATCCAATAAATAGAGAAAATTTAATACACCACTGACAGCCTGGAAGTACTGCATTCTTCATAGGAGTCTCACAAGAGATTTATTTACCAATTATTTAATTTAAAATGCAATCACAGAGCTTTTGTGTTATTAGAGTGCATTAATTTCTATGAAATAGTTAATTGCATGAAAAATGCATAAAACACAATCTTTTGTGATTATATTTTCTAAACAACTAATTTCTTCACTGCTTGTAATAAAAATCATTGTATCTATATGAAAACAATGGCTCCTATGATGAATGCAATGTATAAAATTATAATAATCAAACTGTCTTGAAAGTTATATACTCCATAGCAGAAATATGGCATAGTAATGCTGTTTGATCTTGAAGAATATTCTCCATTGAAGTCATAATGAAAATTTATTATAATTCCAAAATATTTACTTGAAGAAAGGACATCATGGTAACTTCATTAAATGTTGGCTCAAGCCCTTTATCAAATGAAAATTAGTAAAATTATGGAATAAGCCATTAGAACCAAATAGAAAACTGTCCATTAATTAACATAGGCATGTTTCTCACGATATTCTTCAATTCATCCTTTCTTCAGAAACGTGTTATCCTGTGTGATTTTGGCATACAGTGTTAATATGATAGATGGCAAATGAAGTGCACACTGTATCAAAGGTAGCAATCATTTGGCCCATTGCCTTCATCCTACAATTATGACTGTGTGGCTAAGTATAGCTCCAATGCCACATTCAAGTTTTCTGACAACACCATTGTCATAGGCTGAAATAAAGGTGGTGACGAATCAGCATATAGGAAGAAAATTGAAAATCTGGCTGAGTGATGCCACAACAACAACCTCTCACTCAATGTCAGATTATTGACTTCAAGAAGAGGAAACCAGAGGTCCACGGTGGATCAAAGGTGGAGAGGGTCAGCAATTTTAAATTCCTCAGTGTTATCAATTCAAAGGACCTGTCCTTGGCCCAGCGAAGAAGGCATGGTAGTGCCTCTACGTCATTAAGACTTGGCAAAGAAGCTGCATGGCTCTAAAACTTTGACAATCTTCTATAGATGTGTGGTGCAGGGTATATTGACTGGCTGCATCACATCCTGGTATGGAAACACCAACACCCTTGAATGGAAAATCTTACAAAAAGTAATGGTTATGGCCCAGTCTAATACTGGTAAAGACACCACTGAGCACATCTACACGGAACGTTATCACAAGAAAGCAGCATCCATCATCAGGAACCCCACCAATCAGGTCATGCACTTTTCTCACTGCTGACATCAGGAAAAAGGTACAGGAGTCTTAGGACTCACACCTCCAGGTTCAGGGACAATTGTTACCCCTCAACCATCAGGCTCCTGAACCAGAGGGGTTAACTTCACTCAGCTTCACTTTCCCCAACGTTCTCACAACCTATGAACTCACTTTCAAAGACTCTTCATTTCATGTTCTCAATATTTATTGCTTATATTTAATACTTTTTCTTTCTTTCCGTATTTGCGCAGTTCGTTGTAATTTGCACACTGGTTGCCTGTTGGTGCAGTCTTTCGTTGATTCTATTATTGTTATTGGATTTATTGAGTATATCTGCAAAAATGAATTTCAGGGTTGTATATGGTGACATGTATATACTTTGATAATAAATATACTTTAATCATTGAACTTTGAACAATTAAATGTATCTGCTTGAACATTGAGATTGATTTTTGTGTCAACCTGCAAGGCAAGGATCATTAACTACTGCAGAAAGGCAATCTGAAATGAGATACAAAGCAGCATTCTGGATCTTAATGGCTAATGAAATGTCTATACCTTTTGTCACCTCGACCTTAACCCCTCAACCCCTACACACCCCATCCCCGGTACCTGACTGATGTGTTTCTTAGCCAACATTACAGGATCTGTGAACTTTTCTAACATAGGAGGAGAATGGTACTTGGTCTAGGAAGAAAGAAATTTCTATGTCAGCCATGCATTGACATGCATTAAAGGTTGCTGAAGATATTGGAGGCTAATAGTTACAAGTTCAAACTTCCTTTTAAGAACAGTAGAGTGTTAATGGTCCACTGCCAACCTATATGAACAATAATGGTCCACTGCCAACAATGCAACAGGAGTGAATTTTCAAAACCAAGCATCATTTTCTGTGGTCACACAGTTGACACACAAGTGTGCTGAGAAAATTCACACAGTGGTGGATTCTCCAAGCCAAAGGAAGAGTCGCAGTTGCAGTCCTTTTCAAGATTTGTCGATTACTATAACAGATTTCTGCCACACCTGTCTACTGTGCTCCATCCTTTGAACTCATTGCTACAGATTGGGAAGAAATGGCAATGGACAAAGCAGTGTGAGGTGGCTTTCAAAAAAGAATCAAAGGTTCAAAGGTTCATTTATTAAAAAACATATATCCATATGCAACTCTGAAATTTGTCTTCTCGAGATAGCCATGAATCAAAGAAAGAACATGAAAGTCATTCAGAGAGAAACATAAATCCAACCTCACTTCTGCACAATAAATAATGGCATCAACCTCCCAAAGCCGCCTCCCCCTTCACAAAACGGAACAGGACCATTGACCTCCTAACAACCTCTCCACCGCAAAAAAAACTAACAAAACACTAACTGAAAATCAACCCCCAAACACCCTCCCCTCACACAACAAAACGGAAGAGGAATGGGCATGGGCAACTAAAAAAAAAGAGTATAAAAACTATAAGACTGAAAATGCCCATTCAAATCCATCTTGAGTAAAGCAAATGGTGACATCAAACAATTTATATAAACATTGTGATCCACTTAGTCCAGTGAAGCTTGCCATGCACTGTTCAGGATGCCAACACATCCAGAAGAAAGGCATCCAGATCTGTCAGAAGCACTTCCTGCAGTCCCAGAGTCAGCTCCTACAGCCACAATGGAGGAGGCCCCAGAACCTGAGATTGTTTCACAGCCACAAGTCTCACCTGCCAAGCAGAGTGATTTTAAAAATGCAAACACGAGGAATTCTGCAGATGCTGGAAATTCAAGCTTCCTAGAGATGCTGCCTGGCCTGCTGCGTTCACCAGAAGCAGAGTGATTTCCCTTGTCAGGAAAGATATCATCCCACAAGAGTAAGAAATCCTCCATAGCAATTAAATCTTTAGGCCTGAATGGGATAATTAAAAATATACTATGCTATGGATGTCTGTATAGTAGTTGTATTATACAATATACTGTTTATATAGTTGAGATGGATTTTATAGCTGAGCAGGGTGTATTTAATATATCAATAATATCTGAGTAATATTGTAAATATATTGTTTGATTAAGCATTCCTTGTTTAAATAAGTCATTATGAATTATATGTAAATGTACATGCATGGAATACATCATCATGCCACTGTATCATACATGTGTGTCTTGCTAAAAGTAAAAATGAACGTACATGAGTTATCTCCCAGCTCCATGTTTTTCTTTTAATTACTTCTTTATGTTTTGGAGTAACAAAACATAACACTATTGACAATCACCTTGACTGTTACCATTAAAATGAAGATCTGGAGGACACAATCGTAAAAAGCATTGTATGAAGCCAGTCTATTACAGGTGTCCCTCGGTTTTCAAACGTTCACTTTACAAAACCTCACTGTTACAAATGCCCGGCACGTAATTGTCGGCCCAGATCAGAGGCGATGCAATGTACCCCTGTACCCCTGCGTGCTTCGCGGACCGGTATCGGAGGGTGGGGACCACTGCACCACCTCAACCTGCGACGACTCAGTCTAACACACCATCATCAGTGTGCTCGGCTTTGTCTTCCCAATTCCCGTAAGTGATACTACACTCTACATACATTATTTCTACTTTATATAGGCTGTATTTTTACATGTTATTTGGTATGATTGGTTGGTTCATAGCTTAAAGGTTACTGGAGAGCACTTGTGCCGTGTTTTTGCCAAGAGCGTTTGCATGAGATTTTCACTACGGAGAACAGTTCAGGCAATGATTGTGGAAAGGTATTTCTACTTTATATAGGCTCTGTATTTATCATATCATTCCTGCTTTTACTATATTTTACTGTTATTTTAGGTTTTATGTGTTATTTGGCATGATTTTGTAGGTTATTTTTGGGTCTGTGAACGCTCACAAATTTTTCCCATATAAATAAATGGTAATTGCTTCTTCGCTTTACGACATTCCGGCTTAAGAACCATTTCACAGGAACGTTCTACCTGCGGATGGCAGGGGAAACCTGTATCTGCACTAAGTGCCAGCACTGACTTTTTTGTTCATTTACAGTCAATCAAAAGCACATGGTGGCACACACTGGATTAATTACTCTGTCTGTGACTTTTAGGAACTGATACAGAGTTTTATAATACTGTAGTAGGATTAATAATATTCTAATTTCATCTATTTTCATTTAAATGTATTATTCATTACTCAGTTAAGCGGTAGTTTGTGTTTTTCATACCTTTGTAACTATTTTCATGAAACCTCGGCTAACTGGGTTAGCTCCTAATTGGGCCAAAATGCGCTGGTCCTGATGTATCTCAGTTAGCCTGAACACAAGATGCTCATGCATTTTCGGTCCAAATATTAGAAAATATTCTCACTGAGATCTCTTCAAAATTTCCTTCTCAGCTTCCATATTGA
Source organism: Mobula birostris (assembly GCF_030028105.1). NCBI lineage: Eukaryota > Metazoa > Chordata > Chondrichthyes > Myliobatiformes > Myliobatidae > Mobula > Mobula birostris. Next base: position 156,270,243 of record NC_092372.1, on the reverse strand, counting down.
ATTACTTTTTTTCATTGATAAGCTTAACTTCAATGTCATTTCATCATTCCTCTGATTTCGTTAAACATTCCTAACATGTAAACTTCCCAGCTGATATTTACAAACTCTGCTGTTATAGCAAACAGCCCTGTTTGCTTCAAAGTTTTATTTATTTGGTTTTTCTTGGTTTGTCTCCTTCTCTGCCATATCTAGCTCCATTACCCATTTTGTCCCTACCCATAGATCTTTTTATGAGTATGTGCAAAGTACTCTTTGCTCTTCCACTCTCTATAATCTCACCTAAGAAAGGAAATGTTGAAATATAGACAAGAAGTGCTAGAAAAAACTCAGCATGTCAGGCGGTATCTGTGGGAAGAACACCAGATAAAATTCAGGTCTAAGACCCTTCATCAGATTTCCAGCAACTTGATTTTCATGTTCAAGGAAATGCAGAAGTGGAAATGATTGTGATTTACTTAACTTCATTTCTGTGAGTATCAAAGTACTGAGGCTTATATAAGTTCCAAAACCTTCTGGATTATGGATTTTGGTAAATATCCAAGGTTTCTGTAGTGTTTCTGGTTGTCAATTGTACTTGCTTAATGAAGCTATATAAGTTGGCCTATAGAACAAAGAACAGAACAATTACTCTTTTGGGGCTGTCCAAAGGAAATTGAATAAAAGCTTTGCGGGCAAATTTCTGTCAATTGCATACACTCCAGGGCAGTAACAGTGATGGATTTCAATTGCACTAATATTCATTGGGATAGAATCAGTGTTAAATATACAGGGGGGACAGAATTTTTAAATTGTGTTCTGAAAAATATTTGAGCAAGTATAAAGCTAACTGAACAAGAGCCTTTAGGAGGCAAGTGAGAAATATTGGAGATGACAGGCAATCCTGTATCTGGCTTTGTGGTGGGAGAGCACTTGAATCAGAATTTTCAATTAGAAATAAGGGAAAGAAAAGGCCATACAGACACTGCAATCTGGAGCAAAAGAAGAACTGTTGGAGGCATCATCCGTGAAGCAAAATCAACAGTCAACGTTTACAGTTGAGACCCTTTGTTTGTACTGATAGGGTAGAGGTAAGATATTCAGAGATGCTGGGTAGGGAATGGGGTAAGAGCTGGCAAGTGTTGGGTGGATCAAGGTGAGGAGGGCTTGATTGGCAAATGAAGTCAAGTTGGGGAGGGAAGGTTGGAGATGATAAACAGACAACAAAGGTCTGCAGATCAGAAAAGAAAGGAAGGTGAAGAATGGAACCAAATAAAGGGGGGGTGGGCAATGGGAAATTATGGAGGGAGGGGATAGGGAACCCAGTTGGAGAAATGTGTGGATGATGAGCAGATGCAGTGGTTGGGAGAGAAGAAGTAAACTGGGTGGTTGAAGATAGGAGGAGGAGAAGGGCTTGGTTGGGAAGAGGACTAATGAGATTAGAAGGAAAGAATAATGGATAAGTAGAAACAGGGTACCTGAAATTGGATAATTCAATGTTAATGCCATTGTGATGGAGACTCTCCAGGCAGAGTGTGAGGTATGATGGTGTCGCATTCAAATGCTGAAGCCTCTCTGGTGGGGGGGGGGCGGCAAACAAATGTGCACTTTTCATTTTAAAATGTATTTTCTATGATTGTAAAACTATACTGGACTCCAAGAACAATGGGTACACCAGGTCTACCGCATCAGAGATCTGTACGTTGTTCAGAGCCACTGGCTGATATATCAAAGGAGCCAGCAGACAAGTCGGAGAAGGAGAAGCCAGTGCTCAACTCGGAGAAGGAGAAGGGGAAGCTATCACTCGACTTGAAGAAAATGAAGCCCGTTCTTGAGCCAGAGAAGGAGAAGCCAGTGCTCAGCTCGGAGAAAGTGAAGCAGGCACCCGGGCCGGAGATGGAGAAGCTAGTGATCAGCTCGGAGAATGAGAAGCCAGCAGATGGGTCGGAGAGGGTATAGAGGAGCTGACCTCAATGCAGACTGTGTTGCTGCCTGCTACTCAAAGATATCGGAGTTGGTGCACAAAAGCAGTGTGCAGTGTAACCATGAGTGACTGTCTTGGACATTTCTCCTGAGAACACAAGACCCTGTTGGACATCAATAATGTGAGAAGCCACAGGCATATTTCCCTTGTGGGGTGGAGAAACAGGTGATGAGGTAGCAGCTTGGCCTCAGTTGTAGCAAGGACTCAGCCTCAAGCGGTCTTGCCTGCTGCTCCAGTCCAGGTGAGGCGATGCCGGAGGTGCTGTAGCCAATGGCGTATCTAAGGTACGGCAGGTATGGACGTGCCCTGGGCATCACTGAGCAGTTTCTATTAAAGTCAGACAAGCCATCCTCAGATAGTGAAAAAAGAATTTTCTTCAGATGTATGATCTGTATTTGATTATCATGGGTGAGAAGCACTAGGATGGTCTTACTTCAGAGCATTGTGTAAGACGACCATGAAACGTTTCTTCACGAAGAAGGAAAGTGGAGCTGAAGGATGGAAAAGATGAAAGTTGGAGGTGGAGGAAGCCAAGAAGTCAAGCAAGTTCTTCATGCCCTTCTTTGAAAAGCTCAGAACAAGTAGTTCGACACGTTCCATGGAGTCGTCTGCACCTGCTACAAGTTCATTAGAATCTGAAGGTGGATCAAGTACAAATGCATCACAAGCTGAGGAGGAAGTCAAGTCAGATAAATCCGAGTATGATGAGATTAAGAGTGAGGCTGCCACAGAGACCGTGGACATGACAAGAGGGGACGACGATGGTGGTGGTGGTGATGTTGAGTTTATTGACGAGATTTTACCTGACGAGATTGAACCTGACGACACTGAACCCAGTGAACTGGATGGTGTCAAAGAGCCTCGAACTGTCATTCCAGAAGTGATTGAACAGCATGACATTGGACTTCTGAAGTTCGACAAGGATACTGGAAAAGCAATTCTGCCTGACGCGTTGAGAATAGAAATAATAAAGCTGGGTTCAAAGTATTTCCAGAACAGTGAGGGGCCTTCCCTACCAACAAATAACCGCTCAATGAACAAAACTTGGTTCAAGAGGAAATTGGGAAATGGTCGTGGTGAGGAAGTGACTCGCTCATGGCTGGTCTATTCCCCTTCTAAAAAGTTTGCACTTGTATCTGTTATCTTCTCTATTCCCGGTCAGACCATCAATCCTCATTGCAGCAGGAAAGTGGCTTCAACCATTGGAAAGCACCTGAAAGGATTAGTGTTCATGAAAATGCCAAGAATCATCAGGAATGCTTCACACAGTGGAAAGAAATTTAGCTGGAAACAGAGGAGTTATTGACATGGTCTTGCAGTCACAGATTGAGAAGGAAAAGCAGAAGTGGCGTGATATCTTGACAAGAATCCTTCACTGCATAAAGTTCCTTGCGACTCAGAACCTGACTTTGCGAGGACACAGGGAGTCACTTCAGCTAGACGATGACTCCAATGTGGAAAATTTCCTTGGCTTACTGAAACTACTGGCCATCTTTGACCCTGTCATAAGAGAACACCTCACTCATTTGGAAAGTCATCCTGGATCCACGTCTTATCTTTCACCAGGTGTCCAGAACGAATTCATCCACATGATGGCATCCACTGTTCGCCAGAGTTTACTGAGAAGCATTCGTAAAGCCAAGTACTATGGTCTCATGTTCGACTCGACTCCTGATCAGGCACACCGTGAGCAGATGTCAGAAGTAGTGAGGTATGTGGAAGCTGATTTTGAGAGGAAAACAGTCCGTGTTAGAGAGTCCTTCCTTGGTTTTATCCAGATAAGCCAGAAGAATACTGAGAGCTTGGTTGAAGACATTTTGAAACAGCTAGAGAAGGAGGAAATGGAGTTACAAGATTGTCGGTCACAGTGCTATGACAACGCTGCTGTGATGGCTGGACACAGGAGTGGTGTTCATCAAAGAATAAGTGAGAAAAACACCCTGGCAGTGTTTGTGAATTGCGACAATCACTCACTCGACTTGGTGGGTGTACATGCAGCCAAGCAGGGTACAATGATGGTCATGTTTTTTGGAACCATCGAAGTTCTCTACGTGTTTTTCTCTCGTTCAATGCAGTGCTGGGAAAACTCAAAAACACCGTGCCTGTGGTTGTTAAGTCAGAGTCTGAAACCAAGAGTGCAAGGACAGAAGCAGTGAAGCCTGTCAACAAGTACCTTGAGGAGATAATTCAAGCTCTCCAGGACATGATAGACAATGAAAACGAAACCAGCAAAACAAGAAGTGACGCAAAAGTACTCATTCACATTGACCGTATTCAAAAGAGGCTGCAGGATCCTAGCATGAACTTCCACGATGCTGCCCTGGATTTGAAAGCCCTCCGAGATCATTTTTATGATAGAAGAGAAGTTTTGGTCGGTGTGTCACTCAAAGAAGGAGCTGGTCTCTGTTAAGAATGGAATATTGAAGTTGACAGATGTCAGAGACGAAAGAAACGAATGGCTGATGAGAATTCGAGAGACACTGGGTTAACAGCTAAGGAGGAAATGGAAAGAGTCATGAAGGGAACACTCGACCGTCTTCACAGAGAAATGGACGAAAGATTTGCTCATTTGCATGACACTGACGCCAAGTTTAGGTTCCCTCTCGATGTCGAGGGACTGTGTTAAGGCGCCGACAGTAATGACCTAAAGAAGAAGTGTGAAAATCTGGGCGAATTGTACAGCTCTGATGTTGATGGACATCAGCTATATGAAGGAACTTTGGATTGCAGAATGTTGCTCTCAAGGTGGGTCAAAATGAAAATATCAAAACCTAAAGAGCTTCTTGAATGTATTGTTCAATATGGAGATGAGAGCGTCTTCCCCAATCTTCGCATTGCTATTCAGATAATGCTGACCGTCGCAGTTTCCATCGCCAGCTGTGAGAGATCATTCAGCAAGTTAAAACTAATACTTTCGTATTTGAGAGCCTCCATGGATCAAGGCAGACTCTGTGATCTTGCTCTCCTGAGTATAGAAAGAGAAGAAACTGAAAAAAAACTGACTTTGATCACATCATAGACCAATTTACATCAGTGAAAGCAAGGAAGGTGCAGTTATAATTTTCATGTAGTGCCATAATTTGTTAATTAAAAGATTAACGAGCTTGACTTGTATTTTTGAGCTGATACTATGGTAAAGTTATCTCAAAGATGGGTGTGAGATGTTTGGACAGAGGTGCAATTTCAGTGCTTGCCATAGGCACTATTTTCCATAGATATGCCCCTGGGTGTAGCATGGAGTCCATGCTCATTTGGGAGCTGGCCTCTCCCATCAGTGCTGCCCTCCAGTGTTCGACTGGTGGAATAACAGGCTGGATTGCCAGGAGCTGTACCATCAATTTGCATGTTGCTCAGGGACTATACACATGATTTCTTGTGTAACGTGTGTTTCTCTCTCTCTCTCTCTCTCTCTCTCTCTCTCTCTCTCTCACTATTTTGAATGTATGTTTTGCACCTTGGATCCAGGGGAACACTGTCTCATTTGACTATAGCCACGTATGGTTTGAATGATAGTTAAACTCAATTAATTTGATTTGATTTGTACTGTTCTTCTGGTTTGTGCTTGGCCTCACCCTGGGAGTGGAGGGAGCTGAGGGCAGCAGGTCAGTGTGAAGTGGAATATAAAATGGCTTGCAACCATGAGCTCCAAACTGCCATAAGGAGAGAGTGCAGATGCAGAGCAACGTCTCCTAGTCACAGCATGGTCACGTTGATATTAAGGAGACCACATTGATTGGACCAGATGCAATAGATGAAGTTGGAAGAAAAGCATGTGAATCTTTGTTTCAACTGGAGGGGCCATCATTGTTCCTAGTTAGTAGTGAAGGAGAAGGTGTAGGGACAGGTGTTACACTTCCAGCAGCTGCAGTGGGGGTGGTGTGCCTGGAGATGGGGGTAGGTCAGAATGGATGGGAAGGGATGAGCAAATCTGGGAATGTGAGAATGTGGGGACTGACAGTGGGATCACATTGTATTTGGCAGAAATGTCAAAGAATAATGTGCTGAATGCAGAGACTAGTGAGGTGAAATGTAAAGACCAAGGGAACTCTATCGCTGTTCTGTCTGGGGGATGGTGGTAAGAACAAAAGTATAAGAAAGAGAGGAGATGTGGTTGAGGAACATTATCCCTGATGTGGTTGACCAGTCTTAGAGTATTAATCGTGCCTGGATTTTTTCTCAGAATGTGGTGATTCCAGCTCCTCTTTATTTACTGAATGTCTGAGAATAGTCCGCCTCCGGTTTAAAGTGTAAAGCTAATGGGTGCAGAGTTAAAACCAAGGTCAGCGCAAGTCATAGATGGATGGTTTTGCCTCTGGCGACAAACTTGGGTCTAATTATCTAATGTCAGCTTATTTCCTTAAATTGTTCATGTTTATTTCCAGCATTGTAAGTATGTAGTGTGTTAGATCAGTAAGCATTACTTTTTAGATGAGTTCTAGGTTTTGGGAAGATTGCCAATGAAACTTCATAGGTTTGATTTTTTTGAGTACATACAGTCTGAAACTCTTAATTCAAAATTATTTAAGTCCTATTCATGCTTTAGCATTACAATCTGAATTTTCTTTTTTTAATTTAAACTACTGTATAATTTTGATTTAACACGGAATCATTAGAAAGAGACTACATTTTCATGTATAAGGTAATATTAGTAGTTCAGTCTTCTAATATTACCTAAAACATAGCAATGTGGTCTCAAGAAGGGAAATTGTTTAAAATTATCCCATAATACCATAAATATGGGAGCATTATTAGGTCCATCGAGTCTGCTCCACCACCTCATCATGGCTGATCCATTTTCCCACTCAACCCCAATCCCCATATCCCCATATCCCTTCATGCCCTGACAAATAAAGAATCTATCAACCTTAATATACTTAAAGACTTGGCCTCCATAGCTGCCTGTGGCAATGAATTCCATAGATTCTCCACTCTCTGGCTAAAGAAATTCTTCCTCATCTCTGTTCAAAAAGTACATCCCTCCATTATGAGCTTGTGTGCTCTGGTCTTAGACTCTCCCACCACAGGACATATTCTCTCTGTTTTAGTTGACAAATCAAATCTTCTCAAACACCTAATGAAATATAGCTGCTGTCTTGCCTTCTTTATAGCTGCATCAATATGTTACATCCAGGTTAGGTCCTCAGAGATATTGAAACCCAGGAACTTGAAATCGCTCACTCTCTCCATTTCTGATCCCTCTATAAGAACTGGTTTGTGTTCCTTTGTCTTACCCTTCCTGAAGTCCACAATCAGCTCTTTGGTCTTGCTGACTTTGAGTGCAAGGTTGTTGCTACGACACCACTCAACTAACTGATATTATCTTGCCCCTGTACGCCCTTTTGTCACCATCTGAAATTCTGCCAACAATGATTGTACCATCAGCAACTTTGTAGATGCTGTTTGAGCTATAGCTAGCCACGCAGTCATAGCTGTAGAGAGAGTAGAGCAGTGGGCTAAGCACATATCCCTGTGGGACATCAATGTTGATTGAGATGTCAGAGAGGTGGAGATGTTGTTTCCAATCTGTGCAGATAGTGATCTTCTGGTTAGGAAGTCGAGGATTCAGTTGCAGAGGGAGGTACAGAGGCCCAGGTTCTATAGCCTTTTGATCAGGACTGTAGGAATGATGGTGTTAAGTGCTGAACTATAGTCAATGAACAACATCCTGACATACTGTAGATACTTGCATTGTCCAGCTGATCCAAGGCTGCGTGGAGAGCAATTGAGATCACATCTGCTGTAGACCTATTATGCAAAAGGCAAATTACAGCGGGTTCTGGTCCCTCCTGAGACAGGAGCTGATTCTAGCCATTACCAACCTCTCAAAGCATTTCATCACCATAGATGTAATGTTTTTTTAAGTTAAAATTCCTCTGTGAGTTTTAAATGTGTTTTAAGAGTTTTATCTGAATTTAAACGTGTATCATTAAATATAAATGAACTGTGTTTAAACTACTTTGTTTTCTGAAAGTATCTTCTGCTTGGTAGGGAGTGGGGACCCATTACTCAAATAGTGGGTACTGGCAGCTAAGCTGGCCATGGAGAACAAACAGTTTTTGAAGAGTAGGTAGTTACCATGAGTGTACCTGTGGCTATCTATAATCGGATAGAGCTTACGGTCTTTGAGTAGAGAGCTTTGTGGTCAGCAAACCCAATATCATGAGTTTTTCATTGATTCTATTGCATTTCTCTGCTCTACTGTGAGTGCCTGTAAGAAAACGAATCTCTATGGTGACAGATACAGTGTGTATCATAAATACTTAGGTGACAGATACATTGATAATAAATTAATTTTGAATTTTTAACTGTACTGTGTGTGCCTGAACACTTGCTTATACCAATGAATCTCCCCACAGATTTTGCCAGTTATTTATTATGATCAGGTATATTACATGGTCCCTTTTCTGACGCCAGTGATAACTTTATTCACTTTTGCAACTTCCACACATAATTAGGAAAACTTGCTGCAGTGATGTTTCAACGGCAAAAAAATGCTTGTAAGTGTCATAGGATAAATCTTCTCTACACTTATACCAATAATATATCTAAACATTCCAGAAGATTCTGAACTAATAATCTTAGAGTTACTCTGAAAATGTTTCCACATTTCCTCCGGGTGCTCCCATTTCTGTCCCCATTCCGAATAGAGTTAGTGAGTTGTGGGCATGCTCTGTTGGCACTGGAAGCGTAGCAACACTTCCCAATCAATCCTCGCTAATTTGATTTGACACAAATGACACATTTCATACTATGTCTCAATGTACATGTGACAAATAGAGCTGATCTTTGAAAGGGGCAAGTGTTGTCATGAGATTTAGTCTCAATGATAAATATAGATCAAAAAATAATGTTCAATGGCTAAGCCAAATCCATCAGTGTCTGGTGTGTAAACTGGAGTTTACGGCAGGCTAAAGATGCAACTGTCTAAAATTGGCAGAAGCTTCACAAATCATAGAAAGAGTGGATTTAAGTGTTGCTTCTCCTGACAACTATTGGTGCCAAATTTCCATACTACTGGCATTGATGTTACAGCAGACAAGAGAGGATCTAAGTGGAACTTCAGCAACATAACAAAATGAGTTCACACTACATAAAGGGAGACACAATTTCACAGAAATCTTCATGTTGACTCCTATACATTTTGAGTATTCATGAATGGAAAGGAACTTTCAAATGTTTCCATTTTTGGAGCCATGTGCACACTATGGTCTGTATTCTTGTTCTTGCAGTGGCAAATACTTAGAACATTTTATATGCTTTGTGCATAAAGGTAAGTAGAAGCAGTCTGTAATCTGGAATAGTTATTATTGCATACTCATCTACAAGTTCTAACATGACTCTGCCTTTCAGGAACATAGCATTGTGCAACTGAGAGTATATATTTCATGAAGAAGTTTCGGAGTTGATGCCAGGAAAAAATAATGATAAAAAAGGAAGGATAAATTAAGAATACAAAAACTATTTTCAATTAATTCATTAAAAATATAAATGACCTAATCCTTACCTCTGTCCCTGGCAGCTATTCCTCTCCTTTGAATATGCATGGAATTATTGTTCCTGCATCAAATATAACTTGCATAGATTCTGTGTGTTTTGGTCTGGGCACCCAATATCAGGCCAGTCAGGAAATTACTGCTGAAGAACAACCATTGGTGTAGGAACACCTTCTCATGCACAAGAATCCTGAATAATTACTTTCCAAGAAGAAATGTCATCATTTCCATGCAGGTGTTCTGGCATTTTGCAAAAGATTCTGGTCTATTGATTTTAATATTAAATTTAATAAAATATTTATCTGGTAAAAATACGATCCTTCTAGAAAATATACTTTATGCACAATCTAATTGACTTCGTATTTACCACCGAGCTTGCTGGCACTATCTTCCTTATTCTAGGTGCTGCTCAAATCAGCTGCAAAGACTACAAGACAGACGCTATACTATAGGTCGTGAAAGAAATACATCAATGGAACAGTATCAATATTCGTGCAGCACAGAATCGGGAGAGGCAGACGAAAGGTGGGATTTTTTCTCCTTTCTTCTTCTGTCCATAATAGGATTCATTGCTGTGAAATCTTTGTTCAATTCATTTCTGTTATTACAAAGCTAGTGTGAGGTGGGTGACAATAGAAATACTGAAGGAGAATTTGATCCACGCTGGAACAATGGAACAAAAAAAAGGGATGTACAGTATTACTGTATCTCATCTGAAATATTTTGAACACAGATTGAACCATGCAGATCATAATTCTGGAGAGTCTTCTAATGTGAAACTAATTAGGATTCTGTTGGATGCAAGTCCAATTGTACTTGTCAGCAGAGAGGTTCAGATCAATGGCTCAGATGCTGAGAAAATTAAAGGTAGTCCCAGAACGAGCGAGTACACACATGGTAATTTGCCTAGTATTCGTTCAAATGTAGATCAGATCTGTCATCTACTTCCCCTTCTAATATATTAAGATTTATTGATGTTACTGAAGGCTGTTTTTATTTGTTATGAATCTAATTATTATTGTAATTGCACACTTGCTGGCGATGTGTCAGATTAAATTTGCCATATGCTTGTGAGTTTTCTGATGTGTGTCTCATTTAGAAATTAGGTAAACTCATCTTAGGGTTAATAAAGGACAAATATCTTTAGTTCCCGTACTCTTTTCCATATTAGTTGGTTACCTAAGTTGAGAATGCCAAGGTTTTCTAAGCTGATTTTTCTTAAATGCTTGTTTATATCAATAACAGCTTAATAAGTAGGTTCCAAAATAGCAAAAATTACATTGCAGAGTGGTCTCCTTTACCAATTAACTGTTTTGTCAGGAGAACCAGCTATGATTCAAACATTTAGCATCTTCTTTGATTTTCATCATTTGCCAAACTGCAGTTATAAAATACTCTCTCATCACCTTGTATCAAAATATCCGTATATCAGTTAAAATCTTACTATGTTTGCCCAGGCAAACAAGAATACTTTAAGATGATTTACCACCACAATCTCAAGTGTATTTGCACATAAGCAATAACTGTCAGCAATGTTCACATCTCAATATTAAACCATAAAAACTCCAGCTAAACTCCGCAAGACTTTCGCATTTAAAACTGGAATACAGTGGATTACAGTTAATTGGGACACATCAGGACCAGTACATTTTGGCCCAATTGAATGACTTCCTCAATTAGCCCTAAATTTCACAGAAATTGTTGAAAATGTATAAAAAAGACAAACTACTGTTCCACTGAATAACAAATTATTTATTTAAATGAAATACAAAACAAATTATAACACCACCAATCCCACTACAGTACTGTATTCTAAACAAGAGAAAATCTGCAGATGCTGGAAATCCAAGCATCAAAAACAAGATGCTGGAGGAACTCAGCAGACCAGGCAGCATCTATGGAAAAGAGTACAGTCGACATTTCGGGCTGAGCCCCTTCGCAGGACTGGAGGAAAGAAGATGAGGAGTCAGAGCTAGAAGGTGGGGGAAGGGGAGAAAGGAACACAAGTTGAAAGGTGAAACCAGGAGGGGGCGGGATGAGGTAAAGAGTTGGGAAGTTGTTTGGTGAAAGAGATACAGGGCTGGAGAAGGGGGAGTCTGACAGGAGAGGACAGAAGGCCATGGAAGAAAAAAAGGGGAAGGAACATCAGAGGGAGGTGATGGGCAGGTAAGGAGATACTGGCATAATTTACATACTATTATGGTTCTATTACTATTTATTATCAATGGTGCAACGGTAACGAAAACCAATTTCCCCTGGGATCAATAAAGTATGACTATGACTATGATAAGATGAGAGGGTAAAATGAGGTTGGGGACTAATGAAGGAGCGGGGGAGGGCCAGTACTGGAAGTTCAAGAAATTGATGTTCATGCCATCATGTTGGAGGCTACTCAGACGGAAAGTAAGAGGTTGTTCCTCCAACCTGCGTGTGTCCTCATCATGACGGTAGAGGAGGCCATGGACTGACATATCAGAATGAGAATGGGAAGTGGAATTAAAATGGGTGGCCAATGGGAGATTCCACTTTTTCTCTTCCATAGATGCTGCCTGGCCTGCTGAGTTTTTCCTGCATTCCATGTGCGTTGGCAGTATCATAAAACTGTATATTAGCTCCTAACAGCTATCAACCGGGGAATTCACCCATCATATGCTGCCATGTATGGCGTGTACGGGGATGAGGGTAACACTTTTGCTGAAGAGGCTTGTTGTGTCCCTTCTGGGGCTGCCCACTTACCTTTGGTCCCCACTGGACACTCAGCTCTGACCTGTGGCTCCAAGTAGCTGTTTGCATATGACAGCAGACACAACCCTTTATAACACTTCAACAGGCAGTCTAAACCAGCTGAAGGTAGCTGGCAGCCCTCACACCCAGGCGAAATAGGAATATGCTTGTCCAAGCATGTGAAGTCAGCTCGTGCAAACTGAGATCAGAATGAGATCAACAATGAGATCCAGCACCGAAGAGGGAGGTTCTGCAACACTTCGTGGGAGCAAAGGGTGAGATAGAGCACAGAATAAGTCATGATTATCCACAGCAACCAAGGAAGATCGCAGTTTGTGACGACTACTTGTACCAGTGGACCCAAGTTTCTGAGATTGAGAGAATGGAACTGTTCCAGTGCAATGGCTTTTCCACTTTAAAAATGATTCTACACTGGTTTCATCGTCGAACATGACAGACAACCAACACACTGCTGTATTCTTTTGATTACTATAAATGAATAAAATCAGCACAGACACCTAGTGCAGATAATGGACAGCCTTTATACAAAATGCTTTTGACAACCTCGTCCTCCAAATCTTCATTTTCATTGTAACATTCAAGATGATTGTTGATACCTTAAAATTCTTTGTAATTCCTAATTTGCTGAAGTACTGAAACATTTCATATTCACTGATAGCCATTTCTGGCATTTTCAAACCTGAATGATTGAAACGGCAATGAGTGAAACAATTCCTATTCTAAATTGTCTTATTGCTTATTTCTCACCAACTATCAGTGACAAAATTCCCTGCTTTCTGAACACAAGCACATGCAACTGACACTGTTTAAAGACTGATCGCACTAAGAATGGTGTAGTGTCTATTGGCCACACAAGTTCACGCAAATGACGCTACTTAGAAACTGTTTGGCAACCATCTCCAGTCCTAGTTAAGTGGCATAGTTTCCCAAATAAATGAAGGGAATCCCAGCTATTTTCTCAATTTGTTCTAGTTCTTTAAGAGTTGTCCCAAACAAGCAGCTGCTCCAAGTAACCAGAATCCATTGTGTTACACTTGCATACGTTGGCATTTTCATAACTGGGAGCAAGAGGGCACATGTAAAATAATTGCAAAGGTATGAAAATGTACTAAAGGAACGGTTATGATACATGATTACCTAGCCAGGAGAAGCATATTAAGTGCCATCAGCAATTAATAAAGTTATTAAGATGTGAATAAGTAATTAAATTAGGTCACTATCTCTTCCATGGAAGTTTGCACTTTTACCTAGGCACAAGATTCTGCAGATGCTGGAAATCTTGAGTAACACACGCAAAATGCTGGAAGAACTCAGCAAGTTAGACTGCCTCTACAGAGGGTAAAAAAGTGCTGACGTGTCAGACCGAGACGCTTCATCAGTAAGACAAACTCAGCGTTCTTTATTTAAATCAAACCTGAGATGCCTTTTTTACCAAAATCCAGAAACCTTTGTCCAAGATAAGGGAACATCAAAACAAATAAATCAAGTAACAATCTGTAACGGTCTGGCATATGCTTGTTTACAGAATCGCTGGGCATCTCCTCTGAATAGTCAATCACCAAAGCTGGATGATCACCAGAAACTACTTGTAGTGTAACTCCTGAATTGGGTCTCTGCCCAGATTACCTTTGACAGCCAGTGAGGGCCACATAAACATTCAAAAGCACGCGAGCATAATTAAAAATTGAAAATATGAATAAAACATAAAACTGTGGTAATCAGATACACTTATAAGTCTAAATACATTTATTTAAATTAGCTAAATTAAAGAAGTTAATTATTGTGGATAGACTGAGATCGGAGAACCCTGGGAGTGTCACCTCTGGTCCTTAGGATTCATGAGGATTTGAATGGTGCAGTCAGATGTGCTGAGATTGGTATGTAGCCAAGAAGAGAACTGACTGGACTTTAGCTTGTGCTCAGAAATCCTGAGATTCCTATCCCACCACAGTACACTCTCTTTTGAGTACCTGCATTAAGCCCTTGATGGCAATGTAGCTCAGGGTGTAACTGCACTCACCAGAATAACCTGAAAGTTACCATTCCTTCACCAATGTACATATTTCTGACCAGTACAGTGGCTGAGATATTGCTGGCACAGAAGACTAACTGAGGATGAAGGCATTGTGCATTTTAACTGGCTATATAGCATTGCCAAGGAATTCCTGTTCAGAATTGCTCACCATCTGAACATTCAGGGATTGCCAAACCTTTGCCCTCAATGTGGAACTCTGGGTTCAAAGGTGAAGCCCTTTGACTTCAGGAGGCTTGCAGGATCCACATGATGCTCACTACTTTCCACTCAAGAAAAAGATAAGGAATGCTGCTCTGCATGCACAAAGGTTATCGGTACTGTTGCCTACGCAGCACTGAGGCAGCTATGAAATTCAGCTTTCATCAGCTGCAACGCAGACTAATCCAGAAGCCTGACAGTCACCCTTAGCTGTGGAAGGAAAGCAATCTGGGACAAGAGTCTGTAACCTTTGTCTTCGAAAAGATCACCATACAGATGTCTTAATGTTTATGTCTCGTGCAAAATTTGTTGTATGGCAATACAACACCTACCGATGGCCCCTCTATCCCGTCATCTTTGGGCTCCTCTTTCAAGTCATCTTTGTCTTTGGTCTTTCCCCCCACCGCTGATTGTGCAGATGCGTACTTAACATGCTCCATGTCATGCACCCAATGGGGACCAATCAAATAGTGTGTTTTCCACAGTGCTATATGGTTGCAAACACATTTTTGATAGATTTTGCTTTTAAGGTTAATTGCTTAAAATGTATGTGGTGTAAAATTGAATTTGAGTTGTTAAACAAGACTAACAAGCTGTATTTATCTCTCTTTCTCTCTCTTTGACCTATTTCTTATTTCTCTGATAGCCTTTTCCCTTACTAACCGGCCATTCACCCGGAGGCATATTTATCATATTTTTCAATTGATTCCTTTTGCTTAAAAGTTAAAAGCAATTTTTAGTGGGTAAAAAATCAGTTTGGATTTATATCAAGGGAATGTCAAGACATTTGCGGCAACACATCTTTAACAGGAAAACAAGGATATCTATAGAGCCTAAGGGTGAATAGAGGATTCTATCATTCCGTGATTTAAATAGAACAAAGACAAGTCTTCTAAGGTAATTTTCAACTTTTGTGCATGTGCAGGTAGTACCGTTGATATGACACATTCATAAAATGCAATCTCATAGTTGTCATAAATAATAGCATTAGTCAGAGCACAAAAGAAGTCTCTTCAGCCCATTGAAAATGGATCAGCAGCATATACAGCAATCCAATCAACTCCCTCTGCTTTCTCCCCCCATATTCTTGTTCATTTTTTCACATTTAGATATTAATCCAATTCCCATTTGAAGAACTGGTCCATCACTGAATAATCTTCTAAATGTTTTTATGTTGAACCAAAGTGGTTGTATTGTATAAATCTCAAGAGACTTCATCGTTTCTTTCCCCTCCCACTAGAACACAAGATAAGCAAGATCAACAGTTTTATAAGGCATCGGTGATACCAAATCTGGAATGCTGTGCATAGTTTTGATCCTGTTATGTAAAAATAGGACAAAGTAGCTTTGGAGGCAGTCAAAAGGAGATTCACCAGGCTAATTCTTGGGAAGAGAGGCTTGCCCTATCAAGAAAGACAAAAAAAAATTGGGTTTTTTGTTATTTGTAGTTAGAAGAATGAAGTGTGACCCTAAGGATCCTTGGCTGAGTGAATATGCAATGTTTTCATTAATAGGAGAGTCACAAACAAGGGAATATGGTTACAAAAATAAAAGTGAATATATTAGATACCAGAAAGCAAATCAAACTGAAAATGTTGGGAATACATAGCAGCTCTGATAGCAGTTTAAAGAGGAAAAAATTATGACGTTCGATGTCCACAGTCAACAGAAGGTTCTTCTCTGAAGTTCTGGGTCCCCTAGGGGAGGATGGAAGCTAGATCATCAGACAAAATATAATGTAGAGGTAGATAAATATATGGAAGATCAAAGATGAGGATATGGCACAGAAGAGGAATTGAGCCCTGCATAGATCAACCATGACCATATTGAATGGTGGGGCCTTGCAGGCTAGGCAGCCTATTCTTGCTCATGTTTTCATGTGATCTTACATTAATAGAGAGGTCTGAAATAAGATGGAAGATAAAGGGCAATGAGACATGTACAAACACAAAAGGTGGCCCTGGAAGCAAAGGGTGCCAGAAATCTGAAATAATTTGGAAATATTCAGCCACTTGGGCAGCCTCAATTTATCTCTCCACAATTGCTATCAGATCTGCTAGGTATTTCCAGCATTTTGTGTTTTAGTATTGGTATTGTTTGTCTATGAAGGTTCTCAGTCATCCAGGTTATTGTGTACCAAGCGGTAGTAAATCAAGGCAACTGGACTTGTGTTTTCTAGAAGACATTTCGCCACTCACCAAAAAGGCTTCTTCAGTTCTGATCCATGGTGGGTAGTTTTCCAGCTTACAAACTCTGTGAGCTGTTTAAAGGTTTAGCAATCACATGAGGCTCATTAAGACAGAGGACACTCCTTTGATGATAACAATGTGCATATTTTGGACAGGGAGGACAGGTGGTTTGAAAAAGAGGTTAAAGAAGCCATCTTTGTCAAACTGGAAAACCCATCCCTGATCAGAGGGGGTGGGGTACGACACCACCTATCAGATACTTACAATGCAGTCCTAACATCTCTCCTCAGGTGTCTCCACAACAGATCATACCTCCATTCCTGCAAAGATAAGACTAATGACCTTCTCATTACCTCTACAACTCTTAGCAGTCCTCATGTGATTGCTATACAAGTCACAAAGTTTATAAGCCAGAAAACTACCCACCCTGGATCAGAACTGAAGAAGCTTCTTGGATAAGTGGTGAAATGTCTTCCAGACAACACAAGTCCAGTTGCCTTGATTTACTACTGCTTGGTATTGCTTATTGCTGTCATATGTACCAAGATATAGTGAAAAGATTGTCTTGCATATTGCTTATACAGATCAAATTATTACACAGTGCATTGAGCTAATAAAAGGTTAAACAATAGTACTGCAGAATAAAGTGTAAAATCTACCAAAAGGTGTGCAGAGCTGGTAAACAATAAAAGGCAAGATCACATTGAGGTAGATTGTGAGATCAAGATCCATCCTATAAGAACAAGAGCCTGATAACAGTGGGATAAAAGCTGTCCTTGATCCTGATGGGACATGCTTTCAGGCTTTTGTATCTTCTCCCTGGTGGGCGAGAGGAGAAGAGAGAATGTCCAGACTGGAAGGGATCTTTGATTATGTTGGCTGCTTTTCTGAGGCAGTGAGAGGTATAGACAGAGCATATAGAGGGAGGCTGGTTCCGTTAATGTGCTGAGTTATGTCCACTGGTCTGCAGTTCCTTGAGGTTACGTGCAAAGCAGTTGCCATATCAGGCTGTTACGCATCCAGATAGAATGTTTCCTAAGGTACATCAATAAAAATTGGGAAGAGTCAAGGGGAAATGCCATATTTCTTTAGACTCCTGAGGAAGTAGAGGAGATGGTGTGTTTTCTTGCTGTAACATCAACATGGCTACACCAAGACGGAACTATTGGTGATGTTCATACCTGGGAACTGGGAGCTTGGAGCTCTCTAATCTCTCAACCTCAACACCATTGATGTAGACAGGAGTATGTGCAGTACTGCACCCCTCCCCACCTGAAATCAATGACCATACCTTTGTTGACACTGAGGAGAAGGTTGTTGTCATGACACCATGATACTAAGCTCCCTATCTCCTTCCTGTTCTTTGAAATGTGGCCCACTACAGTGATATCATGTGTAGACAAAGTAAGAGTAGAATCTGGCCATGCAGTCATGAGCGTACGCAGAGTAGAGTAGGCAGCTGAGGACGCATACCTCGTTGAGAATAACTGTGGTGGAGTTGTTGCTGCCTATCCTTAATGATTGCAGTTTTATTTCAGCTAGCTAGCATCCAATGTGTTCAGTTTTATTTTTGTCTATAATATACAGTAGGATCAAATCTTGATTTGCATCCAGCTTGCTTTAAGGGCTTTCCCTACATCTCCAGAAGATCTTTTTGTATCGGATTGAGATGTGTCTGGTACAAAGCTACATTTTCAATATTGCCATTGATAGCTGGACTTTCTGGATATTTTGAAAATATTATTTCTAAATATTTAGAAATATTCTGTTCTCGAATTTAATCAACAGTAACAATGAACTGCCTGAAGATCGAAGCTCTACTGATGCAACCTGTGGCAATAGAGTAACGATAGTTGTGTAAGGAGCTGAGGTATAACTGTAGTTCAAGATAATTTCACGCAAAAGTACAAGAAAACAAATTATGTAGATTGATCGTCCAATTGCAGCAAAATAGAGAAAGGGGAATTAGTTCACAGTCAAACAGCATAAGGTAATAAAAGCTCCATTAGACTCTGTTAACAACATAAAGTGCCTAATGGCCAATCAAAGCCTGCACCATGTATATCTTCTGTGAAGCATCATAGATAAAATCTGTGGTATTGCTTTTGTACTCCTATGCTCAGCACAATCCTGATGTCATAATCACTGTCACATTCTGACATCTGCATTCCTTGCAGACATTGTGACCATCCAAGTAGAAAGTCAACACAATTAGCTCAATTATTAGGAGAGTAGTATTTAAATGTATCCATATGTGATTTTACCTTCATTTTTGAGCACTGCAATAAATGTATTAATTAAGCAATATCTGAACAGGATTTAATTTTCTCTGCAACTGAAAAGCATTTTTTTTAAATTGCCACTTACTTACTTACTGCCTTCTGCGCCACTGGCATTTTAGGGCAACAATGAAGGTCCTCCATTTCTGGCAGAAATGTCAGCATTTAATCAACCTGAAAAACGATTCCAACCTGGTCAAGCAGAACCATATGAACACAGCTTCCAATGGCTCAGACATCATCGCTCAGCAGTACTCTCCAAGTAGCCAACTACATCTTGTTGGAATTGTGGTATGTGCCATTAGGTAAATAACTGCCAATGCATGGACAATTGCAGCAAATGCCATCACTGTGGTCACAAGGAAGGCTTTTGCTGTCCTTCACTCTTTTCTAGGTCAGTGAAATAAAGGAGCAAGTGGTTTCAAAAGGCATCAAAATCTTCAAAGAGTTTAATGGCCACATTCAAATTTGACCACCAGCCGGAGACGGTATGTCAACTTATTCATTAACAATCCGTTGGTCAAGCTTCAACTTGACATGGTGTCAGACATCACCATTATCTCCGAACGCATGCGGCGGCACTTGGGTCCCCCGCTGTCAAATCAGCTCATCACTCCACCTGTTTGGTGAACTGTGCTGCATGGTGAAGTAAAACAGTTATCCAATCAACGGTCTGTACTACCTAACAGGCCAGCTGGGTATGAATGTCCTTGGCATTGACTGGATGAACAAGCTTTATCTTTATTTATTAAGAAAGACAGGCCTTTCCGACCACTCATCTCAATGACATCATTGTGATGGGCACGGATCAGTCAGAAATATGCAAATGCACGAACCATGTTTTAAACCAACTACAAGACTTTGGACTGCGACTTCAGGCAGTAAAATGCAACCTCCTGATACCTTCCATCAAATATCCAGGGCTCATCATGCATGAGCACAGTCATCACCTAGATCCTGGAAACATTGCTGCTATCTTAAAGATGCCTCTACCATTGGATGTCAGCACCTTACTATCTATTTTCAGCATGATCAGTCATTGTTCAGCATTCCTCCCAGTAATGCACCGGCTGAAGGAGCAATCAACACCCTGCTGAACAATGGTGCCGCGTGCAAATGGTCCAAATGAAGAACAGCTTGAGAAGGAAGCCTTGGAAATCAACTTTGCTGTACAGAAATCCTACAAGCTGTTTTATGGCAGATACTTCACTCTCCTTATTGATCACAAGCCACTGATGTCAATCTTCGGGACTAAGAAAGGTGTCCTGGTGTATACAGCTAATCATCTACAAAGGTAGACAACTATCTAGGATAAGCAACTACGGTTTTGAAAGCAAGTACACGTCAGCCCATGAACTTGGCCAGGCAGATGCCCTTTCCAGATTGGTGAATCAGCAGATTACTGAAAATGAAGACTCAGTCATGGCTGCAAGTTCAGTCGATTGTGAAGTCCGCAGGGTTGGATCGGATCCTGCAGGGGGTCATGGTTGACAAGATCAGAACAGAAACAGCTACAGATCCTCTTCTCCAGGTACCTCGCCGACAGATGCCCCATCAAATTTGAAGAAGATGTCATACCTTCTGCTGACATCATACGTCACTCTCAACTGTAGACTTTTACCTAATGTTTAAAGACAGAATAGTGATTCCACCAACACTTTGACGAAAATACTGAAGCAGTTCCACCATGATCACCCAGGTATCAATCAAATGAAAGCCCTGGCAGGAAGCTTTGTGTACTAGCTGGGCATAGACAAAGATATCATATCCATATGTAAGCAGTGTACTCAATGTTCTATGACAGCAACAAATCCAAGTACAACTGATTCACAACCATGGCCTCAGGCTACCAGACCTTGACTTCAATGCCCAGTCAAACTGCATACCTATCTTGTCCTGGTTAACGCCTATTCTAAATGTCCAGATGTATCATCTGTGAAGTCAGCAATAACAGAACTACAATTCAACAGCTGTTGCAGTTCTTCAGCAACATTGGGATGATAAACATGCTTGTTTCTGACAAAAGCATCTAATTCAGGGCACAGTAATTTGCTGCATTTTGCCAGAACAGTGGAATCATCCCACATCCATTCATCCCCATATCATCAACAGTCCAATGTCCAAGCAGGACATTGGATGCAGTGGTGCCACAGCATTCAAAATCCGAGACAGCAGATGGTCAGGTGCACAAAGACAGCCACGCAGACTTTGGTCGATGAATGAAGTCATTCAAGCTCAGAGCTGCAGAGTGGACTGAACAATATCACAATGACCAAGACGCTTGGGTACCAGGTCAGATTGTCAAAGGGACTGTAAATAGACACCCCTGGAATCACCACATCAATCAGTTGTAGCCACATGCTTCCAAAGGCACAACTAGTTCGTCGGGCAGATCATCATACAGAATTGGACTTCATCTCCTCCTGGAAGGGTTCAATTTACACTGACTGAACCAACCACCAGTGCCAGCACAGCCATAAGCAACATTGCAACAAAAATATGACAGCCTGAGATCTTGAAGATGGACTGTGCCAGCTGTTCCTATCCAAATCAACCTCGGGCTCAACTCCTACAGATAATCATCTTCAACAGGCATCTCCAAATCCTATTCGATGGCTATCAACCAATCCCGGGCTGACTTTCTCTGACTGGTCATTGTTCCTGTCAACATCTCGAATGTTCTTTGTGACCCTTAAATGGTCGTACCTTTATTGTGCTGTTGATTATTGGCTGCATGGTTTTACTGACTGAAGGTTTATTCCATGTTCCAGCTTTGTTCTGACTCCAGGCTCAGGGTCTCATTAGTTTGTTACAGGGGAGCAAACACAACACATAGAAGACAGATACTTAAAACAGTTAGAAATAAAACTATCAACGAAAGTAGTAAATTATATGGAAAGTACAGTGAAGAAATGAAAGAGGTGTTTAGAATAGTCAAAAAACAAATATGAAATAAGGTAATATCAAGGCAAGGCAATTGATTTGTATAGCACATTTCATCCACAAGGCAGTTCAAAGTGCTTGACATAAAACAAGATATAAAAATCAAACATCAAATTTAGACGATATAAAGAGAATAATATCAAACATTAAAAATAAATAAATAGAAGATACAGTGGAGGAGATTCCAATAAAAAACTACAGTGAAAAGAAAGGTTGTAAGTCTCAACTTAAAAGAGCTTAAAGTTGGGGCAGACTTCTGATCCTCTGGAAGGTTGTTCCAGACTTGTGGAGCATAGTACTAAAAGCGGCTTCACTATGTTTAGTTTGACCCTGGGGTCGATCAGGAGATTCGCCCCAGATGACCTGAGAGACCAGGAAGGTTCATAATGCTGCAAGAGATCGGAGATGCTTACTACCTCGGCCTAGAAGGTGCAATCATTGGACCTATACTCTTGTGCATCCTAGTAGTTGCCTCCAACATATACAGTGCTATGTTGATGAGTCCGTCAACTGCCTTACCGACTCCTTCCCAGACTCCTTGGCCATTGCAAATACATCGGTAAGTTCCTACTGGCTCATTAGGCCTTAATGGATCCTTATAAGCTGTGGGTATCAAAATATCCCCACAACTTCTTCAAACAAGTTTAGAATTTAAGACAATATAAGAGTTTCATTGAAGATGGTTTCTATTTAATCCTTGATATGTATATTGTGTCTCAGAAGTTTAATTGATTTCAATATGAGGTACATTGACTGATTAATTTTCCAGAAGATCCATAATTTCTTCTCTTGGGTCCTGCGTGGACCAAAGGTTCAAAGATTCACTTATTATCAAAGCATGTATCCCTACACAACTCTGAAATTCCTCTTCTCTAGATAGCCATGAAGCAATGAAAGAACATGAAAGTCATTCGGAGAGAAACATCAAACCAACCCCCCGCACAAAAAAGAATGGCATGCCAATTATAAACCTGCAAAACCCTCCTCCCCCGCACAGAACAGAACACAAACATCGACCCCCAAATGTAACCCCTCCTCTGTATTAAAAAAAAACTATCAGAACATCAAACTGCAAATTACCTCCCCTCGCACAACAAAATGGAAAAGGAACAGGCGATTTTAAGAAAAGCGTAATATATAAAACCGTAAGTCTGAAAATTTCACAGGCCATAAACAGTAATCTAATCCATAAATGTGGAATCATGATACCATCCTACAATATCACTGACGTTCATCAAAAGAGAGGGGCACCACTCGAGAGGCCTAGCCACCTGCCACAGTGAGCCAGACAGCGATAGGCCATTCACAGGCTCCTTCTCTGGCAGGGATCAAAACGAAGGCAGTCGGCACTGAACTCTCGTTCACCTCGACGTCTCAATCTTCCTCAACGCTTTAATTGGTGATTAATGGGCGCTTTAAATGGTAAAATATATATAACCATATATTAGAATGAAAGGGAAATGCTGTGTGTCTCCCATCCACTGCTACCAACCTTGTAGTTCCCACACCACACACTTCCCATTTCCACCTCCTACCCAAGATCCACAAACCTGCCTGTCCAGGTAGACCCATTGTGTCAGTTTGCTCCTACCCCACCAAACTCGTTTCTGCATACCACGACACTGTTTTATCCCCCCTTGTTCAATCCCTTCCTACCTATGTTTGTGACACTTCCCACGCTCTGAAACTTTTCGATGATTTTAAGTTCCCTTGCCCGCACCACTTTATTTTCACCATGGATGACCAGTCCCTATATACTTCCATCCCCCATCAGGAAGGTCTCAAAGCTCTCTGTTTCATCCGCAGGGATGAATCAGAAGGAGGAAGGGAGAGAGGAATACAGGAGGTGTAGAGCAACTAAAACTAGAAAATTTCAATTGAATTGGATTGTAGACTACCCAGGTAGAATATGTGATGTTGTTCTTCCAGATAGCATTGGGCCTCACCCCAGTGGTGGAGAAGGCTGGGGAGTGGCCATTGTAGACAGAGTGCAGATGCTCTGTAGACCTGTTGCCTAATTTGTATTTGGACTCAGCAACATGGAGAAGGCTGCACTGGGAGCTGTGAGTGCATCAAAGTTGAAGGAGATGTACATGTATCTTTGTCTCACTGGCTGGTGGTGAGGGAAGAGGTATGAGTACCATAACTCCTTTAACTTTCTGGATAGCTATAGATAAGGATAGGTATGGTCCTGTGGGAGAGTTTTAAATTGGCGTAGGGCAAATTACAAGGGTACTAGGCAAGAAGTAATAAGAGTTAATTAAGAACATCTTTTATCTGGCAAATTCACATCAGACATGTGGAGGGTGCTTAAAAATCAATTGCAGAGAGTACAGGAAAGATATGTTCCTATTAGAAGGAAGAGCAGGGGTAGAAGGATTAGAGAACCTTGGATATCCAGAAAGTTGATGAACTTAGTCGAGAAGAAAAAGGAAAAGTATTTTAAGTTTTGGGAGTTAGGATCAAATGGGAGCACATGATGAATATAAAAAAGCCAGAAAAGAACACAGGAAGAGAATTGGGAAAGTTTGGTGGGGGTGGGGGGTGGTCATCAGCTGGCAGTTCCATGCAGGGAGCATCTACACCAAAATGATGATCAATCCCCTGTTACTGTGGTCCATTACTTCAAGAGTAGGAAAGGGTACCATTTCAACATTTTATATAAGAATTCTAGAGATGCTCCATAAAAGTTGCATAATGCCAGAAGTCAAAAATTGGAACTGACATTGGTCCAGGATTCCTTCTGAGTATCTCCCACCTGATCATTGTAACTTCAGCTGGTTATAGGAGGCAGAAGAGGCTTCTGATGGCTTTTTATTATTAGAATGGGAGCAGATACAAGGACATTGGAAGGAATTTCTTCAGCCAGAGGGTGTTTAGTCTGTGGAAACCGCCACTGGGTATATTTAAGGCAGAGATTGACAGGCTATTAATTGGTGAGGGGGTTAAGGGTTACAGGGAAAAAGCAGAGAGTAGGGTTGAGAAAAATAAAATCAGCCATGGTTGAATGGCAGAACAGCCTCGATGGGCCAATCAGCCTAATTTTCTTCCTTTATCCTATGGTTTTATGGAAATTCTGGATTATCCAGCATTTCCTTCTACTTCAGGGTCTTGAAACCAAGCTTACGACTTTAGGGCACTTGACAAAAATACTCTGTTATATAAGGGCATATGTTAGAATCTATCTGTGAGTGTTAGCAGTCAAAGAGGAATTCAGCCCAAAAACTCACATGGGGTTTCCTGTGCCAGAGCCCAAAATGCACTCGACAAAGTTATATAAATGTAACCTCTAGTAATTGGAGTATTTTAGATGTACATTTGACGCACACACACATCTGACAACTGGGCAGTTGTGTGATGTGAGTGTGCCAACAGTTCCCCCTTGTGACCCAAGCCTTCTGTACAACATGCATAGCTAGAAATCTAATCATATGGCACTTTTGTTTCCAGTGTCACTCACATGAGCATTGGTTTTGGGTTGGGTAAATTGAGTAAGACGTGATTGCCTCCAATTCTGGTTGGCATTACACCATTGCTCCATAACTCAAGAAAAGGGAGTTTCTCTGCCTCTTTTAGGGAATATTTCCTATGGTGTTCTCTGATCTGCTCTTCTGTCCCACCCAGCATTCCCCTCCCTACTCATGGCACCCTCCTGTGCAACCACAGGAAGTGCAGCACTGTTCTCCTGTATCTTCCCTTCACACTACCCAGAGATCCCACACTAACCATTCTTACTTAGGCAGCAGTAACTTACTCGCACTTCTCAGCAGTTCGGTTGTTATTTCCATTCTTTCAATGTCAAGTCATTACCAGGAAACAGAGAGGAGACTTGACGGAAAAACAGAACAGTGGATACAATTCAGCAGTGAACGATAACTTTAATAATAGACTGCAAAAATAACAAGCCACAAGGAGCCACAAAACGAGAGAGAACAGATACTAAGATAATAAACACTACAGGTAACAAGGTAACTGAAGGCTTGGAGCAACTGGTTGAGGCTTACTGATTTGATAGGTGAATAGGGATTGTAGATGAGAGCTGGGTTTAAATAGGCTGCTTGTGATGAGTGGCAGTTGACTCCTATTAGCTGGGTGGAGACTAGAGGTGTTTGCCTGTACAGACCTGACAGGAACCCCCTGCCCCCCCCCCCATGTACTGCTGGCATCCATTGACCTAGGATGGTCCGGATGGGTCCAGTGGAACTCCTTGATGATCAGAGATGTGACTAGGTGGCACCCAAGATCTCTCCCTCCTCTGTTCCGCATCCTTCCCAGTCAACCAGGAATTGCACACTTCCTCCACATCAACGTGAATCCATCATCTGACGAACGGTGTACACTGTATAATCTTCCACCATATCCTAGGTTCTGAAGGTACAGGCTCAGTGGGGTTGAGTGGTCCCTGGATATTAGGCTTGAGGCAGGAACGTGGAAGATAGGTGCGATTCTGAGGGACAGTGGCAGCTGGAGATTGTAAGTGGCTGGATTGATATGATGGGTAGTCTTGAAGGGACCAATGAACTATGCTCAGGGCAGATCTCAGGTGGACAGCTAGACAAAGTCCCTAGGCCATAGTGGTCTGGCTGGGCACTGCTGGCAGCAGAAGGTGCAGTTGGCAGCTAGGATGGCCCTTCCTTCCCTCTTCCAAGCATTCCGGCAGTGGTGAACCAGGGCCCTAATGGACGTGACCTCTACTGTTGGCTCCTCCACAGGGAACAATGGAGTTGGTAGCCATGAGCACTTCAAAGGTTGACATAGCTATAGCAGACAAAGTGTGTAGATTGTGGGACAGTTTGATCCAGAACAGAAATTTCTTCCATGTGGAAGGGTTAGAAGTAGCGAAGCATCGCAAAAACTTCTCCGCTTGCTGATTGGTTCTTTCTGACTGACCATTGGTCTGTGGATGATAGCCAGAGGACAAGCTCACTGAGGTATGGGGGAGGGAGCAGAAGGCTCACTAGAAGTGGGAGATGAATTGTGAGACCTGGTCCAACACAATATCCTGAGGGAAGCAATGGAGGTGAACTACATGTTAGAGAACTAGGTCAATCAGCTCAGTGTCTGACTGAAGTCTGGGGAGAGAAATGCAGTGGGCTGCCTTGGAGAACTGGTCAACCACTCTCATGATCACCATGGCCCCAATGGAAAGTAGCAGACAAGTGATGAAATCCATGGTAATGTGGGACCACGAGCACCAGGGAACCAGTAGGAGCATCAGGAGGACCGAGGGTAACCGGTGGGAGGAATTGGACTGGGCCATTTGAAGTCAGGCACTGATGAGCTGACATACATTTGCAATCATGGTGGGCTAACAGAACAGGTGCCACAGAAAATGGTGTGCCTGGATGCCCAGAGAGGAGAGAGAAATGGGCCCACTGGAGTGCACGGGCCACCAGCATCTACATGCTGTTGTTAG
The DNA here is from genome assembly GCF_030028105.1 of Mobula birostris. Taxonomy (NCBI): domain Eukaryota; kingdom Metazoa; phylum Chordata; class Chondrichthyes; order Myliobatiformes; family Myliobatidae; genus Mobula; species Mobula birostris. The sequence continues at coordinate 156,242,985 of NC_092372.1, read as the reverse complement.
GTGAGTCAGTGGAGCAAGCTCATGCTCTAGGGCCTGGCGGATCCGATTCTTAAGGTTCCAGATGATTGAGGCAAGGATTTGCAAGGATGGAATGATGGGTAGAAGGTGGAGATGATGAAGCTGAATTGTTTGAAGAAGAGGGCCCAACGAGCCTGACGTGGGTTGAGATGGTGGTTCTGTTGTATGGATAAGATTCTGATGGTCAGTCCAGATCCGAAAGGGCTTGGTGTTTCCCATCAGCCAATGTTTCCATTCCTCCAAGCCCTCTTTAATGGAGAGTAGTCCCCTGTCTCCTACTCCATAACAATGCTGTGTTGAGCTAGCCTTGCACGAGAAGAAGGCACGAAGGTGTACCTTCCCGTCCAGTCCTTGCTGGGAGAGGATGACCCTGGCGCCCATATCAGACAAGTTCACCTCTGACCAAAAGTAGTGAAGAGGGTTTTCGACGTTGGAGAAGGGTGGAAAAGCATCTCTTGAGCCCCTTGAAAGCGTGGTTCACAGCAGAAGACCAGGTTATCTGAGAGGTAGGTGATTTCATGAGGGAGGAGAGAAGAGTGGCGATATGGCTGTAGTTCCTCATGAAACAGCAGTAAAAGTTGAAGAAGCCAAAGAAGAACTGTAAATGTTTGAGGGAGCACAGTCTGTGCCATTCAGCAACAGCACACACTTTCTCTGGGCCCATGGTTATACCTTGGTGTGAAAGGATACAACTCAGGAAGGAAATGACTGTGCCATGGAACTGGCATTTCTCTAACTGGCAGTACATTTGGTGAGTGAGGAGATACTGAAGAAAAGCATGGACGTGATAGACATGGTCTTGAGATTCCTTGGGGAAGATGAGGATGTCACTGAGGTAGACAAACACATACCTGTGTAACGTGTCTCAGAGGATATTGTTCACGAAGGCTTGAAAAACAGCTGGGCTGTTGGAAAGTCCAAAAGGCATCACCAAGTATTCATAGTGGCCAATGGATGTTATGAATGCTGTCTTCCACTCATCCCCCTGGCAGAATCTGATCAGGCTGTATACACTCTGTAGATGCAGTTTGGTGAAGATCTGGGCCCCGTGGAGTGTTTTGGATGCACTCTCTGTCAATGGAAGAGGATAGTGATTCTTAATAGTGATTTTATTGAGTGCGCGGTAATCGATGCAAGGATGGAAATCCCCCACTTTTCTTTTTGACAAAAAAGAATCCTACATCAGCTGGGGACTGGGATGGTCGATTTAGATCATGCCGCAACACTTTGATGATGCAGTCGTTTATGGTTTGGGTTTCAGGAGGAGAGAGGACAAACAAACGACCTTGGGGAGGATTGGTGTCCCTGGAGGAAGTCAATCATTTAGTTGTCTGATCTGTGGGGCAGCAGAGTGCTGGCTACCCAGGTAGATGGTCTATTGTCTCTACCAAGTGGTGCTGTTTCCCAGATGCAGTGAGCATTTAATACATGGGTGATCGACTGCTCTGCATAATATACACAAACTGTTTCACGCTCTTAGGGTTTAAGGAAGCTGTCCCTAATTGCATGGGTTCTGGAGGTGATAAGGGTCCTGCAGCCTGAAATGGTTCTAGGAATGGAAATGGGATTCTGGCTGGTGATCAGGAGGGTCGTTCCATAAGACACTTCTCAATACAGAGAGCCAGAGTAATGAGGCTTACATTTGAGTAGCACCTCCTGGGTAGACAGTTCGTGGGCCAGCAGTTTTTCTGCATTCCAACTACACTCACCTGAATTAAATAGTGTAATCCAGCACCGAGCATGAGCCTTGACGCAGGTGAAATTCGTTAGCTTAGCAGCAGCAGTTCAATAAAATATATAATCTAGCAATTATGTATATTGAATAGATTTAAAAGAATGTGCAAAAACAAAAGTACTGTATATTAAAAAAAAGTGAGGTAGTTTCCAAAGCTTCAATGTCCATTTAAGAATCGGATCAGGAAAAGTTGATTGTTCCCTACACAACATGGATTTATTCTCAGGCTACGTCCATACGAGACTGGATAAATCCATAACCGAAGCTTTTTCTCTTCGTTTTGACCCTCCATCCACACTGAAACGGCATTTTCCTCCCCTGAAAACAGAGCTTTTCTAAAACGGTCTCCAGATTGTTTAAATCTGAAAACGCCGGTTGGGCGGTGTAGTGTGTACGGGGTAACCGGAGCTTTTTAAAAACACTGTCATGACGTGCCGGAACAGATGGTGGCATCAGCACAGCATTTCATTGTTTTCTTGAACACAACCTCCAACACCACAACAACAATATCTGACAATAGATGTGTAACATTGTATGGAAATACAAGATAGCACTGATGCAGACATGTTTTATACATTTAACAAGGTGCTTTATTAATGTATTGCTTGTGCAAACATTCAATAGGTGCAATTGTCACTCCTTCCAAAATGTCATTTTTAAGTAGTAGCTTATGTTTGGCATAGACATGAAAATGTTAAGGCCAAAGAAGGAAAATTGTAAGTTTCACTTTTACTCAGGTAAAAATAAAATTACTTTTGCCCAGTAACTCGTTTTATTGCACATGTTAAATACAGCAAAACAATACAGAAAGACATGGCAAAAGTAAAGGCAAACAAATGAGGTAACAGCAAACTTCACTTTTGCCCAGTTACAAGCCTTATTACATTTAGTTGTAGCTGTCGTCCCTTTCATCAGTGAAGAGACTATGGCTGTTGGAAATGTTTCCAGGGTGACCCCTCTGTAGGAGTGGGGAAGATGTTGGTGGAGCCACCCGGGGGTCTGTGTGTCCGCATGTGTAGCTATTGTAGTGGCTGTGAGGCTGGTATTGTGGCGGTGAAGAGCCATCATATTCCTCATCATTGCAAATCCCTCTGCAATAGAGTTGGTCAGTTTTTCAATTTCCGGGTCATAGTCGGTTGCCTCCATACGCTCCAGTATTTGTTTTTTTAGTTTTAGGTCCTCCTGCGCGAGAGCCAACAGCTGTCCGTCATTTGGCAATTACCTTTTAAGTTTTTCTTGTCTGTAACTGGACAAACGCACACCAAGTATACCATTTCCTCTTCACTTGTTTTCTGCGTGTCCTGCTCATGCCCAATAGGAGGAGATTCACTCAAATACTCGTTTTAATGTGGACGGAGGTATTTTCAAAAACGCCTGGTCTGGATGCCTATCGTTTTTACGCGAAACCGGCATTTTCAAAATTATCTGGTCTAGCGTGGACGTAGCCTTCAGTAAGTAAGTGGTCATGGCAAAATGCTTCTATTCTTCTATTCCCTTCAACCTACTAAATAAACTAAATGAACTGCAAAGTTTTGCTAAATGACAGATTAGCCAAGGAATTCATCCTGGTTGATGACACTAAACTAGCTGCAAAGTAGCATTGTTATACTGTATCTTTCTTCCTAAAGTTCAAAACAAAGTGGAAGTGAAGGCCATTAATTCAGTCAGTTTAACAAAACCAAACACAATTGATTTCTTAGTACGTCTTGATTCGTACATCAATATCAGAGGCTTGCATCTGATGGGGGAAGATAAATAATTCTTTGAAATTCTGCAGTTATTTATATTTTAGTCAATTTTGTTTCTACCATTTCAGACTTCAGGCACATTCATCTGCTTATAATCTTTATTAACAAATATGTAAGCACCAAATGTTTATAAAGCAAAAAGAAGCTAGCTAATACTATTTTAATTTTTACCAATAAGCATATCAGCTCTTTTCTTTCACAGATTTCTCTCTCATGGTGGAAAGGAGATATCAACAGTATTATCCAAAGGAATCATTCACCAGCTGGCTTCAAGCTGTTCTTCCTGGCACTGACTGGTTTAATAGGTGAGGCAAGGCACCCATAAAATTTTCTTTGTCTAAGCTGCCCATTTCTATAGGAATCTCATCTACTGGATCAAGGGCTGGTCATTTCTGCGGAGCAAAGCAGTACAATTGCCTCCTCCATGGTTCTAGTAACTGGCAGCACGGTGGTACAGCTGGTAGAGCCACAGCCCCACAGTACAAGAAAATGGAGTTCAATCCTGACTTCAGGCACTATCCATGTAGAATTTGCACGTTCTCTCTGTGACCATATGCGTTTCCTCCGTAGTGTTGCAGTTTCCTTTTGCATCCCAAAGGTATGTGAGGTCAATTAATCAATTTTAACTTGCCCCTTGTAAGCGTGTGCTGGAATCAGAGACATGAGTTGATGAGAACATGGGGAGAATAAAAATGGGACTAATTTTCACTTGATGGTTGCATGGACATCTATGCTATATCACTCTGTGACCATGACTCTAACAGTTGCAGGCAAGTATTGCAAAGGGCTCCAATTTGTCCCTAAATGGCTTCAGTATTCCTATTATCCTTTCTACGACTTGGTGCATGACCAGGTTTGCATGTTCTAGGCTTTTGTGCACTGAGGTATTGGTTACATCTTTAGTCATGGCTTAAAGGGGTAAACCTTGGCTCTTAAATTCCTCCCTATTGCCAAGCATATTCTACCTCACATATACTCTAAGCCTGAATGATAATGGAAAAAGCATAATGAATCATTCACGGCTGCTCTGTGCTCACATTCAGGATATACAGAAGCATATCACAGAGGGTCCTCCTGACATGAATCAATGAGAGAGATCCACCAATGGCTAAAGATGATCTGCTCAGCTACAGGAAACTACCAGTCCGGTGCAATTCAAAGAAACATAGAAACATAGAAAATAGGTGCAGGAGTAGGCCATTCGGCCCTTTGAGCCTGCACCGCCATTTATTATGATCATGGCTGATCATCCAACTCAGAACCCCGCCCCAGCCTTCCCTCCATACCCCCTGACCCCCGTAGCCACAAGGGCCATATCTAACTCCCTCTTAAATATAGCCAATGAACTGGCCTCAACTGTTTCCTGTGGCAGAGAATTCCACAGATTCACCACTCTCTGTGTGAAGAAGTTTTTCCTAATCTCGGTCCTAAAAGGCTTCCCCTCTATCCTCAAACTGTGGCCCCTCGTTCTGGACTTCCCCAACATCGGGAACAATCTTCCTGCATCTAGCCTGTCCAATCCCTTTAGGATCTTATACGTTTCAATCAGATCCCCCCTCAATCTTCTAAATTCCAACGAGTACAAGCCCAGTTCATCCAGTCTTTCTTCATATGAAAGTCCTGCCATCCCAAGAATCAATCTGGTGAACCTTCTTTGTACTCCCTCTATGGCAAGGATGTCTTTCCTCAGATTAGGGGACCAAAACTGCACACAATACTCCAGGTGTGGTCTCACCAAGGCCTTGTACAACTGCAGTAGTACCTCCCTGCTCCTATACTCGAATCCTCTCGCTATAAATGCCAGCATACCATTCACCTTTTTCACCGCCTGCTGTACCTGCATGCCCACTTTCAATGACTGGTGTATAATGACACCCAGGTCTCGTTGCACCTCCCCTTTTCCTAATTGGCCACCATTCAGATAATAATCTGTTTTCCTATTTTTGCCACCAAAGTGGATAACTTCACATTTATCCACATTAAATTGCATCTGCCATGAATTTGCCCACTCACCCAACCTATCCAAGTCACCCTGCATCCTCTTAGCATCCTCCTCACAGCTAACACTGCCACCCAGCTTCGTGTCATCCGCAAACTTGGAGATGCTGCATTTAATTCCCTCATCCAAGTCATTAATATATATTGTAAACAACTGGAGTCCCAGCACTGAGCTTTGCGGTACCCCACTAGTCACCTCCTGCCATTCTGAAAAGGTCCCGTTTATTCCCACTCTTTGCTTCCTGTCTGCTAACCAACTCTCCACCCACACCAATACCTTACCCCCAATACCGTGTGCTTTAAGTTTGCACACTAATCTCCTGTGTGGGACCTTGTCAAAAGCCTTCTGAAAATCCAAATATACCACATCCACTGGTTCTCCCCTATCCACTCTACTAGTTACATCCTCAAAAAATTCTATGAGATTCGTCAGACATGATTTTCCTTTCACAAATCCATGCTGACTTTGTCCAATCATTTCACCGCTTTCCAAATGTGCTGTTATCACATCCTTGATAACCGACTCCAGCAGTTTCCCCACCACCGACGTTAGGCTAACCGCTCTATAATTCCCCGGTTTCTCTCTCCCTCCTTTCTTAAAAAGTGGAGTTACATTAGCCACCCTCCAATCCTCAGGAACTAGTCCAGAATCTAACGAGTTTTGAAAAATTATCACTAATGCATCCATTATTTCTTGGGCTACTTCCTTAAGCACCCTGGGATGCAGACCATCTGGCCCTGGGGATTTATCTGCCTTCAATCCCTTCAATTTACCTAACACCACTTCCCTACTAACATGTATTTCGCTCAGTTCCTCCGTCTCACTGGACCCTCTGTCCCCTACTATTTCTGGAAGATTATTTATGTCCTCCTTAGTGAAGACAGAACCAAAGTAATTATTCAATTGGTCTGCCATGTCCTTGCTCCCCATAATCAATTCACCTGTTTCTGCCTGCAGGGGACCTACATTTGACTTTACCAGTCTTTTCCTTTTTACATATCTATAAAAGCTTTTACAGTCCGTTTTTATGTTGCCTGCCAGTTTTCTCTCATAATCTTTTTTCCCCTTCCTAATTAAGCCCTTTGTCCTCCTCTGCTGAACTCTGAATTTCTCCCAGTCCTCAGGTGAGCCACTTTCTCTGGCTAATTTGTATGCTTCTTCTTTGGAATTGATACTATCCCTAATTTCTCTTGTCAGCCATGGGTGCACTACCTTCCTTGATTTATTCTTTTGCCAAACTGGGATGAACAATTGTTGTAGTTCATCCATGCAACCTTTAAATGCTTGCCATTGCATATCCACCGTCAATCCTTTAAGTGTCATTTGCCAGTCTATCTTAGCTAATTCACGTCTCATACCTTCAAAGTTACCCCTCTTTAAGTTCAGAACCTTTGTTTCTGAATTAACTATGTCACTCCCCCTCTTAATGAAGAATTCCACCATATTATGGTCACTCTTACCCAAGGGGCCTCTCACGACAAGATTGCTAATTAACCCTTCCTCATTGCTCAATACCCAGTCTAGAATAGCCTGCTCTCTAGTTGGTTCCTCGACATGTTGGTTCAAAAAACCATCCCGCATACATTCCAAGAAATCCTCTTCCTCAGCACCGTTACCAATTTGGTTCACCCAATCTACATGTAGATTGAAGTCACCCATTATAACTGCTGTTCCTTTATTGCACACATTTCTAATTTCCTGTTTAATACCATCTCCGACCTCACTACTACTGTTAGGTGGCCTGTACACAACTCCCACCAGCGTCTTCTGCCCCTTAGTGTTACGCAGCTCTACCCATATCGATTCCACATCTTCCCGGCTTATGTCCTTCCTTTCTATTGCGTTAATCTCTTCCTTAACCAGCAACGCCACCCCACCTCCCCTTCCTTCATGTCTATCCCTCCTGAATATTGAATATCCCTGAACATTGAGCTCCCATCCCTGGTCACCCTGGAGCCATGTCTCTGTGATCCCAACTATATCATAATCATTAATAACAATCTGCACTTTCAATTCATCCACCTTATTACGAATGCTCCTTGCATTGACACACAAAGCCTTCAGGCGCTCTTTTACAACTCTCTTGGCCCTTATACAATTATGCTGAAAAGTGGAACTTTTGCTTTTCCTGCTCCTCAAGAGAGGAGTTGGAGACTCCAACTCAAAATTTGGAAGCCTCAAAATGAATGAATAGCTATGTTGTTTGGGATATGCCATCCCTCAGCCAGTGAGTGGAGGTCCTAGTGGGCTTTGGGCAATGTTGCACAAATTACTAGCTTCATCCAAACTGACCCAGTTGTATAGATTTTGGTGCTGTGGTCTCTTTCATGACAGTGGACATGGCACTGTAGGGCATTGACAGGCATTCATTCTGAGGGCTAGATTTCTGTTGCAAAACTCTTGTAATAACATATCAAAGGATAGCATCTTAGACTGATGAGGCTGCTTTGCCTACTTTAAATGTAATGTCTATGGCATCCGATTTTCTTTCTCTGTACACCATGTCTCTAATTTCACCAAAGAACCTTTCAGATGCTTGAAAGAGATTCCCCAAAGACAACTTTTAATCTCTTTTTTATTCTCCTTCTTTCAGCAAATCTGGTGCATGCAAAGAAAGGGAGGCAAACCTGGAAAGTCATTCATTCATCAATAAAATTTAACAGCAATATGAACTTGGAAGAAAGTTAAAGTCATTTCAAAAGTAAAGCAGCCATTTCATTGCAGAAAGCCAGTGAGACATAACAATAAATGGGGAAAGATTCCCTTCAACTGCAGAAAGCTAGACAGGACTTATAATAAATGTTAAATCATTTTGCAAGTGGTTTCCAAATGAAAAAGTCCATTACAAGGAACTTGGGCATATTCCATCGATAAAAGGACTATAATATCTAACTAAATAACTGTGAAATTACGCAGCTTTTTTGAAGCTGTGTCTCTGACTTTGTGAAATAACTTCTTCCTGAATAAAATGCTCCTATGGCTGTTCCTGATTACCTCCCTATCTTTGGGTTGGTGATTACTTCAGTGAGTAGTTGATCTGCCAACACATTCTATGAATAGCCCAGTTGTGATCAACAGGTACAATGCCAAATCATTTGAGCACCCAACCGCTGGAACTTGGAAAACTGTCAGTGTTTCCTTTCAAAGACCATCATTTCATGAGGAAAGCCAAAAATTTACTTTGTTAAATTATCAGAGAAGAAACAATAACAAACCCCCTCATCTCCATCATTATTGTCATCTCAAATCTTTACTTCACCACATAAATAAGTACCTGCAGTAAGTCTTTGACCAGAAACATTACTATTTCTGCAAATGCTGTCTGACCTGCTAAGTTTCTCCTACATTTTCTGTTTTTGTTTTACATTTCCAGCATTGCCAATTATTTTGATTTTCAAGGACATCATATGTTGAAACTTCTCCAAACTTTTGCGGTGAAAGCAATCAGATGATCCTGAAGCAAGCTGCCACTTGCATTATCCTGCTCTTCAGTATTGTTAATGAGCACTTAATCAAGCTGTGCTTCAAGTCTCTAATCCTCTCTTCAGCTACAGTTTAACATTATAATTTTAAATTTTAGCCTTTGTATTATATTCCAACAAAATAGACACAAGTTATTTATCTGTGCAAGTTTGTGTTGATATAAATGCTCAGATGTGTTTGTTCTTCTCACCCTTCTTCAATTCACCCCAACAACAAACCTTTCTATTACTTTCTCCCTATGGCTTGGGTTAGTTTTTTTCCCTTAAATTCGTCCACATTCATCACTTAAGTTACTCATTATGACAGTGAGCTCTGTGTTCTTACCATCTTTATATAGGAAGTTTCAGCTGAACCCCCTTTGGATTTATTAGTGACCAACTTACACTCAGTGGCCACTTTATTTGGTTCCCTTGCTCGTTATTGCAAATATCTAATCAGCCAATTATGTGGCAGCAACTCAATGCATAAAAGCATGCAGAAATGGTCAAGAGGTTCAGTTGTTTTTCTGACCAAACATCAGCATAGGGAAGAAATGTGATCTAAGTGACTTTGACCATACTAGTGCCAGACAGAGTGGTTTGAGTATCTCAGGAAACCACTGATCTCTCAGGATTTTCATGCACAATACAGAGAATTGTTATGAAAGTGGGGGAAAAAAACATACAGTTTTCAGCAGTTCTGTGGGCTTAATTCTCTTGTTAATGAGAGAGGTCAGAGGAGAATGAGCAGGCTCTTTCGAGCTGACAGGAAGGCAACAGTAACTCAAATAGCCACCCGTTAAAACAGTGGTATATGCATCTCTGAACGTACAAATCCTGAAGTGCATGGACTACAGTACTATAAATCCACACTGGGATCCTCTCCTATACCTAATAACGTGGCCATTGTGTTATATTTATGGATTGTAGTTCCCAACGAAGTAGAAATAACTTCTCCATATTCAACCTATCGAAGTTGAAGCAACTTAGTTTGCTCAACACATAGCTTTCTTTCTCTAGAACAGAGATCCAGCCTGATCACAAAAGCTACTCCATTCTGATGTTGTCCTCATAAAAGCTCATGGATTATTCCAGCCCTTTCTTATCATGACCAGACAGTTTCACAATACATTGTGTGGTCACCACTAATGTTTTTGGCAAATTCCGCAATGACTTTTCTGCTGTTGATTTCAAACCCTTTAGAAATTGACTATCTTTAGGAATATTATACAGTATATACTACCCCCCAAGTTCCTTTTGATATTTTAAATATTTAGTTATTTATTTTTTATTATGTATCTTCCATGTTCTTGCAGCAAGTTACATGGTTTAGACCTCCATGACATGGGATTTGTGCTGTATATTATAGTAGGGATGGGGCGTGGCTAAAAGAGGAACCTGCGGATATGATGCTCTTGCAGGTGCTGGCCTTTTCCTCAGTGGGAGGTGCTGTCGGATAACTCTGAGGGAATAACATCAATGTACTTTGTAATAATGGTTTTTTCTGATGATTGAGAATAGATCACTAGGGATGTAAGTTAGGTAGCTCAGTGGTGAACCAGACAGAGTTGTAGTCTCCAAGGATCCAGGTTTGACTCTGATGTCTGTGTGGAGTTTGCATGCTCTTCCCATGGCGGAGTGGCATTCATCTGGGTGCTCCAATTTTCTCCCACTTCCCCAAAACTTATAAGTAGTTTAACACGAGAACTTCTGCAGATGCTGCAAATCCAGAGCAACACACACTGCTGGAGAAACTCAGCAGGCCAGGCAGCATCCATTGAAAATGAACAAACTGTTGGCATTTCAGTCTGAGACCCTTCCTCAGGACCGGAAAGGAAGGGGGAAGATGCTAGAATAAAAAGGTAGGGGGAGGGGAAAGAGGTAGCTAGATGGTGATAGGTGAAGCCAAGTGGATGGGTAATACACTAATATTTTAACTGTGACTATAAATTACCTCTTTCTATTGGTAAGTGGCCAGAGAATCAAAGGGATTTGATGGAAAATTGAGAAGGAACCAAGATGCAGGCAGGGTTAAGGGAAATGGGACCGATGGGATTGTTCTGACAAGAACCAGCAAGGACTCAATGGAGCAAATAATCTTTGTTTAATGTTTTTGTACTTGTCTGCTCTTTATGTTTGTTTCCCCTGCTCCAGAAATGATTTTTACATTTCTCACCTGTAAAGATGAATCACTAAAATTGCCAATCAGATCAGACCTTTGTTTACTGATTGCCTTGTGACTTTTGTATGGGCCTGTACACATTTGTTTTCATCTCTCCTGCTTTGTGGTGTTTAGGATGTTAGTCATGGTAACACCCCCGCCTTTGAAAAATGTTTGGTTTTGAGGCTAGAGATTCATGTTAGCTCAGGTGCTGCACCAAGTGAGTTGAAGAATTTAACCAAGGTCCCTCCCTAATCTTTTAGGGGAATGGTAACGATTTTTTGGCATCATTTCTTCTGTGTCATAGTAAGTTAAGTTTGGATCTAGATTCTTTTTTTTAACTGTACTGGAACAGATATGAAAGGAACTAAGGCTGGGACATTGGTAAGCTGTCTCAAGACTGGAACCAGAGGGCACAACCTCAGAATACAAGGATGGCCCTTTCGAACAGAGTTGTGAATCTGTGGAATTCATTGCCACAGATGGCTGTTGAGGCCATCATTGGGCATATTTAAGATGGAGGTTGATAGGTTTTTGAGTAGAAAGGGTGCCAAAGGTTACAGGGAGAAAGTCAGAGAGTGGGTTGAGAGGGGTGTTAAATCAGCCATGGTGGAATGGTGGAGCCGACTTGATAGGCTGATTGGCCTAATTCAATGTCTTATGGTCTTATGGTCTTATGAATTCTTGAAAAAAAAATTCTCCTGTAGTTTAATTGGGGATGGAGCCTTATGGTTCTAGAGACAAAACTTCCTCTTTAGTTTATGTTCCTTTACTCAAATCAGCTCCATGTTGTAAACCTGCATTTTTATTTAAAATTAAAGTTCCAACAATTCCTGGTAAATACATTAAAAAATCTATATTGTTGTTTAAGTGAAGAAAAGCAACCTACTCCAGTTTCTCTGGGATTCAGGTCTATGGACTCAATTCAGATCTGAATGTCATTGCTTGCTTTTACTGTTTGCAGGATTTATGGGTTTTTTTTCTCTTTCTCTGCAGATTGGGTGTTGTTTTTTTAAAAAAAATTGGGTTCTTTCGAGTTTCTTGCTTTGTGGCTGCATGTAAGTTGATGAATATCAAGGTTGTATAATTTATACATACTTTGATAATAAATGTACTTTGAATCCTTTGTGAATCTAAACTAGTTGTAACCAATTTATAAAGCACTCTTGCAGGAAAATGAAAAAAAAAGTTTTTGTGTAGAGCCTGTGAGAAACAGATATTTATTCCAAAAGCACAGAGCTCCTATAAATGAAATGAAGTTTTTCAAGGGAATCCATACAAAAACAGATTTGTAATTTCCACCAGTTCCTTTAATTTCCTCAGTCCCCACCACCTATACAACTTCTTTTATCCTAAAAGTAGTACCTTGAGGCTCAATATCAATGTTGGAAATGTTAATTTATGCTATAATTTACTGGCAGTTTCTTTATAAAAATAAATTTCCTTCTTCCATCGCCATCTTGTGAAAATGAATATTGTGCCCCTTTTCTTTGACACAATCGCTATGATAAATTTGAATTAAATTTTATTGCAATGTTCATTCAATATCTGTACTTATAAATATGAGAACTTGCTGTCCTTATTCTCAAAAATAACACAAGATCAATTGTTATGCTAATTGTGTGAATGCCATATGAGTGTATCACCCAGCATGAAATACCTGTCTTGTTATTCACCAGAACTCTTTATGTTTAATCAAAGTATGCATTCTGCTTGAATTTATCCAAGCTTCTGTTTTTTTAAAGCATTCAATCAATAGACATTCAGTATATTCATTTTATTCCACTGGGCCATAATAAACCACGCAAAAGATATTGTTCCTAGTTAAACGATACCTACTTACACATTTCATTGCGATCCAAGGAATAAAACTAAGAGATTTAATTTCGATTTGTGTGAAGTGCCTAAAAAATTTACATTCTTTCTTTAATTCAATAGGAAGTAAGCAGACAGTTAAGCATAGTGCAGAGAGGCAGAGGGGTGTAAAGTGAGGGTAGAAACAAAAAGTACTATGGAGAAAAGTAAAAGTGGCAGGCCAACAAATCCAGGGCAAGCATTAAAAAGGGCCACTTTTCAGCATAATTGTATAAGGGCTAAGAGAGTTGTAAAAGAGCGCCTGAAGGCTTTGTGTGTCAATGCAAGGAGCATTCGTAATAAGGTGGATGAATTGAAAGTGCAGATTGTTATTAATGATTATGATATATTTGGGATCACAGAGACATGGCTCCAGGGTGACCAGGGATGGGAGCTCAACGTTCAGGGATATTCAATATTCAGGAGGGATAGACATGAAGGAAGGGGAGGTGGGGTGGCATTGCTGGTTAAAGAAGAGATTAACACAATAGAAAGGAAGGACATAAGCCGGGAAGATGTGGAATCGATATGGGTAGAGCTGCGTAACACTAAGGGGCAGAAGACGCTGGTGGGAGTTGTGTACAGGCCACCTAACAGTAGTAGTGAGGTCGGAGATGGTATTAAACAGGAAATTAGAAATGTCTGCAATAAAGGAACAGCAGTTATAATGGGTGACTTCAATCTACATGTAGATTGGGTGAACCAAATTGGTAAAGGTGCTGAGGAAGAGGATTTCTTGGAATGTATGCGGGATGGTTTTTTGAACCAACATGTCGAGGAACCGACTAGAGAGCAGGCTATTCTAGACTGGGTTTTGAGCAATGAGGAAGGGTTAATTAGCAATCTTGTCGTGAGAGGCCCCTTGGGTAAGAGTGACCATAATATGGTGGAATTCTTCATTAAGAGGGGGAGTGACATAGTTAATTCAGAAACAAAGGTTCTGAACTTAAAGAAGGGTAACTTTGAAGGTATGAGACGTGAATTAGCTAAGATAGACTGGCAAATGACACTTAAAGGATTGACGGTGGATATGCAATGGCAAGCATTTAAAGGTTGCATGGTTGAACTGCAACAAATGTTCATCCCAGTTTGGCAAAAGAATAAATCAAGGAAGGTAGTGCACCCGTGGCTGACAAGAGAAATTAGGGATAGTATCAATTCCAAAGAAGCAGCATACAAATTAGCCAGAGAAAGTGGCTCACCTGAGGACTGGGAGAAATTCAGAGTTCAGCAGAGGAGGATAAAGGGCTTAATTAGGAAGGGGAAAAAGATTATGAGAGAAAACTGGCAGGCAACATAAAAACGGACTGTAAAAGCTTTTATAGATATGTAAAAAGGAAAAGACTGGTAAAGACAAATGTAGGTCCCCTGCAGGCAGAAACAGGTGAGTTGATTATGGGGAGCAAGGACATGGCAGACCAATTGAATAATTACTTTGGTTCTGTCTTCACTAAGGAGGACATAAATAATCTTCCAGAAATAGTAGGGGACAGAGGGTCCAGTGAGATGGAGGAACTGAACGAAATACATGTTAGTAGGGAAGTGGTGTTAGGTAAATTGAAGGGATTGAAGGCAGATAAATCCCCAGGGCCAGATGGTCTGCATCCCAGGGTGCTTAAGAAAGTAGCCCAAGAAATAGTGGATGCATTAGTGATAATTTTTCAAAACTCGTTAGATTCTGGACTAGTTCCTGAGGATTGGAGGGTGGCTAATGTAACTCCACTTTTTAAGAAAGGAGGGAGAGAGAAACCGGGGAATTATAGAGCGGTTAGCCTAACGTCGGTGGTGGGGAAACTGCTGGAGTCGGTTATCAAGGATGTGATAACAGCACATTTGGAAAGCGGTGAAATGATCGGACAAAGTCAGCATGGATTTGTGAAAGGAAAATCATGTCTGACGAATCTCATAGAATTTTTTGAGGATGTAACTAGTAGAGTGGATAGGGGAGAACTAGTGGATGTGGTATATTTGGATTTTCAGAAGGCTTTTGACAAGGTCCCACACAGGAGATTAGTGTGCAAACTTAAAGCACACGGTATTGGGGGTAAGGTATTGGTGTGGGTGGAGAGTTGGTTAGCAGACAGGAAGCAAAGAGTGGGAATAAACGGGACCTTTTCAGAATGGCAGGCGGTGACTAGTGGGGTACCGCAAGGCTCAGTGCTGGGACTCCAGTTGTTTACAATATATATTAATGACTTGGATGAGGGAATTAAATGCAGCATCTCCAAGTTTGCGGATGACACGAAGCTGGGTGGCAGTGT
Organism: Mobula birostris; assembly: GCF_030028105.1. Lineage (NCBI taxonomy): Eukaryota > Metazoa > Chordata > Chondrichthyes > Myliobatiformes > Myliobatidae > Mobula > Mobula birostris. The sequence continues at coordinate 156,227,748 of NC_092372.1, read as the reverse complement.
TAGCTGTGAGGAGGATGCTAAGAGGATGCAGGGTGACTTGGATAGGTTGGGTGAGTGGGCAAATTCATGGCAGATGCAATTTAATGTGGATAAATGTGAAGTTATCCACTTTGGTGGCAAAAATAGGAAAACAGATTATTATCTGAATGGTGGCCGATTAGGAAAAGGGGAGGTGCAACGTGACCTGGGTGTCATTATACACCAGTCATTGAAAGTGGGCATGTAGGTACAGCAGGCGGTGAAAAAGGCAAATGGTATGCTGGCATTTATAGCGAGAGGATTCGAGTACAGGAGCAGGGAGGTACTACTGCAGTTGTACAAGGCCTTGGTGAGACCACACCTGGAGTATTGTGTGCAGTTTTGGTCCCCTAATCTGAGGAAAGACATAGAGGGAGTACAAAGAAGGTTCACCAGATTGATTCCTGGGATGGCAGGACTTTCATATGAAGAAAGACTGGATGAACTGGGCTTGTACTCGTTGGAATTTAGAAGATTGAGGGGGGATCTGATTGAAACGTATAAGATCCTAAAGGGATTGGACAGGCTAGATGCAGGAAGATTGTTCCCGATGTTGGGGAAGTCCAGAACGAGGGGTCACAGTTTGAGGATAGAGGGGAAGCCTTTTAGGACCGAGATTAGGAAAAACTTCTTCACACAGAGAGTGGTGAATCTGTGGAATTCTCTGCCACAGGAAACAGTTGAGGCCAGTTCATTGGCTATATTTAAGAGGGAGTTAGATATGGTCCTTGTGGCTACGGGGGTCAGGGGGTATGGAGGGAAGGCTGGGGCGGGGTTCTGAGTTGGATGATCAGCCATGATCATAATAAATGGCGGTGCAGGCTCGAAGGGCCGAATGGCCTACTCCTGCACTTATTTTCTATGTTTCTATGTTTCTATGTTTCTATATGTAAATAAATGGAAATACTTGAATAAAGAACCGGGTAATATTAGAACATAATGAATTAGACCAAGAGAAGTCTTTGACCGTGTTCCACAATTTAACATGAATAAGATAGATCTTTCACCTCAGCATTCTGTCCTCATTTCCTTGATTCCCCTAGTGCCCCAAAATTTCTTGATCTCAGTTTTGAATATAATTCATGACTAAGTGTCAGCAACTGTCTGGGTTGGAGAATTTTGAAGGTTCACTGCACCTAGAGTGAAGAAGTACCGTCTCGATTTAGTCCACATAATTTGAGATTGTAACCCACGTTTCTCAACTTAGTTTCCCGTGTTTCTCCAGTTAGTCTTCATACTTACATTGAGAAGCACACAAAGAACTTTAGAGGCTACAATGAGACCACATCTTATTCTTCTAAACTCCAAGTAATAGAAACCCAGGCCATTCAATCTCACTTCATGCGATAGACCTGCCAGCCAGATTCTCTCCTATCTTTGCAGCTGCCTGCAACATTTGAAGCACCATGCAGACTCCCACCATCATGAAGCCATCGAAGTATTTCTTTTATTGCTACCATCTCTGAGCTCTGCTGGCAGATCTTCAAATCTGCCTTTCTTAAAACGGGAGCTGTGATCAGAGCATCCAGCTTTACACCACACATTCAACCCCTTACCTTCAAGTAAAATTTTAATGGCGTACCTGCATTAAAATATCATATGCAAGTGTGTTGAACCTTTGGGTTTCCTATTTAATTATGGAACCACAGCTTCTAAGATTATATTGTCAAGTTCCACATGTACACTAACGATAACCAGTTCCACACTGCCTCTCTCATCCAACCACTCCCAATAAGATGCCCACGTTACTTATTCAACATCTAGTACTGAGTAAGCAGAAATTTCCGCCAGCTAATTATTGGGAAAAGTGAAGCGGTTTTCCTCCAACTCTGCCATCAAATCTGTTGACCACGACAAAGTCTGCCGACTTTGTCACTAGCCACAGCCTGTGACCTAAGCTGATCATCAAGATCTTTTGTTTTGTTTGCTATTACAATTGTTAAAACAAGCTAAAGCAAAATGATTAATAGTATTAACTTAGCTTACTAATTTTACCAGTTTTGAACTACTGCGGGATGAGGGTGAGTCTCCTGTGTGTTGGAGCTGTTGAATACAATGTGAACACCACTGACAGCATCCATCACTTAATTAGTCCTGGACTGAGAGCAGATGCATCTTCATAGCCAGGAATATTTGACTCAATGTCCCCTTATTCAACTCAGTACTAAATTTAATTTGATGACCACTCAACTCTTATTATTTTAACTACATCAGCAATAATTTCCAGATAAACCACAGCAATTGCAAAACGGGACCTGGCATGTCCAATCAGAGTCCATTTTTGGTGCATCCAACGTCCTCCTAGAGTCAGCTGTGCTTCCAATGACATGTGCCATTGTGCTATGGACATTTCAAACCCTGACAAATAAGGTTGATCTCAAAGCTTCAGAAGAAAACAATTGTGGAACAGTTTCAAGGGAACATGGACCTCAATATGATATCTATAACAGGGTTTAAAGACTTTGCTGACTTTAGTACTTTCTACCAAGGCAGCTCCCAAATTAGCTGCATATTACTGAAGCCTCTTCCAGAATGCATATATAACACCAGAGAAGGCTTGTAATCGCAGCGCATTGTTTTAAAACTCGTGTGATGCATGATTCAGTAGTTATACTGTTGGCAGTATTTTAATCTACCGGTAGCCCTGTGGTAGGCATCACTGATGATTCAGGAGGGTCAGGGACAGCCATCTGCAAATATCCTATTCCCATAGAATTTTTGGAAAGATGAGATCATACCTGAAGCTATTTAATGAGCAACACCCACTTTTTCAAATTCTATATAATAATTGAAACCCAGGTCATTCAGAGATGCTCGTAGCTACTCCTGGCTGGTCTTTCTGATCTGTTCCAGTCAAAATAACAATAATTTCTTGACCTCCTGTTGCACTTGTCATTTTAACTTCTCACGCAAAACATACAGTAGGTAAGGTGTCTCAGAAGGTCAAAATTATGACCATTATCAGGAATTTCTGATTACGATGATTATGGTACAAGGAGCTTTCTTGACCCCTTCTTCACTGATCTCTTCCCACGGAACTGGTGATGAAAAAACTCAACTCCAACCTGGATGGATTGCATGAGAAAAATGAGTATTTACCCAGCTCTGTAATGACACCGGGAACAACTTTTAATACTTTGACTTTAATGAAGAGCCAATTGCATCCCTTGCATAAGGATTTGCACAGTCTGCCAGCAACAACACTCATGTTCCAGTGGCCGAAATCGCTTCCTCAATGGCACTTGCTCAATGTTCAGGGTGCCGTGGATCATGAGAAGATTCTTCTGGTGGTTAATGCCAGATATATGGAACTTGTGCTGTTCCTTTATCCTTTGAAACTCCACACTGCCTGACATCTTTAGCAAGCAGCTTTGCACATGTTTCAGGTAGTGCTGTCCTACATGGATTTTCACCCCGTACCGCTCCCACCACTTCAGCAGAGCACTCACGCAACATCAATCACAGAATAAAAGGTACTTGTGAAGATACCATTGGTCTCCTGGAAGTAAAAATCTAACATCTTCCACAATCCATGGGCACAATGCAGAACATGCCAACATGTGGTGCTGCAGCTGTGTAACCAGGCCAACGGGAGTCCACAGCCAGTGCCTTAGAGGAACAACCAAGAGTCTCTGAGCTGAGGTCTAAGAGTAGCAAAGAGAAGAGCATCAGGAACAGCAAGGAAGACAGTGGAGAATCTGAAGGGATGTCCTCAACAGGCAATAAGGGTTCTCTTATAAAGAAACAATCCTAGTGAACATCCTTCAGAACATTGTGTTACAAGTAATCCTCTCATTCTCTCAGCACTTTATTATCACCAGTGGATATCAAGGACAGTCACATAATATTCCCTTATATATTGCTTTTCAGGTTGAATAGTTCAGTTTAAAATCCATTAATACAAAAGTTGTTATATTGGACACCCTTCCTTTAATAAAAAAAAAACTTGCTAGAAACACTTAGCAGGCAGTAGAAAGAGAGCCAGTTAATGTTTTGCATCTGGGACGCTTTGCCAAAACACTGGAAGAACATTAGTGCATTGGAAGCAGATCAACGTTGATGATCAAATGCCAGGAAAGGTTGGGCAGGTTAAACTTGTATGCACTAGAGTTAGGAAGAGTGAAGATTGATTGAAGCACATAAGAACCTGAGAGATCTTGAGAGGCTGGATGTTAAAAGTACTTTTTCTCTTGAGGAAGAATTGGGAACTAAGACAGAACCAAAAATAAAAGAAAGCTGAGGCCAAAGTCTTAACAGAAATGGATTGCAAGTTTTTGGAACTTCCTTCCTCAAAGAGTGATGGAAGCAGATTATTTTTAAGGCAATAGTAGGTCAATCCTTGATGTTCAAAAGTGTGACAAGTGACTACAGGCAGATCAGCCACAATCTTACAAAATGGTGGAGCTGACTTGAGGAACTGGGTTGCCTAATCATACTTTTTTTTCTTTTTCAAATCATGCTTCTAATTTTCAGTAACATAATTCTATCCCTGTGTCCATTATTTAAGTATATGGGTGAATCTTGATTAAAGCAATCTCATCTCTAGAAAAATTAGAGCCTTTTCAGAGGACCTCCACTCAACAGGTATCACCAGTGGCCATAAACTTTCCCACCTTGGGCAACAGATCAATTATCAATAGTATTGGTCTGTGGTAAGGAAGGAAAGACAATGTGAGCATTCATTGAGAGGACTTCAATATAGAAGAAGGGGTGTAATGCTGAGGCTTAACAAGGTGTTGGTTACACTACACTTGGAGTATTGTGAGCAGTTTTGAGATGTGATCTAAGAAAGGATATGCTGGCATTGGAGAGGGTCTAGAGGAGGTTCACAAGAATTATCCAGGGTATGAAAGGGTTAACATATGAGGAGCATTTGATGGCTTTGGGCCTGTGTTCGCTGGAGTTTAGAAGAATGAAGGGGATCGCATTAAAACCTATCAAATATTGAAAGGTCTGGACATAAAGAGGATGTTTCCTATATATATTGTGGTGTATTAAACTTTGTAACATATTAGGTGCAAATCTGAACAGTTCCAAGCGACACTGTAACTCTTGGTGAGCTCACAGCATGTAAGGTGTCAAGGTGTCTGTACAAGTTAAACACTGTAGAATTGTTAATGTCTAATGTTTGCTGATAACACCTGGAGTCTTTCCTGGCTCAAGGCACCACTGGCATGACAATGTCTGTTGATGAGCACACGAGTTGTTTGATAGAAACCATGCTGAGTGGTGGCACCAAAAAAAAGATCAAAGAGTTAGTCTGTCTCTGCGAGTCTCTCTATGCTGATGGAACTTCCAACTTATTGGTGTACTTTTTGCTCGGTTCTCAGGACTTCATCTAGACAGAAGGATCATGATCAATTGGTGCCTAGGACCCAGAGTCAAGGTGGTTTCATGAGTTCCCCCGACAACAGTGACAATCAAGCCGGCACTACGAATTGTGGGCCCTGAAATCTTTGTGACATACTACATAACATTTTGCGTGGTTTATTTGTGCTTTCTGTCTTAAAATAATAAATTAGGCGTAAGTTACTTTGTTTGCTTGAAGGCTTATTACCTCATCTCCTGGACATTTGAATTGTTCGAGTTTTTTGAGTCTGATCAACACTATGGTGGGGGAATCTAGGACCAGAAGGTACAGCCTCAGAAGAGAAACACATCCCTTTAGAACAGAGATAAGGAGGAATTTCTTTAGCTAGAGCATGGTAAAACTGTGGAATTCATTGCCACAGATGGCTGTGGAGGCCAAGTTATTGTGTATATTCAAAGCAGAGGTTGATGGGTTCTTGATTAGTAAGGTCATCAAATGTTATGGTGAGAAGGCAAAAGAATCAAACATAATGAAGAGGTGGAGCAGGCAAGATGGGTGAAATAGCCTAATTCTGCTCCTATGTATTGTGCTCTTATGAAAATTTACCGTTATAGCTAAAGCAGGTGGGAACAAGTGTTTTTACAGTATGTTGTGTAGACAGGCATGCAAGAGATAAGGAGTTGCAGTGAAGAGCTAACATTTCAAGCTAATGTCATCTACATTCAATGACTGAAATGAAATTCCTTCTGGGACTTTCCTGGAGCCAGATGTTTCAGTTTAAGCAATTGAACCAATAGACCATTCACAGATACATAATTGGGAACGGCTGTAAATGTCTCAGTGGTAGGACACGACATTTCACACGACCAAAACAATCAGCAAGAATTGCTTTATTGTCTCTCTACCCTGATCAAGTAATCACTGCTGACTGACACTATCTTACCTGTTTATTTAACATTCAAAAAGAATGGGCAACATTGAGCTGAAGTTTCATTTCACAACGAAACCTTGCTTTTATTTTCCAGATTCCCTTAGGAGTCTCTTGTTCAGAATTTGCCTTCATATATCTTTGCAGAGGAAGAGAAGCAGAATTGATGGGTGGGAACTGACTTTAAATCTGAAGTTATTCTGAAATATGTGGCATCTGTTGTATTTCTTTCACAGTCATACACCAAGTTGCAGTGAGCCATTTCTCTTAACTTCATAATTTGAAAAGCACCCTTGCCAGCCAGTAGTAATCAAGCACGACTCAAGCCAGTTGATCAAAAAAAGTCCCAGAGCACCGTTCTTAGTTTATGAGGCATCACTAATTACACAGACTTCTCCCTAAATACCAATGTCACCTAACTGAGCATGTTCTTAAATACTGCTTGAATCAGGAAAATCATTTACAAGGTAAAACCCAATAAGATGCAAATCAAAAGGGATTCCATTGGTCCATTCTGTTAAATGCAATGGTGAAATCCCTGTTTGAGCACCTCCTCTGTGGTCTGAGATTTTCTATTGCTACAGTGCCTATAAAAAGTATTCACCCCCCCTTGAAGTTTTCATGTTTTATTGTTTTACAACATTGAATCACAGTGAATTGAATTTGGCTTTTTTTTTAATATTGATCAATAGAAAAGGCTCTTTTGTGTCAAAGTGAAAACAGATCTCTACAAAGTGATCTAAATTACAAACGTTTGTAATTACAAATATAAAACACAAAATAATTAATTGCATAAGTATTCACTCCTTTAATATGACACACCAAATCATCACTCGTGCAGCCAATTGGTTATAGAAGTCACATAATTAGTTAAATGGAGATCACCTGTGTGCAGTCAAGCTGTTTCAATTGATCATAGTAAAAATACACCTGTAACTAAAAAGTCCAGCTGCTGGGGCTGGGGAGCGGCCAGTGCTGTTTTGAGTGATAGGAGTTGGATTCTGAGTTGTGACTGGAAAATGGCGGAGAGAGGGAACATCAAGGAAAGAGCCAAGCTGTTGAAGGAAGTTTTTGGCGAGAATGGAAGTGAACTAGAGATGGAGGTTGGCGGGAAAGAGGAATGGAATGAAAAGAGGAAGAAAAGAAAGCAGAGGTACAGGATATCAAACTCTGAGGACTCAGTGGATGATCAAAACAGGACAGCAAAACAATGGAAAGAAGATGAGATCAAAGCAATTATAAAACTAAGTGAAGATGGGGTGTCATTTCGTGATTGGAACCCGATTTGTTTGACAAAGACGCTCAACAAAATTATAGGCGAGATTAAAGGAGCAAAGATTTTACAAAATGGATTGTTATTAGTGACTTGTCAGGATAGTGCTCAGCAAGGCAAAGTGATAAGATTATGTAAAATAGACGGCAAAGGAGTACAAAACTCAATACCCAACAATAGAAAGTGGACTAGAGAAGTTATTTTGGGGATACCAACAAAAGTTACTATGGATGAGATTAAACAGAATGTAAAAGGAGCAAAAATTATTGAGGCCAAACGTTTGAAAGTTACAAGAAATGGGAAAAAGTGTGATAGTTTATCGGTAATGATTAACTTTGATGAAGAGAGATTGCTGACTAACGTTTACTTAGGGTATATGTGTTATACGGTTAGAATATCTATACCACCGCCTTTGAGATGCTATAAATGTCAGAAATTCGGGCACATTGCGGTGGTCTGTAGAGGAAAACAAAGATGTGAGAGATGTGCTGGAATACATAAATATGGGAAATGTGAAGCGGGAGCTAGGCTGAAATGCTGCAATTGTGGCGAGGAAAACAGCGCAGCTTATCGAGGGTGCATTTATAGCAAAAAGGCGGCTGAGATACAATATGTAAAAGTAACTCAAGGAATCAGTTATGCAGAGGCAGTGAAAGAATTTGATGAAAAAAGGTTGTCAAGCAAACAAATACAGGGAATAATAAACTGGTGAATTGTGAGAGGTGTAATATGAAAAATAAGGATACACTATTAATGAGTAGAAAGGATTTTGTGCTTTTTATGGTGGATGCAATTAGTTGTTCAGTGCAAACAAGCAAAAGAACTGAGAAAATTAAAATTATCATCAAGTCTGCAGAGAAGTATCTTGGTATTAAAGGGATTAGGTGGGAAGAAGTCAAAGAAATGCTGAATGGAGGATCTAACAGTTCACAGGCAGGGGAGATGGAATCTTAATGGCAGTTTATTTATCGCAAATGGTCAAGAACTTAAGAAATGTTTCAGAACTTAAGGAAAATGCTCAGATTTTATGGTTGAAGCGCAAGGTAAATGTGCAGAACTCCAACAACAAATAGAAGTACCCGACAAGAACAACGGTAGGTTGGAAAGAAATTGGAAAATGGAGGAAATTATTACAAGGATACAAAAGGAAAAGGAATTTGTTGCAAAGTGAATTATCTACATTCGGATTATAAAATGAAAATATGGAAGCAAATGAAGAAGAACTCCGAAGTCTCAGTAAACAACAGCAGGCTACGATCCAAGAAAAGGAAAACCTGAAAAAGCGGATAGACTTGGAAAAACAACAAGTTTAAAAGTATAACATGCGATAGTTACTATTCTTTAACAAGACGATTTTAGTCTTACAAGTGATGTAGATGAAATCAATGTAATTGAGGTAATGCAACTACGCGAAAATATGTGACAAAATTAGGGAAGAATAGCAGTTTGCGGCATTATCTAATGAGCGCATTAAGCATTCACGAGGAATTGAGTGATGCTAATAGAGAACTGCAGGCTGAACTAGATTGTATAAAGTAGAGAGCTACAGGACATATTTGGTTGGAACATAAGAAGTCTAGCAGGTGGCGGTAATGCACTGAAAACTGGTTGCCAACTGCCATAAAACAAAGAAGAAGAAGAAGAAGAAGAAGAAGAAGAAGCAACTGCTGGTGAGTCAGTATCCTGGCAAAAACTACACCTTGAAGACAAGAGAACACTCTAAGCAACTCCATGAAAAGGTTATTGAAAAGCACAAGTCAGGAGATAGAAACAAGAAAATTTCAAAGTCACTGAATGTCCCTTGGATACAGTTAAGTCAATCATCAAGAAATAGAAAGAATAGTACAGCTGTAAGTCTGCCAAGAGCAGGCCATTCTCAAAAACTGAGTGACTATGCAAGAAGGGGACTAGTGAGCGAGGCCACCAAGAAACCTATGCCAACTCTGGAGAGTTACAAGCTGAGATGGGAGAGACTGCACCTACAACAACTCAATCAGCCGCAGCCTGGTGAACTTCATGATCAGGTCTCTCCTCTGTGAACACTGAGTAGCCATTGTGAAAGGATCTGTCGGTGATGTTCAACCAAGGCAGTGTATGGATGAAATAGAACAGTAGCTGACAGTATTAATGTTAAAAGGTCAAAAAATCTACAGTTAGGACTTAATAAAATCCCATACTTAATAGCAGATAGTAATGGATGGACTTTTCCCCCTGCAGCCCTTCGGAGAGGTGATGTTATCTCAGTCTCCTTTTTCACAGTATATTCCTGAGCAGTCCTTCTAACCTCAAGCAAAGACCCCTCATCAATGTCTATATGTGATCTTTAACAGATTTCATTAAATCCTGTGGGCAAAACTGTGACAGTCACTGAAGGTCCCAGGAATATTTCCTAGCTCCATGCAGCTCAGTGCCTCATGATAGTTCAGACACTATTTACCACTCACAAACTCAGTCAGATAAATAATCCTCTTGGCAATTATTTGACTGCATTAAAATGTTTAATAATAAACAGAAAGCTAATTGAACTAAAATAATTACATAGTAAGGCTCCTTTGACAAATGTGTTTAAACCATATCTTAATGCCGCAATACCTCATTAGCAATATAAACCATCTTCAACTACTCTACGTCACTTTCAGATTGAGCATGTTGGGCTTATACCCGTTGGAGTCTAGAAGATTGAAAGGCTACCTTATTGAAATATATCGTAAGGAGGTTTGAGTATTGTTTGCCAAGAGGATGGATCTTTCTGGGAGAATCTGCAACTCAGTGATAAGTCTGCAGAATGAAGTATCCTTCATTTAAGATGGAGGTAAATGTTCAAATGTACAATTTAATGTCAGAGAAATGTATACAATATACATCCTGAAATGCTTTTTCTTCGCAACAATCCACAAAAACAGAGGACTGCCCCAAAGAATGAACAGCAGTTAAATGTTAGAACCCCAAAGAGCCCCCTCCCGCGGGTAAGCAGCAGCGAGCAACAATCTCGCCTCCCCCACTAGCAAAAAAAAAGGCATTGGCTCTGCCACCGAGCACTCAAGTGTGAGCAAAGGAATAGCAAGGACACAGAGTTGTAGTTACCACAAAAGACTTTGCATTACACCTGGTATTCGACATACTGCAGGTTCTCTCTCTCTCCCTGATGAGGGAGAAAGAGATGTCTCCATTTTCCCAGCAAGCGGAGAGACATAACAAACAACTCGCTGGTTTACGATGTTAAAAGTCTGTTATGTAGCTTTTTTTGAGCTCTGTACCTGAAGATCGCAAAGATCCTGGGTCTCCAGGCACAGAGCCTCATATATTTCGACTCCCCCGACGACACATGGGTCTCCTGTCGTGACACTGACCCTTGATCCGCCCATCTCCAGAGCCCCAAGATTCTAGCCTTCGAATCTGAGCCGGACTATTAGGCCGAGCCTTTGGCGTGCCGAACAGCGGCCAGTTATGGAACCCCTAGAGCGGGTTCCTTTCCCACAAAGAACCATAGTCAGCGTGTAACTCCATGTCAGGATCCTCAAAAGAACCCTTAAAGGGAAAAATAAAAACATTAAAGATGGAAATAGAGCTGTTTCTGAATATGCAAGCGAAGGAGTCACCACTAGGCGCCATTAACCCTCCTACGCTCTGTCTTCGAAGGTTTGCAATTCCTATCAAAGAAAGATATAGAGTCTGAGTTATTAAATATATTTAAGGCTACAATAGATTAAAAACTTGGGAGAATCAAAACTTAAGGAGATCAGGCAGAAGCTGAGACCAAGATCACATCAGCCATGCTCGTACTGAATGGCAAAGCCAAATAGCCTAATCTTTGGAAGTAAGGAGACACAGAAGTGGATAGAACAGATCATTTCTCATGGATCAAGAAAATGATTACAGGAGCCATTTGAAATATTGATTCATTCCTTCCATGGTTACTTCAGGTTTCCTTTTCTAACTATTTTTGGAATGAATCAAAAGTGTTTTTGCTTCTCTTCTTGGCTATCTAATCGCAATACTCTCCAACCTTTTCTCAAATGTTTCATTTGTTCCAGTGTAATTTTCTCCTTGTTTCTGAAACTTGTATTTGTTTCCAGAAATCACTGTACTTGTCTCAAGAGGAGCATAGTTCAAAATTACTTTTTTTCCTTGGTGTTCACAGGAGTAAAATGTATCAGTATGCAAAGGTATTGACAGAGACATAAGAAATAGGAGAAGGTTATTCAGCTCTTCACAGTTACTGTCATTTAATCTGATCATATCTGATCCTCAATTTCACTGACATATTCCTTTACTCAGCCATGCCTCTTGATGCCTTTTAACATTATCTTCCCGGAACCAGTTCCAAAATGAAAAGATTGTGCTCCGTTGCTTCAATCTTGCAACAAAATATTCACTTAGAATCTGATCACTGGTCACTGGATTGAGAAACATGTGTTAGCTGTTCAGTGTTGCCCCTTTAAGAGGCCTTGAAGAGCTGAAGATACACATTTCATTAAAACGAATTTTGTTGGGACTGCTGAACAGTTGGCTCTAATGAATAATTCAACCGTTATTTCTTGTATCCATTCCCCATCTCCTTTCCCCTTCTGCTGGACTTTTTTTTTAAATGGTGAATTTCATGGAGTTAATGTCCAATCCATATGCCAGATTGCTTTTGATTACACTAAAACATATCAATATAACTTAAAGTCATGTTGATATAGAAATTCTGTTGCATAGCAAATGATTTTAATCACCACGGCAATAAAATGTAATCACTATCAGAGTATGCCTTATGCAAACACTCTCATTTTGGAAATGTAATCCAATTTAGATGACATTTAGCCACTGGAGCCAATGGACATGCATACTGATGTCAACCAATGACCGTTGCCTCATGTATTGCATGTTTAACAGTCATGAATGGGCCTGAGGTTACCTGGGCTTTCCATAGTCATAGGAACGTACAGCGCAGAAACAGGCCCTTTGGCCAATCTAGTCCACTTAACCTGCCTACTCCCATTGACCTGCGCCAAGACCATAGCCCTCCAAACACCAACCATCTACGTACCAATCTAAACTTCCCTTAAACGTTGAAATCCTGCTCACATACACCACTCGCACTGGCAGCTCATTCCACACTCTCAGGACCCTCTATCTATACTCTCATAATTTTGTATACCTCTATCAAATCTCCCCTCAATCTTCTATGTTTTAGTTTTTATTCAGGTATGGCTCGGAATCGGCCCTCTGAGTCTTGCTACCCAGCAATCCTCTGTTTTAATCTGAGTCTAAATGCAGGGCAATTTACAATGACCAATGAACCTGCCAGCCGGTACGTCCTTGGACTGTGGGAGGAAACCCACGTGGTCACAGGGAGAATGTACAAACTCCTTACAGACAGCAGTGGCACCCAGGCCACCTGTACTGTAAAGCGTTGTTAACCACTGCACTTAAGTACGCCCTGTGCCGCCATATTCCAAGGAGTAAAGTCCTAACCTTTTCAATCTTTCCTTACAACTCAGGTCCTCCAGTCCCAGCAACATCCTTGTACATTTCTCTGTACTCTTTCAACCTTATTTGCATCTTTCCTGTAGGTAAATGACCAAAACTACACACAATATTCCAAATTAAGCCCCACCAACATCTTGTACAACTTCAACATCCCAACTCCTGTACTCAATAGTTTTATTTATGAAGGCCAATCTGCCTAAAGCTTTCTTTACAAACCCTATTTGCCTGAATTGCCACTTTCAATGAATTATGGACCTGTATCCCCCAATCCCTTTGTTCTTCATCACTCCTCAGTACCCTGCTGTTCACTGCACAAGACCCACCCTGGTTGGTCCTACTGAAGTACAAAGCCTTGCACTTGACTCCATTAATTTCCCTCAGCCATCTTGCAGCCCACTTTTTCAGCTGGTCCAGATCCCACAGCAAGCTCTGACAGTCTTGCTTGCTGTCTACTACACCCCTCATCCTGATGTCATTCACAAATTTGCTAATCCAGTTAACCACATTATCATCCAGATCATTGATTATGTATAACAAACAACAACAGACCCAGCACCGATCTCTGCAGCACTCCACTATTCACAGGCTTCCAGTCGGGGAGGCAACCACCAATTACCGCTCTGTGGCGTCTCCCACAAAGCCAATGTCTAATCAAATTTACTAGCTCATCTTGAATGTCAAGCGATTGAACCTTGACCAACCTCCTATACGGGACCTTGTCAAATGCCTTGCTAAAGTCCATGTAGAAAATATCCACTGTCTTGCCTTCAACTTTTCTGGTAACTTCAAAAAAATTCTGAGATTGGTTGGACATGATCTACCACGCATGAAGCCATGTTGACCATCCCTAATCAGTTTGTCTATCCAAATACTCTTATGTCCAGTCCCTTAGAATACCTTCCAATAACTTCCCCACTGCTGATGTTAGGCTCACCAGCCTATAATTTCCTGGTTTATTTTGGAGCCTTTCTTAAACAGCAGAACAACTTGAGTTATCCCCCAATCCTCCAGTACCTCACTTGTCACTAAGTGACAATAATGACTTTGACTTAAATATCTCTGTTAAGGCCCCTGCAATTTCTACACTTATCTCCCACAGGGTCTGAGGAAACACCCCATCAGGCTCTGGGGATTTATCCACCTTAATTTGCTTCAAAAAAACAAATACCACCTCCTCTGTAACCTGTATGGGGTCCATGAAGAAAGTGGTGCTTTGCCTCACTTCTTTAGACTCAGAGTCCATCTCCTGAGAAAATATAGATGCAAAAAAAAATCCATTTTAAATCTCCGCCATCTGTCTTGGCTCCACGCATGGATTACCACTCTGATCTTCCAGAGGACCAATTTTTGCCCTTTGCAATTCTTCTGCTCTTCACATATCTGTGGAATCCCTTGGGGTTCTTTTTCACCCTGTCTGTTGGGGTAACCTCATGCCTTCTTTTAGCCCTCTTGATTTTTTTTCTTAAGTGTTCTCTTGCATTTCTTATATTCCGTAAGCCCCTCATTTGTTCTACCTGCCTATAGCTGCTATACACCTTTTTTTTTAACCAGGGCATCAATATCCCTTGAAAGCCAAGGTTCCCTAAACCTATTATCCTTGCTTGTTATTCCGACAGGCACATACAAGCTTTGTACTATCAATATTTCACTTTTTGAAGGCCTCCCACTCACAAAGTACACCGTTGCCAGAAGGCTGCTATGGAGATCAAGTCATTGGGTAAAATTAAGGCAGAGGTGATTGATACTTGATTATTCAGGGCAAGAAGGGATAAGGGGAGAACAGCATCAGACATCGGAGCAAAATTAGGCCATTCAGCCCATTGAGTCTGCTCCGCCATTCCATCGTGGCTGATCCTGGATCCCACTCAACCCCATACACCTTCCTGCTCACCATATCCTTTGATGTCCTGACCAATCAGGAAACTATCAACTTCCGCCTTAAATAAGCCCACACTTGGCCTCCACCGCTTCCTGTGGCAGAGCATTCCACAGATTCACTGCTCTCTTGCTAAAATAATTCCTCCTTGCCTCTGTTCAAAAAAGTTGATCCTTAATTTTGAGGTTGTGCTCTTTAGTTCTGGATACTCCCACCAGCGAAAACATCCTCTCCACATCCACCTTATCTTGTCCTTTCAACATTAGATAGGTTTCAATGAGATCTCCACATATAGTATAAAGTATACCACAATAAAGTATAAAGTATTCTTCTAAATTCCAGTGAGTACAGGCCCAAACGTCCTCGTATGTTAACCCCTTCATTCCCGGATTCACCTTTTGTGAATCTCCTCAATGCCAACACATCCTTTCTGAGATATGGGGCCCAAAACTGTTGACAATACTCCAAGTGCAGCCTGACTAGTGTCTTATAAAGGCTCAGCATTATCTCCTTGCTTTTATATTCTACGCCCCTTGAAATAAATGCTAACAATGCATTTGCCTTCTTCACCACAGACTCAACCTGTAAATTAACCTTCTGGAAGTCTTGTATGTAGACTCCTAAGTCCCTTTGCACCTCTGATGTTTGAATTTTCTCCTCATTTAGATAATAGTCCGCACTATTTTTTCTTTTACCAAAATGCATTATCATACATTTCCTGGCACATTATTCCATCTACCACTTTTTTGTCCATTCTTGTATGTTGTATCATTTGTAACCTTTGCCACAAAGCCATCAATTCCATTATCTAAATCATTGCCAAACAATGTCAAAAGCAGTGGTCCCTAAGGAAATCAACTAGTCACAGCAGCCAACCAGAAAAGGCCCCTTTTACTCCCACTCACTGCCTCCAGCCTGTCAGCTGTTCCTCTATCCATTGCCAGTATCTTTCCTGTAATGCCATAGGATTTTATCTTGTGAAGCAGCTCCATATGTGGCACCTTATCAAATGCCATCTGAAAATCCAAGTAAATGACATCCACTGTCTCTCCTTTGTCCACCCTACTTGTTACTTTCTCGAAGAACTCTAACAGATTTGTCAGGCAGATTTCCTTTTACAGAAACCATGATGACTGACTTATTTTATCATTAGTCTCCAAGTACCCTGAAACCTCATCCTTAATAATAGACCCCAACACTTTCCCAACCTCTGAGGTTAGGCTAACTGGCCTCTAATTTCATTTTTTTTTTCTTCCTCCCTTCTTAAGAGGTGGAAGGACATCTGCAATTTTCCAATCCTCCGGGACCAAGCCAGAATCAAGTGGTTCAAAGGTTCAACTTAACATCAGAGAAATCCAGATAAAACCCAGATAAAAGAATTTTTTCTTTTTAATGATATAGGGGGTATGTCTAAATTAATTATATGGGATACATTTAAAGCATTTTTATGTGGTCAGATTATTTCTTTTTCAGCTAAATTTAAAAAACAGACTAAAGCAGAATTAGATAGAATTTCAAAACAAATTAAAGATTTAGATAATATTTATGCAATTTCCCCCAATGTTGATTTATTTAAACAAAGGATAGAACTTCAATCACAATATAATCTGTTATTAACTCATCCCATTGAAGGCTATTTGCTTAAGTTAAAGAGCCAATTTTATATGTTTGGAGATAAAAATAGTAAACTTCTCACATCTCAATTAAAAATGGCTGCAGCCAAAAGGCAAATCATGAAAATTGGTAGGAAAGATGGTACCTTGGCTCAGGAATATGAAGAAATTAATAAGATTTTTCAAGATTTTTATACTGAACTTTATAAATCTCAATGTCCATTAGATTCCTCTGAAATTAATGCTTTTTTACGAAAGATTGTTCTTCCTAAAATCTCGGCTGAGGATCAAAATACTCTTGATGCTGAAATCACTGAAGCCGAAATTCATAAAGCTATTTTTCCAATGCAATCTGGTAAGTCCCCAGGACTTGATGGTTATCTTGTAGAATTTTATAAAAAATTTGGAAAGTTGCTCTCTCCGTATATGTTGGAAATGTTTAAGGATTCTTTTGTGAAAGGTGACTTACCCTCCATTTTTTATGAGGCTTCTATTTCTTTAATTCTTAAAAAAGATAAAGATCCCACTGGCTGTGCTTCATATAGACCTATTTCATTACTGAATGTTGACGCTAAGATTCTGTCAAAGGTAATGGCCAATCGGTTGGAGAATATTTTGGGTGAAATTATTTTTAAAGATCGAACAGGCTTTATAAAGGGCCGCTATTCCTTTTCAAATGTTCGAGACTATTTAACATTATATATTCATTCTCTTTTAAAACTCCGCAATGTGTTGTATCTTTGGATGCTGAAAAAGTGTTTGATCGAATCGAATGGAAATATTTACAGTATTTAATGTTTTAGAGAAATATGGCTTTGGTGCTAATTTTAATAATTGGATTAAAATGATGCACAAAGCCCCTATTGCTACTGTTGTCACTAACAATTGTAGGTCTCCTTTTTTTCAGCTTTTACGGGGGACAAGGCAAGGCTGTCCATTAAGTCCTTTGTTGTTTGATTTAATATTAGAACCCCTTGCTATTGCTCTTTGTGAGGCTAAAAATATCCATGGGATTTTTGTGAATGAGACCATGCATAAGATCTCTCTTTACGCTGATGATTTATTGGTTTATATATCTAATCCTGACAAATCTATTCCTGCTTTGCTAAAATGATTTAATGAATTTGGAGATTTTTCAGGATATAAAATAAACTTCAGTAAAAGTGAATTGTTTACTTTAAATGATTCTTTCTCTAAATATGATAACACTCCTTTTAAAGTCACAGGCTCTTTTAGATATATAGGTATTATAATTACTAAAAAATATAAGGATCTTTATAAAGCCAATTTTGTTCCTTTAGTAGACTCTATGAAGTATTTATTTAGTAGATGGAGTCCACTTACATTTTCACTTGTTGGTCATATTCATATAGTTAAAATGATGATTTTACCAAAATGTTTATATTTATTTCAGAATATCCCTGTTTTTTTGACTAGGAAGTTTTTCGATCGGATTGATTCTATTATTTTATTTTTTATTTGGTATAATAAAAGACCAAGAATTAATAAATGTCACTTACAAAAATTGAAAAAGGATGGAGGTCTGGCTTTGCCTAATCTAAGAATGTATTATTGGGCTGTTAATGTGTTTTTGGTTATATTGGGTTGATAAGAGTGATCGGCCAATTTGGGTAGACCTGGAACTGAAAGTTGTAAAACAGTGTTATTTAACCTCGTTATTGGGAGCTGCTTTACCTATACAATTAGCTAAAGTTGCTAATTTAAACCTATATCCTGTGATTAAGTATTCTTTACAAATTTGGCTCCAGGTCCGCAATTTTTTAAATCTTAAAAAATTTAAATTTTGTAGTTTAAATTATCGAAATTACTTTTTTTAAGCCTTCTTTGAGTGATCCAATTTTTTTACTTTGGAAAAATAAAGGTATTAATTCTTTTTTGGATTTATTTAAAGAAGATAGATTGATGTCTTTTGAACAATTCATTGATAAATATTCTCTTTCATACTCACACTTTCTGCAATACCTTCAAGTTAGACATTTTTTACAAAAATATTTAAGTAATTTTCCTTACATATTGGAGGCTGACCTGTTAGATACTATTATGAGTATGAATCCTTTGATTAAGGGTTCTATTGGAAGAATTTATAATTTATTATTACAATGGGATAAGCATCCTTCATCTAAGATTAAACAGGATTGGGAGAAGGAACTCAATTTGACTTTTATGATGGAGGATTGGATGCGGATTTTGAAGTTGGTTAACTCTTCTTCAATTTGTGCTAGCCATTCATTGATTCAATTTAAAATTGTACACCGTAATCATTTGACGAAGGAGAGACTTTCTAAAATCTTTTCTAATGCTGATAGTTATTGTGACAGATGTAAAACTGAGATAGTTACACTGACACATATGTTTTGGTCTTGTTCTATATTTGAACAGTTCTAGAAGTCAGCTTTTTCAACAATTTCTAAAGCACTTAAAATTAAACTACAACCTAATAAATTAACCGTGCTTTTTGGAATAATTCCTCCAAATATTCATGGTATTTCTGTGTCTGACCAACATGTTATTGCATTTGTTACATTAATAATGTAACAAATTATTAATTTGTTAATTTGCCAAATTATTAATTTGGCCCTCCTAGTCAGTTTGTTGAAGTGGAAGGATACATCAGCTCCCACTTTGTCACAATGGTTCTCTCAAGTGATGCTATGTCTTAGTTTGGAGAAAATTAGAAGTCGAACCTTTGAACTTTGTTTGATTTTGAGAAAAGATGGGGCTCATTTGCTCATTATTATCATTTGAGCTAATTGATAGATTTTTTCCATGATCTAATTGTAAATGTTTTGGTATATTTTCTTTTCTTGCTGGAGGTTTGATGTTTATTTTTAAAAAGCTTTTTGTATGACACATGGCTCCGGGGTTGTACACCTAATGGTTTTTTTTGTCACTTTTTCTGCTTAGTAGGTTTTTTTGTTATCACAAATTGTTTTTTCAATCTTTAAGATGATGTCTTTTTTGAGATATTGTAAGTGTTGTTACTTCAATGTACTCGTGTTATTTCTTTTCTATAATATAACAATAAAAAGATTTGAAAAGAAAGAGAAGTGTATACAATATACATCCTGAAATGCTTTTCCTCCGCAAAACATCCACAAAAACAGAGGTGCCCTAAAGAATGAACAACAGTTAAACGTGAGAACCCCAAAGTCCCCCCAGCTACCCCCTCCCGTGTAAGCAGCAGCAAAGCAATGATACCCCCTCCCCCCAGCAAAAAAGCGCACCCACTACCTTGCACAAGCGTGAGCTAAGCAATGACAAAGACACAGACCTTGCAGTTATCCCAAAGATTATCGCATTTCATCCAGCATTCGAGAAACCACAGGTTCTCTCTCTCCCTAATAAAGGAGAGGGAGGTGACCCCATTTTCACAGCAAGCGTGAACATGAACACAAACATTATGATCAATGCATCCGTTACCTCTTCAGCAACCTCCCTCAGGACTCTGGGATGTGGTCCATCTGGTGCAGGTGACTTATCCACCTTAAGACCTTTGAGTTTGCCTAGATGTTTTCCATTGTAATAGCAATGGCACTCACTCCTGCTCCCTGACATTTACGGACATCTGGCACACTGCTAGTGTCTTCCACAGTGAAAACAGATGAAGAATACTCATTAACTTCATCTGCCATTTCTTTGTCCACCATTACTACCTCACCAGCACCATTTTCCAGTGGTCGAGTATCAACTCTCACCTCACTTTTACTTTTTATAGAACTGAAAAAACTTTTAGTAATCTGCTTTGTATTATTGGTTAGTCTGTCCTCATTTCATCTTTCCTCTTATAGTTTTTTTAGTTCCCTTTTGTTAGATTTTAAAAGTTTCCCAACCATCCAACTTCTCACTCACTTTTGCTACCTTGTATGCCCTTTCCTTGGCTTTTATACAGTCCTTAACTTCCCTTATCAGCCACTGTTGCCTAGCCCCGCCATTTGAGAACTACTACTTCTGTGGGACATAATTATTCTGCACCTTGTGAACTATCCCCAGAAACTTCAGCCATCTCTGCTCTGTCATCATCCCCGCCAGTATCCTCCTCCAATCCACATGAGTAAGTTTCTCTCCCATGCCTCTGTAATTTCCTTTATTCCCCTGTGATACTGACACACGTGACTTCTGCTTCTCCCTCTCAAATTTCAGTATGAATTCAATCATATTATGATCACTGCCTCCTAAGGGTTCCTTTACGTAAAGCTCCCAATAAAATCTGGGTTATTACACAACACCCTATCCAAGACAACCTTTCCCCTAGTAGGCTCAAGCACGAGCTGCTCTTAAAAAGCCATCTCATAGACTTTCAACAAATTCTCTCTCTTGTGATCTGACACCAACCTGATTTTTCCCAATCCCCTTGCATATTGAAGTCCCCCAATACAATTGTGACATTGCCCTTATTACATCCCTTTTCCAGCTCCCTTTGCAATCTCAACCCCACATCTTTGCTGGTATTTGGAGGCCTATATATGATTCCCATAATTTTTTTTTACTCTTGCAGTTTCTTAACTCCACCCACAAAGATTCAACATTTTCTGACCCTCTCTTTCCATCTCTTACCATCAGAGCCTCACCACCACCGGGAGATTGGGGCAGAGAGGGATAATGAACCAGCCATGATGAAATGGCAGTGCAGACTTGATGGGCCAAATGGCCTAATTCTGCTCCTGTAATTTACAGTCTGAAACAGCCTGTCCCAATCTATGCTTGGCAAATCCCTTCTAACACCATCAAATCTGGCCTTCTCCAGTTTAGAATCTCAGCCCACGGACCAAACCTATCTTTTTCCATATTTACTTTGAAACAAATGGCATTATGATCACCATACTAGATCTAGTACTAGGTAATGAACCGGGTAGGGTAAAGGAAAACCCCAAAGCATTCTTCAATTATGTGAAGAAAAAAAGGATGACAGGAGTGAAGGTAGGACTGATTAGAGATAAAGGTGGAAAGATGTGCCTGGAGGCTGTGGAAGTGAGCGAGGTCCTCAATGAATACTTCTCTTCGGTATTCACCAATGAGAGGGAACTTGATGAAGGTGAGGACAATATGAGTGAGACTGATGTTCTGGAACATGTTGATATTAAGGGAGAGGAGGTGTTGGAGTTGTTAAAATACATTAGGACGGATAAGTCCCTGGTGCCTGACGGAATATTCCCCAGGCTGCTCCATGAGGCGAGGGAAGAGATTGCTGAGCCTCTGGCTAGGATCTTTATGCCCTCGTTGTCCACGGGAATGGTACCAGAGGATTGGAGGGAGACGAATGTTGCCCCCTTGTTCAAAAAAGGTAGTAGGGATAGCCCGGGTAATTATAGACCAGTGAGCCGTACGTCTGTGGTGGGAAAGCTGCTGGAAAAAGATTCTTAGAGATAGGATCTCTGGGCATTTAGAGAATCATGGTCTGATCAGGGACAGTCGGCATGGCTTTGTGAAGGGCAGATCGCGTCTAACAAGCCTGATAGAGTTCTTTGAGGAGGCGACCAGGCATATAGATGAGGGTAGTGTAGTGGATGTGATCTATATGGATTTTAGTAAGGCATTTGACAAGGTTCCACACGGTAGGCTTATTCGGAAAGTCAGAAGGCATGGGATCCAGGGAAGTTTGGCCATGTGGATTCAGAATTGGCTTGCCTGCAGAAGACAGAGGGTTGTGGAGGAGGGAGTACATTCAGATTGGAGGATTGTGACTAGTAGTGTCCCACAAGGATCTGTTCTGGGACCTCTACTTTTTGTGATTTTTATTAACGACCTGGATGTGGGCGTAGAAGGGTGGGTTGGCAAGTTTGCAGACGACACAAAGGTTGGTGGTGTTGTAGATAGTGTAGAGGATTGTCAAAGATTGCAGAGGATGCAGAAGTGAGCTTAGAAGTGGCAGATGCAGTTCAACCCGGAGAAGTGTGAGATGGTACACTTTGGAAGGACAAACTCCAAGGCAGAGTACAAAGTAAATGGCAGGATACTTGGTAGTGTGGAGGAGCAGAAGGATCTGGGGGTACATGTCCACAGATCCCTGAAAGTTGCCTCACAGGTGGATAGGGTAGTTAAGAAGGCTTATGGGGTGTTAGCTTTCATAAGTCGAGGGATAGAGTTTAAGAGTCGTGATGTAATGATGCAGCTCTATAAAACTCTGGTTAGGCCACACTTGGAGTACTGTGTCCAGTTCTGGTCACCTCACTATAGGAAGGATGTGGAAGCATTGGAAAGGGTACAGAGGAGATTTACCAGGATGCTGCCTGGTTTAGAGAGTATGCATTATGATCAGAGATTAAGGGAGCTAGGGCTTTACTCTTTGGAGAGAAGGAGGATGAGAGGAGACATGATAGAGGTGCACAAGATAATAAGAGGAATAGATAGAGTGGATAGCCAGCGCCTCTTCCCCAGGGCACCACTGCTCAATACAAGAGGACATGGCTTTAAGGTAAGGGGTGGGAAGTTCAAGGGGGATATTAGAGGAAGGTTTTTTACTCAGAGAGTGGTTGGTGCATGGAATGCACTGCCTGAGTCAGTGGTGGAGACAGATACACTAGTGAAGTTTAAGAGACTACCGGACAGGTATATGGAGGAATTTAAGTTTGGGGCTTATATGGGAGGCAGGGTTTGAAGGTCTGCACAACATTGTGTGCTGAAAGGCCTGTACTGTGCTGTACTATTCTATGTTCTATGTTCTATATGCAAAGTATTACCCCACACACATTTCTGTCTCATTCCCTTTAGCAAATCAAGCACCAGGCATTCTCTCATTGGGGGTTCTACGTACTGATTAAGGAAACTTTCCTGAACACACTTGACAACCTCTATCCTATTTAGTCCTCTCACAGTATGGGACTCTCAATCAATATGTAGAGAGTTAAAATCACCTATTACAAACTTGTGTTTTTTGCAACAATCTGCAATCTCTCTACAAATTTGTTCCTCTAAATCCCATGGACTGTTGGTGATTTGTAATATAGCCCTTTTAACATGGTCAGTTCTACTCATGACACCTCACTAGACTGCGCTTCAGTCTGTCCTGACTGAGCACTGTTAAGACATTTTCCATGACTAGTAATACCACCCCTCCCATTTTGTCACATCTAAAACAATGGAACCCAAAATACTGAGCTGCCAGTCCTGCCCCTCCTACAATCAAGTCTCACTAATAGCTACAACATCATAATTCCATGTGTTGATCTCTGAGCTCCTTTTCCTTGTATGTTTTCATTTTCTTTAAAATTCATTTTCCTATATAATCCCGTCAGTTTGCCACATTGCTCAAGTTACTCCATAGCCTGTCAATTCTCCCAGGATCTTATTCTTTTGCTCTACTCTAATCAATATCCTTATCTAATTCAATGAAGAATGTGAAAATGCATCGGATGCTGCGAAGTAGCACTGGGCAGTCAAAGAATGAGACATCAACATTGTGAAGCTACATCTGTGCTGAACAATTAAAGTAGTATGTAATGGACTGAGCTAAAGGCTCTCACAATAAATGGATCAAATCAAAGGTCTGCCATTCAGTCACACTAAGCCAAGAATGACAAGGTAACAATTCAATTATCTGATGTGTAGAGGATACTCTAAGATCAACTCCGTAATGGCAGGGACAAGGCTAAAGCATTTGGAGCCATGTTTGAGCTGAAGCATTATTGATCTATCTCGGCATTCGAATATCTTCCTCACCACCACAATCCATTCTGGAGTTTGTTCAATTCATTACACAAGACATGAGAAAAAATAGGCTAGTGAACAACCGATGCAACAAACAGGCTAAAGAAATAGACAATATCCAAGCTGCAGCATTGGGATTTAAATTTGGAACTAACTAGCCTTCTAGCTATGCTGTACAATTAGCACACTAAAATATAGAACAACCCAGAAGTCTAGTTGAGTTGGTTAGCAACTAGATTACTTCACCATCAGGTGGAATCTGTCAAGCTCCCAAGCAGAATTTGCTGTCCATTACACTACTCACTGAATGACAATTTGGATTCCACCAGAGCCACTCAGCTCCGGACTTTATTGTAGTCATGGTTCAAACATGGAACAATGGTCTTCACACTCAGGCACAGCAACCACTTCAGGTCCAATCAAAACTGTACTTCTTCATCCTTTGTCTTTTTACAATTGCAAGTCACTGCTGGAAACCAAGAACCTCAGATACAGCAGAACTATCCCACCAGTGAGTTGCTTGATAGCAATGGAGCTAGACTTGTTGCATATTGTTGTCCTGCTGAGACTGTGTTTGATGCAAGTGATTGTCCTGTGCATTTTTTTTATCGTGCTTACAAGACCCTGTTGAACATTGATAACGTAGAATACTACAAGTCCAGTTCACTGGCAGGACCGAAGACAGGAGAGCTGCATTGCCTCAGTCGCTGGGGAGGAGACACCAGAGGCAGTGTGGGAGAGAGCAGAGGCCACTGTGGACACACTGGAATCCATACTGGGTTGGGGCTGGCCTGCCTATTGGTGCTGCCCTCTAGTGTTTGCTCAGTGGAAGAACAAACTGGATTAGGACAATTTACCATCAATTTATAGATCATGCTACTCAAGGACTGGGCTATATTATTTTTATCCCTCTGTGTTTTGCTGCAATCATAACCATTTGTGCTAATTGTTGTGCGCTGTTCGTAATGTGATTTACACTTTGGTCCCAGAGGAACGCTGTTTCACTTGTCCATATTCACATATGGGTGAATGATATTGAACCTGAACTTGAGTTGAATTTCAGAGTGAGGTGAATGAGACTACACTTAACATCACAACAGTATTTGAAGTGTGCTGGTAATGGTACACCTGGTGTACTGGTAAGACTGAGACCAATGAGTAACAAGCAGAAAACAATTCAATAGTTGGAATCATATGTTGCAGAATGGTTGTGGTTGTTGAACGTCAATCATCTCAACTCTGTCATAGGCCCAACTATCCCCAAATACTTAATCATTGACCTTCCTTCTACTATAAGGACAGAAGAGGTGATGTTTGCTGATGATGTATCACCTGAGCATCACATCAGAAAATTATTTGGCCCATGTCTCCATGCAGCAAAAGGTAGGCAATATTCAGGCAAGACTAGATGAAGACAATAACATTCACATCACACAAATACCAAGTAATGACCATTACAAACAAGGAGTCTAAACTTGACGTGTTGTGGCAGCGCTATCATAGAATGCTCCATTTAGTGCAGTGGTTCCCCAGCTGGGGTCCACAGACGCCTCGTTTAATGATAGGGTTCCATGGGTAACAAAGGTTGTGAACCCCTGCTCCAGTGAGACTCATTTCATCAGCTGCTGAGATACAGAGTCAGGCAGATGCAAGAAATCCTGCAGTGAGTCATACCCAACACAAGTGAAGATGGTTGTGGATGTTGGAATTCAGGATATTACTGTAGGAATTCCTGAGATCAGTTTTCTGGACCCAATCATCTTTAGCTGTTTCATCAGTGGCTTACTTTCCATCAAAAGCTGAGAAATGAGAATGCCTAATTCCATTTGCAAATCCTCAGTAAAAGAAGTGGCCAATGTATAATAGACATGATGGATCAAATGGCTTCCTTTGGTGTTGTTTACTCATGATTTGCTGCCAATAAACTTTTTTGCTGTATTCATTACATTCAAGAACCTATTGTTCGATACAGTGTTGATTTATCCCCCCTCAGATGCATATGTAAATTTATCTCACCTTAGAGCTTGTGCAGCCTCAGACAGACCTGAAGAGGTTAAGGGCAGCATACCATCACCATTGTACCAAGCTAGTAGGCCAATTCTCTGAAACTTTAAGAATGTTTAGTCTGAGAGATCTAGTTGTTCACACTGATTCCAGAAGTGGTGTTCTTCTGAAGTTGAGCAAGAGGGAAAAATAAATCTTATTGAAGCAGAGGCCAGGGAGCTTTATTCTGCTTCTGCGCAGGCTGGCCAGAGATGCAAATACATTCTGTTGACAATCACTGATTAAAGTGAGAATCATTTCATTCCCAGTAGTGGTATCATCCATCACTTTGAATGTAACACAGAAAATTTATACCTTGCGTTTACACATCACTGTTACTCAAGCCAAAAAAGCTATTAACTTGGTATGGACTGTTAGTGCCATTGCCAACATTGGAAATCACAATCAAGTACTGTATGTGGAGTTTGTGCACTCTCCCTCTGGTCAATCTTCCTCTGTGGGGCTTCTGCACAGTCTCTTCACATATCCCCAAGATGGTAGGTTAAAAACTCACTGCAAACTACCTAAGGGTTATTGGGTGGAAGGAAAATCAGGATGGACTTGATGGGCTTGTGCAAGGGAATGTAATTAATGATTGTTCTGAGAGCTGCCACACTCAAATGGCCTCTGGCTAAGAAAGCATTGATGCAAAATAGTATGAAAATCTGAGCATTTATTCTTTAAGGTTCAAAAAATTTGATTTCAATTTGGTTACAAAGTGATAAATGATCAATCTTCAACTTAATTCAGTATTTTATGTATAATTTCCAAATATAATTCTTTGGGAATCCACAAAAGTAAAAGTAAATTTTAAATTTTCCCATTGAATAAAATAACCAATTCCATAATTGCAACATCTTTTATATTAAATAAATCACATTAAAAATCATACAAATATTTCTGCCTATTTCAGCAAGAAGCTGGGTAAGAAAGCCCACATGAAGTTTTAAGACGGTCAGTGTAAGATAATTTGTTAATGCTGTCAATCTCGCCGTTTGTTAAAAAAACATTACGTTAACTAAAGCATTAATCCCAGCTCTCACAGCATTCACAGAAACTATTTTAACCTAGTTGACTCTCAGTCTCATTACTAAAATCTATTGAAGGACCATTAACTAATCAAATAATTAACATATAGGAACCTATTGCATGCTGCAACTGCCTGTATACCAAGAAGGTATTTTTGTGGGAAACAGATTGACTTTCTTCTTAACCAGCCTTTTGTTGAACCAAACATAAGTAGATCTAAAGAAAACATTCAACTACATTCAAAAAATTGACTTTAATAGTATTGCATCTTACATTGATTTATTTAAACTAACCCAAAATTAAAGTTTAATGTAATGATTAAGAAAAAGTATGATTTTTTTTAAAGATACAATTTGTTGAAATATTATTTTATGAAGACCATTAACTTAATTATATAATACAGAAACAAATTACAGAAAGTGACAATTTTGTCAGAACAGCTCATTTGCTGGATTAATTTTGACCAGAAGCTGTTATCATTTGATGGATTTTCTTCAGGCTGATTGCATCAAAATTGGGAGTATTCAAAAACTGATTTTTATTTCGGTATAACTTAGTTTTCTGATATTTGTCTTCAATGCCACTAATTAATAAATCTTAAATGAACAGATGTTGTGTTTTAAATCTTTTTCCAGGTAACACATTGTTCTAGGGCATCTTCCTATTTTCCTCCATGATTGTACCAGCCACTTGAATAAGAAGCATTACAATAGTTTAAATCCAGCATTTTTATAACTTAAATTGTAATCTACTCCGTCTTGGTTCCATGTAAAATGTAAGCAGATGAATTGTGCAAAAAGTGTTTTGAAAATCCATCATTGTTAGACAAGTTTAAGTTTAAAAGAAAATCCTTTCAATTGACACAAGATATATGGCTGAGGTATTTAATATCCATCAGGTCCTGAGATTTAAAACATTAACATTCAAAGTAAAATCAGTATCCTGTTATTAATTTCAGCATTCCATTCGTCACAGCTCTACACGGATAGGGTTCTTTTGTCTGCTTCTACAGCTGCTTCACCCAGAGGTTCCTCTAACTGATGAGCAAAATTAATGAAGACCTATTGAATAAAACAGGAATAGGATAAGATGTCAGACAGGTTTTGAACTTCAGGTCTATGGGGCGAGAAAGACTGAATGAATGATGAATACCGATGAGAAACACTTCTAACTTCCGTTAGTTTCACAGTGAGGAGTGGGAGGTGAAGGGCAATACGAAGGAAAGGAAAAGGACATAAGTCAGAAACCATCCACATTTCTAATCAGCTGCTCTCAGTAAATGTTAACTTTATTGGTATTATTTTCAGCATCTTAATCTAAATCGCAGTTGGCCCAAGCAATAGGAATTCCTTAAACCTACTGCAATCATTTAACCTTAGTTCATAGAAATTTAGAGCTCACTCACACATGATTTTCAATGAGCACCTCCAGTAGGTAAGTTTCCCTGCAGGGAATATTTTCCAAAAAGGTATTTGAAAACTTCGTAGTTTCAATCTATTCTACTTCCAACATGAAATGATGAGCTACATCCAAATAGGATGAGCTACATCCAAATAGATTCCCAGCTTTTTATTTTTTGATCTAACTAGTCCTAATTAACATAAAAATATAACAATGTGCCATGTTAAGTGATCAAAATTAAAATAAAACAAATTAAAACTACTTGCATCAAAAAACCATAATTCGGTCAATGCTGAGCACTGCTGTCGCAGGCCTTCATTAAACTTAACCAATGTTGCTCATTATGCAAGTGCATAATACAGTTAATGATCAAGATCATAAATGGATGAGCTAAAAACAGTAAAGGGGCCGGTGCATTGATTACTTTTCCCCTTCACACTGGATCAGGGTGACAGCACTATTCATTCTAACCATGTACTAAACAGTTATGCCATATAAACAACTTGTAAGTTAGTGCTGATGGCAACTGTGGCAACTTAAGTCTCATATTTTATTATAGTAAATTCAGATAAGTGACAGGAATGACCCTGGAATTCTGTCAGTATTTAATATTATTAATAGCACTGAATTTCAACCGATCCTTGTAAAATAATGATAACCTAAATCTGCAAATTTTGGAAATCTGATACAAAAGCAGAAAGTAGTTGAAATGGTCAGAAAGTTGGGCAGCAGCTATGAAAAAGAAACACTTGATGTTTCAGGTCGAAGATCTTTCATGAAGTGCTTTCTGACGCATCGTTCCTCTCAGAATCTTGTAAATGCACACATAAATTTCTGACTGAACTCCGACACATACTGGATCAAAGGTAGATTTATCCATCAGTACAATCAAGAAATGTATCAGGGAGCAGGAAATGAAAGCAAATTAACATGTGACAAAGAGCAAGATGAAAATGGAAAAACTGCAGATGCTGGAAATCAGAAGTAAAATCATTAAATGCTGTACTGAATAGGTCACGTAGCATCTGTTAAAAGAGGACTGAAACCTTAACTTAACCTTATTCATTTGCTGATATTGCATATCAAATACTTGTATAGTACCTGGTCAAGTGTTGCTTGGCTAATGGAGTAGTGATTTATTCTGAGTTGCTCTTTGTTATCCTCAAGAAACCGGAACATCTTTGTTAAATCACCTTCTTTCTGGGGCACATGATATTCCAGAACATATTGATGTTCCTCCTGAGGAAAAAGGAAGCAGTAAAGATGAATAACAGATTGCATTACTGCATTACAATGTTCCTGTTTCTAACAGCAGATTAAAAGTCCAGTCATTCATTCTTTAAAAGCTTAATGGCCCTGTCCTTTTCTATTAATCCTCCGGATTCAATTTAATCAGTTTTTCTTTCGCTTTTCCTTTGAATAACAATTTAAAAACAAACCTTCACTAAGGACTTGATATTTATCACTCAGGGAATTTTAAAACTTTCTAAAGTTGTCTAAATTTGGGAATTGTACCTTCAGATAAAAGTGTCACTCAGTTATTTAAGGGAGGGAAATGAGGGGATTATTGAATTGTTAGTTTCACATCATTTATGAGGATATAAGTGGAATCTATCAGGAGGGGAAATATTAAATGTCAACAGATGGAATTGTGATACAACAGGAATTCTGCAGATGCTGGAAATTCAAGCAACACACATAAAAGTTGCTGGTGAACACAGCAGGCCAGGCAGCATCTCTAGGAAGAGGTGCAGTCGACGTTTCAGGCCGAGACCCTTCGTCAGGACTAACTGAAGGAAGAGTGAGTAAGGGATTTGAAAGTTGGAGGGGGAGGGGGAGATCCAAAATGATAGGAGAAGACAGGAGGGGGAGGGTTGGAGCCAAGAGCTAGACAGGTGATTGGCAAAAGGGATATGAGAGGATCATGGGACAGGAGGTCTCAGAAGAAAGACAAGGGGGGGGGGACCCAGAGGATGGGCAAGGGGTATATTCAGAGGGACAGAGGGAGAAAAAGGAGAGTGAGAGAAAGAATGTGTGCATAAAAATGAGTAACAGATGGGGTACGAGGGGGAGGTGGGACCTTAGCGGAAGTTAGAGAAGTCAATGTTCATGCCATCAGGTTGGAGGCTACCAAGACGGAATATAAGGTGTTGTTCCTCCAACCTGAGTGTGGCTTCATCTTTACAGTAGAGGAGGCCGTGGATAGACATGTCAGAATGGGAATGGGATGTGGAATTAAAATGTGTGGCCACTGGGAGATCCTGCTTTCTCTGGCGGACAGAATTGTGATAGTTATGCTTGAGCAAACTAGTTGAAATATTTTGAAGAGGTCTTTGGATGAGGAGCATCTGTAGATGCATATCTAGTCTTCTGAAAGACATTTGATAAGTGTGGGGGAAAAGATTGTGAGTTAAAGATTTTGCTAGACAAAGGGTTAATATTAGCTTTTGAATATGGAAACCAGTTAGCAATTTAATTTGTGAACTATATGGCCTGGCTTTTTAGCAGAGACAAGTCTTAGCAAAAATACTTGCAGTTGCTTATCTTGTAAGAATTAGCCTTAAGGATATGAGACAAACTGTCTGTTAATATGAAGTTATTCACAGGACTGAATTTTTAATCTTTTACTGTTGCTATGGGTGTAGCTTATCACAAGAGAACTGCAAGTGAACCTGGTTTATCTTTTGTAATTCACAAGGGAATCAAACAGCCTTTGCTTTTTTATTGATTTGTACATGTTTAAAAAAGGAGCTGTGTCCTCTGTATTACCTGGAGTTTGAAACCCACTGTTAGACGTTCCACTACCTACGGTATCATGAGTAAAGCTCTTTACTTCGAAATCTGTGTCTAATTTACTTGCAATAAACTTTAATCAAATTTCCTGAACAAATTAACTACTCTAACAATAAGTTTCAATGCAAATAATTAAAAGCATAGCGATTAGGATTCTACCTTTTAATATAGCTCAGTAATTGGTTGGGAAATAGCAGAAAGGAGTTGAGAAAACATTCTGATGGGGTATAACATGAAGTAGTGCTTAGCGGTTAGCACTGAGCCTCAGTAAACTATGGCAATGACCATAACTGCAGGGCTTTTCCTAGAGCTAACCACTAAAATGCAAAGCTTTCATCACAAAATCTGAGCTATTGTAGCTTAATTATAGCCAAGTAAACTTTACTAAACTTTGCTACTTTACTTTAAATTTAACATAACTGTTTAATTACTCTTTCTCTTCAATTACATAACATTGTTAATAAAATACCTTCAACGTTGTGCCAGGGAAACGTGACATCAACAGTTCTGTGAGCTCCATTGTGTTGGCTGATTTTTGACAGAGTGCTACTTTAACTGAATAAACTCCACCAAACCTAAGTGATCAACAAAAGAATTAATTTTCTTATTTTTCATGACACAGAAGTGGAGGTAATCTGTAAATTTTTATTTATAAATAATTGCTAAATTACCAGAAAAGTGTTCTAAAAACCTAACAAAATAAAACATTGCATATTAAAATGCACTATTTGAAACAGCATTATTACATTGAAATGATTCCTGGCTGGTAGAACTAAATGGACCCTATAACAATATCAGTTTGTATTCTACCTTCAAAATTCACTCCTTGCGCTTTAATGGGATGAACTTTTAGAAGCAACTACAGTCCTAAATGTGGCCATAAATCGCTGTTCAGGGACATTGGCCTGGCACAAGTTCTCTTGCGCATAATAATAATGACAATTTTTATCAATGTTTCTTGGCAAATTCTTCAGAAGTTTCTCGCATCTGGTAACAAGTTGTACATTACCATGAAAATACCCCCAGAGTCAAGTGTGTGCATTCTTCCCAGAAATAATTTGATTGTTGCCAAATTGGTCAAAATAAACTAGGATTAGGGACAAACATTTGCTTTTAAATCTGAACTATTGTTCAACTGGCTAAAATTTAAACATTTGAATTTGTGCTTTGTTTCTCATTATCCCTAAAGATTCAGCTGCAAAGTGCTGAGTCATAGCTGAAGACAAACATACGGGGAAATGAATCTGCAGGAAGGGCAACATTGATTTATTGCGTAAATGTGTCCATTATAATTTCATTTAAAAGTTTCAATTTTGTAAGAAAAGTCCTTCTCATCTTATTCTTGCCACGAAACATAAACAGCAAGAGTTAGGCATTTATTTAAAGAAGATTGTCGCATCCTATACTTGACTGTAGTTTAGCAAGGTGGTTCGGTATAGAATGCCAAACCTACCTGTTTTTAATGTGCTTGGGAGAGCCAATGCATCTGAATTTCCCATTTACCATAATGGCAAGTCTGGTACACAAGGCCTCACATTCCTCCATGCTGAAGAAGAAAAAGAAGAAAAAAAGGTTTGTGATGGAAAAAGAAATGCACACAGGTTAAAAAAAAGGTCATGCACATGCTTTTATCAAGCATTTTGTTTGCATCTCAATTTCAGCCAAAGGGTTTGAAAATATAATTAAATTCTTCAAACGCTTACAGATCAATAGTGTTAAACAATGCTAACAAGACAATAGCTTTAAATATTTGGTAAATCAGTAAATGAGACCTCCGTTAAGCATCTAACAGACCAATATTATTTCAGTAAATCAGTCTGGAAGGGAAGTTCAAATCAGGCTCACTTCTAAAGCAATCAGTACATTATAACTCACCACAATTACTTATCACACATTTCATTAATTCAATGGTTTTCAAACTTTGCAAAACTATGTAAACAAATTTATATAGAAATATAAATTAGAGCATATTCAATTTAAATTATCTAATATTTACAAAACCCAGAGGAAATTTATCTTGAAAGTAAAATTTGTGGTTATAAAATCTTTGCATTGTTGATGTAATAAATCAGCACTTCATCATTAAATTAGTATATATAATATGATATTGTAGGTACTGCATAGAAAAATACCTATTACATTAGATTATTAGATTAGATTAGATTATGAAGACACACAGTCCTCTTTTATTGTCATTTAGTAATGCATGCATTAAGAAATGATACAATATCATCACATAATTGGTGTGATTTAGGATTATCTGGTGAGCTTAACTGGTTCAAACACTCCTCAAGGAGTGAGTGATACTTTTAATAACCCACTACTAATTGTGGCCAACCTTTAGAGACCTTTATTAAACATTACAAAGTGATGATTCAATTAATTAAGAGAAGAACTGGTAAGTTTTTGGAGAGAGCAGAAACACTAGGGTTATGACACCAACATTTGATTGAATAACTACAGTTTTTAACAAATTCACAGCATGCCGTGGCTTCAGACGTAGAGTGCTGTTTAAGTTAAAGAACACACAGAGAGGTTCTAAAGAGCACAGGACCTTGGAAGTTCAATAATTTCAACAGAGGATGTCGAGGTCAGCATTGGAAGAACATGGATATTATGGATGAATATCATAGAGAAAGTTTTGAAGGGAAGTGTAGTTCCACCCATTAGTACAATGGTGAAAATGCACTGAAAAGGAGGTTGTGGTCAACCAGATAAAAATCAAAAAACAGGATAGCTTACATTTGTTATAATCATATATTATAACATCTGTGACTCCAATAAATCCTACTTCAATACTGTGGCAGGGCAGCAACCTGAGTGAAGAACTTCAAACATTGGCCGCGGATAAGTAAGTGGAATACTGCTTTTATGGTGTGTGCTTGAATCTTATTCTGTACAGTTTAGGAAATTGTATCCTGGTCCTCTGTGCATTGGAGGTGTAGATGCAGGAGCACCAGGTATGTGCAACATATTATCTCTTTCAACTTTGTCCTCTAACATATGGTTCACCCATACTAAAGTTTAAAGGTCATGAATCTATTGCAGATGGTATATTTTCTACTGTGCTTTTTGCAAATTTTAATGGACCCCACGCAATTACCTTAACAAGTGTGCAACCTCACTCGCAAAGAATTTTCAGCTATAGAATTTCAGCTGGCTTTTTGGCATGGCACACCACACCAAAACAAATACAAACACGGATTTTACTTTTATCGTTTGTTTGTACGCTATGTGCCAAAAATCAAATTAACGTACCTGTGTGATGTCAAGATGGCTGCACACCCAGCCTCCACTTCACTTCGGATCA
Organism: Mobula birostris; assembly: GCF_030028105.1. Lineage (NCBI taxonomy): Eukaryota > Metazoa > Chordata > Chondrichthyes > Myliobatiformes > Myliobatidae > Mobula > Mobula birostris. The sequence goes on along the minus strand of NC_092372.1, from coordinate 156,193,013 downwards.
CTTTCCAGAGAAAACGCTTGGATTCAGGATCCATTCCTGTGCTTGGCTCATCCTAAATACAAAAAAATACCTACACATCAAAAGATCATCCTCAGAGTGCTCATACAAGGGCAGTTAAGACATTTAGGTTATTGAGTACTGTAGTGTAAAACCAGGACTTTCAGCTCACAAAATTCATGCTAATCTTTTTGCCCTCAAAATTGACGCCTATGCTAATTCAATTTGCCCTTATTATTCCTTGGAGTTTAGAAGAATGAGGGGAGACCTCATAGAAACATTTCGAATGTTAAAAGGCATAGACAGAGTGGTTGTGGCAAAGTTGTTTCCCATGATGGGGGAGTCTAGTACGAGAGGGCATGACTTCAGGATTGAAGGGCGCCCTTTCAGAACAGAAATGCGAAGAAATTTTTTTAGTCAGAATCTATGGAATTTGTTGCCACGGGCAGCAGTGGAGGCCAAGTCATTGGGTGTATTTAAGGCAGAGATTGATAGGTATCTGAGTAGCCAGGGCATCAAAGGTTATGGTGAGAAGGCGGGGCAGTGGGACTAAATAGGATAAAATGGATCAGCTCATGATAAAATGGCGGAGCAGACTCGATGGGCCGAATGGCCTACTTCTGCTCCTTTGTCTTATGGTCTTATGGACTGTGCATTGCCTATTGAAGTGTTTGCCTGAAATATCTCTTAAATGTAGTTATTGTATCTAATTGTACCAGTTGCTCTCACGGTGTTCCAGGTATTCACAATCCTCTCTGTAAGTAACTTATCCTCAAGCCCCCTCAGTCCGCTCACCTTAAACCACTGTGCTCTTGTTTTCACTCCACCTACCCTGGGGAAAAGATTCTGACTATCTACCTTATGAACGTTTCTCATAATCTCATACTTTCATCACATCGCCCTCAGCCTTCCTCACTCCCGGGGAAAACAATCTCTCCCATAACTGACGTCTTAAAACGTTATTGCCTTGCATCTTGTGTTGCATCTTCAGGAAATTGACATCATTGTTCACCTATCTTGCTCCTTTGTTCAGCAAAAAGATGTAACCCAATAATGCAAGGTCTGTTCAATTAAATATTCCAAAAGAAAACCAAAAGCATTTAATACTAACTGTATTATTGGAATCTACTGTAAATTAGTAATCTTACCAGTAAAATAACTTGTGGTTTGCCGATCAATGCCAATGCTGTTGACAGCTTCCTCTTTGTGCCACCGCTGTATGTCTTCACTATCTTCTTAACATGGAATGTCAGATGCAGGCGATGAGCAAGATCATGAATAGTCTACAATGGTAGGGGGAGGGAACATATTAAAAACTGACCAGAATTGAGACCAATAGCAATACACCAATAATAATTTTTTTAAAAAAAGTACATTCATGAACTGCAAGAAAGCAAATTTGACAGGTAGGTTGAGGCAAAATTAGACAGCAGTGCTTATTACATGGAACAATAACTTCATAGCCTACACCAAAAGACAATATTAAAATTGATTAAAATATAGGGAGAAGAACAAACTTTTATTGACTTCAACCCATTTCATTTGACTTCAGGAGCAGCTGAAGACAGAGACATTTTGCTCTAACCATGGAAAAGCTCAAGTTGATCTGAGATTGCCCACCTCTATCAATAATCTGTCATGATTAATTTACAATTTTGGAACATAAATAGTCATTTAACTTAATCCAAATTTATATTAAAGGTTTCAGAAATTACAGTTGGAAAACTAATTGTCTGCTGGACAAATACAGTTGTAAAAGTTCAAGTTTATTGTCATTCAACTATATATGTGTATACTGCCAAATGAAACAATGTTCCTCCAGACCAAGATGCACAACACAGTACATATAACTCACAGGCAACACAAAGTAATGTTGCCACAAAGAAATTAAGGTGCATTAACAACACAAGTTTAAAAAGTAAACAGTATAACACTACTGGTGCTTCATATGTGATAAGATCTGGGTGGTGGCAGGGAGTTCAATAATCTCTAAGTTGGGCACTCACCACATGTCAGAGTGGTTTGTGAGTCCAGTGATGGCTGGTACCAAGACAGCCCCTGCACTACAACAAGCCACGCTGAACTCCTGGGTGGCCAGCTTCTAGAGCAAGAGGTCACACTGGGGCAAACAGCATGGCACAGGGACAGGCAGAAAGGAATTCTGGGGCAATGGGATATCTGCTGGTTTTGTGAGGCTGTAGTAATCTTGAAGCAAATGAGAATATTCATAAAAGTGGGAACAAGTGTAGGCCATCTAGCTCTTCAACCCTTCCCCAATAAGCATTAAGATTAAAAATGAAGAGTCACCAAAGACTCCTGTAAATTTCTCTAGATGTACAGAAGAGGGTATTCTTGGTGGTTGTATCACAGCCTGGTATGAAGGTACCAATGCACAGGATTGCAGGGGATTGTGGGTTCAGCCAGCTCTATTACAAGCGCAACTTGCCATTGAGGATATCTTGAAGAGGCAGTGTCTCCAGAAAGTGGCATCCAACATTAAGGATCGTCACCATCCAGAACATTCCCTCCTCTTGTTACTACTATCAAGTAGGAGGTATAGAATCTAGAAGTCCCACATACATTGATTCAGGAAGAGTTTCTGCCCCTCTGACATCAGATTTCTGAACAGTCCATGAACACCACCTTTTCATTTCTTTTTGTACTAATTTACTTATCGTAATTTTATGTCTTTGCACAGTACTGCTGCTGCAAAACAACAAATTTTATGTCATATAAGGCAACAATAATAAACTTAAATCTGATTCCTGTTCTAAGATTATGGCTCAGCACCATTTTTCAATATTATCTCCATAACCTGTGAGTACCTTAACGTACAGAAAAATATCAGTTTTAAATTAACTAAATGTAAATTCTTAACTAACTTTAATTTCCAGTTGATAGCCATCCAGTTCATCACCTTCAGTATGAAGAATTGTTTCCTCAATGTCCTACCTTTATTTTGGTCTAAGATTCTCCGGTTAGGAACTGACGGAGGAGTAGAGGGGTGGGTTGTAAACATCATCTCTGCATCTAGCATGGCCCCCCTTTGGAAGCTTCAAATGATATTTCCTTTCATTCTTCTAAGTTAGAGAGAATAATCTGAACTCATACTGTGAAATGTATATCTCCGGAACCAGAAGCGTGAATTTTCATTGAACTTGATATATTATGGGAGTACAATGATTCTTAGAGAAGGAGACCAAAACTATACACAATATAGCACAACCTATAAAATTAGTAAGACTTTTAATTAACTATATCCAAATCCTCATGCACCAAAGGCTAATATTATATTTCCCCCCTTAATTGCTTGCTGCATTACATGTTTGCATTGAGAAACTTGTATACTTCAGCACAGCCAATCTCTCACCATTTAACAAATACTCCCCATTTCTACTGCATGTGCCATCCACATCATATTCCATCTACCATGTTCTTGCTCAAATTCAGAGCTTGACTACATTCCTTGGAATCTCTTCACAATTCCTTCATACTTACAATTGTACTAGATTAGTAACATTAACACATTTGGAAATATGAGATTTGATCCACTCAGCCAATTTTTTTTACATACATTGGGAACAATTGGGACCCACTCACTGATCCCTATCATAGTCCATCAGTCATATTGTGCTGACTTGAGATGGGTCTATTTATTCAGACAACTTTCATTCTACTGACAAGAAATTCTCAATCTATGTTAATATTTAGCCTCTCCTCCTTCTCACCACGCTCTGTATACTCTAATCTCACCAAGCAAATTTCTACATGGGACCTTATTGTACACCTTCTGAAAATCCAATTACACCAGATTCACTGGTTCCCCCTTATCTGTTTTAATACTCACAGCACCAAAGAGCTCTTGAGATTAGTCACACATGATTTTTCTTTTCATAAATTCATGTCTGCTCTATTCAATCCTATTATTCTTTACAAGTCTGTTACTACATTTTTCATTGCTGAAAATGATTTAAAACAATGTAACTTGGGCATACTGTAGTTGTAAAAGCCCAGTCATTTATGACTGTGGGCACCATGGTAGTGTAGCAGTTAGTGCAATGCTATTACAGCTAGGGGCATTGGAGTTTGGAGTTCAATTCAGAATTCGTCTGCAAGGAGTCTGTACGTCCTCCCTGTAGAATGCATGGGTTTTCTCCAGGCACTACAATTTCCTCCCACAGACCAAAGACATACTGGTTAGTAGGTTAATTGGTCATTGCAAATTGTCCTGTGATTAGGTTGGGGTTAAGTCGGGGGTTACTGGGCATTGCAGCTCAAGGGACCAGAAGGGTCTGTTCTGTGCAGTATCTCAATAAATAAATAAATGAATTTAAAATGGAACACCACACCTGGTCATTCAGCAAGAAGTACAATTAATACTAATAAAATATTGGTTTCAACCAGGTTGCTTTCCTTCCTTACTCTCAGCCTCCTAAAGAAAGTAGTGGGAGACTCCCATTCAATCTAATTGGCTACAACTTCAGACTTCATTCATCTCCTCCTATTTATACCTTTCCCAGATATCAAAGGAGATATTAAACTGGTGTGAGTCAATCTAGAACAGTGGTCCCCAACCACCGGGCCTCGGACCAGTACCGGGCCACAAAGCATGTGCTACCGGGTCGTGAGGAAGCGATATGAGTCAGCTGCACCTTTCCTCATTCTCTGTCACGCACTGTTGAACTTGAACATAGGGTTGCCAACTATCCTGTATTTGCCGGGACATCCCATATATTGGGGTAAACTGGTTTGTCCCATACGGGACCGCCTTTGTCCCGTATTTCCCCCGCTAAGGTAAAGCGTTCCTATGAAACCTTTCGTGCCGAAATGACATGAAGCAAAGAAGCAATTACCATTAATTTATATGGGAAAAAATTTTGAGCGTTCCCAGACCCAAAAAATAACCTATCAAATCATACCAAATAACACATAAAACGGAAAATAACACGAACATATAGTAAAAACAGGAATGATATGATAAATACACAGCCTATATAAAGTAGAAATAATGTATGTACAGTATAGTTGGGAAAATGAAGGCAAAATGGATTTGTGGGGAAAAAAATTGGCATGTACGCGCATGCGCACATCACATGCACACGTCACGCATGCACACACAGGTGCCCACGCAAGGTTTCATGGTCATGGTAGTCTTTCCTGGGATAAAGTGTCCCGGGATTTGACTGCTACTTTTGTCCCTTATTTGGGAGAGAGAAAGTTGGCAACCCTAACTGTAGAAGTGAGTTTAACCCTACTTGAACACCACCACTACCCCCCCCCCCCGCCACCTCCCGGTCGGCCGGACCGCAAGAATATTGTCAATATTAAACCGGTCCGCGGTGCAAAAAAGGTTGGGGACCCCTGATCTAGAATGCTAGCAAGAAATTGGCCAAAGGCTGGAGCAATTCATACAAAGGGTAAATCGACAATGTGAGAAAAATGACCAGACCAGTAAGAAATTTAAGCTACTTTTACTCCAGACAGACACATTGTTTGTGTTCCAGTCTCACAGCTGGCTCCATCACTTTCATCTCACAGTCTCTCCTCTGAAGCACTCTATCACTGATCTTCCCTTTTCCTCACTCTGGCTCTCCACTCTTTGTTTGCCGTTTAAAACTTGTTTAATCTCTAGATGTTCCTACTCCTGATGAAAAGTTATCAGTCTAAAAAGTCAACTCCGTTGCTCTCTCCACAGCTGCTAACTGAGTAATTCCAACAGTTTTAGGAAGGAATACATGCACATTTCTGGCTCTTTCATGGCTTTGTTTTTAGAAGAATAAAACATAGTTTCTGTAACTGTAGCATTGTATGCTGCATCCTGTTACTGTCTTTCCCTTGTACTACTTCACTACACTGATCTGATGAAATGATGTGCTCAGAAGTCATGCAAAACAAAACTTTTTCACTATACCTGGGTACATGTGATAATAATAAACCAATTTACCATTCATGTCCTGGGAAAGGGCAAGGAATAATATTAGATACCTCCACTGAATGAGCAGCATAAAAACAAGGACAAGGCTAAATGAGCAACACTCTTATAAGTACATATTTACAGTGACTCACCTTCTTGATCGTCTTTTCAGGCAGGCCATGGATTCTAGCATAGTAATACAGGTGCTCCCAACCAGTCAACAGTTCATCCAATGCATCGAACTGGGGACAGTAGCCAATCAGGGTCCCATCAATACTGCTACCCACAATATCTTGTTCAGTCCTAGTATAAAAGAAGTAAACACGCCACAATTAAAATCAGACAAAAGAAATGAACTTATTGAAGGGAAATACAGGGAGAAAAGTTCAACCAGTGGATGGTCCCTTTGCAGTTGTTAGACATTAGAGACCAAGGATGAAAATTTTCTCCACTGTTGCTATGAAGAAAATGGAAAAACTTGCAGTAACCTAGCAACAGCAAATTAAATTCCACATAGGATTTTCCTAACAGGAATGCCTTCTTTAGTTATTAATTAGGAAATAAAATATATCTAGAAAGGCAGAGAATTCAGCCCAACGGCTGGTATTGCCTTACAGTATGCTTTGTGTTAGTTAGATTCAAAGCAAAATTAACTACTGGGTTGGAGACACAAGAGACTGCAGACTGTGTAATCTGGATCAACAATCGGCTGGAGGAATCCATGGGCTGAGCAGCATCTGTGGGAGAAAAGGAATTGTCCACATTTTGGGTTGAAACTCTGCACCAGTATTAGACTGGAACAATCTTTGACACAATGTTTAAAAAAATTTATAAAACTGTATGCACATTCAAGTGCCAAGAATCAATGTTGTCCTTGTACCATCTGACAAAAAGCAATACTACGTCAGCAGTTAGACTAGATTCTTCCTATTTTTCTTAAACGATGCTTCATTCAAGTTCAACTTGAAGTGTAGTTGGCATTCAATCATACATGAATATCCATGAATACAACCAAATGAAACAGCTTCACTCTGGGGTCAAAGTGCAAAACACAGTACACATAACACATAAAACAGCAAGCACTTCATCCCTCGAGAGTGAAGATGATTTACTTTGTGCATTCTGAGATGGTCAATGAAACCACACATGTGACTGATGGCAAAAGCTGGTGGAGAGCTGATGAGATGGTGCACTCCTTTGAGGATCTGCTCGCAATGCACATCCTCAAGGCTCTCAATACCATCACAGATGCTCTTTCTCCAATGTCAGCATGGGTGGTTTGATCTTGAGATGTCTCTTGGTAGTCAAGGTCTCAAAGCATGTAGGAAGGTAGGAATCATTGCTGCCTGATAGACCATGAATTTGTGCCAAGACTGTGATCTTGATCATAATTTTTTGTAGGATTTTCTGTTCAAGGGCAGTTGTAATTCCATATCAGGTTGTGATGCAGCCAGTCAAATATACTCTCCACTAATATTAGATGTCATGCTAAATTTTTCCAAACTTCTAAAGAAGAAGAGGCGTGCCCTGCTTTATTCATAATAGCAGTTAAATTCTGGCCCCCCTGGACAGGTTCACTGAAATGATAACACCAAGGAATTTAAAATTGCTGACATTGTCTACCTCTGATCCCTGGATGAGGACTGGCTCATGGACCTCTGGTTTCCTCCTGCTGAAGTCAATAAGCAGCTCTTTGGTCTTGTTGAAAAAAAAAAAAAAAAAAAAAAAAAAAAAGAAAAAAAAAAAAAGAAAAAAAAAAAAAAAAAGAAAAAAAAAAAAAGAGAAAAAGGAAAAAAAGAAAAAAAGAAAAAAAAAAAAAAAAAAGAAAAAAGAAGAAAAAAAAAAAAAAAAAAGGAAAAAAAAAGAAAAAGAAAAAAAAAAAAAAAAAAAAAAAAAAGAAAAAAAAAGGAAAAAAAAAAAAAAAAAAAAGAAAAAAAAAAAAAAAAAAAAAAGAAAAAAAAGAAAGAGAAAAAGAGAAAAAGAAAAAAAAAAGAGAGAAAGAAAAAAAAAAAAAAAAAAAAAAAAAAAAAAGAAAAAAAAAAGAGAAAAAAAAAAAAAGAAAAAAAAAAAAAAAAAGAAAAAAGAAGGAAAAAGAAAAAAAAAAAAGAGAAAGAAGAAAAAAAAAAAAAAAAAGAAGAAAAAAAAAAAAGAAAAAAAGAAAAGAAAAATAAAAAAAAAAAAAAAAGAGATTGGATGTAAGTGCTACCGGATGATGGGCATTGGGGCAGGTTATAATGTTCTTCTTAGGTACTGTTATAACTGAAGCCTGCTTGAGGTAGGTGGGTACCTCAGACTACCAAAGCAAGAGGGTTAAAGATCTCAATGAATACTGGAGCCAACTGACCAGCACAAGTCTTTAGTATTTGGACAGGTACTCCATCTGGCTGAATGCTTTCTATGGATACACCCCTCCTGAAAGATGCTCTCATGTCAGCCTCAAAGACTGAAATCACAGGGTCAATGGGGGCTGTGGGAGATTGCAAAGGTTCCTCCATGTTTTGATGGTCAAAGCAAACATACAGGCATTGAGCTTGTCTGAAAACGAAGCTCTGATTTTGCTTGATTTCACCTTGTAACAGATAGTAGTATTCAAGCCTTTCCACAGCTGTTGAGCATCCTTCATTGTACGTGCTTCAATTAAATATTTACAAAAAAGTTCATTATATAACTTTAATTATATAAAATTTGTATAGCAGAAATGGATCAGGGAATTTACAGTCATTGTCATCTAACTATGAAATTCAGGAGACATAATTACCCTGCTGGAGTCCTAATAGTTGCACGTCCTGATGATGGTCCTACATCTCCTGTCAGAATCTTGAATGTGGTGGTTTTCCCAGCCCCATTTACGCCCAGCAGACCAAAGCACTAATACAAAAGGAATTGTTGAAATTTATTGTGTAGCATTTAAAAACAAAAGCAAAAGCATATTTTCACCCTAGTAAGTCAAATCATTCTTAATGAATTCATCATTAAATAGGCTATATCAAAGCTCCAGATTATTTCCCTATTTCTTCACCCACAATAATTAAAATAAAACTGTAAACATGCTTTCTCCTTACTGAAATTGATTTTACTCTTAAGATCTTATTCATCAGGCAAAGTCTCCAGGAACCAATGTGTCAACATCCTTAAACTCAAGCCATGTAAAGCAGTTAAAGCTGAAGTATAGATGTAGATGCCATTACCTTTCACTTTTTCTTATATTCTACAAATACAGAAGATTAGCTTTTTTTTGTCACATGTACGTCCAAACATACAGTGAAATGCATTGTTTGCGTCAACAACCTACACATCCAAATACGTGCTGCTGGCATCCCACAGTGTTGCTATGTTTCTGGTGCCAACACAGCATGCCCACAACTCACTAACTCTTACTAACCCACATGGAATGTGTAAAGAAACCAGAGCACCCAGTGAAAACCTATGAGATCACGGGGGAAACTTAGAACAGTGGGAATTGAACCCAAATCACTGGCACTGTAAAGCGCTATGCTAACTCTACACTCCCGTACCCTTTAGAGATGAATGATCTGAAGGTTAGCTTTATTTGTCATATGTACATCAAAGCATACAGTGAAATGCATTGTTTGTGTAATATATTAGTGAGGACTGTGCTGGGCAGTGTGCAAATGTTACCACTCTTCCAGCACCAACATAGCATGCCCACAACTCACTAACCTTAACCATACATATCCGGAATGTGGGTGGAAACCAGAACACCCAGAGGAAACCCACGCATCATGGAAGAATGTAGAAACTCCTGCGGAGAGCAGCAGGAATCGAATCTCAATCTTACAGCTGGAGCTGTAAAGCCATTGTGCTAGCTGCTATGCCACAGTGCCATACCAAGTGTCTATTAATGTCAGTTCTCAAATGTGTTCAGGAAGATAACAAAAGATTAGGATATTAGGTGAAAACAAATATATTCAGCTTAATAATCTGAGCTATGGCTAATTGTTGCACGTGTAGAGAATCAGATATAAGCAACTTGCATTACTCATGTGTAATTTTATGATCTTTCCGAAAGGATTATCTTTAAAACATTGTGTATTACTTTGGGTGTGCAAATAACTTTCAGCATTACGTGCACTATGTATGTCTTCTGATAAGTTGTTATATCAGACAGTTGTTAGCTGCATGTCATTTACCATCAGTAAAAAGTGTGTGGCTAAAAGTGCATCCCTGTAATTTGCCTTGCTAAAGAGTAACACAGAGGAATCTGTGGACACTGTGGACTAACCTGAATTAATTTGAACAGCGTAAATTACACAAAACATGTTGAGATACTCTTTTGAAATTCTTTTGATTGCGAGATTAATGAATATTGAATTTCATGAAAATAGTAAGAAAATTGACTTCTGATGAACCAATTAATGAATAATCACCAACATTATACAATAACATTAAACATCCTCATAAAAAAATCCATCCAACAGAGGTTTTAAAAACAATCATGTATTGGGATAAGGAACCTTGAAGAGGAAATACAGTATTTAACAGCCAACGAGATGCTGGGTTGACAGAGAGAATTAAGAACAATAATGTTACTGGACAGATACTTCAGAGAAAATAGCTTTTATATGTACCTCTCCCATTGGAACTCCCATGGTGATTCCTTTCACAGCTCTAACATTTTTGTTTAGAAAATAGTAAGATTTCTTTAGATTGTGAATCTGTATAACATCATTGCTTGCTTCTCCATTCAGAACCCGTTGACATTCCCGCTTCACATCTTCATCATTATCTGCTGCATCATCCGTTGAATCCTTGAATCTGGACAATGAAGAAAGATAAAGTCAGAGCCTTTTTTTATCTTTACTCGGAGCTCTGTTAAAAAGTCAGAGTAACTCAATACTATAATAAGTAAAGATAAAACTGGTTCAAAAATGCAATAGTCTAAACTATTTTAGACTGATTTCAGCACCTGCCTATGCTGTGGATTTCTTAATGCAAGTGTTCAGTATCTTGATCAATCTTGAACCTAAGGTTCTTTCCACATTTATTATAATTTATGGCATTTAGAAGTCTAAGTCTCACAGATGCCATAGAGTAAAGATGTGGGTGTGTAAAGGATAGAAATTCTTGAGAATTACCAGTACTGCCAAAAGCTAGAGATGAAAGGCAATACTTTATTGAGGTATACAATAGTTCACCAACAGAAGCTCGTTCAACTGACCAATACCAACAGTTCCAACAATGACTCTCCCTTCACCCATCCGCCAAAATATTTTCTACAGTCAAACTTTTATATTTCACTGCAAATTGAATAGATGTTGCTTCCCTTAATACTTGACTAAAATCATTCAGGGGTAATTCCTTAACACAAAATACTCTGCAGATGCTGGGGTCAAAGCAACACTTTCAACACACTGGAGGAACTCAGCAGGTCGGGCAGCATCTGTGGAAATGATCAGTCAATGTTTTGGGCCGGAACCCCTCATCAGGACTGAAGAGGAAAGGGGCAGAGGTCTTATAAAGAAGGTGGGGGGAGGGTGGGAAGGAGAAGGCTGGTATGTTCCAGGTGAAAAACCAGTAAGGGGAAAGATAAAGAGGTGGGGGAGGGGAAGCAGGGAGGGGATAGGCAGGAAAGGTGAAGAAGGAATGGGGGAAAGCACAATGGGTAGTAGAAGGAGGTGGAACCATGAGGGAGGTAGTAGGCAGCTGGGGGAGGGGGCAGAGTGAAACTGGGATGGGGGAAGGGAGGGGGAGGGAATTACCGGAAGCTGGAGAATTCAATATTCATACCAAGGGGCTGGAGATCACCTAGACGGTATATGAGGTGTTGCTCCTCCAACCTGAGTTTAGCCTCATCATGGCAGTAAAGGAGGCCATGTATGGACATATCCAAATGGGAATGTGAAGCAGAGTTGAAGTGGGTGGCAACCGGGAGATCCTGTCTGTTTTGGTGGACAGAGTGGACGAAGCGGTCCCCCAATCTGTGTCGGATCTCACCGATGTAGAGGAGGCTACACCAGGAGCACCGGATGCAATAGATGACCCCAACAGACTCACAAGTGAAGTGTTGCCTCACCTGGAAGGACTGTTTGGGGCCCTGAATAGTGGTGAGAGAGGAGGTGTAGGGACAGGTGTAGTACTTACCCTTGCAGGGATAAGTGCCAGGTGGGAGAACGGTGGGGAGGGACGTGTGGACCAGGGAGTCGTGGAGGGAACGATCCCCGTGGAAAGCTGAGAGGGGTGGAGAGGGAAAGATGTGCTTAGTTGTGGGGTCCAGTTGAAGGTGGCGTAAGTTGCGGAGGATAATGTGCTGGATCCGGAGGCTGGTGGGGTAGTAGGTGAGGACAAGGGGAACTCTGTCCCTGTTGTGGTGGCAGGAGGATGGGGTGAAGGCCGAAGTGCAGGAAATGGAGGAGATGCAGGTGAGGGCATCGTTGATGACGGCAGAGGTACAGGGGTAATTCCTTACTGCCCGTCCTTCATGCTTATTTCTCCTGTTACAGGAGCTTTACAGGAGGGATGTTGATTGTTTACTCGAACTACATGGAGGCTGTTCTCAAGCAGCTGCTGACTGGAGACACAGTTACAGCGGGCTGGGTTTCAGCATTGGCCAAGGCAGTAGGAAGGAGTCTGGAAAGGAGGTGGGCATACTCTCAACTGAGAAAGGACACTAGAAGACTCCCCCATTGACTCACCGCTGCATCCTCAACATACTGACTTCTGCATGAAGACAGTGCAATGAATGCAGCAATACATGGAAGCTCCAATATATATTTTAATGCATGCTCCAACTGAGAACCAACAAAAATAAGGAAATACTCAAACCTGAATTATGGCAGCAGCAGCTTACGCTTCCAATAAAGCTGCCACTGGCATTAAATTCTGTTATTATGAATGAGATTCAGCCAAAAAACTGACAACTTACTCCTATGATTGGCCAATACCTTCCCTTCAAAAAGCTACATGTCGCATTTAAGTTATTCACATGCCCCATCATGGTTACCATCCAAAAGCCGATCTCCCTCTCCAGACCAATTTGACCTACTGATTGCAACAATGTGATATGACACATTACCTATCCCGGGTTATGTGGCACGTTATGCCTTTTTACAAATTTACACCCCACCAGTTCCCTAGTTGCTGGAGGAAGTAAACAATTAAAGGTAATGGATATTTCATATCAGTCTTCCAAGATCTGAATGAGCAGGATGAACGAGGTGTTTCTCAGTATGGACTCGGTATGATATACCAGATAATCTGAGGAAGAGCAAGCTTGAAGATCCAAATGCCATACTAAGCACATCTTTCCCTCCCCCCCCCCTGCATTCCGCAGGGATCGCTCCCTACACAACTCCCTTGTCCATTCGTTCCCCCCCCCCCATCCCTCCCCACTGATCTCCCTCCTGGCACTTATCCGTGTAAGCGGAACAAGTGCTACACATGCCCTTACACTTCCTCCCTTACCACCATTCAGGGCCCCAAACAGTCCTTCCAGGTGAGGCAACACTTCATCTGTGAGTCGGCTGGGGTGATATACTGCGTCCGGTGCTCCCGATGTGGCCTTCTATATATTGGCGAGACCCGACGCAGACTGGAAGACCGCTTTGCTGAACATCCACGCTCTGTCCGCCAGAGAAAGCAGGATCTCCCAGTGGCCACACATTTTAATTCCACATCCCAATCCCATTCTGACATGTCTATCCACGGCCTCCTCTACTGTAAAGATGAAGCCACACTCAGGTTGGAGGAACAACACCTTATATTCCGTCTGGGTAGCCTCCAACCTGATGGCATGAACATCGACTTCTCTAACTTCCGCTAATGCCCCACCTCCCCCTCGTACCCCATCCGTTATTTATTTATATACACACATTCTTTCTCTCTCTCTCCTTTTTCTCCCTCTGTCCCTCTGAATATACCCCTTGCCCATCCTCTGGGTCCCCCCCCCGTCTTTCTTCCCGGACCTCCTGTCCCATGATCCTCTCGTATCCCCTTTTGCCTATCACCTCTCCAGCTCTTGGCTCCATCCCATCCCCTCCTGTCTTCTCCTATCATTTTGGATCTCCCCCTCCCCCTCCCCCTCCAACTTTCAAATCCCTTACTCACTCTTCCTTCAGTTAGTCCTGACGAAGGGTCTCGGCCTGAAACGTCGACTGTACCTCTTCCTACAGACGCTGCCTGGCCTGCTGCGTTCACCAGCAACTTTGATGTGTGTTGCCATATTTAGTTCTGTGTTCCTTTCCCTAAGCACTGGCATTTGCAGATGTCTTATCTTTAGATTTGCATCTATGATATGTATTAAAATGATAAAAGAGCCCACTGGACTATCCTACAAGAGAACCTTAGACAGGTACATGAATATGCAGGGAATAGAAGAATATGGACATTGTGTAGGCAGATGTGATTAGCTGGGCTTATGAATACTAATGCATTTAATCCAACTCAGCATTGTGGTCTAAAGAGCCTGTTCCTTTGCTGTCTGGTTTTATGCTCTGTTTTCTGTACCTGAGCTTGTGTAATAAATGTCCTTGGAACAGGAGTCGAACTGTGAAGAAGAAACATCCTTCCAGTGTTATTGCGACAAAGACCCAGCCAAGGTAGTCCATCTTAAATGGACTCACGTAGGAATCAATCCCAAACTCCTGAGTGAGATCAAATTGTAACTGATTGTAGGACAGTTCTATCAGCCCAAACGACAGACAGAACTGTGGAAAGATGATGAATGCCCAGCGAAGTACATTGTAAACATTCAGTAAATGCTGTAGGAGAGAAAGAAAAACATAGTGGAGGGATATTATCTCTGAAGTTGAAATTCTAAATTTTTGGCAGTATATTCATTCATTATCCCATTACTTATATTCACTTACCCACCTCCTATCTTTTTTTACATCAACTCTCTTTATATTAATTACATATTCTCATATGATAAGTATTCTGATGCGAGCAAGTGTGAGGTTTTTCACTTCGGAAAACCAACCAGTGTAGGTCTAACACAGTGATCACTGGGGCACTAAGGAGTATGGTAGAACAAAGCAATTCATAATTCATTGAATGTGGCATCACAGGTAGACAGGGTCGTAAAGAAAATTTTTGGCACACTGGCCTTCATAAACCGATGTATTGAGTACAGGAGATGGGACGTTATATTGAAGTTGTATAAGATGTTAGTGAGGCGTAATTTGGAGTGGTGTGTGCAGTTTTGGTCACCTACCTACAGGAAAGATGTAAACAAGGTTGTAAATTCACAGTGATTTGTCAGGTGTGGAGGACCTAAGTTATAAGGAAAGATTGAATAGGTTAGGACTGTATTCATTAGAACATAGAAGATTGAGAGGGGATTTGATAGAGGTATACAAAATTATGAGAGGTATAGATAGAGTAAATGCAAGCAGGTTTTTTCCAGAGGTTGGGTGGGACTACAACCAGAAGTCATGGGTTAAGAGTGAAAGATGTAAAGTTTATAGGGAAAATTCTTCACTCAGAGGTCTGTGAGAACATGGAACAAGCTACCAGCACAAGTGGTGCATGCGAGCTCGATTTCAAAGTTTAAGAGAAGTTTGGATAGTTATATGGATAGCAGGGATATGAAGCACTATGGTCCCGGTGTAGGTTAATGTAAGTAGGCAGTTTTAAACAGTTTTGGCATGGACTAGATGGACCAAGGGGCCTATTTCTGTGCTGTACTTTTCTATAACTCTGAATTATTTACCCCAGTTGACACATGACAATCTATGCGTATATTTTATAAATATCTATTTTTAAAGATGCAATCTGAAAGCTATATTTAGCTGACTTAAAAATAACCTATAATTAGAAACAGAAAGGTCATATTCTAAAATGGTGCAATCAAATGAGTTAAGTTCATCAATACTAATAGATTAAGGGAATAAATTTCATTGATTAGCTTGGTAAGAAAATCTTTTGGGGCTTTGTTCTGCAGTGCTGCTTTAACTGAGATCTAAGTTAACTAAGTTATCTAAGTTATCTAAGAACTAAAAAACAATATTTCTTGTGTAACAGCGTTTTTGTTATTCATTCTCCTTAGGATCAGACTAGCACCTTAAAATTTAAAAAGAAGCACGATTACCTACTAACTTCAAGGCATTATGATGTGAATTTAACTATCTGGAACTAATTTGAGACCCAAATTGATTCTTCACCTTGGATTCTCTGCAGAAATTTTTAGAATTCAATTTGGCCCATCACAATTTTTCTGACAACGTAAGAATCATGGATTATGTTGTTTTGTTTTACATACCGCTTGGTTAGATAGAAGTCCTAGAAAGCGAGGAAGGTAAGTTGCAAGAATTGTGCAAAGACCCAGCACTAAGTTAATTGCAGTGTATGTTATAAAAGCAGTATCTGGACTGTTGAAGAGCCTCGAAAGGAAGTACATCCAGGGCATTGTAGCAAATCTGAAAGACAGATGAACAATACAGGTGAGCAGGCTGTAGTTTACTAATAACCAGATGATAATGAAAATTATGATTCAAAGATCAGTTATAATTTGGAACCATTTAAAATTCTTATTTTATTTCGTCTACTTTTAATTTCCAAATTTCAAAAATTCAGTATAAGTCCTAAACATCCAAAGGATTTTGCACTTCCATATGCAGAGTGATCACCCCGGAAACTCCACTGTTGATATCACTGAAAATACTGGTAAACTTAATTGAGCAGTTCTATGTTGGGTTTGACATTTACCAGTTCTCCTCTCCAAAAGAAACACGTAGAAATACGCTAAAACTTGAAACGAGTATGTCTTTCCAAACCCTTGAGTCTCACTTTAGTGCCAGCTACTCCTTTTATTTCAGGGTTTCTTCTTTCAAAGTTTGAAATAAAGCCCTAGTCATGCAACTATACTTAACACAGTACTTTCAAAGCAAAAATTAGGGATGATATTAAATAGTTGCTTTGAGAATTTGTGCAGAGATGAGCAAAGGTCATTCATATAGAGGGAGTGATTAAGTTACTGAACAAGAACCTCAAAGTAGTGTATATATTATCCCAAATATAATTTTAAACTTGGGGAACTTAAATTGGGTGAATACATTTCTTTAACAGCACCATTTATAACTGTGACTTTTATCACAAAGTACAAGGATAGTACAAACACAGAAACACTGCCATCTGCAGTTTCCATTTTGTAGTACGTGCATTTTAAAAAATTCATTATCAAGATGCAGGAGTCACTTGTAGAGCCAGCATATATTGACTATTCCTAACAAGCTGAAGGTGAAACTGAACTGCCTTACAGAAATGCTTCAGTCCTTCTGATGAAAGTACTATTGTAGGGAACAGAGTTCCAGGATTTGATATCAACAATGTGGATAAAAATTTGCAAATCAATGTTCAAAGTAAATTTATCAGAAGTATATATAGGTCACCACGCACAACCCTGAGATACTTTTTATTGGGTTCCTCCTTCATTGATTCTATTATTGATAATAGAATCAATGAAGGAGGAACCCAACAGGGCTGACAACCAGTCTACCAAAGGCAACAAACTGTGCAAATACAAATCGAAAAACAGGAAATAATAGTAAATAAATAAGCAATTAATATCAAGAACATGAGATGAATAGTCCTTAGAAAGTGAGTCCACTAGTTGTGGGAACATTTCAGTGATGGAGTACGTGTTCTTATGTTCTTCTCAAATTCTTCATATTTATTACTTATTTATTAATATTTCTTTTTGTATTTGCATAGTTTATTGTATTTTCTTCATTGGTTGTTTGCTCAGTTGGTGCCAACCTTCATTGATTCTATTATGATTATTAGATTTATTGTGTATGCCCGCAAGAAAATGAATCCCAGGATTGTATATGGTGGCATACAGGCACTTTGATAATAGATTTACTTTAAACTTCTGAAGTGAAGTTGAGTGAAGTTATCCTCTCTGACTCAAGAGCCTGATGATTGAGGGGTAATAACTTTTCCTGAAACTGGTGGTGTGAGCCCTGGGGCTCCTGTACCTTATTCCTGATGGCAGTAGCAAGAAGAAAGCATGACCTGGGTGGTGGAGGTCCCAGATGATGGATGCTCCTTTTCTGCAACAACACTTCATGTGGATGTGGGGATGGACTAGAACACATCCACTACTTTTTGTAGGATTTTCCATTCAAGGACATTGGTTTTTCCATGCCAGGCTGTGATGCAGCCAGTCAATATTCTTTGCATACACATCTATAGAAGTTTGTCAGTTTTAGATGTCATACCAAATCTTTGCAAACTATAAGTAGAGGCGTTGCCGTACTTCCTTCACAATTGCACTTGTGTGCTGGACCCAGAACAGTTCCACTGAAATGATAACACCAAGGAACTTGAAGTTGCTGGCCTCTCCACAGTTGATCCTGTGATGAGGACTGGTTCATGGACCTCCAGCTTCCTCCTCTTGAAATCAATAACCAGCTCCTTGGTCTTTGCAATATTAAGTGAGAGGTTGTTGTGGCGGCACCACTCAGCCGGATTTCAGTCTCCCTCCTACATGCTGATTCATCACCACCTTTGATTTGGTCTATGACAGTGGTATCATTAGCAAACTCAAATATGGCATTGCAGCTGTGCTTAACCACACAGTCCATAAGTGTCAAGCGAGTACAGCAGGGGGCTAAGCACATTGCCTTGTGGTGCTCCTGTACTGATGGAGATCGTGGAGGAGATGTTGTGCCGAACTGAACTGACTGGGGTCTATTAAGTGTGGATATCGAGGATCCAGTTGCACAAGGAGGTATTGAGGCCTAGGTCTTGAAGCTTATTGATTAGTTTTGAAGGGATGGTAGTATTGAATGCTGAGGTGTAATCCATAAAGAGCATCCTGCTGTATGCACCTTTGCTCTCCAGATGTTCCAGAATTGAATGAAGAGCCAATAAGATGGCATCCGCTGTGGACCTGCTTTGCCGGTAGGCAAATTGGAGAGGATCCAAGTCACTTCGCAAGTTGATATATTTCATCACCAACCTCTCAAAACACTTCATCACTGTGGATGTAAGTGCTACTGGATGATAGTCATCGAGGCAAGCTATGACACTGAGCTCATCTGGAAGTCAAGCTCTGTTGTCACCTATGTCGCTTGATTTCACTTTGTGAGAAGAGGTAGCATTCAAACCCTGACACAACTGTTGAGATCCTTCGTTGATTCAAGTTTAGTCTGGAATTGCCACTTTGCCCATAAGGTGGCTTTCTCGAGATTGTACCTGACCTTCTGAAACCTTCTTGGTTACCAGATTTGAATGTCTCTGATCTGTCCCTCAGGAGACTGGGGATCTCATCCAGGGCTTCTCTTTGGGGAAGACTCAATAATTCTGTGGGCATACACTTGTCTATGACGGGTTTTATATTCATGGTTAGTAAGTTTGCCAATAACCTAAAAATAGGTGGTTAGTAGATAATGAAGAAGCTTATCAAAAATTACAAAGGGATCTTGAAAAACTGAGTAAGTGGGCCAAGAAATAGCAAATAGTATTCAATGCAGATAAGATAACAGAGGGACCTTGGAATACAAGTACATGGCTGACCGAGATTGGAGTCACAGGTAAACACAGTGGTGAAGGCGGCTTTTGGCATGTCAGAGTGTTGGGTATAAAAGTTGGAAGGTCCTGGTAGAGATATAAAGGATGCTGGTGAGGCCACACTTGGAATATTGTGTTCAGTTTTGGTCACCCTTCTATCGGAAAGATGTTATTAAACTGGAAAGAGTGCAGAAAACATTTACATGGATGTCGTCAACACTTGAGGGACTAAGTTATAGGGAGAAGTTGTACAGGCTAGGACCTTAATCCTTAGAGAACAGGAGTCTGTGATTTGAACTTAGAGGTTTATAAATCATGAGGGGCACAGGTGAATGCACTCAGTCTTTTCCCCAAAGTTGCGGTATTAAGAACAGGAGGGCATACGCCTAAGGTAAGAGGGGAAGATTTAAAAGGACTCGAGAGGCAAATTTTCAGCACGTAGGATATGTGGAATGAGCTGCCAGTGGAAGTGGTTGAGGCAGGTACAATAACAACTTATAAAGATAGTTGAACAGAAAGGTTTAAAAGCCTATGCATCAAATGCTAGCAAATGGGATTAGCTTGGACGGGGCATTTTGGTTGGCATGGATGTTGGACTGAAGGGACCTTTTCTTGCTGTATGACTCCACAATTCTGTGATTAAGTCCATTGATGAAGAAGGGTCAGCAATATACTTTCAAGTCAGAATGATGGAAATGAGCCTATGATTGTGGTGTTCCAACATGCCAGCTGTCCTTGTCCTATTTGTTGAAAAGACCAAGGTTTTAGGGGATGCTGTCAGAGTAGCTTGGGATATTAACTGAAGTGCACTTTGTAGATAGCATAGGCAGCAGCTGCTGTGCACTGGTGGTGAAAGGAATGCATATTTAGTATGGGTGACCAGGTACCTATTAAAAGCCTGCTTAGTCCTGGATGATGTCGAACGAGCAGAGAGTATTCCAATATTCTCCTAATTCGTGCCTTGGAGATGGTGGAAAGGTCTTGGAAGGTCAGGAGGTGAGTAACACACCAAGATACCCAACCTCCAATCTGAGTTTGTGGCCAATTTATGCAACTAATATAGTGGAGCTTTTGGTCAGTGGTGACCTCAGACGGTGGCTGTCTTGGTAACGGTCATGTTATCAAACGTCAGCATCTCTTCACTGAATCCAGCTATCATCTGGTTATTTTTTGGTGTGAACGTTACTTGTCTTTTATTAGCCTATGCTCAAATGTTGTTTAGGTCTTACTGAGGCATGGGCTGCTTTACTTGTGAATGAAACTGAATATTACACAATCATCAGTGAACATTTTCACTTCAGTCCTTCTCTCTCTAACTTCATGCAATACCAGGAACGTAATGAATCACCATAATATATAGACTACTAAAAACATATACACCCGGTTCATTTCATTCTCTCTAACCCACTCTACAAAATGATTGTATAAATTGGGCACACATCTCACTGATGTACATACACCATACCTTCCCAGTTTAAAACTAACCTGATTTAGAAATATAAAATAGTTCCTTCATCATTAGGTCTAAATTCTGGGATTTTATCCCCAACTGTGTAAATACCTTCACCAGACAGTCTGCAGTACTTTAGTAAAGCAGCTTACAGTCACTTTCTCTAACAGGAGGTAATCTTATTTCCAATACAGCTCAAAAAAAGATCTCTCTGGAGTGCTCCAACTACAACCACAAACCAAGTATATACAGTGTTGGATTAAGCAGACTAGTTTACTTCTTTGAAGTACTTCCTTGGCTGCGAAGTTATAATTAGATTCCATTGAATTTCAGAACCCTTTTGGATTACTGGAAAACCAGCATCATACATATTCAGAAAACAATGCAATCTGTTTTTTTTTCTCCATTTTCCTGAGGTCAATGTCTATGAATAGCCTTTGAGCTGCAAAAAGTAATCACGGTAAGTCCTTGTTACTCATGATGGATAGAGGCAGGCTTCCTGCAGATAACAACAAAAGGTGTATAATCACTCTGACGCTAATGCAGCAATGCAGGCCTTCCATCCGTAGATATAACAACTTCAATGCAAGATTCAGTTTGTCAAAACACTCCTGACCCTGCTATTCCTATCACACAAACTATTGAAATGTCATCACCTCTCAGCACAAGACAAGATGTTAAATATAATCCAGTTCTTGGCAAACCAGATTCACCAGATGCCATGGGAAAGGGCTATGGACGAATGTAACACTCCTGCCAACACATTGCCAACCTCATGAGTATACAGATCTCAGATGGTATGACAGCAGATAACAAGGGCTTGTGTATATTTCTTGTGAAGTTATTAGAGACTGTGAGAAACTGCAGCTCCCAGGAAATGCTCAGCCAATGGGGTAACACTTAATTGAGCATAAACCCTGATGTTCCACCATTTTGTTATTGGATATTAAAAAGTATAACCATGACATTACGTAAGGCAATTTGTTGTGACCAGCAGTGCTAATCTGGGATATTTTACCCCTGCAAAGCAAGAAAAATTGAGACCAGCTCATGCCTGTGCCTTGACTCCAATAAACTAACTCAGCATGAAACAAGCATCTTCACTGGTGTTCCAGTTCACTTCCACACCATGGTCCACGTTTATTTCTTAAACTTAATGGATACTACTTCTCAGACTTCTTACCCAAATAAGATCAGCAATAAAGCTGTGGCTCCCAGATTATCTCTGTAAGTGAATGCGGTAAACTTGAAAGCTGCAAAGACACAAATGCACAGAACCACCGGGACCAAGTAGCAGATCTAGACAGAGGGATTAAAAAAAGCAATATTTAGTTGATGAAAAAAGAGAAAGAAAAACAGCATTTTTCCACTCTGGAATAAAAGTATTGTGTTCCCACTGAGCACGTCAGCTTTTCTGGTTATTCCCGCCCTCTGAATCAGACTTCCTTCATTTTGTTTAACCCTGAACAAACTTTCCTTATGGCATTGATGTATCTGACCAAGTCCTGAATAAATATCAAGCCTACATATCAAAATTATAATGAACAGAATGTGAATTATCCTCAATTATGTTTTTCAATGCTAACATCCTGGCAGTTTCTGATCACCAACACTGCATTATTACAGCTTTGTTGGGAATATGTAGTTCTGTTGAAAACATCAAATTTTCATTTTAAAGACCTGGCAATCACAGCCAAATGAAACAACCTATGACCAGTTGTATGTTTTTTTTTTGCCAGAAGTGCATGACATTTTTGGCAGATTCCTTCCAGAGGACTGTACATATAGACTAAAAGACAATTTCCTTCCAAATGGTGGAAAGTCTCTAACTGCTTCAGATCTGGTAGTTATACATTATAATACCTTCTCTACAGATGGAAGATTAAAACATTCCCATGAGGTAACTGAAAAGATCATGTTTAAACCCCAGAACATATTATCAAACCCTATTCCCAGAGCTACACTGTAGGCTGATAAAATATATACACCTGAAAACTCTCTAAACTGTTTCAAACAATACATGAGTAATTTACTTGCTACTTCTTTATGAAAGGCGAGAAAGGCAAGTTAATTTTATTTTTAAAATCTTTAGTATATTTTACCTTTTGTCTCCTTTGGTACCATTTGTCCCGATCCCTGTGAATTTCTATGTTCTTCCTGTTCTTGGATACACCTCTATCTCACATTTCTTTGGCACCAGGTGTATAACAGATATTTGGCTATTGATGTCGGACAGTAATGCCTTGATATTCCCAAACGTTTGTGGGAAATGTATTAACGTGCCAGAGAATATACATATTTTTCATCCACATCTCCATTTGAAGAGAGGAGTGAATGAGCATCTTTGATGTCATTAACCTGGCATTATAGTTATTCACTGAGAACATTTTAACAGTGAAAGCACCTGTTTCCTGTAGCAATCCTCGTGATTATCATCCATGGCTCAGCATGCAGTCAACTAGCTACCCATGCTCTGAAGTAGAATTTTCTCATCTCACAAATCTGCATTCATTACATACACTCGGTATTAGTTTCTTGCCAGAAATGCACAAAACATTATTACTATGGACTGGAGGAACTCTGCGAGACAATCCTTCAGATTCCTACATTGACTGGCTCTCAGAATTCCTAACTATAGATAGATATCTGAACATACTAAATGATGGAAAGAGTAAAAACTTCTTACATCCCTACCATATCAAACAAGAAGTTTGTGATCCAGTACAATCTGTAGCCCAGACCAGAGATGTGTTGTAACCTTTTCTGTCCAGTAATTCTATCTTGTACAACATATCCACCAATACTTGCTGTCAAAATGGAAAACCCCAGCAGGATACAGAAGGCCACTCCACACTGTCGAAGATTCTCCAAACTTTAGAAAGAAAAAACAGTACAAAAATGATTCAGGAGTCTGATTCAAAACTATCATATATTAAATTTGTGTATATTAATTTACTGTAGGTCAATAACAATTAAGACAAAACTGAAGCAACTGATTTTTAGCTTCTAGTGAAGAAAAATGCTCAGAATACTGCAGAAATCATTGTAGTGCATATCGTTCTGCTCTTGACAAAAGCAACATTCCCCACCTATGGTGCTTAAACACAAAATCAACTTTATGAGGTAGTTTACAAAAAAAAGTTGCTTACAGATCCATTTAACTTTCTGTTATCTAGTTTGTTCATTCAATTCCATGTAACAAGTTTCCCTTAGCAGAAATAGCCACATTATAGCACCCTTGAAGGTGTGTTTTACTATTGCTTGGACTTTCAACCTACCTTCAGATGACATTGAGGATGAGAGAATAATGGAACGTTTACTAGACAGGATGACATTATCCTCATCATGTACATACTTATAGAAAAACAACTAATGAACTTAATTCCACTTTCCAGCTCTGAGTCTATACCCATGCTGATCATGGCTCTTCTAGTGCGTATTGAGTGTTCTACCTCTGCCATTGTTTCAAGCCTTGAGCTGCATTTCCCAACACCCTCTGGGTAAAATAATATTTTTAATGCCAGATTTCTAAATTTACCAATAATTATTTTAAATCTATGCCTTCTGTTTTCTTGATCTCTCTGCGAAATAAAATTGCCTTCCAATTTACTCTATGTAGGCCCCTCATATTTTGTACACAACCTCTAAATTTCCACTCAGTCTCCTCTTCCAGGAAAATCAATCTCAGTTGATCCTGTTTTCCTTGTGGCTATGATTTTAACCTAACAGCCCATTTGGCAGCAATGTTTCATTCCTGATACATGCTTTGAAAGAGACAATAAAGCTATACTCTGCAAATCTCCGAAGTATGCAGTGACTCTATGATCTCTGTCTCTGAGGCTGACATCAGAATATCTTTCAAGGGGGTGAACCATCACAAGGTATCAAGCCCCAAAGGTGTGCCTGGCAGGGTACTGAAAACCTGTGCCAACCAACTGGCTAGAGTGTTCAAGGATATTTTCAGCTACTCACTGCTGCAGTCAGAGGTTCCCATCTGCTTCTAAAGGGGCATCAATTATACCCAAAAAGAGCAGGGTGAGATACCTCAATGACTATCGCATCTCCCCAGATCAACTGTGATGAAGTGAATGGTCAAACAGAGAAAGCAGATACTTCTAAGAAAGAACAAAGAACAGAACAGGCCTTTCAGTCCTCAACTTTGGTGCTCAACTTTTAAATTACACGAAGATCAATCTAACTCTTCCCTCCCACATAACCCTCCATTTTTCCTTCATCCATTTGCCTCTCTAAGAATCTCTTAAATGTCCCTAATGTAACTACCTCTACCACCAACCTATTATGTGTTCCATGCACTTTCCACTCTGTGTAAAACATCAGCCTCCGACACCCCAAGAGTAACACACAAAAGTGCTGGAGGAACTCCACAGGTTAGAAACATAGAAATATAGAAAATCTACAGCACAATACAGGCCCTTTGGCCTACAAAGCCGTGCTGAACATGTCCCTACCTTAGAACTACCTAAGCTTTACCCATAGCCCTCTATTTCTCTAAGCTCCATGTAGCCATCCAGGAGTCTCTTAAAATACCCTATTGTCCACGCCTCCACCACTGCTGCCAGCAGCCCATTGCACACACTCACCCCTCTCTGCGTAAAAAACTTACCCCTGACATCTCCTCTGTACCTACTTCCAAGCACCTTAAAACTATGCCTTCTCGTGCTAGCCATTTCAGCCCTAGGAAAAAGCCTCTGACTATCCAAACGGTCAATGCATCTCATTATCTTGTACACCTCTATCAAGTCACCTCTCATCCTCTGTTGCAATAAGGAGAAAAGGCTGAGTTCACTTAACCTATTCTCATACGGCATGCACCCAATCCAGGCAACATCCTTGTAAATCTCCTCTGCACCCTTTCTATGGTTTCCACATCCTTCCTATAGTGAGGCGACCAGAATTGAGCACAGTACTCCAACTGGGGTCTGACCAGGGTCCTATTTAGCTGCAACATTACTTCTCGGCTCTTAAGCTCAATCCCACGATTGATGAAGGTCAATGCACCGTATGCCTTCTTAACCACAGAGTTAACCTGTGCAGCAGCTTTGAGTGTCCTATGGACTCGGACCCCAAGATCCCTCTGATCTTCCACACTGCCAAGAGTCCTTCCATTAATGCTATATTCTGCCATCATATTTGACCTACCAAAATGAACCACTTCACACTTATCTGGGTTGAACTCCATCTGCCACTTTTTAGCCCAGTTTTACATCCTATCAATGTTTCGTTGTAACCTCTGACAGCCCTCCACACTATCCACAACACCCGCAACCTTTGTGTCATCAGCAAATTTACTAACCCATCCCTCCACTTCATCATCCAGGTCATTTATAAAAATCACAAAGAGTAGGGGTCCCAGAACAGATCCCTGAGGCACTGCACTGGTCACCGATCTCCATGCAGAATATGACTGGCCTACAACCACTCTTTGCTTTCTGTGGGCAAGCCAGCTCTGGATCCACAAATCAATGTTCCCTTGGATCCCATGCCTCCTTATTTTCTCAATAAGCCTTGCATGGGGTAACTTATCAAATGCCTTGTTAAAATCCATACACACTACATCTACGGCTCTACCTTCATCAATGTGCTTTGTCACATCCTCAAAAAATTCAATCAGGATTGTAAGGCACAACCCTGCCTTTGACAAAGCCATGCTGACTATTCCTACTCATATTATGCCTCTCCAAATGTTCATAAATCCTGCCTCTCAGGATCTTCTCCATCAACTTACCAACCACTGAAGTAAGACTCACTAGGTTAGTCAGCATCTATAGAAAGAAATAACCAGTTGACATTTTGGGCCAGACCTTTTATCAGGGAGCTGATGTAGGTTCTGGGCCTGAAAGCTCAACTGTTTATTCCTTTCTATAGATGATGCCTGACCTGCTTAGTTCCTCCAGCAATTTTGTGTGTTTTACTTTGGATTTCCAGCATCTGCAGAATTTCTTGTGTTCTGACATCTCCCCCCTATACCTTCTACCAATCACCGGAAAAGTACATCCTCTTTTTAGCCTTTGGTGCCCTAGCAAAAAGGTGCTGGCAGTCCACTCTACCTATGCCATTTTTCATTTTATACACCCCTATCAAGTAATCTCTTAATCTCCTTTGCTCCAAAGAGAAAAGGCCTAGCTTGCTCAATCTTTCCTCATAAGACAATGTCTCTAATCCAGGCAGCATCTTGTTAAATCTTCATTGCATCCCGTCCACATCCTTCCTACACAGGCACACAGAACTGAACTGAACACTATACTCCAAGTGTGGTCTAACCAGAGTTTTATAGAGCTAAAGCATTACCTCGGGGCTCTTAAACTCAATCCTTTCACTAATGAAGGCCAACACATCATATGCTTCTTAGCCATACTATCACACCTGCATAGCAATTTGGAGGGATCTATGGAATGGACTCCAAGATCTCTCTGCTCCTCCACACTGCTAAGAATCCTACAATTAACCTTGCACTACCTTCAAGTTCAACCTTCCAAAGTGAATCACTTCACACTTTTTTCCAGTTTGAATTCCATTTGTCACTTCTCAGCCCAGTTCTGCATCCTGTCAATGTCTCATTGTAACCTACAACAACTTTCTATGCCAGAGGTTCCCAAACTGGGGTTGATGAATGGTTCATAGTAAGGCTCCATGGCATAAAAAGGTTGGGAACTCCTGTTCTATGCTATTCACAATACCTCCAATCTTTGTGTCATCTGCTAACTTACTAACCCACTCTTCCACTTACTCATCTAAGTCTTGATAAAAGCCACAAAGAGGAGGGGATCTCAGGACAGTTCACTGCAGAACACTATTAATCACAGCTAAATGTTCCTCAAGTTTATACTTGACATCAGTATAACTAAGCAGGAAGCCTCAGAAAGATGGGTCAGTTTTGGAGTTGGATAGAAAATCAAAATGGCTGGCAACATGGAACTCTAAAATGCCCCTGTGGACAGAATGCAGGTGCTCTACCATCTAATAGCTGACAGTACCAGTATGAAGGAAAGCGCAAGAACAGATATTACACAGGCAATGTAATATGCACAATGTTCATACTAATACTCAATGAATGCTGGACTAATTAACGCCCATGAAGCAAGTTTTCTAATAGAATCATTACAGCACTCATTGACTTCATGCCAGGAAAGTCACTTTTGCTTCCAGCAGTGAATGCTTTTGATTCACTGACATCGGGTTATGGACCACTGTACCATTCTGCTTGCAATTGTACATAAATACTTATTCACAGTTTGCATTGAAATGGAAAAAGAAACTTACATTTTGTCATCATTCAGAAGAAAGCCACGATAAGGATGGCTATACAATGCAATTCCTAATAAAAAAAAGAATACAGTACTTAAATATTATTCTAATTTATCATCAAAGCCAGAATACTTTCAGCAAAATCAGATTAGTGTCTGTTAGAGATCAAAGTGGCATCAACACAAATTTAAAATGAGAACAATTCTAAACTTATTCAAGAGTCTCCCTAAAATTTGTCTCTTTGACCAAAATTGGACCATCC
Organism: Mobula birostris; assembly: GCF_030028105.1. Classification (NCBI taxonomy): domain Eukaryota; kingdom Metazoa; phylum Chordata; class Chondrichthyes; order Myliobatiformes; family Myliobatidae; genus Mobula; species Mobula birostris. The sequence continues at coordinate 156,164,654 of NC_092372.1, read as the reverse complement.
TTCCAAGACCAGTCTTTGACTTGGTCTCATACCTTTTCTGACATGACATTATTTTGTTTCCATCAAAGATGCAATATGCATTTAAGTTGTAGTTTTGACAGCAGAGCACACTGAAGTAGGTAATTTATTAAACTAAAGCTATAGTTCCTAATGCCATAAGCATCTATATGTATATTTCTCAATTATTTATGCTTTGAACATGCTTTTATTGACATACCATATTCTGTCCAGTTGGCATCTGGCGGTAAGTTAGCCCAGAGAATGAGGTTATTGAGCTGATTCAGGAGTGCTGGTTCTGCATGGAAGCCCCTTTGATTATACCATACCTGCAAATAGAGAAAAAAAACAATATTTTCACAGATTTGATTCCATTATTCATAATAGACAAAAAATGTTAATGGATTTGAAGTTACTGTAAATATTCTCAGCTCCTAGGTAAGGAACACAAGCAGGTCACTTAGTCTTAAATTTTCTTAGTTCTTGCTGGTATGGCATGTGTTAATTGGTGACTGGAAAATCTAAAGGTAGGCACAGAATTAATCCTTGTGATCCATATTAACACTGTAAACAGGGTAACACATGTGCTGACATCTCATAAACACAAAATAATCTGCAGATGCTGGGATCAAAGCAACACTCACAATACGCTGGAGGAACTCAGCAGGTCGGCCAGCATCAGTGGAAATGATGAGTTGACGTTTCAGGCCGGAACCCTTCGTCAGGACCGAAGAAAGAAGGTGGGGGAAGGTTGGAGGACGGCTTGTAGTTTCAGTTGAAAAACCAGTAATTTGAAAGACAAAGGGGTGGGGGAGGGGAAGCAGGGACGTCATAGGCAAGAAAATAATGGGTAGTAGGAGGAGGAGGTGGGAACCATGAGTGAGGTGATAGGCAGCTGGGGGGGGGGGCAGAGTGAAATAGGGATAGAGGAAGGGAGGAGGAGGAATTTACCGGAAGTTGGAGAATTCTATGTTCATACCAAGGGGCTGGAGACTACCTAGGCGGTATGTGAGGTGTTGCTTCTCCAGCCTGAGTTTAGCTGCATCATGGCAGTAGAGGAGGCCATGTATGGACATATCTGAATGGGAATGGGAAGCAGAGTTGAAGTGGGTGGCAACCGGGAGATCCTGTCTGTTGTGGCGGACAGAGTGGAGGTGCTCGACGAAGCGGTCCCCCAATCTGCGTCAGGTTTTACCGATGTAGAGGAGGCTGCACCGGGAGCACCGGATGCAATAGATGACCCCAAAAGACTCACAAGTGAAGTGTTGCCTCACCTGGAAGGACTGTTTGGGGCCCTGTATGGTGGCAAGAGAGGAGGTGCAGGGACAGGTGTAGCACTTACACACAGGGATACGAGCCTTCTTCCAACCCTCCCCCACCTTCTTTCTTCAGTCCTGACGAAGAGTTCCGGCCCGAAACGTCAACTCATCGTTTCCAGTGATGCTGCCCGATCTGCTGAGTTCCTCCAGCGTATTGTGAGTGCTGACATCTCATGTTGTTCCTTGTCATTACCACTAGTGGTGGCTGTCAGGCATGTTACTGATGTTATAGATAGCAGTGCCATCCTCTCTCTAGTTCTTTAGCACCGGCAGTGACTTTGGCTGTCTGCTCTCCAGTTCAGACAACATGACTCTCCCATGCCCAGTCTATCAGTAGGTGACTGTATTATCACCAATTCTGACTGAAACTCTGTTCAATCCTCACTATTAAAGGTTAACCATTTCAGTCTGTGCACACTGATACCCTAGATTACATTTATTGACGGGAATAGTTCAGGGAGAAGCAGCCTGTGCAGGGGAGTCATGATTCAATTTTAAGAGCTGACTAACTTCAGATAAAGGCCTTCAACATCTTGCACTGGGAGAAAAATGTGGAAAGATAGAGAACTTAATTAACAATGAGCATTCTGATAGAAAATCTTGGGTATCTATACCCCAATAGTAAAATTCTTCACTTGAAAATTGGACCACTGAGAATTGTGTCATGAAGTTCCTCAGGCAGGTTTGCTGGATCCTGCAAAAAAAGGTAACACCTTCTCTACTTCTAACAATTGAATCATTAAGCCACAGCCCAAGTACAGGTAAAACACAAAAAAAAACAGGGAATTAGCTAAGAAACATTTCTTCCAACCTCCTGACCAAAATGTAGCCTTCTTCTAAAACGCAATGGCAGAATATTGGGGTCATTACCACAAAAGTGTAGGTAAACCAGCTACTGCATCCCCCCACCCCCTGCCCTGCAGTTTAATAATAACTATAATTATTTTAATGGCTGTCTGAGTTTGGGGAAGATAAGAAACTGACATTCTCCTTTCTCCTTTTCTTCCAATGGGTAGATCTAGGAATAGAAGTACATTACATGGAATCATTTGGCCTTTCAATGCAGGCAAGCAACCAACAACCAATTAAGTCTGTTCCCGGCATCGAGAAAAGGAAGAATAACCTTATTTTTTGGGAAATTTAGCACTTAACCTCTCATAATTTTCCAGAGAAAAATGCTCCTCGTCACACTGTGGTGTTCTTTTCCCACAATACAAGATGCTAAGAACTTACATAAAAGCATTGTGACTATATAGATTGTTCCTACCTTTACCAAAGTGTTGATATCTATTTGACTGAAATTGTTTCCTTTCATCTCCTCGGGTAGTTCTTCTCCAAATGACCACCCCCCTAGTCTGTTAATGATAAAACAAATGGGTACTCACATTGACCAGCAATCTAAATTTCCACATTTAAGTCTGTATCAACACTTAGAACACTTCCAACAGAGGTGTTACTTTGGATGGGCTGACTATAATGGAAATTCATCACTAATTTTTCTTTTCGTGAAAGTGCCATGTGCTCTCAAATAGAGTATGATCAGTTTTCTATAACTTTGCTGAATTCAAATGCCCATCTCAGCTTCGGCAAGCTTTTTTTCTGTTACACAATGTTTCCTTCTAGCTTTTATTTTTCCAAGCCCAGAATTTAATTCTCACCTACTAAAGAGTAATGCATGGTAAATCAATTAAGGTCCACATTTCATAAGACAGGAAATCAGACCATTTTCCCTTCTGTCATTGTCTCAATGACTCAAGAGACAGGGGAAGTCAAACTTTATTGTCCTCAAAATCTATGACCCTGACATCTCCCTGACAGCAACCCAGGGAGGAAAAGTAATGCAGAAACAGAGTTCTACCATTTGTTTTAAATGTATTTTAATATCAGTGGCCAACACTGTCTAATCAGTACGATTTTGAGAAATGCCATCAAACCCAAGAATGCACTCTTTGACATTCTGTAGATGTCCTGTTGACTTCCAGCATATGGATGTTATATTCCATGTGAACCCATCCTAATTTCAGGAAGTGTGGTACTACCATGCAAGTTATTCAAACAATTGTTTTTTTTTTAAGTTTATCATTTCTCTTTGAGGATTTTTAGGTTCCTCATCAGGTAATTGGATCTGATGTATTTTACCTTTTCAATCTGAAGGCATTTTCAGTTGTAATGAAGTAGTCTTCCAAATTGTAGCCGGTGAGATTGTATAAGAATTTTCCTTCATTATTTCTGAAATACGGAACTGTGATATTTATTGCAGGACATTGCTGGAAGACAAATAAATTTTGAGTTGTATTTCTTTTACTGAAACATCTTCATTATGAATAAAATTTGATAGCACTAAGGTTAAAGAAACAGACAGCAGGATAAACCATGAAGGGACAATCAGCTGAAACTAGGCTCTGCTTTCAAGAATTTACAGATCAAGGAAGCTCAAGACAGAGAAAACATAGCAAATTCTATGTTGGATAGGCCTAGGAACTCACCCATTTTATTAAAGATGCTGGATGAATTTTGAATTTCAACCTATGCTAAATTCTAAATCAGTGGTTGAAAGATGGAACATAGAATCTACATGTTTTTTGCTGTTATTTTCCAGTGAAAGGTAAGGCCACGGGAACATCTTGCACCTTTACCCCTAACCCTGCCCTCACAAGTAGGTTATAACTCATGGAGTTTAAAGGGGTTTCCAGTCACTTCATCTTTATATACCTTTAATGAAACCTGCCAAATTAAATCTAACATGAATGCTATGTGGCTCATTCCATTATCATAAACATTGCTTCCCCACCCCCAACAAGGAATGCAGTTTAAATTTAAAAGAAATAGTTAGAAACATGATTTAAAAATTACCTGAAATAATCCTGAGAATGTTTAATGAAATAGTAAACAAAACAAGTTCAAAAAAAGGGCAGAAAACAGCTGACAAAAATGTTCTTGCTAACACTGAAACCTTACAAGGTTATTTTCCCAGTAAAGCTCCTTGCTGCAAATACTTTGTCCGGCTTAAAAATGATAATCTTATATGTGGTCTTTATTATGCAGATATTAGCTGCATCAAACTGGGACAGGGAAACGGAGTAATGATGTTGTTATGAAACTGGAAAAAAGCTAGGATATTACCATTTCATTAAACCATTTCAAATAGCTTTTGTAAATGGCCAAAATTAAGGGGTGACATTGACAGTAAAGAAGGTTATCGCAGATTACAAACACATGTTGATCAGCCAGAGAAGTGGGCTAAGGACTGATTCCAATACAGCTAACTAAGTATAAGGTGATGCATGGTAAGGCACTAGGGAGTGTAATGGAATAGAGAGCATAGGAGTACAAGTGAATAGTGTATTGGAAGCAGCGTCAACAGTGGTGAAAAAGGTGTTTAGCACACTGGCCTTCATCAGTCAAGGCACTGAGTATAGAGTTGGGAAATTAGTCATTGGTGAGGCTGTACTTAGAGCAGTGCTATAGAAAGATGCAGTTAAACTATAAAGAGTGCAGAAAAGATTGAAGAGGATGTTGCTGGGACTAGTAGGCCTGAGTTAGATTGAGAGGTTGGCCCATCTAGATCTTTATTCCTTGGAACAGAGGAGAAGGAGGGATTAACTTATAGAAAAGTTTTTAAAAATTATGAGAGACATAGTTATGGTGGACAGAAACAGTCTTTCTCCTAGGGTACGTAGAGTTCAAAAGCAGAGAGCAAAGGTTTGAGACTGAACAAAGGACCTGAGGGGCAACTTTTTCAAATAGAAGGTGGCAAATATATGGAACAAGCTAAGATAATAGTATCATTTAAGAAACATTTGGATGGGTATATGGAGGGGCCAGGCTTAAATGGGCTAAATGTAGGAAATTGGGTCTAACTGGGTGGGCACCTTGGTTGGCATGGTCTCATTGGGCCAAAGCATCTCTATTCATGCTGTATGACTCTATGACTCAAATCTATAAGACACCAGATAGTATTCAAATTCACACTTATTAGAAAAAGTTACATCTAAGCTACCAACTCAAAATTGCATTGAACCAAAATGTGGATCTCTATAGACTTTATACAAGAGTTGATTTACAAATTAATGCTCCGGGTATAGATCTTCATTGTCTGTAAGGCTATATTCATGATTCAAATGTATTTCTTCCAAACAGAAGAACCTGATCCCATCCCACCTATATATATAACCATATAACAATTACAGCACGGAAACAGGCCATCTCGGCCCTTCTAGTCCGTGCCGAACTCTTACTCTCACCTAGTCCCACCGACCTGCACTCGGCCCATAACCCTCCATTTCCTTTCCTGTCCATATATATATATATCCAATTTAACTTTAAACGACAACATCAATCATGCCTCAACCACTTCTGCTGGAAGCTCATTCCACACAGCTACTACTCCCTGAGTAAAGAAGTTCCCTCTCATGTTACCCCTAAACCTTTGCCCCTTAACTCTCAACTCATGTCCTCTTGTTTGAATCTCCCCCATTCTCAATGGAAAAAGCCTATCCACGTCAACTCTATCAATCCCCCTCATAATTTTAAACACCTCTATCAAGTCCCCCCTCAACCTTTTACCCTCCTAAGAATAAAGACCTAACTTGTCCAACCTTTCTCTGTAACTTAGGAGATGAAACTCAGGCAACATTTTAGTAAATCTCCTCTGTACTGTCTCAATTTTATTGACATCTTTCCTATAATTCGGTGACCAGAACTTTACATAATATTCTAAATTTGGCCTTATCAATGCCTTATACAATTTCAACATTGTATCCCAACTCCTATACTCAATGCTCTGATTAATAAAGGCCAGCATACCAAAAGCTTTCTTCACCACCCTATCCACATGAGATTCCACCTTCAGGGAACTATGCACCATTATTCCTAGATCCCTCTGTTCTACAGCATTCTTCAATGCCCTACCATTTACCATGTATGTCCTATTTAGATTAGTCCTACGAAAATGTAGCACCTCACATTTTTCAGCATTAAACTCCATCTGCCATCCTTCAGCCCACTCTTCTAACTGGCCTAAATCTCTCTGCAAGCTTTGAAAACCTACTTCATTATCCACAACGCCACCTATCTTAGTATCATCTGCGTACTTACTAATCCAATTTACCACCCCATCATCCAGATCATTAATATATATGACAAACAGCATTGGACCCAGTACAGATCCCTGAGGCACACCGCTACACACCGTCCTCCAATCTGACACAGTTATCCACCACTACTCTCTGGCATCTCCCATCCAGCCATTGCTGAATCCATTTTACTACTTCGATATTAATGCCTAATGATTAAACCTTCCTAACTAACCTTCCATGTGGAACCTTGTCAAAGGCCTTACTGAAGTCCATATAGACAACATCCACTGCTTTACCCTCGTCAACTTTCCTAGTAATCTCATCAAAAAATTCAATAAGATTTGTCAAACATAACCTTCCATGCATAAATCCATGTTGACTGTTCCTAATCAGACCCTGTCTATCCAGATAATTATATATACCATCTCTAAGAATACCTTCCATCAATTTACCCACCACTGATGTCAAACTCACAGGCTGATAATTGCTAGGTTTACTCTTAGAACACTCTTTAAAAAATGGAACCACATGAGCAATAAGCCAATCCTCCAGCACCATCCCCGTTTCTAATGACATTTGAAATATTTCTGTCAGAGCCCCTGCGATTTCCACACTAACTTCCCTCACGGTCCTAGGGAATATCTTGTCCAGACCTGGAGACTTATCCACTTTTATGTTCCTTAAAAGCGCCAGTACTTCCTTTTCTTTAATCGTCATACTTCCCATAACTACCTTTCTTGTTTCCTTTACCTTACACAATTCAATATCCTTCTCCTTAGTGAATATCGAAGAAAAGAAATTGTTCAAAGCCTCCCCCATCTCTTGTGGCTCTGCACATAGCCGTCCACTCTGATTCTCTAAGGGACCAATTTTATCCTTCACTATCCTTTTGCTATTAATATAAGTGTAGGAACCCTTCGGATTTATTTTCACCTTACTTGCTAAAGCAGCCTCGTATCTTCTTTTAGCTTTTCTAATTTCTTTAAGATTCTTTTGACATTCTTTATATTCCTCGAGCAACTCATTAACTCCAAGCTGCCTATATTTATTGTAGATCCCTCTCTTTTACTGAACCAAATTTCCTCTAACCCCTGAAAACCATGGCTCTCTCAAACTTTTAACCTTTCCTTTCAACCTAACAGGAACATAAAGATCCTGTACCCTCAGAATTTCACCTTTAAATGACCTCCATTTCTCTATTACATCCTTCCCATAAAACAAATTGTCCCAATCCACTCCTTCTATATCCTTTCACATCTTCTCAAAGTTAGCCTTTCTCCAATCAAAAATCTCAACCCTGGATCCAGTCCTATCCTTCTGCATAATCATATTGAAACTAATGGTATTATGATCACTGGACCCGAAGTGTTCCCCAACACATACCTCCGTCACCTGACCTATCTCATTCCCTAACAGGAGATCCAGCACTGCCCCTTCTCTAGTTGGTACCTCTATGTATTGCTGCAAAAAACTATCTTGCACACGTTTGACAAACTCCAAACCATCCAGCCCTTTTACAGAATGGGCTTCCCAGTCTGTGTGTGGAAAATTAAAATCTCCCACAATCACAGCCTTGTGCTTACTACAAATATCTGCTATCTCCTTACAAATTTGCTCCTCCAGTTCTCAGTCCCCAGGTGGTCTATAATACACCCCTATAAGCGTCATTACACCTTTCCTATTCCTCAATTTCACCCAAATAGCCTCCCTGGACGAGTCCACTAATCTATCCTGCCAGAGCACCGCTGTTATATTTTCTCTGACAAGCAATGCAACACCTCCCCCTCTTGTCCCTTCAATTCTATTATACCTGAAGCAACGAAATCCTGGAATATTTAGTTGCTAATCACACACCTCCTGCAACCACGTTTCACTAATAGCTACAACATCATATTTCCAGGTATCAATCCATGCTCTAAGCTAATCCACCTTTCTTACAATGCTCCTAGCATTAAAATAGATACATTTAAGAAACTCTCCACCTCTTACTCTCTGTTTATCCTTAATGGAGCAAACAACTTTGTTATCTTTTTCTTCCTTGTCCCCTACATCTTTGTTCTGAGTGCTCCTGATCTCTGTCCCCTGCTTATCCTCCCTCACACACTGTCTACTAGCTTTCTCTATTTGTGAACTAACCTCCTCTCTCCGAGTCTCTTTAATTTGATTCCCACCCCCCAACCATTCTAGTTTAAAGTCACCTCAGTAGCCTTCGCAAGTCTCCCCGCCAGGATACTGGTCCCCCTAGGATTCAAGTGTAACCCGTCCTTTTTGTACAGGTCACACCTGCGCCAAAAGAGGTCCCAATGATCCAAAAACTTGAATCCCTGCCCCCTGCTCCAAACGCTCAGCCACACATTTATCCTCCACCTCATTGCATTCTTACTCTCAATATCGCATAGCACAGGCAGTAATCCTGAGATTACTACCTTTGTGGTCCTTTTTCTCAACTCCCTTCCTAACTCCCTATATTCTCCTTTCAGGACCTCTCCCCTTTTCCTACCTATGTCATTGGTACCTATATGTACCACGACCTCTGGCTCCTCTCCCTCCCACTTCAGGATATCTTGGACGCGATCAGAAATATCCCGGACCCTGGCTCCAGGGAGGCAAACTACCACCCGGGTCTCCTGACTGCATCCACAGAATCGCCTATCTGACCCCCTAACTATCAAGTCCCTTATTACGACTGCCCTCCTCTTCCTTTCTCTACTATTCTGAGCTACAGAGCTGGACTCTGTGCCGGAGGCACGGCCACTGTTGCTTTCCCCAGGTAAGCTGTCCCCCCCAACAGTACTCAAACAGGAGTACTTATTGTCAAGGGGCACAGCCACTGGGGTACTCTCTAGTACCTGACTCTTCCCCTTCCCCCTCCTATCCGTGACCCACTTGTCTGCCTCCCGTGGCCCCGGTGTGACCACCTGCCTGCAACTCCTCTCTATCAACTCCTCACTCTCCCTGACCAGATGAAGGTCATCGAGCTGCAGCTCCAGTTCCCTAACGCGGTCCCTTAGGAGCTGTATCTCGGCGCACCCGATCCACTCTTTAAGAAGGGAGGAAGGCAAAAGAAATGAAATTAGAGGCCAGTTAGCCTAAACTCAGTGGTTGGGGAAGTGTTGGAGTCTATTATTAAAGATGATGTTTCAGGGTACTTGGAAACTAATGATAAAATAAGTCAAAGTCAGCATGGTTTCTATAAAGGGAAATCTTGCCTGACAAATCTGTTAGAGTTCTTTCAGGAAGTAACAAGCAGGATAGGCAAAGGAGAGGCAGTGGATGTCATTTACTTGGATTTTCAGAAGGAGTTTGATAAGGTGCCTCACATGAGGCTGCCTAACAAGATAAAATCCTATGGCATTACAGGAAAGATGCCGGAATGGATAGAGGAATGGCTGACAGGCTGGAGGCAGCGAGTGGGAATAAAAGGGGCCTTTTCTGGTTGGCTGCCAGTGGTGTTCCTCAGGGGTCAGTCTTGGGACCGCTACTTCTCACGTTGTTTGTCAATGACTTTGGATAATGAAATTGATGGTTTTGTGGCAAAGTTTGCGGATGATACGAAAATAGGTGGAAGGGTAGGTAGTACTGAGGAAGCAATGCAATTGCAGCAGGACTGAGACGAATCGGAAGAATGGACAAAAAAGTGGCAGATGAAATACTGTGTTGGCAAATGTATGAAAAGGAACAATAGTGCAGACTATTATCAAAATGGGGAAAAGGTTCAAATATCAGAGGTGCAGAGGAACTTAGGAGACCTCGTGCAAGACTCCCAGAAGGCTAATTTACAGGTTGAGTCTGTGGTAAAGAAGGCAAATGCAATGTTGGCATTTGTTTCAAGGGGAACAGAATATAAAAGCCAGATAATGCTGAGCCTCTATAAGACATTGGTCAAGCCGCACTTGGAGTATTGTCAAGAGCTTTGGGCTCCATATCTCAGAAAGGATGTGTTGTCATTGGAGAGAGTCTAGAGGAAGTTCATGAGGATGATTTTGGGAATGAAGGGGTGAACATTTGAAGAATGTTTGGCAGTTTTGGGCCTGTACTCACTGGAATTTAGAAGAATGCAGGGGGGGAAGGGATCTCATTGAAACCTACCAAATGTTGAAAGGACTAGATAAGGTGAATGTGGAGAGGATATTTCCTGTGGTGGAATATCCAGAACTAGAGGGCACAGCCTCAAAATTGAGGGGTGACCTTTTAGAAAAGAGGTAAGAAGGATAGTTTTAGCTGGATAGTAGTGAATCTGTGAAATGTTCTGCCACAGACTGCGCGGGAGGCCATCCATGGGTATACTTAAGGCAGAAGTTGATCATTTCCTGATCGGTCAGGGCATCAAAGCATACGGGAAGAAGGCAGGTGCATGGGGTTGAGTGGGATCCGGGATCAGCCATGATGGAATGACAGAGCAGACGCGACGGACTGATCGGCCTAATTCTGCTCCTATGTCTTATGGTCATCCAACAACATGTGCCAGATCTATGAGATCTTTGGTTCCATTTGCAACCAGCTTAGGCTTTAAGAGCATAGTCCATTTAATAGCATGTCAGTCTATCTACATCTAGATCCTGGTCACAATTACCATTACTGTATTTCTAATTGTCTATCTTTTGTCAACATTTTTATATAACTTCCAAATTGTAAAGTACATAAGGGCATCCTGTGATTCCAAGCAGGTACTACTTTGAAGATCTTATTGTCTCTAGTGTTTATTCAAATATTATTTGATGCCATTCACTTTATACAGCTTGTATATCAGTCTGTCATTGATCCCTTTTAATTCATGCTTTCTCATTTATTTAATTTTCTGAGCTTGTTTTAGTCCATTCATTTCCATTGATTTTTTAATGTACTTTCATTTCCAAAAGGAACATAATTTCAAATGTGAAACACTAGTAACATTTCTGCAGCCTAACAATATAAGTAACACAATTATTCATGGGAACACTGGGCAACTAAATACAAGATATTCCTGTACTCACTAGCATGATCACACCTGTTTGTTAATAAATACTCATAAAGTACATCAGAGAATAATGAAAATTAACTAGCTTACTACCTGATAACCATGATCACAATTACACTTAACAAGAGAGTTCTCTGGTTCTGAAGGTCCTTTCCACATGCATACAGGATTATTCCTATGAAAAAAAGAAACCATGTCACAGTTTTCTCCAGAAAGCAAAATAATCACAATTATCAGAATGAGGTTTATTGTCACTGTCATAAGTGGTGAAATGTGTTATTTTGTGGCAGCAGTGCAGTGCAGGCATAACAAATTACTGGAACTTACAATAAAAACAAATCATCAAGTTGCATGATAGAAAGTGAGCTTCTCCGTTATTGAGCAACAGGTTGGACAGATCAGCTTTGCTGAATGATTATTGACATGAAATGTTCACTCTATTCTTTCTACACCAGAGCTATCTAATCTGCTCTGTGCTTTCAGCTTTGTTTTGATTTCAGATTTCCCATATCTAAAGATTTTAATTTTCAATCATCATAAAAGGAATAGATTTGAACCTTTTTTGTTCTTTTACCTCAAAAGCTGCCATTCCATTTCCTCATCAAAACCAAACTGGAGACTGAGATGGACGGATAGTTTCCCCAACTATTTCTCCTCGGACATGTTTTTATAACTTCTCCATCATAACTCTATATAATTAGAAAACGTCTATTGTATCTTTCCCAGCTCAAAGAAGAACAATTCCAGTTTCTCTAGTCTTTACAAAGTTCCTCATCTCTGGAACATTTCTGGTATATCTCTCTTGCACACTCTACAAAGGCTTTTAAAACTTAAGTCTATTATTCATTGCAATGCTGCTCCAGCTTTCAAACAGTGCTCGTAATCTCCTTCATGTTATTTTAAAATGCTCAAAAAATTGTACATTATATTCAGTTTTGAAACAGTGTTGGTGGGTTCCCTTGTGTTACCCTGCTTTAAGAATGGGTTTTGGTGATCAAATATCTTCCATGAGCTCACCTCTCCTCTCAGATTCGACCTCAGAATGTTGTTAAAGGATCACACCACAACAGGAAAAGCACTCCTTCACTGCTGATGAAAGCTGGCAAAAAAAAGTGATGGAAGTGCCAAAATTGTTGTAGCGGGCAGAGAAACCTGCACAGACTACATGGGAGACAGCTTCCTTGTTCACAGACAACAACGAAAGGAAGTATACAAGTAAGTGCCTGTAAGGGCATGTGTGCCATTTATGAATACCTGCAGTTTTGGTGGACAACTATAACAGCCAGTTCTTCTCCCCCACCCCAGAATATCCAATCAAAAATGAAATGCGTCCCAATTTGTTGGTTGAGTTTACATTGACTTCTTCATTGTAGCAGTGAGCAACAACGTCTCATATGTGGCAAATATCAGGAGAGAAGAATCTTATTTTAAAAGGAATGTTGTCATTTTTGTGAGCTTGTACTTGCGGCTTTCGTAAACCAACTCAAGAATCGTAGACCCAATAATGCCTGGTCTGGGCTTCAGTTGTAAGAGTGAACTGGCAATTGAAGGTCAACCAAAATAAATTGTTGGTAGGGGAAGGGTGTCCTTTAGAAAGAAAGAGGCCAGGATGGACAGAGGGGAACAGGTGATGCAGATTTAGAGATCACACTTCTATCAAAAACATAGGTTATTGCTGGACCAAGCACCTAAGCCAATCAAGCAACTAGAGTTGAAAGTGATAGGTGTCACCTCAGTGAGTCAGAGAACTGAAGGTTCAGAATCTAACCTTCAGTGGTTCAGAACAAATGGCAAAGAGGAAGGAGGACATTGGAAAACATTGGCCACCAGAAGCCTGAAGACTAGTTGGGGGAAGGACATGTTGGGAGGGAAGGTGGGCATTACATCAACACCTGGGAGAATATTGGAAGCAAGATTAGAAAGTGCGGTATTTCCCCATTGGGCATGTCCAAAGAATCAAAGGTAAGAAAGGGACTTATACGAAGAGAATCTAATTCAGTGCTGCTTGAAATATCAAAATATGATTGGCCTGGGGTTTCCCATCATGGTTTTTCTTGATTAAAGAGTGCAGTTTTCCCCAAACGCTCTAAAAAGTAAGTTGCATAAGAAATTATGTCATTCGATGAAATATGTGGTGATCTCATCAAGGGAACAAGGACATGTATGGTTAAATTGTTGAAATCTCATAAAATGATCAGGAAATGGTCATTATGATACTTCATTTGTGGCAAATTCAGATTTTGAGTTGTATAATGCTGGAAAAGACAACATTTAGAAATGTCAGTGGTGATCCATAATATCCGAATCAGCACCTGTATTTCCTATATCACATCACCAGAATAGTAGAATCATGCTGTTGGCTTTGGAGGGCCTTCTGGTAGGGGCAGTGGGCAAGGGTGAGGAGAAATCTGCTCTTTATGGTTCATAAGCAGAGTTGGGTGTAGCCACAGTCTTAAACTATTTTGGCTGGATTGGTTCCTACATGGCCAATGTTGAAGCTAGAAAATGTATAAAACCCAAAGCAGTCACACTCTTTCAAATATTTTCATGGTAGACCCAGCTCCTACAACCTGCTTGGTTGCTCAACTTCCTCATTTCACCTCCTGTAAAAACCAGGTGCGTGATGGCATGATGCTTTAAACTTTGGAACTGATCCAAATCCCAACCATTGTTGGTGTTTAAAATTACTCATTCTGTATATTTATGACCCAAGTGAAAGGAGTACCACTTCCAGGCATCTCACTCTTGAGTGAAGACGAGCTTAACATAAATAAACATTGACAAACAGTGGTAACTTACCGATCAGAGTCTTGGTCAATGCAGGTTTCATTTATTTTTAATGACTTCAGCAACATTGAAGTGAGGTTTTGAAATTCCACTTTATCAGAACTATACAGAGCAAGAAAAATCAGGGTTAGTCATGGAAAAAGCAAATACGCAGGCTTACTAAGGTTGCCAAAAGTAGAGGGAAATAAGGATTTTCAATATGTTGACCTAATAATCTGTGGAAATTATTTTAAATGTACTGTATAAGATTCACCCAATTTGTTAAAATGGGCAACTAATGTCACACATTTCTGTTATAATAACCATCCCCACATTAAAATCTAACAACCAAAATAAAATAGAAGTATTAGTTATACTAACCATTAACCACAGTACAAAACACTTGAAATGAGACATCTAAAATTGAATTACTTCCATGATTAGTGGCTGGTGTTTGCAGTCAGCTGCAACAAAATGCCATTCATTACTTACTTATGTTTGCAGTTAGAACACTACCTTTTACATTAGTTTTTACCTCTCTACTCTCCTCTTACTTAACCCTTTTGCATGCCAAGAATGTAATGGATTGCTTGTACCAGAAAAATCAGCAGTGCTGTTTAAACAAGTTAGCTACTCACAACGCCCAAGCTTCCTGTGTGCTTGCACTTTTACTCTCAGGTTATTCCACTAATTGCAAATTTAAACTGTCTTCCTTGCTTCACTTTACTTAAAAAAAGTGGGTGTTGCAAATTTAACACTAAGTAGAGCTGCACAGCAAGCAAAGGCAGATGTCAGGGGGTTTTCTCCATCTCTCTGATCTGACCTTCGGCGTTCATGTAATATGGATTTTTCCAGCAGATCAAGGCCTTCTGGACATGTTTTTGGCCTTTTTCTCCCCCCTTACAGCTAACTCGTTTTCACAGTGTCCAAGAGGTGAGAGTTATTTCTCTTAGGGGAGCAGAACTGATTTTGTTTCTCTGTATTCAGATCTTTGCTCCCCTCATTCTCACAATTGTACATATCCTAGAATGGATCTTAAATACTGCTGGGATTCAATAGGCATGTTTATTCTGATTCTCACACAAAAGAAGTTTCATTGCCGCATTAAATAAAGATGCCACAGCACCCTATGATTATACAGTACTTTTACATAATATATAAACATACCACAATCAGGGAGGTGACTAAAAGATAACTGAGACAGAGATGCCTCAGCAATTGGAAAATAGCCAATATAAATGACAATAAAAACATTAACAGAACCACCTGATTTCCATTGGAAAGGTCTAGACAAGGTTGTGCTCTTTCTTAAAAGTCCATGCCAATCAAAGACTATCTATGTACAACAGGATTTCACACAAGTAAATTAAAAATAATCACTGTGTTCCTTTCTTTCCTTTCACATCTATCTCATATTTGGTCATCCCTATCTTTGCCCACTTAGTTTTAACCTGTTAATTGTTCATACATCTACCTGGTCGCCTGTAAGAATTTATGAATATATAAAATTCTAAAAACTAAAGGCAAAACTTTTCAAAGAGGAAATTCAAAAATAAGGAAACAACATGATGCAAATTAGCTGATAACAATCACCATCTCTTGAAAATAACATTTCTACTCATTGGTGAGCAATAGCACAAGCATTCCATTTAATTCCTAACAAAACTTCAGGAATTAATCAGTTCTAGCTCCAGAATTAATTAAATCAAACACTCTGTGAAGAAGCGCTGTAAATAAGGCAGTTGGATGACTGATCCAAGGAATATTTGTGGGTGAAATATGGGTCTTGAATTGTTTCATGAACACTTCAGCGAGATATAATTTCTTTAGAAGCACAATTATATCTAAGTAGACAAACATCAAAGGCATCAATTGTCATTAAAAAGCTATTTCTTAAGAACAAATTCCTAACACTAGCATTAGAAATATTTAAGTAATGGTTCTGATGAAGGATCTTAGACCAAAAACAATAGTATTTCAGCAGCTTCTGCTTCTATTTTCACTGATGGCAGAAATCGGCCAGGCAGGCAGCAAGGCTGGAAAGAGAAACAGCTTGCGTTTTCAGTCATGACCCTTCCTCAGAACATCAAAGTTGGTTTGGTGAGCAGGACTGTTTGGTGCATGATGCAAACCCTCCACATTCCACATTCCACAATGCACATTTCACTGTCATAATAAATTGTCCACACAAAATGTTATCAGTATTCATATCTCACTTTTGTTATGCTTACCTGTCACTTTCGAGTACTTGTGGGCCCTGACTAAGCATGGGGAAAGGGATGAAATGCTACATTGAAATAAAATCACCTCCAAGAGGACAACATCTTGTTAATTGGGTTTGGAGGCTTGGGTGCCTCAATGACCTGGAGGGCTCCATTGGCTGGAGTCAGGGCTCTGTGCATTGGCTCTTGGTAGGGTCATCCATGCCAAATCTTCAAAGGGTGGAGGCCAGACTAAAAGTGGTCCTCCAGTCCTCCATGTTCTGGGATTCAGCTCAGGGTTAACAACCCTGACTGGTAAACAAAATTGTTATGGAAACAACAATGAAGGGTCCTTCTACATCTGAATGATGGTATTGCTGAGTCTCTACCCGGGACTTGCATGACTGACAGTAGTGAAAACCAAGAGGAAGCCACTGGTATGATGAGGAAGCCCTGAACAGTGCCAGAGTTGAAGGACTTCATTGCTGCCAGCAGCGTAATGGACAGTAAGTAAATAAAATGAAAATAAACTAAAATAAAAGCCCAATTTAGCATTAATTATAGTAAATGGACAATTTATACATATAGTCCCAAACGTATGATAATAGTTGACCAAATCATCCCCTCCCAGATGATATTAGGACAGTCTTGTATACGCGTTAATGGCAATCTATTACAAAGCAGCTTGAACGAGAGGGAGATAAAAATGGTCCCTTTAAAATAAACTGCAAAATAAAGCTCTCAATTTTAGCATGTGCCTTGTGGCTGGCTCAGAGGTTGCTTCTTTCAAAATATTGTCTGTTCAGCATGTACTCTTTACAGCAAATACAACAGCAGTTCTTTGTATCTCATGCACATCAATATTTCAGGAACGAAACAATCTAAAATGCAATGTGTTGGTCAATATTTCCAAATGTGGAAAGAAGTTAGAGCAATTCTTTCTGGGATTTGTTGAGATTAGCACGTGGAATGTGGATTGTACCACATAACCTGCTGGAAGAACCCAGTGGGTCAAGCAACATCTGTGGGAGGAAAGAATCTATTGATGTTTTGAGTTGAAACAGCATCAGGACTGAGAGTGGAGAGGTAGGATGGCCAGCTTCAAAAATGCTTGCTCAACTTCCAACTTATTGAAGAATGTTAGAAAAGTTAAGAGCCCAAGAGGGATTCCTCATACACATACAGGCTATGAATCCCAAAGAATTTCAGGATGTATATTGTACACATTGCTCTGACATTAAATGTACCTATTGAAATCTATTGAATTGAAATATAATTAAAGTCAGCTCAGATATCTTAAACAGGTATATCCCATCATTATGCTGGGGTAATGAAATATTGTGTTATAGTACAGAAATAACTTTATAAATGAAATCCATCTTGATAAGATTAGTACATTAATATTTCCTATTTTCATATTTATTAAATGATTCTAATTCCATTGTCCACAAGCATGTCGATGAACCTAAATACAGCTGTTTGCAACACCAGTGTATTGTCCTTACTAAAACCCATCTTTAAAAACTAATCAGGCAAACTCATTTCTCATGGCAACAGTGCCAAGAAATGTTCTCAGTGTTTTCATGTGTTTTTATTACGAACAGAAGATGAAGTTGTTTACCTAACCACTGAGGGCACAGGAAACAAATCCCCCAAACATTTTTTCATACTCAGAAGTGACACCATATTCATTGAACACAAGGTTGGTTTTGCGCTTCCTCATACCCACAACTGGGGTAATCTTATTAGCAAATTTTTTGGCCACTTTACCTGAAGAAGGTAGCATCTGAATCCTTATATAAATCAGGTGACATTCTAAGTGAAGGGTATTCAGAAGATATTGGCCTCACACTGAAGAGCGCCATTGCTAAAATGACAAAGAGAACGGGAAGCAGCAGGTTGGCGATGGCTCCTTTCCAGTCTCTCCGGGTGTGATGAAAGCGTTTAATCATCATAGCTGCCATCTGTGTAAAAGTCAGCCTTATACCAGTCACCCATGGATCTTCAGCAAGTGCATCAGCTTTGTGTAAGAAGAAAAAAAAAGTATCTTAAGTATCAATATATGTAATAAATAAGGGCATACCTAATTTGTGGGATGAAAAGTTATTCAAAATTATTGCTGAGATATGACAGTGAGACAAAGTTGTGGAAAAAAATAACAGTTACTTTCTATTAAGGATGCAATGGTGAAACTTTATAAAGCACTGGTGAGGCCTCACTTTGGAGTATTATGAGCAGGTTTGGGCCCCTTAGAACGGATGTGCTGAAACTGGAAAGTGTTCAAAGGAGATTCACAAGAATGATTTCAAGATTAAACAACTTGTCATTTGAAGATCGTTTGATGGCTCTGGGCCTGTATTCACCAGAATTCAGAAGAATAAGGGGTGACCTAGTTGAAGCCTATCGAAAGGTGGAAGGCCTTGATAAAGTTGACATGGAGAGGAAGCTTTCTATGGCGGGAGTGTCTAAGAACCAAGGGTGCAGCTTCAGAATAGAGTGGCGTCCTTTTAAAACTGAGATCAGGAAGAAGTTCTTCTGCCAGAGTGGTAAATATGCGGAATTCATTGACACAGGCAGCTGTGGAGGCCAAGTCTTTATGTATATTAAAGGCAGAGGTTGATAGATTCTTGATTGGTCAGGGCATGAAGGGAATGGGGGAGGGGGAGAGGCAGGAGATTGTGGCTGAGAGGAAAAATGGATCAGCCATGATGAAATGGTGGAACAGAATTGATGGACCAAATGGCCTAATTCTGCTCCTATATCTTATGGTCTTATTAATGCAGTGGACTACAAAAGTCAGCAGTAAGGAAGATTAGAGATAACATAAGTGCTCAACAAAAATCTCAGAACCCCAGGAGTGGCTGAAAGAGTGGCAATGGTGTCGTGTACAATGAAAAGGAGGGATGGAGAATATGAGAGTTGGTGGAACTATGACGGAGCCAAATATCGCTGGGTATTATCAAGTGAAAAGTTGAGGACCCCGGTACATTGAGGTGCCAACTATCCTCTTAAGGTCAAAAGAGAGGCCAGAAATAATATATAACAAATAACTTGCTATAGAGTTTTCTCTACTAAACGTTCCCAATTGTCAAATGTCTTAAAGCAAGTACTACATAATTTCGTCTCACATATCATTGGAGGAATGACCAAGTCAAGCCACAATGGCTGTTATGGCCCTGGGGCAAGTTGCCACTTAACGTGAAAAAAAATCTTACAAACTCTGGTGAGGTAAGTGAAGGATGAAAACACTGAGGGTGGTCAGGGGTTGTATGATAAACAGGACTATTAGGAATTTGAAATTGACAAGTTTAACCATCCAATCAAATACAATTTTCCCCACAGTCAGTAATTGACAAATAACTGGCAGAAACTGCACCTTGCAATTACAAATTGCATAATTATACCCCAAATAATGAGATTTTCATGCTAGAAATAGTGTGAAACTTAACTATATTTATTAGTTTTTGCCAACCTTGGTTTATTGTTACCAATTGAAGATTGTCACACAGGGTTAGGGTTAGGGTTAGAGTTAGGGTTGACCAGCCCCAACTTGACCAAGTTAAGATTCTGGACCAAAGAAGGAAACATTATTGCTCAGTATTTGCACACAGCCTTATAATGACACCTACTGAGTTCACCGCAGTGAGATATATCCATTTTCTGCAAAAGCCAATCTTTAGCTGTCTCAAACAAAGAAACTTAGGAACAGTGGTACTTCCCCTAGAGCCTATGCCAAAGTCTTATTAGATTACAGTTGATCTCTATGATGGAGCAAAGTTGCCACATTGCTGCCAATTAGTGCTCAGTAAGGGATGAGTTTGAGCTGTGGAACCATGTGCACTGGGAATAGGATCAGACAAGGAAAACAATATCCTCGCAACACTGTTTTCCATAATTCCCTAGAAAACCATAGACCATAGAAACTACAGCACAGAAACAGGCCTTTTGGCCCTTCTTGCCTGTGCCGAACCATTTTCTGCCTAGTCCCACTGACCTGCACACGGACCATATCCCTCCATACACCTCCCATCCATGCATCTGTTCAATTTATTCTTAAATGTTAAAAAAGAACCCGCATTTACCACCTCGTCTGGCAGCTCATTCCATACTCCCACCACTCTCTGTGTGAAGAAGCCCCCCCTAATGTTCCCTTTAAACTTTTCCCCCCTCACCCTTAACCCATGTCCTCTGGTTTTTTTCTCCCCTTGCCTCAGTGGAAAAAGCCTGCTTGCATTCACTCTATCTATACCCATAATTTTATATACCTCTATCAAATCTCCACTCATTCTTCTACGCTCCAGGGAATAAAGTCCTAACCTATTCAACCTTTCTCTGTAACTGAGTTTCTCAAGTCCCGGCAACATCCTTGTAAACCTTCTCTGCACTCTTTCAACCTTATTTATATCCTTCCTGTAATTTGGTGACCAAAACTGAACACAATACTCCAGATTTGGCCTCACCAATGCCTTATACAACCTCATCATAACATTCCAGCTCTTATACTCAATACTTCGATTAATAAAGGCCAATGTACCAAAAGCCCTCTTTACAACCCTATCTACCTGTGACGACACTTTTAGGGAATTTTGTATCTGTATTCCCAGATCCCTCTGTTCCACTGCACTCCTCAGTGCCTTACCATTAACCCTGTATGTTCTACGTTGGTTTGTCCTTCCAAAGTGCAATACCTCACACTTGTCAGTATTAAACTCCATCTGCCATTTTTCAGCCCATTTTTCCAGCTGGTCCAAGTCCCTCTGCAGGCTCTGAAAACCTTCCTCACTGTCTACTACACCTCCAATCTTTGTATCATCAGCAAACTTGCTGATCCAATTTACCACATTATCATCCAGATCATTGATATAGATGACAAATAACAATGGACCCAGCACTGATCCCTGTGGCACACCACTAGTCACAGGCCTCCACTCAGAGAAGCAATTTTCTACCACCACTCTCTGGCTTCTTCCATCGAGCCAATGTCTAATCCAATTTACCACCTCTCCATGTATACCTAGCGACTGAATTTTCCTAACTAACCTTCCATGCGGAACTTTGTCAAGGGCCTTACTGAAGTCCATGTAGATAATATCCACTGCCTTCCCTTCATTCACTTTCCTGGTAACCTCCTCGAAAAACTCCAACAGATTGGTCAAACATGACCTACCACGCACAAAGCCATGTTGACTCTCCCTAAAAGCCCCTGTCTATCCAAATGCTTGTAGATTCTGTCTCTTAGTACTGCCTCCAATAACTTACCTACTACTGACGTTAAACTCACCGGCCTATAACTTCCCGGATTACTTTTCGATCCTTTTTTAAACAACGGAACAACATGAGCCACTCTCCAATCCTCCGGCACTTCACCTGTAGACAGCGACATTTTAAATATTTCTGCCAGGGCCCCCGCAATTTCAACACTAGTCTCCTTCAAGGTCCGAGGGAACACTCTGTCAGGTCCCGGGGATTCATCCACTTTAATTTTCCTCAAGACAGCAAGCACCTCCTCCTTTTCAATCTGTACAGTTTCCATGGTCTCACTACTTGATTCCCTCAATTCCATGGATTTCATGCCAGCTTCCTTAGTAAATACAGACGCAAAAAACCTATTTAAGATCTCCCCCATTTCCTTTGGTTCCGCACAAAGCCGACCACTCTGATCTTCAAGAGGACCAATTTTATCCCTTACAATCCTTTTGCTCTTAATATACTTGTAAAAGCTCTTTGGATTATCCTTCACTTTGACTGCCAAGGCAACCTCATGTCTTCTTTTAGCCCTCCTGATTTCTTTCTTAAGTATTTTCTTGCACTTCTTATACTCCTCAAGCACCTGATTTACCCCCTGTTTCCTATACATTTCATACAACTCCCTCTTCTTCTTTATCAGAGTTGCAATATCCCTCGAGAACCAAGGTTCCTTATTCCTATTCAATTTGCCTTTAATCCTGACAGGAACATACAAACTCTGCACTCTCAAAATTTCCCCTTTGAAGGCTTCCCACCTACCAATCACATCTTTGCCAGAGAACAACCTGTCCCAATCCACGCTTTTTAGATCCTTTCTCATTTCTTCAAATTTGGCCTTCTTCCAGTTCAGAACCTCAACCCTAGGACCAGATCTATCCTTGTCCATGATCAAATTGAAACTAATGGTGTTATGATCACTGGAACCAAAGTGCTCCCCTACACAGACTTCCGTCACTTGCCCTAATTCGTTACCTAACAGGAGATCCAATATTGCATCCCCTCTAGTTGGTCCCTCTATATACTGATTTAGAAAACTTTCCTGAACACATTTTACAAACTCTAAACCATCTAGACCCCTAACAGTATGGGAGTCCCAATCAATGTATGGAAAATTAAAATCCCCTACCACCACAACTTTATGTTTCCTGCAGTTGCCTGCTATCTCTCTGCAGATTTGCTCTTCCAAGTCAACAAATCCATCAATCTTGATTGTAATCTTCTCACATACAGTGCAGCATCTCACAATTGTTTTCAGGGAGAAATATTGAATCAGGAAAAGAAACCAATAAAAAAGTAAAGGGTTAAACTGAAGAACTGTAAGAACAAGTAAGGTTTTTTTTCTAAAGAACGTCAAATGAGTATGAGATTAAATACTAAAACTTCTGGAAGAAGGGGAACATTTTTCACACAGTGTGTTGAAGGCCTGTAGCAGGCATCACCAGAGTCAGCAATTTGAAAAAGACTAATATAAAATTAATGAACAGAGTAGATATGCCATTGCAGAAAAGGAGGATAAATGGATCCAGGTAAAGTGTGACCTTAGCGACTATTACTGTAAATATATAAAAGTGGATTGATTTTTCCAGCATGAATACACAACTTACGCAAAATTATATTTGAATTAAATTTCTCCAAGCTTATCTGCAGCAAGCCTCTTTTAAAACTGTTTAATTTGCTTTTCAACTTTGTTTTGTATTTACATGCTGCAGACTTACCATCTGAAATGCAGCTAATTGTCTAGTTGACAACAAATCCTCAGAGTAGGCTTAAATGTTTCTAGGCTCCACATACAAAAGCCAATTCCAGCACCCTTGTTGGCAATAATGTGATTAATAGTAGCACCTCCTTCTTACTGCCGGATCATAATGAGATTCTGCACAGAAACAGGCCCTTTGGCCCATTAAGACTGCACCTACTGTCAACCATGCATTTTTACATGTCATTAATAACATAAACTTCCTTATTGTCCCCAAATTCCCATCAACTAACTCCAGATCCTAATACTCATCTACACACTAGGAGTGATTTACAGTGGCTAATTTACCTATCAACCTACACATTTTTGAGAAATGGGAAGAAGCTGGAACGTCCATTGGAAACCCACATGGTCATCGGGACAATTTCAAGAGACCATAAAAACAGCACTGGAGGTCAGGATTCAACTAGAGTCATTGAAGCTCTGAAACAAAAGTTTTTGCTACCTGTGCAACTGAGACTCAATTCAGAGTCACTTCAGTGGAGTCTTTGAAAATGAGAGTCTTGCTGCTGCTGAAAGCAGGCTGGGTCTCGAAAACTATTGTGATTGAGCAAGATCAATAGGGTCTCAGATTAATTTTCATGTGTCCAGGATAATGCATGCTCTACTACTCAAAACTCTGAAGGAAGGTTTTAAGCTATTTTTGTGTGATCAGGAGCAGTCAGCTGAAAGCAGCCTTCGGATAGAATACTGATGGACCTGGAAATAAAACTCCTTCGGGCCTTGCACCCTTTTGATTGGGCAAGCTCTTTCTAACCGTCCTCAATGATGATCAAAGAAATCACATGAAAACAGACCCCATTATATGCTCACTATGAGGTCACAGACTGACTTATTTCATTCTGATATGTTAAAGCTGGCGCCATAACTTTAAAGTGAATGAGATGCTCTGAATGCTAATGATTTTAAACAAAATCAGCTAAATGACTCACAGTCATTCTCAGGAAAAGTGGTGCTCTCAGATTTGAGAGACTCTCCATCCTGATTGTCATGTTTTTCAGAATGTTCTTCATCCTTCATCAACTTCATGAACACCTGAGGAAATATAAACAGAAAAGATGCCTTGTAGATACTGATAAATGTAATTAATTTAAATTTTAAATTGTTACATTCAATGTTGTATGGCAACTACAAAGATTAAGAGTTGTATTATCACATTTACTATACATGGAACACAGTCAGTGTGCTAAAGTGAGATTATTAAATGACCTTCTTCAAACTGTAATCTGCTGGCAATGCGGTCTGAATTACCATTGGTGTCGTGACACTGCCATTATGGAATTAAGCATTTTCTACTCCACTGAGCTCTCAACCACACGCTTTCAGCAATTTATATATATCAGAAACCAGCGCTTTCTTAGAAATGAACAGATGTGTCAGAATGCAGGCAAATACCGGGTGAGCGTGTGAGTTGCAAAATATAAAGTGCAGTTTTGGTCAATTGTGTGCAGTTCTGGTCACCTATGTACAGGAAAGATGTAAATAAGTTTGAAAGAGTACAGCAAAAATTTACAAAGAGGTTGTCAGATCTGGATGACCTGAGTTATATGGAAAGATTGAACAGGTTAGGACTTTATTCTTTGGAATGTAGAATACTGAGAGGAGATTTGATAGAGGTAGCCAAAATTATGATGGGTATAGATAGAGTAAACACAAGCAAGCTTTCTCCACTGAGGTTGGATGGGGCTGCAACTGGAGGTCATGGGTTAAGGGTGAAAGATGAAATGTTTAAGGGGAACATGACGGGAAACTTCTTCACTCAGAGGATCGTGAGAGTGTGGAACAAGCTGCAAGCACAAGCAGTGCATATGAGCTCAATTCAACATTTAAGAGAAGTTTGGATAAGTACATGGATGTTAGGGATATGGTGGGCAATGAGGCCCGGAGCAGGTTGATGGGAGTAAGCAGTTTAAATGGCTTGGCATGGACTAGATGGGCCAAAAGGCCTGTTTCTGTGCTTGATTTTTCTATGATTCTGCTTTATGAGTGCTGGACAGAATGCTGGTAAATGGCATTAGGACAGGTGGATATTTGATTTTCATAGTAGACATGGTGGGCTAAAGGGCTTGTTTCTGTGCTGTTTGACTCCATGGCAAGGCAGAGGCAATGGATAACAAAATGTAACAAGAACAGAGAACTAATAGCAATTGCCTGTCCATCACTTCAGGGGTCAAGGAAGACCAAAGTCAAAGGTGAGGCCAATGGGGGAAAGTAGAATTTATATGAACACATATATGTGTGTAAATAATATCACCAGGAACAAAAAAAAAAATCACAGCCCAGTGAAGCAACTTTTAAAAAGCTCATTAATCAGACTCAAAGTTAAAAACCTATTTGTATTAAGACTATCCTTATGCTTCAGCCATTGGCAATGATAGCTTTAAGTTGGAAAGTTATGTTCAAGTCTTACAACAAGGAGTTGTGGAGATGTTGATTACTGACAGAGAAATAAAAATTGACATCCAGTCTACCCACAAAGGAGTTTAACAAAAAACATGGTAAAATTCAATGAATCTGATAGTTTTCCCTTTATCCCTCCCAACAATTACTTTCCAATCTAAATTATTAAAGCAGATTATCTAATCTTTAATTCCCTATTTTGGGATCAAGATTTGATCACAAAGAAAAGAAAATGCTGAAATTATTCAGAAAGTCACACAGGTATCAGTAGAGGGAGGGTCAGATTTACATTTCAACTCACTGACCTTTCATCAAAACTGGAAAAGTAAGGAAACAAATATATTTGTATTTTAAGTTGCAGAGCTTTGCTCTCAATTAGGCCATTTTAATTTCCTTCACTGCAGCAGTAATTGTACTTTGAAGCCAATCTTGTCAATCTCCCAAAATTAGACCAGAGTATTGGGAGACTATTGCTTGATAGTTCTGTCTCTCCTACCCCATTTCCACATGCTGTGGGAATTCAGAAAATAGTCATCCAATGGTAGAATAAAAGAAAAAAAAACTATTAGCTTCTAAACATAATTACTTTGTTCATTTACAATTGGTCAAAAAATAATTAGTAAAAACACTTTAGTTGAAAAGTGTTAGCGTATTCGATGACCGAAATTGTCTTACAATACACTCTTATAAAATTAATCCAACATAGTCTCAATCCAATCTTGCAGGAAAGCCACTCCACACATTCACTGGTGTGAAATACTGTACTTCTTTAATGCTGTCTAAGTTTATTTAAAGTGAGGTGTTTCCTAAGTCCACACGATAGTAGAAATCCACTGGATTTCATTGAACTTGTTGGGTCCATGTATAAAATAAAATCCTCAAAGATTTCAGATAAAAGGTGTCATTTACACAGCTTTACCCTGAGTTGCTTCAAAACCATTAAACACTCATGTCCTGGTTAAGTGTAGGACTACACACTCATCAAACTCCACTTGTCTTTTTTCTTCAATTTACACTCTATCTCAATTTATCATTGAGTTGCCAAGCTGCCTCATTTTCAATGCTCCTCTTAATTTGTCTTCAAGTTATTGGAACGAAATGCAATAAATTATTTTTGAGTTTTGAGCTATTCAAGATCAACTTGGAACTTCAGTTAAATGCCTTTCAACATCATTAATGCTAATGTGATTAGTAGAAGCCCTACCTCTTCCAGTGTAGTATCAGAGATGCTATAGCTGCTCAGATATAGTTTTTCCATATTTTCGTCCAGAGCATGCAACAATTTCTCAAAAGCAGTCTTATCTTCAGCAGAGGGAATAATGTATGTCAATTCTCCAAAGGCATTTTCTTTCAAAAAGGCCTGGGGAATATGTTCCTTTACCAGGGAAGTCACAAGGCCAACGTCGCATGACTCATCAGATCCTTCTGCAGAAGGCTGATAAAATAAGAGTAACAAAAGTTACTAATGCAAACCTTTGATTGTCAACTTGTAAGCCAAACTATCTAAATTATTTACAATAATCATACTTCCATGAACAAAATGATTTAGCAGCACATTAAACTCTTGCTGAGAGATTGCTGAAGCTATTGATAACCTAATGATTTGTAACTAGTTCCTACATGAAAGACTAAAACTTGCTCAAACACAAATGACACTTATTGATACTATTTTAATTTTTATCCATTCAATTAGTGAATTTCTGAGTACACCTTTTAGCAAAGAGTGTTATACACTGCTAATAGATATTGGTGTAGGACCTCCAGCTTATACACTTTCAAATATATTTACTTTATAATAATATAAAGAAGTAGTCCATAGCAACAGTGATACACAAGTACAGCTTTTAATAATATATATTAAAATTAAACAGATGAAATAAATATGAATAAGTAAAATCAAATATATTTCATTATCCATTTATTTGATTTCTATTACCGTTTTCCAGTGAAGTTAATTGAAGTGTAGATGGAGACCTATTGACTATTGTAATTGGCTATTGAATATAAAAGTTCCTTCTATTACAGTGTACTTTACCATAACATAATATTCTCCCCATACAGTAAATTACAGCAGTTAAAGGAATATTAACTCATCTCCCTGTTTAATGAGTGCTGTGAGCAGCTCTCATTAAGGTTCCATCAGTTATTTAGAGAGTCAATCCATAACGTAACTGAAGCACTTGAACCTGTAAGTACTCTACACTCATTTGAAATTGGTACTTGAAAGAGAGCCCACCGGGGGGAAGTGTGGGTCCTGAATAGCAATTTTGTAATTGATTGTATAATCAGTCAGATGCTATAATTATTTTAACCCTGCACATTTCTCATAAACAAGAGTCATCACACTTATGGAATCTGTACATGAAGACTCCAAGACAGGAAGAGGTCTAGTTACATAAAATTGTTGATATTTTGAAAGTATTCTGACTTTATTCCAGAAAAAAATTCACCTCACTATTCCACATTATGTAATTTCTTACTATTGACCCATGCTTCATGTTACTCTGGCCAGGTTTTTGTGGTGGTTAGATCTAGACTATGATAGAGAAGCGAGGGGTTAAAATGGCAAGTGTTTTCCATTTGCTCTGCTCCCCAACTAAGTTCTTCAAGCAAGGAAAATTACAAGTTTTAAAGTTTGAAATTCAAAACCTAACAGCAGCATAATCTTTTAATAATACCATGATTTATGGCATCAAGATCATTCAGCTTATATTATGCATATACATCACAAGCTCAGAATCATGACCTTTTTTGACATGATGAGGCTATAACCGTGTCCATACTGTTCCTTTAAGTAAGTAGGGGAACCACAGCATTTCAACTGACCACCTTCTAGAATGACGATTCGATCACTCAGGATGTCAGCTTCATCTAAATGATGAGTCGTGAATATAATAGTTCGACCTGGGAAGATGAAAACAGATGCGTACAGATCGGAATAGCAAATAGATAGGTGAGTATTATTAATAAAAAATTTGTTGTGAAGCACATACAGTATTAGTAATATGGTTTCCTGATTTCAGAAATAAATAATTTCTGTGCTATTAATTCACTCTACTTGATGAAGTATGTAAATAGTGAATTTATTCAGCAATCCAGACTGAGTAAATAGTAATGTGGAAGAAACCAGACCTATCATTTCCTCTTTATTATCTTGCCATCAATTTAGTGGGCATAAATCTTGCTATATATATTTAGCACTTCAAACTGCTAGATAGTTTTAGCTTATTTGCAAAAGATATATTTTACAGTTGATGCATGTTAGCATTGCTTTTATTCTGATTTTCCTTTTCCTGAAGCTGCTTAGACTTCCATGAGTTTTGAAGCCGAATGGTATAAAAATTAATGACACTCATAAGTCCTCCGATACAAACAGCCCATCTGATATGGCTGAAGGCAGCTTGTTTTGACCTGTCAGTGTGTGTGAGTGAATGGGGCTTGTTCTGCTGTTGTTCTTGTTACTTCTTCTTAGGGTCAATGCTTAGGGAGTTGGAGCTGCAGCTAGATGACCTTCCATTCATATGGGAGAGTGTGGAGATGATAGATAGGAGAGGTAGTCACCCTTAACTTGAAGGAGGCAGGTAGCGGGGTGACAGTCAGCAGAGAGAAAGGGAATAGGCAGCCTAGAGTACCCCTGAGGCCAATCCTGTCAGTAATAAATATACTTTGAATACTGTTGGGGGGGGGGGCCGGGGGAATGGCCCACCAAGGAGAAGGTCCAGTGACCGGGTCTCTGGCACGGAAGCGGGTGGGAGAAAAGAGGAGTGCAATAGAGATAGGGGATTTCATAGTTAGGGAAAGCAGACAGGAGATTCTCTGGACACGAACGAGACACCTGAATGGTATGCTGCCTCCCAGGTGCCAGAGTCAGGGATGTCTTAGAACAGTCCACAGCATTCTAAAAGAGGTGAACAGCTCGAAGTTGTGATACATATTGGTACAGACGACATTGGTAGGAAAATGGATGAAGCCCTGAAGAGAGAATATAGTGAGTTAGGTAGAAAGCTGAGAAGCAGGACCTCAAGAGCAGTAATCTCTTGATTACTGCCTGTGCAATGTGCTAGTGAGGGTAAGAACAGAATGATTTGGCAGATTAATCCATGGCTGAAGAACTGGTGCAGGGGGCAGGGTTTCAGATTCCTGAGATCTCTTCTGGGTAGAGTAAGGTGTGTGTAAAAAAGGATGGATTACACCTAAACTCAAAGGGGACTAATATCCCTGCAGGCAGGTTTGCTAGAACTGTTCATGAGGGTTAAACTAATTTGGCAGGGGGATGAAAACCAGATTGATAGAGCTGAGGTTGGGGCAGTTGGTATACAAGTACTGGAGATACGGTTTGTAGTGAGACCGTGAGGAATGACAGGAAGGGCAACATAGGGGCAAAATCGAAAAGGGAGATGAATACAGGACTGAAGGTGTAATATTTGAATGCATGCTGTATACAGAATAAGATGATCTTTAGAGATTTGCAGGTATGAAATTGTGGGCATCACTGAGTCTTGGCCGAAAGAAGATCATAGTGGGAAGCTTAACATCCAAGAAAGCACATTGTATCGAAAAGCAGGCAGACTGTGTGGGGTGGCTCTGTTGGTAAAAAATTAAATCAAAACCTTAGAAAGAGGTAACACAGGATCATAAGATGTTCAAAGTTCAAGGTAAATTTATTATCAAAGTACATATTGTATATTTCACTATATACTTCCCAGAGATTCATTTTCTTGTGGACATTCATAATAAATACAAGAAACACAATAGAACTAATGAAAGACGACACTCAACAGGACAAACAAATAAACAATGTGCATAAGACAACAAATTGTGCAAACGGAGGAAAGAAACAAAGGAATACTGTAATAACAATAAATAAGCAATAAATATTGAGAATGTGAGATGAAGAGTCCTTGAAAGTGAGCCCATAGGTTATAGGAACAGTTCAGTGATGGGGCATGGGAAGTTACCTCCTTTGTATCATGAGCTTGATGGTGAGGGGTAATAACAAGTCCTGAGCCTGAGGGAGTGGGTCTGAGGCTCCTGTAACTCCTTCCTGATGGCAGCAGTAAGAAGAGGGCAGGGCCTGGATGATGGGGGTCCTTGATGATGTATGCTGCTTTCCTGCAACAATGTTCCACGTAGATGTTTTCAAAGGTGGGGAGAGTTTTACCCGTGATGGACTGTGCTGTATCCATCACTTTTTGAAGGCATCTCTGTTCCAAGGGCATTGATGTTCCCTGCATTGTTGCAGTGGAGGGTATATTGACCGGTGATGCAACCCATCAATATACTCTCCACTGCACATCTATAGAGGTTTGCTAAAGTTTTAGGTGACATGCCAAAACTTTGCAAACTTCTAAGTATAGACACAGCCGTGCTTTCTTCGTAGTGGCACTGATGGACCCAGGACAGATCCTCTAAAATGATAATACCAAGGAATTTAAAATTGGAAACCCTCGCCACTTCTGACCCCTGATGAGGACTGGCTCTTGGACCTCCGGTTTTCACCTCCTGAAGTCAATAATCAGCTCCTTGATCTTGCTGACATTGAGCGAGAGGATGTTGGCGTGTACCACCCAGCCAGATTTTAATCTTCCTCCCATATGATGTTTGATCACCACCTTTGATTTGGTCAATAACAGTGGTATTAAAAACTGCATTGGAGTTGTGCTTAGCCTCACAGTCATAAGTGTAAAGCAAGTAGAGCAGGGGTCTAACCACACAGCCTTGTGGTGTACCTGTGCTGATGGAGATTGTGAAGCAGATCTTTTTGCCAATCCAAACTGACTGGGGTCTGCAAGTGAGGATATCGAGGATCCATTTGCACAAGGAGGTTTTGAGCCCTAGTTCTTGAAGCTTATTGATTAGTTTTCAGTGGATGATAGTATCGAATGCCGAGCTGTAGTCAATGAAAAGCATCCTAATGTGTGCATCATAATATGTATGTATGTATGTATGTATGTAGAATCAAGGAAATGCAAGGATAAAAAGACCCTGATGGATATACAGGCTTCCTAATGGTAGCCAGGATGTGGGTTCAAATTACAATGGGAGATAGAAAAGCCATATAAAGAGGGCAATGATATGATAGTCATGGAGGATTTCAATATGCAGATAGATTGGGTAAATCAGGTTGGTGCTGGATCTCAAGAGAGGGAATTTGTAGAATGCCTACAAGATGGCTTTTTAGAGCAGCTTGTGGTTGAGCCCACTAGGGAAAAGGCAATTCTGGATTTGTGTTGTGTCATGAACCAGATTTGATTAGGGAGCTTAATGTAATGGAACTCTTGGGAGGCAGTGATCATAATGTGATAAAATTCACCCTGCAGTTTGAGAGGGAGAAGCTAAGTTCAGTTATGTCAGTACTACAGTGGAGTAAATTGAATTAATTGAGGTATGAGAAAGAAGCTGGCCAAATTTGATTGGGAGTGGACACCAGCATGGCTGACAAAAGAACAACATTGGTCGGAGTTTCTGGGAGCAACTTGGAAGGTGCAGGATAGATAAATCCCAAAGAAGGTAAAGTATTCTAATAGGAGGATGAGTCAACCATGGCTGACAAGGGAAGTCAAAGACAACATGAAAGCAACAGAGAGGGCATATAATATAGCAAATATCAGTGGGAGGTTAGATAATTGGGAAGCTTTAAAAAACCAACAGGAGCTAACTAAAAAGCAACAAGGAGAGAAAAGATGAAATATGAAAATACAAAAATAAAAAAAGAGGATACCAAGCTTTTTCCATATATGGAAAAGAGAGGTGAGAGTGGATATCGGACCACTACAAAATGGTGCTAAAGAGGTAGTACTGGGGGACAAAGAAATCCCAGATGAACCTGATAAGTATTTGACAGCAACACAACATGCATATCCTTGGGTTAAGTTGGTTGTTAACACACGTTTCACTGTATGTTTCAATGCACGTGATAAATAAATGATTCTGAACATAGAATAAATACGAGTGCAGGCTGTAAAAATATATGTTCTGTCCATGTGTTTGTGGCCATATTCCCATATCTAATACTGTCCAATAGAGTGCTGGGACTTTTTAAAACATTTGGAGAGATGTCCCCAGGGCCGGACAGGACACATCCCACGTTACTAAGGGATAACTGCGCCTTTGGTGATGATCTTTGTATCCTCACTAGCCACCGTAGTAGTACCAGATGACTGGAGGGTGGCAAATGATATTCTGCTGATCAAGAAAAGGAACAGGGATAACCATGGTAATTCCAGACCAATGAGTCTTACTTCAGTGTTGGGCAAATTATGGGAGAAGATTCTTAGAGACAGGATTTACCAGCATTTGTAGAAGCATAGTCTGAATTGCGATAGCACTGCTTTGCGAAGGGTAAGTTGTGACTCACAAGCCTGATTGAATTCTTTGATGATGTGACAAAGCATATTGATGGAGGTAGACAGTGGATGTGGTATATATGGATTTTTTAAAGGTGAATAATAAGGTTTTCCATTGTAGGCACATTCAGAAAGTCAAAAGGCATGGGGTCTGATGAAACTTGGCTGTGTAGCTTACCCATAGAAGGCAGAGGGAGGTTTTAGATGGAGGTCAGTGACCAGTGGTGTTCTGCAGGGATCTGTTCTGGAACCTCTACTCTTTGTGATTTTTTATAAATGACTTGGATGAAGAAGTGGAAGGGTGGGTTGGTAGGTTTGCTGATGACATGGAGGTTGGTGGAGTTGTGAATATTATAGAAGGTTATCATAGACTACAACAGATCATTGACAGGATTCAGAGCTGAGCTGAGAAGTAGCAGATGGAGTTCAATCTCGAGAAGTAAGAAATGATGCACCTTGAATGGTGGACTTTGAAGGCAGAATACAGGCTTAATGGCAGGATTCTTAGCAGTATGGAGGAACAGAGGGATCTTGGGGTCCAAGGCCACAGATCCCTCAAAGTTGCCGCACAGATTGATAGGGTGGTTAAGAAGGTGTATGGTGTGTTGGTTTTTATTAGCTGGGGGATTGAGTTCAAGAGCTACGAGGTAATGTTGCAGCTGTATGAAACCCTGATTAGACCACACCTTGAATATTGAGTTCAGTTCTGGTCACCTCATTATGGGAAGGTTGTGAAAGCTTTAGAGAGGGTGAAGACCAGATTTATCAGGGTGCTGCCTGGATGAGAAAGCATGTTTTATGAGGATAGGTTGAGTGAGATAGGGCTTTTCTCTTTGGAGCAAAGGAGGATGAAAGACAACTTGACAGAGGAACAAGGTGATAAGAAGCATGGATTGAGTGGATAACTAAAGACTTTTTCTCAGGGCAGAAATACTGACACTGGGGGCATTATCTTAAGGTGAATGGAGGAAAGTGACAGATACATTAGGGACATTTAAGAAAATCTTAGGTAGGTATGTGGATGAACAGAAAACTGGAGGGCTATATTGGTGGGAAGGGATAGATGGATTTTAGAGTAGGTTAAAAGGTCAGCATAACTTCCTAGGCCAAAGGGCCGGTACTGTGTTGTAATGTTCTATGGTCTATGTTCCAAAACTAGTTGCAAAAGAGTAAGGCCTGGCCTGTCAGAAGCAAACTTTTAAAAAGAATCATCCTACGTCAGCAGTTGGATTAATAAGTTTCAACTTCCCTTCACTGATTTGAACCAAGGGGTGAGAACTATAACTGGCTATTTTCTTATGTTAAATATATTAAAATTAAATTGTTTAAAAATCTGTCAGATTGTAGCTAAAATAACTTTGCATCCAAGCTTTGATGAGGTCAACAGATTTTAGGACATAGAAAATTAAGATATAAAATTAAGAGTTCACATAAACGTAGGTCTGAGGTACAGGACCTACAATGATACTGAAGGATAAAGCACACTTGAGGAGTTATCTGATTATTCTGACCTTTCATTTTCTTATTCAATATCAATTCACTATCAATGTGATAAGCCTGTCAGTTGATATTGGCAGCGTTTGCTATTGCACAGAAAGATGCTCTAAGGCAGTGGTTCCCAACTTGGGTCCATGTACCCCTTGCTTCATGGTATTGATCTATGGCATAAAAAATAGTTGGGAACACCTGATCTAAGGGGAACACAGAACACTTATTTCAATGAAGACTTGTTGACAATCTGTTATTGAAACTGAAAATATCTAACTCTGTTTTTAAAGTACAAAAGGTGGTTTCCAATATCTATATATCCATAAAGAGTGGGCATAATTGATAAATGCAGGATAATGAAGGATTCAGTCATGGTAATGAGGTTTTCTCTCTCTCTCCCTTTGTATCCCAGATTGAAATTAAATTCCATACCAGGTATAACTTGAGAAATCCCACAGATCATATAATTTTTTGTCAGAGTAAACTTCATACTTCCTTACCTTGTCTGTATTTCAGTATTATATCCCAGATTTTACGTCGAGAACAAGGATCAATGCCACTGGTGGGTTCATCCAAAATGATGGTAGTGGAGCTTCCAATAAATGAAATCGCTAATGAGAGCTTTCTTTTTGTTCCTCCAGACAAAGTTCCGACACGTTTGTGCTGATATTGACAAATTCCTGCTTTCTCAAGGGCCCTGAAAGAAACAAAGGTTTTATATACAAGCACATGAAAAATCTGCAGATGCTGGAAATCGAAGCAACACACACAAAATGCTGGAGGAACTCAGCGGTCTGGGCAGCATCTATGGAAAAGAGTAAACACTCAACGTTTCAGGCTGAGACCCTTCATCAGAACACAGGCCTGAGTCCTGATGAAGGGTCTCAGCCCGAAATGTCAACTATTGACTCTTTTCCATAGATGCTGCCCGGCCTGCTGAGTTCCTCCAGCATTTTGCGTGTGTTGCAGAGGTTTTATATAGCTTGTCACCATGACAAATTTATATACAAATGATTAAAATATAGAAAAATAGTGCTGAAAATCACACTGTGTCAAGATAAATAGAGATTCTACATAGCATTGACAAGTTCACACCATTCTTCAGAATTCTATTGATTTAATAGCTAGGATATCAAACAACTTAAAAACTTGAGTTTGAATGAAGTAGACATTAAATAGGAAGTGAAGTTCTCTAAATGCACAATATATTTCTTTAGAGACCTTGATGTAAGGATAAAATGTCTTTAGAAACTGAAGGGCTTTGGAGCCCCTGAGTAGCGCAGTTAAGGGCTGTACAAATGCCTGTAATGGGAGAAATAAAACTGAGGTCTTGATCATTGCAGGATTTCTGTAACTTAATCTCTATTGAATATATTGGGTTTTTGACTGTGACAGCTGAGTATTTCTGTCCCTCTGCTCCACTAGCAATGTCATATCTGGTCAAGCTTGCAAGGTTGTGAGCTGGTGGCTTATTTGAAACTAGCTAGTCAAATTAACTTTTCTTTCGGTTAACTGTTTGGCATGAGAGATGAAATACCACAAGTAACAGTGAGACACGATATCAAGTAAAACAATCTGAATATGCATAGATCAGGCATAATGTGCACTTCACACAGAATAGGAGGTAGCATTAATTATGGATTAGCACCTCTGGTGTAGAGCTGTACGGAATAAGATACACGATGGAAAATGAGCAGAAGCTTTCTACATTTTTTTCAAGACTACCATCCATTAAAATAGATCAACTGCAAACAATGCAGAATAATCCCTCAAGAAAATTTCTAATATACAAAGCTAACAACAATAAGAAGCATTTATATAAGATCCTTGCTGTTGGAACAAATAACATGTAAAGATAGTTCACAGAAATAACAGAATAAATAGACAATGGGCAGAAGGATATATTAGGATTGGTGATTAAAAGCTTGATCAATCAGGTGGACTCTGAGGATAGTGGGAAACAAAGGCAGTGGATTTCATTGTACAGCCATTCCATCAGGGTCTTCGTTACTGCCTCAAAGCAAATCAGCATATATCAAGCATGCTCACTAGAAAATGGGACCTGATAAACCCAGAATCACTCAAGTTATTCTCCAAGGTATCCGAGTTCTGCCAGCAGACAATCAGCAACCTTCCACCAATCATAATGCAGAAACTGAGTGAACACTGAGATTAGCCATTAAGCACTGAGGCAAGAAAAGACACAACATATGGGCCACTAGATTGTGGCTAACCCTGGAATTCATAGCAAAATAAAAACAAGAATTAATAAGTTGGGTGACCTTACTGCCCTGCTGAGGCAGGTTGTTTGGTTTTAGTATACATTTGCCCTCTGTATTTCAAGTTAACTCTAACTCTTTTGTTCAACCTAGTTCTGTAAGTGACAGAAACAAGGCTTTTTGGGAGATTAAACACACAGCATATCAGGTAAACGGAAGAGTTAAGACTTCCTGTATAATTTTTAAAAACTTTTGAATATGGCAATGGTTTCTTAAGGTCAGAAAGCTGACTAGCCAAAAAAATAATTATCATCAAGTGACAGAGATAAGTGGACTTTGTCTTTGAAATAACATATTCTTTCAAATCTTAATGAATATTCACCTTCATAACCACAAACTCAGTAACACAATTTGTTTTAACTTATAAAATTTCGGCCATAAATGGGCAAAATTCAGAAAATTCGCTTGCTGATCAGTTCAGTCTGGGTGTATACCCCATATTATGGAAAGACGTACAGAAGATCCTGGAAACTAAATTTGCACTTCAGGCTTGAAATAGGCCAGTTTGGGGTCAGATGTACTTAAAAATCGAATGACACCCATTAGAATCTCCTACCAAAACTCGTTTGTAAATATTTAATTGTTTAGTATGTCAACATACTGAGACTTACATGTTCACCTCTCTTTGCAACTTCTCTTTTGTCCACTCTGGTGCTTTTATTATGCCATATAACTGAAGATGCTCTTCAACAGTTAAGGTGTCAAACAAGACGTCATGCTGAAGGCACACTCCCAGCTCTTCTCTAATGTCTGAGATATCTCGATTCATATTCCTCCCGCCAACATAAACAGCTCCAGAGGTGGGCTGGTGAAAGCCAGTTAACATTGACCTTTGTCGAAAGCAAAACACCGCAAACTGTTTTAGAATACACAACTTAATAGACTGTAAAGCAGCAAGAAACTTCTTTATTAATAGGTGAGTAATTACAAATTGTGATTTTCACAATTCTCCTTCATTACATTCAATAATGTTCGAGCTAGATTAAAACTATGGAACTTTGAAATATAACTGTGATATGGCTACCAAAAGTAAACACATCTACAAACCAATGGGCTTTGCAAAGAGTAAATCAAAAAACATAATTACATCCAGCAACATATATGGAAATAACTCTTTCACTAAATTTTTCTTTTTATTGACATCATAAATGTAAAACCAAATTTTATCCACCAGCGGTCTAGTGGTACATGATGTAGTTATAAAGAAAGCCTTTTCAATCAAATTCCGAACATTTAAATGCACAGTTTTAGAAAAAGAACCTGATGAGAAAAAATACCTTATTCGCCAAATCTTCAGCTAGAGGATTGCTTTGAAAATGAACACTTGCTGAATTATATTACTTACTTAGTCTTACGACTAGTGAAAAGTAATGGTTAAAGACCAGATTCTTCCCTTTATCTGCATTGTTTAAGGTTTACTTAGCAGATTATAAATTATCACTTACATTATTGTTGTCTTCCCTGCTCCATTGGGTCCCAACAAAGCTGTAATTTCTCCTTTGTAGAAATCAAGATTCAAGTCTTTAACAGCTGCCTTGTCATTGTGTTTATAAACTTTGGTGAGAGACCTTACAGCTACTCCTATCTCCAATTTATTGGTTATCTCTTCTTTCCCATGGAAGTTAATATAATTCAAAGGCTCCGCTGTTGAAAGAAAGGAACAGATGAAATGCCTGTCATAATTCCAAACCTGATTCTTTTACTTATGTAAATTAATTTACAGGGTCAAGGATCAATAGTTCTTTCATTTTCAATGTCTGTTCTAAGTCTATTCCACTTAGCATGAACACAGTGTCACATCACACAAGGGTAACGTACTTGGTATAAACACATTTAAGGATCATGTAGTGGTCTCTTCTTCCAGCACTGCTATGGAGAGATGCACATAAAAAGGTTGTGGAGGATAAAAGCTTAGCTCTGCTTCACTACTTATTGGTGCCCAGCCTGATAACGTTGCCCGTCAGGTCTTGATTAGCTCAATTGCTATTAGTTACATTAACATTGGGCATTAGTCCCAATCCAGAAAACACATTGTGTCCCTGTACTGCGGCAAGACCATAGGTAAGAAATAGGAGGAGATTTCCATGTTAGTGACTACTGAAACTTGGAGGTTTCATGGGATCTAGAGTCAATGTTGAGGACTAGCACAACAACTGTGCCTCTATATTTGGTAGATTGAACCCATTGTGGGTAGTAGGCTATATCCAAGGCTTGTGCTTTGGCAATCTGTGGTATTAGCCACAAGGACTGATTCTGTAACTTTTTCATACTGTGACACGACAGTTCTGGGAGTCAGCTCTCCCAATGTAAACATAGTTCCTTAGATTCTCCTGGGAACTCTGAAAGGTTTGCTTGAATGGAACTGACTTCCAAAACAGGCAAACCCCGTGCCTGTTGATAATGGTTGCTCTGTCCTTCTTCCTTCTAGTTCTAACTCAGTGCAAAGGTTTTTAAAATCGCTTATCACATATTTGAGATTTCCCAGAAGGGGGAATAAGTTAACATTTTGTACTTCAAGACTGATCATATTTTTGGTTATTAATCAAACCACACACAAATTATCATCGATAACAAGTTCAGGAGGACAAAATGTTTTGAAAAAGGATTCCATTTCATTGCACATTATGGTGCATAATGCATGAGAGCTTCAGACTGCGATTTCACAGTTTTAGGTTCTGAGAAGAAAACTGCAAATTAGTGAAAAAATCTTGAGAATGACCTTTAGAACATATGGCATAAGTGGGGAGACCATGATCATCTATAATGGCAAATTAAAAAGAGAAGGGGATAGATAAGAGGTTGACATTTAAAGAACATAGATTTCTTAGAAGGCTCTAAGGCTGGAAGAGTTTGCAAATATAAGAATGGGCACTGCATAATGAAATATTAGCTTTGCTATTTCCTTAACAAGCCTTGTGAAGATTAATTTCCCAGAAATGCAAACCTTTTTCTCTCAACACGGATACTGCCTGGTCTGTTGTTATTTCCAGCTTTTTGTGCTTTTATTTCAGATTTTCATCACCTGTAGCAATTTGCTTTTTTTAAGCTACTGTATATCTCTAAGTGGATTCTCAGACACAGAAAAATTAAAGTGTCAGAACATTTAAATGTTACCTTTTGCATTCATTTGCTGGTTGTAGTGGTTCAGATTTTCAGCCCAGTACCCTTCTCCGATCTTTCTATCATGCTTTTTTGCACAACTGCACAGATTCATCCAATATGAACCTGTAAATGGAAAATACCAAGGTCTGCGAGTTCCATATTTACCTAAAACATGGGAGATAAAGTTAAAAGTGATAAGTACATAATATGTGACTTCTTATGTGCACACAAATAAAAGACTACAAAAGCATTTACAGACAAGCATTCTCAGGAAATAGTATTTCACACATCTTTTAAAAACTTTAGAAGAGAGGGAGCATAAAAGTAAATCTGTGTAATTTTCGTTACTCAAAATTGACATGAATATTTATTTTAATCCCCAAATAAAATTAATGTGATTTAGTTTAAAAGTAATGCCCCATAAAGTACAGTATTTTCAGAAAAGCCTTGCACAGCAATTCATTAAGAAAATTGAGCTGAATAGTACTTAAAGGGATATAGCTTCATGGAACGAGCTGAGATAATCTGGGTAAACTAATGCTTTTGAGTTAGAATGAAATGGGTAGTGTTGTTTTGGTCACATGTGCCAAGATCTCCCCTATTTTCAATCCATAGAAATAATTATAATTATAAGTATAAGGTTATCGCAAACAATATGTGTGATCTTATAGGGAAAAAACTGGGCATCTGTTCTGTTTAAAGCACATCTACTCAAATGTTTATATTTAGATGGAGCAAATGATGGAGAAAATATAAGCCTTCACCAGTTGAACTGACGTAAGCCGGTTAGTTTAAACTGACAGAATAACTCGGACAAAGCAACTTTCTTATAACAAGTCCATTACAGTACTGGCACACTAGGAGAAACAAGTAGGCAGCATTATCTCCAGAAATGGTTAATCACAGACTTAGTATGGAAATTACTGTATCAATGTTTCCAAACAGAGAGCACTCTTTGAGCTATTCCCAAAAATGTTTCTTTTCAGCAAGCCAAGCCCAGAGTTCCACAGAGTAAATTTACCATCTGTGTCAATGTTTGGGTATCCCTACTTACAATTATAAGATTTTTAAACACAGCCAAAGGACAGAATAGTGATAGATTTCAGGTACAAAACTCTTTAAGGGGTACCTGCTAATGACCATGAAAAAGGCAAATACATTCATATGTATTGGTCTTATATTAATAGGAAGCGATAACAAAGTTGTACAATGTATTGGTTAAGCTGCAAATGTAACTGTGTATTTCATTTTATGCATGGCATGGAGAAAGGATACAAAGTAGATTCATTGGCATGTTACCAAATTCCAGAGGGATTTTTTGATTCTTTTCACTAAAATATATAAATGCGAGATATGAA
The DNA here is from genome assembly GCF_030028105.1 of Mobula birostris. Classification (NCBI taxonomy): domain Eukaryota; kingdom Metazoa; phylum Chordata; class Chondrichthyes; order Myliobatiformes; family Myliobatidae; genus Mobula; species Mobula birostris. The sequence continues at coordinate 156,123,360 of NC_092372.1, read as the reverse complement.
GAGTGTAACTATCAGTCAAATTTCCAATAAAAATATAGATTCTGAATTATTTTTTAGAGATATGATTTGGTAGATTATTCAGTTACAAAATGCTTTACACATGTGACTTGCTGGAACTGAGATCTTCACTTCACATATAGCCTGAACAGGGAAGTTAGTGATCCCAGAAAGATTGGGCATCCATCAGTGTAAATAAGCAAAAATTCTGCAGGGATCAATCTTCTCTACGTTCAACTTACAATCAACATCCAGCAAGTGAATTAATAAAATTTACACTTAGAATATATATTTTTAAAAGAACGCCATGACCATTTGAAAAAAAAACATACATGAATATACATGGGAAAGAGAGAGGAGACTAGAATTCAACAAATCCAAATTTTAAAATAATCAGCAGTAGCAGATACAGAATGGCCATATTTTCTAAGATATTTTACAATTTTTACAAATTTTACAATGCATTGTTTTAACCATTTAAAACAGACTAATTATTCTTTGTTCATACCAGGGTGCCTTTAATCAACTATCTCCCAAAAATGTCTAATGCAATCTTTACTACACATAGCATAGAATAAATTATCCACGCTAATATAAATTCCAGTAAATACCTTACAGATTACTTTGGTAAATAACCACAGAGCCCTTGGCTTCTTCTACAATTGTGTCTCATCTTTTAAAATAAATGTATTCCCCTAACTCTAGTACAAATTTGCAATGATAATTAGTGAAGAAGATTTGCTTTTCATACCAGGGAAGACATTATGTAGATACCAGCCTAGTATGAGATATATCAGTGAATCAACCACAAGCATCCAGCAAATGCAAGCAAACGATACATTTTCTGCACCCCCGACAGCTTCATACATGTTATCCCACTGCAGTCCTGGAAAACAAAAAGTCCATTTGAAAAAAAACATAAGTCTCTGAAGGGGTCCATTTCCAGAGAGACATAACGAGTTCATAATATGTTCAGATTTAAAGCTAGCAAACATGAAATTAAATTCACTTGTTTTGTTCTTTATACATTATCTGCCAGTTTGCTCTTCAAGCAAAGCTATTTTTTAAAAACACAATACCCATATTTCCTCAAACTACAAAGTAACTGAATGCAGCAATGCTACGTTATAATCACAAATTATTGTCTCTCTAAGACCACAGGTGTTTCTGTCGCATGCTGTGATTTCCTCCCAAATCCCAAAAGAATTGCATGAGGAAGATTAAGAAAAGGAAAAAAAAAGCAGAAACTTACAAAGCCTCCACTTTTAGATAAATATTCAGGTAAATATCAACTGTTCACTCTTGTACAGTCTCTTAATGGACTATTTCTATGCCTTTGACACAGTACTAACACAGCGGGTGAAGCAAGGCTGGTGGACGGCTGTTCAATTTTAGTGGTAGTCTGTAAATGACCTTGGAGATGACTAGTTGAGAGGTAACTGGTAGATTGAGCTGAGTCATAAATGCTGCCATTCAGAATGAACGTGGAGGCTTTGGAGAAGGAGCAGCAGAGCATCACCATAATGTTGCCTGGACTGGAGAGCATAAGCTATAAGGAGAAGTTGGACACAACTGGAATATTTTCTCTGGAGAGTCAAAAGCTGAGGAACAACTTTATAAGGGTAAATTAAATTATTGCAGACATAGATAGAGTTGATAGGCATTGTCTTTTTCTCCAGGATAGAAATGTCAAATATTAGAGGGTATAGGCAGAAGGTGAGATGGGGAACGTTTAAAGAAGATTGGCAAGGTAAGTTTGTTTTTACACAGCGAGCGGCCGGGGTCTGAAATGTGCTGCCATGAAAGGTGGGAGAAGCAGATACAATGGCAATGTTTTAAGAGGCATTTCGACAGGCAGGGAATACAGATCTTGTGCCTGTAGATGGGATCAGTTAGGTTGGCATCATAGACAACACAGACATGGTCGGCTGAAGGGCCTTTATCTGTGCCCAATTGTTTTATAGCGACACAAAAGATTCTGCAGGTGCAACACACACAAAATTCTGAAGGAACTCAGATAAGGCAACATCTATGAAGAGAAACGAGCTGATGAAGGATTTTGGCCTGAAAAGTTGACTGCACATTTCCCACCATAGGTACGGCCTGACATGCACAGTTCCTTCACAATTTTATGTGTGCTGCTGTGCTATTCTATGTCCATGTACCAAAGACAAATTCAATGGAAAGAATGATATGGAAGTTTAGAAAACCAGAGAAAATTTTGTAAAATTGTTTGTACAGAGTCTGTACAAACATACTTGCAAGTAATGACTTTTGACAATGAAGCAGAAGGAATGGGTTTGAAAGGCATTCCAAGTGCAATGAACATCAGCCAAAATAGTGATAAGCACAGAAATAAAGATTTATCTTTCTAGAAAATTAGATTTCTTCAAATATATTTTTTCTAACAAGTTTTTTTTTTACTTTTTAAAAAACCTTCATTTAAAACAAATATTAAGCTGGAAGTTCTGCTACATTTTTCTCATTTATCACAATCAATACAAATTGTGTGTGTTAATTTATATTTTCCATACAGCTTTTATCATCAGGATGTCAGATAAGTTAATGTCACATTTTAAGAGTTCCTTACCTTTTCCTTCCCCTTCAAAAAGAGTGATAATATAGGTTCCCTGGCTGAATGCAGTCGTGCACAGGAGACACTAAATAGAATTGAGATTTTTGGAAAAAATATTACTATCTGAGCAGTTTGATGATTTAGATGTCTAATATACTAAGTCTATATTACTAATATGTCCACAAACTAAGTTGGCTACATTCTCTAAGAAGAATATATAGGCATAAAGAACACAGTATGGAAACAGGCCATTTGGTCACTTAATCCTGTCACACACCTCAGCTCTGATGTCATATCATTTAATTCCATTCCCCACGAGCAACCTATTGTAAACAAGTTTTTTTAAAAAAAATCGATACAGTCACCATCTGCACTAATAAAATCTACAGCCCCAAAGTCTATTTTCAGAAATGGTTTGTCTGCTGTTGTCCAACTTCTGAAAACTTATTTCCAGCCCCACTTCACTCTTCTGATTAGCCGAAGGTACGATTGTGCCAGATGACTCAGTAATAAATGTCATACAAAACATGACAATATGATCATTCGGATTCCAGTATCAACATGTTACCTGAATAGGTTGTCTGCTGAGGCCACCTACTCTAAGCTGACAGAGAAGTCCCAAAACAAGATATTTGAACATATCCACATGGTGTCAGTTTAAGCTGGAGTGCATCTGATGCCTTGGGCTCCCTCTTTCCCACCAGAAAGACCAGACAGAAAAATAACACTTTTGCTCTTAGATCTACAATGCATCATTACACACCTTTCAGTTACCGGACATATTTACTTTTATCTTCACTGGCTCCCCTCTAAGAAATCTTTGAAATGACTTACATAGCTCTCATAAAGAAAAATAATTTCTTCAAGCCTTTCTCTGGATTTGAAATTTGCTGAACGCAGCACAGAGTGACATTTCCGCACAAGGTATTCATTTCAGATCGATCACAAAAGCAATAATTATACCAAATATTGTAAAACTGTATATCACAACTTACAATTAGAATCTGGCTGGAAAAGCTGAGCTGGTTCTGTACCACAACCAAAACCATATAAGGGAAGAAGGTAATGATATAGAGCAAGCAGGCACTGAGAGCTGCTGTATTAGCATGGCTGAAAAAGGCTGCAATCAAGTAGCCCAATGAAATAACTGAAGCTCCAAAATCCAAGAAGTAGAGGAAAACAATGAATCCATCACTGTTGGGAAGAATCCCACTGGCTTTGAGGATAATGGTGATGAAAGCACTGCTCAATATCAAGGTAATGAAGTTGTCCAAAAACCAGACCAGAAAATGAACTAATGGCTTCACTCCCAGAATCTTCATGTACTGCAAAACATAAAACACACAGTCAGAGCTCTTTAACCTTCAAAGAAGCTTGTCAATTCGAGCTGGCAAAGACAACCCAGACCATAAATTTATGGAGTATGTATAATACCATTTCCTAGAACAATGCATTGAGGATCCACCAAGGGAAATTATCGTTTCAGATTTGCCCATGTATAATGATTATCAAACATCACCCCAGGGAATAACACTCCCATTTAAGGAAGAGTGATCATAATGCATTAGAATTGCACATTCTAATGTATTAATGCTTAATATATTTAAGTTTTAATCAACAGTCAGAAAACATGAGTGAGAATAAATGAACTTCTTGGAGTTGCAGTTTTAACTGGTGGAGTGCCACAGGGTGTTCCCCCGTCTCAGGCATCTACAGTTGGGAGTCACAATCTTAGTGCAAGGGAGAAGCCACTCACTGAATCTAAAGGTTTTCAGAGATTACACTACAGGGATGGTGCAGGAAAATGGATCAAGTATAGAAGCTCAACCATGATCTGGAAAAATAGTGAACAGACTAGGCAGTTTCCAATTCTTCTGTTCCACTTAATGGGTAAAATAGCTCACTTCACTTTCTGTTTTTGACATAATAGTGTTCAAACTTAAGAGGAATATTTACTGGTGACATGCAAACAACATTGTTCCTACTACAAAGATAGAAAGTACTTAGAGCTGTTCGTAAAAGCAAGCTTTATAATCATTACCATCAGCCAGGACTGACAGAGATGTATCACTGACATCAACAGTTGGTCAATATCACGTGATACAAATGTGTGTTCATGACTAGTGTTAACAAAAGCTCTTTTGGAGTTGAAGCCATTTTGATAAGATGATGAGGATTATAGCCAAAATTAAACTAAGAACAACCATTAGAATTGATATCCAGAATATTCAATATTTAATGAAGTCAGATAGCTGTTATTGTTATTTTTCCAACAAGACAGATACAATCTTGTTAGAACAACTGAAAGAACACTTGTAAACAAAGCTCATCTGGGAAATGAAATTCCCATAAACCAGATACTAAGATTAATATCAAGATTAGAATGCTACTTCATCCAATTCTGAATTGGAGGTAGCAATATACACATCTCTAACTAACCTATCTATATTAGACTTTTAGTTTCACTCAGCCTTTTGTTCTACAGCAGTAAGAAAAAGAAACACACCCAGTCAACAAGGCAAGTCAAAAGCCAGTGGGCTTACAAACAAGGTGGATGATGAGAAATCGGACACAGGGAATAATACCTGGCAATTTGTATGCATGATATGAATATTCTGGACATAAAATTTTGAGTGATCATTCCAGTTTTCACCTTTTTTACAATATAGCCCTCAAATTATTTCCATTCACATTCTTAACTTCCTTTTAACCATAATAATGCATTCACTAAAACATCAGTTGAGTTTCTTGCACTCTAAGCAACAGGATCTCAGGACTTCATTACCTCTTCCAGTCTAAGCTCTTTGTCAAACACAAGTTTCCGCACGAAGCACGCTATGGAAATCAACCATGCCAGCATCATTAATAATGGAAGAAAGAAGCCTATGTTGCTGAGAAACCTGTCAAAAAAGACTGTGTTAGAATAATTAGATTATACAAGGACACTATCATTAGTTCCAACAAAAATGATGTGAGAACATTTCAGAATTTAATTTTCATTGAGTAAATGACTGCACCCAAAGCATTATAAACAAGCACGGTCTCCTTTTGTAGTAAAGGATAAGCTTGTTAAAAAGGGAGTATAAACAATAAAGCAGCAGACAGGTTTCTGGGTAGTCCTCACGTGAGAGAGCTTGAGTAGTTTGGCCCTCTACTCTCATTCTTCTAAATGAAAGGTGACCGATTGAAAAATATATAATACTGACAGAGCAAAACACAGTTGATGCAGGGATGATATTTGCCCTGACTAAGAAGTCTAGAAATAGTTTCATGGGGTTGAAAAACAAGTTGAACCATTTAGAATTGAAAGTTCTCCTTTTAAATGTGGTGAATGCTTGTTACTCTCTATCCAGAGGACAGTAAATACGAAAATCATAAATTGCATTCAACAGAGAAATCAATAGATAAGTGAATATTAAAGAAATCAGAGGATATGAGTATGGAGAAGGAAATGGTGTTTGAGGTTAAAGATTAGAAGTCATCTCATTCAATGACAGAGATGGGTTAGTGGACTGAAATGGCTACTCCTATTCCTACTTGAAGCTTTTCTTCTAAGTATCATATTTGTGGATCAGGGAAGGTGTGACCTATTCAAAAGGGATGTGTTACACTTGAACTCAAGAGCACCAATGTCCTTACAGGCAGGTTTGCTGGAGCAATTAGCGAGGGCTTAAACTGGATTGGCAGGGAGATGGGAATCAGAGTGTTAGGTCAGGTAATGGAGCAGTTGGTGTAAGCTAGATGCAATACAGAGAGAGACTGAGGAAGGACAGGACTTAAATGCATTCAGTTGGATGGGTTGAAATGTGTGTGGTTTAATGTGAGAAGTATTAGGAATAAGGATAATGAACTTAGAACATGGATCATGACTTGGAACTATAACATCATCACCATTCAGAGACTTGGCTGTCAAAAGGGCAGGAATGGCTGCTGGATGTGCCAGGGTTTAGATGTTCAAAAAGAACAAGGAAGGAGTTAAAGAGGTGGGGGAGTGGTGTTGCTAATTAGGGATAGTATCACAGCTGCAGAAAGGGAGGACATCCTAGATGGACTGTCCACCAAGTCTGTATAGGCAGAAGACAGAAACAAGGAGGGAGTAATCACTCTATTGGGATTACTCCCTAGACCACTCCACCCCTCTAACCCCCCGCCCCAACAACAGCATCAGAGACACTGAAGAGCAGATTGGAAGGCCAATTTTGGAAAAGTGCAAAAATAACAGGTTGTTGTCATGGGTGACTTCAACTTCCCTAATATTGATTGGCACCTCCTTCGTGCAAGAGAATCCAGGATGGTTTGTTGCCTCCCAGGTGCCAGGGTCAAGGATGTCTCTGATCGATTGCATGACATTCTGAAGTGGGAGGGTGATCAGCCAGATGTCGTGGTGCACATCGGTACCAATGACATAACAAGGAAGAGTGAAGAGGTCCTGGACAGTGAGTATAGACAGCTTGGTAGGAAGTTGAAAAGCAGGACCTCAAGGGTGGTAATCTCAGGATTGCTACCTGTGCTAGGTGCCAGTGAGGGTAGGAATAGGATGCTCTGAAGGAGGAACAAGTGGCTGAGGAACTGGTGTAGGGGGCAGGGTTTCAGATTTCAGGATCATTGGGACCTCTTCTGGGGCAGGTGGGACCTGTACAAGAGAGACGGGTTACACTTGAACCACAGGGGGACCAATATCCTTTCAGGGAGGTTTGTTAGTGCTATTGGGGAGGCTTTAAACTAGATTTGCAGGGGGATGGGAACCAGAGTGCCAGAGCTGACAGTGTGGCTGGGGTGAAAATAAATGATGTTGAAAGTTTAAGCAAATCCGCTGATAGAAAGGTTGTGAGTGGTGGTAAAAATCTTCTGAGGTGTATATATTTCAATGCTAGGAGTATTGCGGGGAAGGCGGATGAGTTGAGGGCATGGATTGACACGTGGAATTATGACGTTGTAGCAATTAGTGAAACTTGGCTACAGGAGGGGCAGGACTGGCAGCTTAATATTCCAGGGTTCCGATGTTTCAGATGTGATCGAGGCAGAGGAATGAAAGATGGGGGAGTAGCATTGCTTGTTAGGGAACATATTACAGCAGTGCTCAGGCAGGACAGATTAGAGGGCTTGTCTACTGAGTCCTTATGGGTGGAGCTGAGAAACAGGAAAGGTATGGCCACATTAGTGGGATTGTATTACAGACCACCCAATAGTCAACGAGACTTGGAAGAGTAAATCTGCAGAGAGATAGCGGGCAACGCAGGAAACATAAAGTTGTGGTGGTAGGGGATTTTAATTTTCCATACATTGATTGGGACTCCCATACTGTTAGCGGTTTTGATGGTTTAGAGTTTGTAAAATGTGTTCAGGAAAGTTTTCTAAATCAATATATAGAGGGACCAACTAGAGGGGATGCAATATTGGATCTCTTGTTAGGTAACGAATTAGGGCAAGTGACAGAAGTCTGTGTAGGGGAGCAATTTGGTTCCAGTGATCATAACACCATTAGTTTCAATTTGATCATGGACAAGGATAGATCTGGTCCTAGGGTTGAGGTTCTGAACTGGAAGAAGGCCAAATTTGAAGAAATGAGAAAGGATCTAAAAAGCATGGATTGGGACAGGTTGTTCTCTGGGAAAGATGTGATTGGTAGGTGGGAAGCCTTCAAAGGGGAAATTTTGAGAGTGCAGAGTTTGTATGTTCCTGTCAGGATTAAAGACAAATTGAATAGGAATAAGGAACCTTGGTTCTCGAGGGATATTGCAACTCTGATAAAGAAGAAGAGGGAGTTGTATGAAATGTATAGGAAACAGGGGGTAAATCAGGTGCTTGAGGAGTATAAGAAGTGCAAGAAAATACTTAAGAAAGAAATCAGGAGGGCTAAAAGAAGACATGAGGTTGCCTTGGCAGTCAAAGTGAAGGATAATCCAAAGAGCTTTTACAAGTATATTAAGAGCAAAAGGATTGTAAGGGATAAAATTGGTCCTCTTGAAGATCAGAGTGGTCGGCTTTGTGCGGAACCAAAGGAAATGGGGGAGATCTTAAATAGGTTTTTTGCGCCTGTATTTACTAAGGAAGATGGCATGAAATCTATGGAATTGAGGGAATCAAGTAGTGAGACCATGGAAACTGTACAGATTGAAAAGGAGGAGATGCTTGCTGTCTTGAGGAAAATTAAAGTGGATAAATCCCCGGGACCTGACAGAGTGTTCTCTCGGACCTTCAAGGAGACTAGTGTTGAAATTGCGGGGGCCCTGGCAGAAATATTTAAAATGTCGCTGTCTACGGGTGAAGTGCCGGAGGATTAGAGTGGCTCATGTTGTCCCGTTGTTTAAAAAAGGATCGAAAAGTAATCCGGGAAATTATAGGCCGGTGAGTTTAACGTCAGTAGTAGGTAAGTTATTGGAGGGAGTACTAAGAGACAGAATCTACAAGCATTTGGATAGACAGGGGCTTATTAGGGAGAGTCAACATGGCTTTGTGTGTGGTAGGTCATGTTTGACCAATCTGTTGGAGTTTTTCCAGGAGGTTACCAGGAAAGTGGATGAAGGGAAGGCAGTGGATATTGTCTACATGGACTTCAGTAAGGCCTTTGACAAGGTCCCGCATGGGAGGTTAGTTAGGAAAATTCAGTCGCTAGGTATACATGGAAAGGTGGTAAATTGGATTGGACATTGGCTCGATGGAAGAAGCCAGAGATTGGTGGTAGAGAATTGCTTCTCTGAGTGGAGGCCTGTGACTAGTGGTGTGCCACAGGGATCAGCGCTGGGTCCATTGTTATTTGTCATCTATATCAATGATCTGGATGATAATGTGGTAAATTGGATCAGCAAGTTTGCTGATGATACAAAGATTGGAGGTGTAGTAGACAGTGAGGAAGGTTTCAGAGCCTGCAGAGGGACTTGGACCAGCTGGAAAAATGGGCTGAAAAATGGCAGATGGAGTTTAATACTGACAAGTGTGAGGTATTGCACATTGGAAGGACAAATCAACGTAGAACATACAGGGTTAATGGTAAGGCACTGAGGAGTGCAATGGAACAGAGGGATCTGGGAATACAGATACAAAATTCCCTAAAAGTGTCGTCACAAGTAGATAGGGTCGTAAAGAGAGCTTTTGGTACATTGGCCTTTATTAATCGAAGTATTGAGTATAAGAGCTGGAATGTTATGATGAGGTTGTATAAGGCATTGGTGATGCCAAATCTGGAGTATTGTGTTCAGTTTTGGTCACCAAATTACAGGAAGGATATAAATAAGGTTGAAAGAGTGCAGAGAAGGTTTACAAGGATGTTGCCGGGACTTGAGAAACTCAGTTACAGAGAAAGGTTGAATAGGTTAGGACTTTATTCCCTGGAGCGTAGAAGAATGAGTGGAGATTTGATAGAGGTATATAAAATTATGATGGGTATAGATAGAGTGAATGCAAGCAGGCTTTTTCCACTGAGGCAAGGGGAGAAAAAAAACCAGAGGACATGGGTTAAGGGTGAGCGGGGAAAAGTTTAAAGGGAACATTAGGGGGGGCTTCTTCACACAGAGAGTGGTGGGAGTATGGAATGAGCTGCCAGACGAGGTGGTAAATGCGGGTTCTTTTTTACCATTTAAGAATAAATTGGACAGATACATGGATGGGAGGTGTATGGAGGGATATGGTCCGTGTGCAGGTCAGTGGGACTAGGCAGAAAATGGTTCAGCACAGCCAAGAAGGGCCAAAGGGCCTGTTTCTGTGCTGTAGTTTCTATGGTTCTATGGTTTCTATGGTAAGAGAGTTAACTGGGACAGAATTTGTTAGATATGTCCAAGGAGGACAGACCAACCAGAGGAAAGGCTTTACTGGACCTGGCACTAGGCAATGAACCTGGTCAGGTGACAGATTTCTTGGTGGGTGACAGTGGCCTTAATTCCCTGACCTTTACCATAGCCTTGGACAAGGATCGGAGCAGATGGTATGGAAAAGTACTTAATTGGAGGAAGGGCTAATTATAATGCTACGCAGGAACTTGGGAGTGTAAACCAAGAACAGATGTTCCCAGGGAAACGTACAATGGAAATGTGAAGATTGTTCACGGGGCACTTGTTTGGGGATCTGTATAGGTTTGTCCCATTGACGTAGGAAAAGGGTGGTATGGTGAAGGAACCATGGTTGACAAGAGATGTAGAGCATCTAGGCAAGAGGAAGGAGGGATGACAAAACAAAATGATGAGGTTAGAGCAGGTCATGTGGTATATATGGATTGGCACAATTATTATAGAGAAGCTAAATAGATACGTTGCATTCACTGGAGTGGCTAAGCTCATAAATATTCAACAAAATAGAAGTCATGTTAAAAAGGTATCCCAGTTAATTTAATGAGTCAGGAGGGGTGGAGGTTGGTCACTAAACTAAATTGGTTCTGAAACAGCAGGTATTCTGTTCTTGTAGACAGTCTCGCAATATCTATGGAAATAATGCTGATGATGACAAATACCAGATAATACTGTCTAATGACTGGTACAAATACAAAGGAAATTTCAAAACAGAATAGTAGCAAAGGCTGCAGCTCCAAAATAATCCAAAACACATGCTGATTAGGCTGGCTTGAATCGCTGTTACTAAGTGCATCAAAAGGTGCCCACCATATTTATGTCAAATAAAATAAAGTTAAAATATTTTAGCTATCAAAAAGCAGCACTTATCTAAGCCAAAAGCAACTCCAATCATATAACGTCTTCACAGAGGAGAGACTTCTTTTAAAGTAAAAGCTACAGTGAACAATTCTACAGAGTACTGAAATTAGGGAGAATTGGATTTATACTGGATTAAGACCATCAGTGACAATGTTGGAAGGCAGAGCAATTTAACAGAGAAGCATGATTAAATTATCACTGCATCAACATTAGTATTGTCATAGCAGAAAATTGCTTAATGAGGCATGGATTAAGTTCAGCCAAGTATCAGCGATGAAACTGCAGAAAATTAAAAATATACTTGAGTTAAATATTGAGGATCTTGAATCAGATAAACTACTTAGTGAGTTATAGTGGTCAGCAGATGGCATTACCAATGGCAATCAGCTGATTGTACCAATCGCCCAATCTTGATGGCAAAGGCTGGATCAGAAAATCAAAGGTACGTTGAGGGGAGATCTTTCAAAATTATGCTTAGATATAATCAGAAATATTCCAAGATAACTACATACTTTACGTACTATAGTCATAGTGCTTCAGTTTATGGCAAGCAAGGTATGACCATCCAGGCCATACTCTCTTCTCACTGCTGCCAGCAGGAAGGTGGTACAGGAGACCAGGTTCAGAAACATTAGTTACTTCTCAGCAATCAGGTTTTTAAACCAGAGGGGATAACTTCACTCAATTTCACTCATCCCATCACTGAACTGTTCCCACAACCTATGGACTCAGTTTCAAGGACTCTTCATCTCATGTTCTCGATTATTACTACTTCTTTTTTCCTCTTTCTTTTTGTATTTGCACAGTTTGTTGCTTATTTTGCACATTATATGTCTTTTTGTCCTGTTGGGTGTGGTCTTTCGTTGATTCTATTGTGTTTCATGTATTTACAGTGATTGCCCGCAGGAAAATGAACTTCAGGATTGTAGTTAGTAACAGATATGCACTTTGATAATAAATTGACTTTGAACTTTGAATAAAACCAATTGACTACTCACCTCAAACTATTCCATATGTATTAAATAAACAAATAAAGGAAGAGAAGATAGATTAGAGCAGAGCAGAGTCCAAGCAAAGGTAAACTATAATGATAGGCAACATGAAAACAAACAGAACTGTCCAACTATGTGGTGTTTACAGAGTGACATTGAACCAGGGAACTAATAAAAAGCTGTGCCCGTTACTTTCTTTGAAGGATCTGTAAGTAGAGTTAATAGCAGCCAAAGTTTTCACTAAACTAGATTGGTCATATGCAAATATTATGTTAATAATGGCTGAGGAGTATCAGCAACATCTGACAGTTAACCTACAATGGAGTTTTGCTCATATTGTCATCTTATCTACGCAGCTGAGAATATATACCGACTACACAAACTTCAAATACTATATGTGTTCAGGCAGAAGTGAACATCATATAAAGATTAAATAAGCAAACATATTTTTTTTCTACAGAAAGAAGTGCATCTTGGGCTAAAAAATATGAAAATAAATTGCAACTGGTCAAAGTAAAGCTATTGTGAAGATAAGGAAATATGAAAACATTGCAGAGCATAAATCATTCACAGACACACTACAGTACAAAGTTGGATTTCCTGCCTCATATCCAAAGGGCCACAGAGAGATGAAGCATGGACACAAGCTTTTCAGCATCAAAACCTTGCTGACTATTAAACACCATGATTTCAGATTCCACTACTACGTACCAGAGGCAACTTACAGCAGACAGGTAACTGAACACAGTGTGCATTTATGGGATATGGGAAGAAACCGGAGCACCTGAAGGGAACTCACGTGGTTACACGGCGAATCCACGAATTCCACACTGCAGCATTGGAGGCCAGGACTGAACAAGGGGTGTGGGAACTGTGATGTAAAGCCCTCCATATTGCGCCAACTACAGTTTGCAACCATACTGGTATCGTTACATCAGTAAATTAAGATAGAGGAAATATAAGAGAGAGTGGAAGAGAAGCAATTGAAGTTGAAATAATACAACTCAACTCTGGGAGAAAATTTTAAGTAATGCCAACAAGCTTGTGTATGAACACTATCAACAAATCTGACACAATTGAACATCTGGTGAAAATAAGCGACAAAATCATAAGTGTACACATTTCACAAAATTGTGTACTTAATTCTAGCAAAAATACATACATAATAATATAGACAAAATTACATGATCATAGTGTGCAAGTTGCAGCAAGACAGGGGTTAAAACGGTATGTTGACAGAACATATTGCAGACACTACAGTCTCAAGTTGAACCAACCATTGAGAACTGGATTTCCCTTTGTAAAGCCTTTTCTGAGTATGGAAGTTCAGTAAGGCAAGGATTAAATTGATGGGCTGACAGGGTGTGTGGACACAGACCGAACACAGTCTTCGAAGTGCTAACTCTTCTTTGTACAGCATTTCTGTTCAAGCCTGGGAACCATGATCACCAAGCACCAAGCCCCAAGCATACCAAGGCAAGAAAAAGATGCAGACAAAGGATTCTGGGGCAGCACTTACCACTGGACAATTAAAATACTAATTCTTAGGTATTATTACTCTTCAGCATATTCATTTGTTATTAACACCTTAAAATGTAATATGATTAGTAATTAAATATGCAAATGATGGGATTTAGAAGTGCACGGTTTCTATGGGATTAATATCTGTATAATTTCTGTAAATACAGAATTTCTATACAAAAATGGCATTTCTTTGTTTTAACTTTAGAAAGTTTGGGAATAGGGGCCAAGCTGTTCTCCTTGTACAGATTGGCTGACTGGGTAAGATTGACTAATTGGCAGGACGCAAAAGAGTGGGAATAAAGGGCATCTTTTTTTGGTTGGCTGCCAGTGACTAGTGGTGTTCAGCATGGGTTGGTGTTGGGACCCCTTCTTTTCACATTATATCTCAATGATTTGGATGATGGAATTGATGGCTTTGTGACTAAATTTGCAGACAATGTAAAGGTAGGTGGAGGGGCAGATAGTTTTGAGGAAGCAGGGCATCTGCAAGACTTAGATTAGGAGAAGTGGCAAAGTAGTAGAACAATTCGGGGAAGTGTATGGTCATGCACATTGGTAGAAGAAATAAAGACGTAGACTATTTTCTAAACGGAGAAATTTCAGAAATTGGAGGTGCAAAGGGACTTGGGAATCCTTGTGCAGGATTCCCTAAAGGTTAATGTGCAGGTGGAATTGGTAGTAAGGAAGGCAAATGCATTCATTTCAAGAGGACTAGAAATTGAGGCCGAATCAAGGTGGCTCAGGAGAGTATTGAAGTGGCAGGGTCTGGGATGAGAGTGAGGAATGGCCTGCAGTTTGGCTGATTTAAGCACCGGGCCAGATAGAAAAGGTCAGGGTGGCGGGGCGAGAGGCAAGAGACGGGCTGAAGTTCAGCTCGCTGCTCCGTGAGATTTACTCATTTCTGTGCTGAACTGAGGCTGCAGCCTGCAACTAACGGACTTCTGGATCGGCTGCAGTGATGACTGACTTTGTGGCTGTGAACTCACTTATATGAATACCAGTTCTGAATGATAACTACTTACTTTTTTTTACATGATTTGCTTTTTATCTCTGCACATTGGGTATTTGACTAACTTCTTTTTCTAATGTGTTTCTTTGATGTATGTCTGCTTGTAAGAAGATGAATCTTGAGGTTATATATAGTATACATAATGATAAATATACCTTGCACTTTTAAAAGCAAGGATGTAATGGTGAGGCTTTATAAGGCATTAGTCAGAGTGCACTTGGAGTATTGTGAGCAGTTTTGGACCCCTTATATAAGAAAGGATGAACTGGCAGTGGAGAGGGTTCAAAGGAAGTTCACGAGAATGATCCCAGCAATAAAAGAGTGATCCCAGGAATAAAAGAGTTAATGTATTTGTTGGCCGTGGGCCTGTACTCACTGGAACTTGTAAGTATGAAGGGGGATCTCATTGAAACCTATTGAATATTGAAAGGCCTAGACAGAGTGGATGTAGAGAGGACGTTTCCTATAGTGACCAGACAACGCAGCCTCAGAATACAAGGATTTCCCTTTACAGCAGAGACAAGGAGGAATTTCTTTTGCCAGAGGGTGCTGAATCTGTGGAATTTATTACCACTCTGCCAATTTCAACAGTGAACATCACATTTCCCTTCAGTGCATCTGCATCTCCACATCTTAAAACAATCTACTTTAGTAATCAGTTGCAAAATATCACTCCTTTGTTTCTCTATCTACTTCATTCTTATGTTTTAAACCTTTTCTTAAATTGATAAAATGTAAAATGATTTTAAAATGGGCAAGTTGTGAACAATCAGGCAATAGCCTGCCCAGTAAAGTAAGTATCAAGTACAGATACATGCTTCTGTAAATAATTAAGAACATATTGTAGCAATAACTATATAATAGTAAGGCTGTATCAAACAACTTACTGATCATTCTTGTGGCACGGATATGGCATTGCTTCCACCTGAATTGCAGGATCAAAAATATCTTGACCAGTTTGCATTTCAATGATAGCGCGCTCAATCATATCTTGCAGTGGAATAAAGGCAAGGTTATAGCGGCTGTTGTCTGTTGGCAACTTTTTGGGCTGAGATACCCATTTAGGATTTTGCAGCTCGTCAGTCGGCATGCTGTGCAATATGTTGGTCCGAATAGTGTACTTCAACCGAGATGGAAGTGAGGAAGATAGCCTTTGTATCTTTCTCGAAGTGTTGCTGCCTTCAGTGTCAAATAACACACCTAGGAAGACAGTAAACCAACACATCTTTAGAAAGAGGGTGTTAAGTATTTTCATCAGAACACTTTACATACCTTTGCAATTTAGAAAGTTTTTTTGACAATTACTAATTGCAGTTGTGTATACCTCTAGAATGAGAAATTCCATTACTAAATAGTGTATATTCACCGCCTGAAACCACAGGAACAGAAGCAATGCAGAAGTATTTTTTTTGAGTCCAATAATTCTTTGGTTCTTACCAACATTTCAAAAGCAGCGGTAACTCAGTCATCCCCATTAAAGCGTGTCATTTTCCAGTGAGCCTATAACTGAGAAAGAAACTTGCCCAACAGAAAACTGAAATAACCGCATCTGCACAAATATGTAGGTTAATGCCAAGTGAAAAGTAATTGCTGCAGGACACTGGAGAACAAGGCCCAGTTTTTTTCTGAGAATTGAGAGAATTGCTGACCTTTCTTGATTTACAAATGGCCGGCTAGCCAATAGCTTAACTGGGTAAACACCATCCTCAAATTGACTTGAACTTTCCCAACAAGCAGTAAGCCAAAGTCCAGTCATTATTTTCACTGTGCTTAGTGTGAGTACCTTACAATCCCAAAAATTACCTACATTTGGTAAACCACACTACTCAAAACAAAACTCTTTTGAGAAGCAAAGGATTACTGGTTTCAGTATGGATATTTATTGGTTGGTGCCATCTTCTCTATGAATGCCGTTATTTTAAATGGGCAACAATATCTTGTTTTCTGTCTAGACGCAATGCAACTTTCAGGACTCAGACTAACAGAGGCGTAGACTGGAGCAACATGGAAGCAAGTCATTCAACCCAACTTATCTGCTCCAACCAGTGGATACCCTTCTGTATGATCCCTTCTCCCAGCTCTTGGCCCATAGCCTTCTGTGCCAAGCGATTCAAGGGCTCATGTAGATACTTCAACCATTCTCTCAGTCAGCACATTTCAGTCATCAAATGCTCTCTGAATGGAAAAAGATACCCCTCATATCCCCTCTAAATCTTTTTCCCTAAATCTATATCATCTAGTTATTATCCAGTTTTATCAATCTGGAAAGAAAAAAAGTTTCCTACAGCCTACCCCAGCTAAACCCTTCAACAATATGTATACCTCAACTTCCTTAAGCTCTCCAGGGAAATCAGATCTAGCTTTTCCAGTATTTCCTCTTAACTGAACTGTCTATTCCAGGCAACATCCTGGTGAATCTCCTCTGTACCCTCTCTAGTGTTATCACACTCTTCCTGTACAATGGTGACCAGACTGCACACAATACTCCAGACGGCCAATATTTTGTAAACCTGGAGCACAATTTCCTTACTGGATCAGGAAATTTGTGGATGACGCCAAGGCTGGGGGTGTAGTGGACAGGGAGGAAGACTCTCAGAACTTGCAGCGGGATCTTGACCAGCTGGAAAAATGGGCTGAAAAATGGCAGATGGAATGTAACACAGACAAATGTGAGGCATTGCACTTTGGAAGAACAAACCAGAATAGGACTTACACAGTGAGTGGTAGGGCACTGAGGAGTGCCGGAGGACAGATGGACCTGGGAATACAGATCCATAATTTCTTGAAAGTGCTGTCACAGGTAGATAGGGTTGTAAGGAAACTCTCTGGCACATTGGCCTCCATAAATCAAAGAATTAAGTACAGGAGTTGGGATGCTGAAGCTGTATAAGATGTTGTTGAGGTCTAATTTGGAGTATTGTGTGCATTTTTGGCCACTTACCTGCAGGAAAGATGCCAATAAGATTAAATGAGTGCAGAGAAATTTACAAGGATGTTGAGGAGCTAAATTATAGGGAAAGATTGAATAAGTTTGGACTTTATTCCCTGGAGTGTAGAAGGAGGGGAGATTTGATAGAGATATATAGAATTACGAGATGTATGGATAAGATAAATGCAAGCAGACTTTTTTCACAGAAGTTGGGAGATACTAGGGGTCGTGGGTCATTGACTCTTTTATAAACACTATGTTATTGATCCTATCCATGACATATCACAATGTAGCAGAATTGTTTTGTCATCATTATATCAGTTTACAATATGAGTAATTTTAAATCTTCTAAAGGAACATTTGCAACATACAGGGATTTTGTTACTTTCAATTTACAGAAAATCCCACAAATGTTTTTTGTTGCCTTCCATTAGTGCTTGACGAAAGTGCTGAAGTACTTCAATATTTCTTTAAGCTGCTCCCCACAAGGTGCAATTGGACTCGGGAAAGCTGTTTTACCTCATTCAAATCCCTTACTCACTCTTCCTTCAGTTAGTCCTGACGAAGGGTCTCGGCCTGAAACGTCGACTGCACCTCTTCCTAGAGATGCTGCCTGGCCTGCTGCGTTCGCCAGCAACTTTTATGTGTGTTGCTTGAATTTCCAGCATCTGCAGAATTCCTGTTGTTTACTTCATTCAGAACCCCGTGTGATGCCTACGACCCATATTATACTTGCTAACTACAGCATTTAAATCTCTATATCGGAAAAGCCTTTTGCTCCTGTTTGAACTTGTTGATTCTACAATGAAATCTTTCCTTTTGCACCCAGTTTCTCATTTCCATTCAGTTTCGGTGAACATTTAGTTCTTGCCTGGGTGGAATGTTGAAATATTGATAAAATTGAATAGTGTAACGATTTAGAGTAACGCAGAATGGCCACTTTTACAAAATAATTAGAAGTGGCTTAATAGGTAGGAGCAAACCTTGAGTGCATAATTACTGCACTGGTTATGCTACTGGAATGGCTGAAGCTGTAGAATGATCCTTGTGTGAACAGTTGTTGCACAAGTTATGCCAGTTGCCTCATGTACAAGGATGCTGGTGTCAGAAAATGGATTGTGTTAGTCTGGCTTGCTACAGCATCGTCGCACAATATACCAAAACTATAGTGCACCGTCAGGTTAGCAGCAAAGATCAATGGCTGCAGCTTACTTTCTCTGCAGGACTTATGTGTGTCCAGGGACAAGGAAGTGGGCAGGAACAAATCCTTGTGAACATCACCCACCTTGCAAATTGCCTTTTCCAAAAGCTCCTTCCGGAAAAATGCTTTAGGGCTATTAAAACAAAAACTTCATGCCATCTTAAACGTTTCCTCCCACAGGCAGTTAAATCTGATCAACCATTCTAGTTAACCTCTTCCCCACGTCCTTCTATTATTACGCCCATCACTACACCACACTGTAGACAATTTAAAGCACTTTTTATAATGTTACTGTAGTTACATTGTAAACACATGCTGATATTTACTTAGTTCTTCCATATTCATCCTTTAACCTCAAATTTTATTAGCACTTTTTAATCAATATAATTGTTCCATCTCTCTCTCTGACCAATACACCACTGCAAATTCCTGAAAATAACTGAAGATCTATACCAAAGACAAAGGTTAAAAATAAAAGTATGAGGCCCAAGAAGCTGAATACAGGGAACTAGGTAAATTCAGAACTACTGCCAGTGTAATATACCAGCAAAAGCAGAACTAAGCAGATGTATCAGATGAATATGTACCTAGAGTAAGTACCCGATAGTGAGATAGTGATTGAGAGTTGAGGGGGTAGTGGGCATTTGGAGTGAGCTTCCAGAAGAAGTGGTCAAGGTGGGTAAAACTGCAACATTTAAGAGGCATTTGGATAAGTACCTGCAGAGGTAGGGCTTGGACGGTTATGAGGGAATTCATGCAACTGGAATAATTAGGGAAGATGCTGAGGTCGGTGTGGACCCTTTGGATCAAAGGGCCTGTTCCTGTTCTATGTCTCAATGTGGTGTGGAGGGCATTCAGATTCCTGGAGCACTGGGGAAGATGGGACCAAAGTTTGCACCAGCGCAATACTGGAATAATGGAGGTGGAGTAGCTGGTGAGAGTTGGGAGCATATGCTAATGCTGCAGAGGAGAGTTTAAACTGGGATAGGTCCGGAAATATCAACAATATCAAAGTAGATAGTAAAAGGTTTTTCAAGTATGTAAAAAAAAAAAGAGAGATGAGAGTAGATTTGGGACTGCTAGAAAATGAGGCCAGAGAAATAATAACGGGGGTCAAAGAGATGGCAAATGAATTAAATGAGTATTTTGCATCAGTTTTCACTGTGGAAGACACTAGCAGTGTGCCAGATGTTGAAGGGTGTGAGGGAAGAGAAGTGAGTGCAGTTACTATTGCAAGGGGGAAGGTGCTCAAAAAGTTGAAAGACATAGGGGTACATAAGTCATCGGGACCAGCTGAACTGACTAGTGGCATTCTGCAGGGGTCGGTGTTGGGACCACTTCTTTTTCTGCTGTATATCAATGATTTAGATGATGGAATAGATGGCTTTGTTGCCAAGTTTGCAGATGATATGAAGATTGGTGGAGAAACAGGTGGTGTTGAGGAAACATGTAGGATGCAGAACAACGTTGACAGATTAGGAGAATGGGCAAAAAAGTGGCAAATGCAATACAATATTGGAAAATGCACAGTCATGCACTTTGGTAGTAGAGATAAATGTGCAGACTAATTTCTAAGTGGGGAGAAAATCCAAATATCTGGTATGTAAAGGGACTTGGGAGTCCTTGTGCAGAACACCTTAAAAGTTATTTTGCAGATAGGGTCGGTGATGAAAAAGGCAAGAGGTCTAGAATATAAGATCATGAATGTGATGCTGAGGCTTTATAAGGCACTGATGAGACCTCACCTTGAGTATTGTGAAAGTTTTTGGCTCCTCATGTAAGAAAAGATGTGCTGGCATTAGAGAGAGTTCAGAGGAGGTTCACGAGGATGATTCCAGGAATGAAAGGTTTGTCATACGAGGAACATTTGAAGGTTCCAGGTCTGTACTCACTGGAAATTAGAAGGATGAGGTGGGAACTCATTGGAACCTTTTGAATGTTGAAAGGCCTAGACAGAGTAGATGTGGAAAGAATGTTTCCCATGGTGGGGGAATCTAGGACAAAAAGGCACAGCCTCAAGATAGATGGGCATCTATTTCAAACAGAGATGCAAAGAAATTTCTTAAGCCAGAGGGTGGTGAACTTGTGCAATTTGTTACCACAGGCAACTGTAGAGGCCAAGTCATTGGGTGTTTTTAAGGCAGAGCCTGATTGGTTCTTGATTGGACACAGCATCAAAGATTACAGGGAGAAAGCTGGGGAATGAGAAAAAGGATCAGACATGATTGAATGGCAGAGCAGACTCAATGGGCCAAATGGTCTAATTCTGCTCCTGTGTCTTATGGTCTTAAGGAACAGTAACTTGAAATGCAGAACAATGAAAAGGGAAGCAAGGAGAGAAATGAAAGGCAAAAAAGAAAGAAGCAAAGGTGGAATGTAGAGGAAACAAGAGTGAGGGACAAAAAGGGCCATAGTGCAAAAAGAAGTTACGGGATGTTAAAAAGACTAATAATGTTCAAAAGACAATTCTATAAATGTTCCACTTAGGTGTTTGGAGCATTGACAATAAGATAGACTTATTAACTGCCCAAATAGATACACTTGGTTTCGATATTCTGGTACTGAAGAAAAATAAAGCAATGTGCCTTAATGAACACTGCCAGTCTCACTGACACCCAACATCATGAAGTGCTTCAAGAGGTTAGTCATTACACACAGTAACTCCAACCACCTAAACAACTTTGTCCCACTTGCCTATTGCCATTTGCCTACTGCCAAAACAGGTCTAGGGAGGACACCATTTCCCTGGACCTACACTCATCTCTGTAGCATCCAATCAGTAAAGGCGCCCACATTGGTCACCTACCTACAGGAAAGATGTCAAAAATATTGAAAAGTGCAAAGAAAATTTACAAGGATGTTGTCAAGATTTGAGGACCTGAGTTATAGGGCAAGTTTGAATAGGGTAGGACTTTATTTCCTGGAACGTAGAAGAATGAGAGAAGATCAGATAGAGGTATACAATATTCTAAAGGGTGTAGATAGGGTAAATGGAAGCAAGCTTTCTCCACTGAGGTTGAGTGAAACTAGAACAAGGGGTCACGGATTAAGGGTGAAGGGTGAAATGTTTAAGGAGAACATGAGGGAAAAAATCTTCACTCAGAGGGCAAATGAAAGTGTGGGACGAGCTACCAGCGGAAATGGTGGATGCAGGTTTGATTTCAACATTTAAGAGAAATTTGGATAGGTACTTGGATGGGAGGGGTATGGAGGGCGATGGTCTGGGTGCAGGTCAATGGGACTAGGCAGATTAATAGTTCCGCATAGACTAGATGGGCAGAAGGGCTTGTTTCTGTGCTGTAGTGTTCTATGACTCTGTGACATTAGAATTGTTTGTGGACTACAATTCTGCCTTCAGTACTATAATTCCAAGCAAGCACATATCCAACAGACCTGGGACTCAACAATTTCCTTTGCAGTTAGATCCTTGACTTCCAGATCAATGGACTACGATTTGTAAGGACAGGCAGCAACACTTCTCCCACAATTATTGTCTACACTGGAGATCCACAAGGCAGCATCCCCAGTCTCCTACTGTACTCCCTACACACTCACAACTGTGTGGCCAGATTCTGCTTTAACTCCACCTACAAGTCTGCAGATGATGCCACAGAAGTCAGCCATATCTCTAATAATGATGAGTTGAAGTACAGGAAGGAGATAGAGGGCCTAGTGACATGGTATCATGACAACAACCTTTCCCTCAATGTCAGCAAAACCAATGATATGGTCATTGAGTTCAGGAAGCATTATGGTGCACATGTTCATCTACATCAGCAGTGTTGAGGTTGAGAGGATTGAGAGCTTCAGGTTCCTAGGACTGAAGATCACCAATAGCCTGCCCTGGTCCAACCATATAGACATCATGGCTAAGAAAAATTACCAGCTCCTCTACTTCCTCAGGAACACTGCTCCCTCTAAAGTGTATGGGTGTATGGGCACGCAGTAACTGAAATGGTCCCACGCACATAACCTTTGTTGCCACACAGCTGGAATTTTCTTTTATAGAATGATAATTTAAAATGCCACGTAGTTTTTGGGCCATGTAATAATTTCCTGCTCAGAGCAATGATTGGTCTGTGCAGCTGTAAAAATTTAGAGGGAGTGTTGTTCAGGAAGCTAAAGAAATCTGACTTGACCCCTTTGACCCTCAATTTTTATCAATGCACCATAGAAAGCATTCTGTCCAGATGTACCACGGCTTGGTATGGCAACTGCTCTGCCTGTGACTACAAGAAATAGGCAGAGTGTAGACACAGCTCAATAGATCACAGAAACCTGCTTCCCCTTCATGCACTCTGTCTACACTTCTCACTTCCTCTTTAAAGTAGCTAGCATAATCAAAAACCACACACACACACACACACACACACACACACACACACACACACACCATACAGTGTCTCTTCTCTCCCCTCTGTCAAGCAGAAGATAGAAAAGCCTGAAAGCATGTCCCACTAGGCTCAACAACAGCTTCTATCCCAGTGTTATAAGTGGGGACCACTGTTAAATAGTCCCCAGTACAAGATGGACTCTTGATCTCACAATCTACCTCATTCCACCCTTGCATCTTATCGTCTACCTGCACCATTCTTTCTCTGGAACTTTAAAACTTTATTCTGCATTCTTTCATTGTTTTCCCTTTAATAACTCAATGGACTGTACAATGAATCGATCTGTATGGACAGTATGGAACACGTATTTTTCACTGTACCTCTATACATGTGACAATAATAATCCAATTAACCAATACATTGGCTATTAAGCAGACTTGGCTGGGGGTGACGAGTGATAGGACTGAACATCCAACTGTACTCAGAATTTAAATACAGGCAAAAAGGTAAAGGAGATGGGATGGCTTTACTAGTAAAGGAGAGAGTGAGCGAGTGCAATGCTGAGGATGGATATTGGCCTGGAAAATCACAACAGGAAATCAATATAATTGGAGCTAAAAAGCAGAAAAAAAGAACCCAAGAGCAGAAAACGTTGATGAAGGCTTCTTTTGGACCTTCAAACTCTAGTTATAATGGAGGGAAGGAGTAAAACTGGAAATTAGAAAAAACTACAACTAGGGTTCATCTGTAATCACTGGTGACCTTAATCTAGTGACTGGGAAGAAAACACTGATTTAATATCTAATGAAGCCCTGTGCATCGTGTACTATTTAACTTCAGTCACTGTAGCATTTATGTGCTTGCTGCATGTGTTTCAAGGCTCCGCAGGGAACAGTGAAATTTCAGGTCAAATTTTATTCCCCTTCTGCAATTTAAATGGCAGAACTAACTTGTTGCCATAATTGAGTTAATCTCTCTTTAAAAACAATAAAGTAAAATTCCTAATGTCAAACATGTGAATGTTTCAATCGCACATTATAAGTTCAAAGCTTTTGGCTTTCACCTATATTAAATTAAATTGCAATGATAGAAAGAATCATTAAAGAATGATGATCCGCCCTTTAATATAAGCCACTGGAAGAAATGAATAGAATCAGATAAAATCCTTATGCTTTCACCACCCTCCGCCATTCACTCACCACCCCCCCACCCCCAGCCCCACCAAAAATAGCACAGTGGCAATCTACTTACTAGCTAGGAAGATGTTATCTCTCATGAGCTCGTGTACTCTTTTCTCCAGTTCTTCTTCTGATTTCATTGGTATGAAGCGTTTAATTAATATGCAGGATGAGACATTAATCATCAACTCAGAGAGAATAGTGATCTGTTTTGCAACTGGGTCTGTCGTGGTAAGATGCTTCACATTTTCTGAAAAATATAAAGTTTTCATGCTTAAACTTGACATTAATACAATATCATTCTATTAATCAGGGAATATGAACCAATTCTCATAGAGTGATCAGAAATAGACAGAGTGAGCAACTTCAAGTTCCTGGGTGTCAAGATCTCTAACGATCTAATCTGGTCCCAACATATTGATGCAGCTCTAAGGAAAGCAAGACAGCAACTATATTTCATTCGGAGATTGGGGAGATTTGGTTTGTCACCTAAAACACTCCAAAACCTCTTCAGATGTACCGTGGAGAGCACTCTGACAGGCTGCATCGCTGTCTGGTATGGGGGAGGGGGAACAGGGGCACAAGATCGAAAGAAGCTACAGAAAGTTGTAAAATTAGTTGGTTCCATCTTGGATACTAGCCTCTGTAGTATCCAAGACATCAAGGAGCAGTGCCTCAGAAAGGTGGCATTCATTATTTAGTAACCTCATCACCAGGGCATGGCTTCTTCTCATTGTTACCACCAGGAAGGAGGTACAGAGGCCTGAAGGCACACAATCAGTAATTCAGGAAATCTGTCATCTCTTTCCTAAATGGACATTGAACCCATGAACACTACCTTACCTTTTCAATATTATTTTTGTTTTTGCACTACTTTTAATTTAACTATTTAATATACATATATACTTACTGTAATTCACTTCTTTCTCTATACAGTATCATGTATTGCATTGTACTGCTACCACTGTTAACAAATTTCACGACATATGTCAGTGATATTAAACGATTCTGATTCTGATATCATACACTTTCTCCTCTCCTTGCTTTGCAAACATTGATTGTAATAGTAGAACATCTCTTCAGAGCAGCTTCTAAAAACCTATCCTAAATGTCTGAAGTTTGAAAGCACTGGCATAGTGTTTACTTTAAGGATAATATCAAGCTAAGATTGAACTTTATTCTTGCATGAAAAGACACCAACAGGCCTAGTTTCACGAGGAATTGTTAAAAAAGCAATCACAACTGCAGCTGATTTTGCTCTCCCTTGCTAACTGTGCTACCTAATCTGATATCAATCAATGCATCAAACAAAAACATTCTGATCCGCTCCACCATTTCTCCAGCCTGCCCCTCACCTATCCACTTCAATGGAGATGCATTTACAAATTGAGTCATTCAAGTGAGTTGAAGATCAAGACCACAAACTTCACAGAAAATTATAGTGATTCATGCCAATCTATATGCTTTTGAGACCTGGGCTGCCTAAAATAGGCATTTCACAAAACTATTAAAAAAAATACTACCAACACTGTCTATGATAATCCACCAAATTAAAAGGATAACAAAACAAAACGTACCCTAGTGTCCTCTCCTTGGCTAATAACCTGAACACTGATACTCTACTAACACTCAGCTGGCTGAGTTTGGCAGGCTAGGTTGTTTCATATGCTAATACTTAAGTCATGAAGCAGGTGCTCCGTTCCAAGCTCCCTCACTGGAAGAGATTACCAGTCAGACAGAGGAAAAGATTCAAGAGTGTGCTCAAAGCCTCTCTGAAGAAATGGAGCATCTCCACTGATACCTGCAAGCCTTTGGTCCATATCCACTCAAGGTGGGGATAACTTTGAGAATCCAGAGCCCATGCATTGGAAACACACGGCAACCCTACATAAGGAGCTAAAGGAGCATACCACCTCACAAATTATCTGTTCCCAATCTGTTCAGCTCCTTCTTCCCCACCTGTGGAAGAACCCTACATGTCTTCATATCCCTTTAACTATTCCCAAAATCTTTACCATATAAAATTTTAACCACTTGCTTTTATCTCTCCCCATATGTTCAGTCATTCGTTATGTGCTCTATTGTATGATGTGGGCAATCGTGGTCTTTCCCTGACCACAATTGTTCTTGGCAAAGTTTTCTACATAAGTGGTTTCCCATTGCCTTCTCCTGGACAATGATGGGTGACCCCAGTCATTATCAATACTCTGCAGTGATTGTCTGCCTGGTGTTAGTGGTCACATAACAAGGAATTGTGATATGCACCAGGGGCTCATACAACCATTCACCACCTGCTCCCATGGCTTCATGTGACCCCGATCGGGGGCTAAGCAAGTACTACATCTTTCCCAAGCGTGACCCGCAAGCTAGTGGAGGGAAGGAGCGCCTCACACCTCCTTTGGTAGAGGTGCATCTCCACCCCGCCACCTGTGCAGCATCCGAGCAATGGGTGCCTGCAAAAATTTAACAATGTGTCACTATTCTAGGACCTCCCAGCAACTGGAGGGATTTCAAGGCAGGCAGCTAAAAACATAAATCTAACAGATAGGTATGCATACATCTGAGAAAAGTGTTTCACTACTCCCAGAGGTGGGGTAGCCAAAGAAAAAAGTTCACCCTTGAGTACAGAATGGAAATATACAAGCAGGCAACACAGCACAAAAGAAAGAGCCACAAAAATCAGAACTGTACCATAATCTTGTAAAGTTTTCAAAAACTGTTCAACATCAGTATCCAGTTGGCTCTGAATGAAGTTGCGTACGAAACTGTTTTGCAAAGCCTCCTATAACAAAAAAAATCTATGTTAAGCTCATTCATACAGTGCCTCGAATGGAATATCAAAATTGACATAGTGTTTCATTAAATGAGGATGTACTGTTAAGAACAATCACAAAGGAAACTCCAGGGTGATATAGTGACACAGTAATCAGCGCTGCTGCCACAGACTTCAGCAACTTGCATTCAATCCTGACTTCTGCTGCTGTTTATGTGAAACTTAACTTGCATGTTCTTCCAATGACTGTGTGAGTTTCCCTTGAGTGTTCTGATTTGCTTCCATATCCCAAAGATGAGTTGGCTGACAGTTACTTGGCCAATGTAAATTATCCTTAGTGTAATTTGGTAAGAACTGATGGGTATGTGAGATAAAGTTATTGAAGTGAGTGGGGGAAGGGGATTGATGAGATTGTCGAGATTGTCCTGAGAGCTGACATAGACTCTAATGGACAGAAAGCTTGCTTTAACCCTTTCTGTACCACAAAGAAATATTTAAAATAGTTGCAGCAAACTACTTCCGTTACTGCATTCAGATTAGAACAAGTCAAGGATGTGAAGAAAATTACACTTTGTACTGGAGAATAATTGGAGGACTACTTGATCACAAGGATGCAACATGTTGAAATGAAATATGAATGTTTAAACAAAGAGGGAAAGTATGCCAGCATCGTGCTACGGTCCTACATAGCTGTTCTAATGAATCAAAAAGACTCCCGATCAATAACCAGGCAGGAGTGAAATTGGTTCTTGGGGCATGGGGCATGGTGCATGAGACCAAGAATAAATTTCTATTCCTGGTTTGATATCTGACATTCTATGTACTACAAAAAATGATTAATTGATTATTCATTTAATTTTTATTATAGGATTTTACTGATACAGAGTAACTACTGCATTTGCCTGTTGTATGGCATTTGTGGCACTGAAGTTCCAAGGCGGGAGGAGAAGATGGCAGCGCCCCGTGCGTACGCAGCTCTCCGGTGAAAAATGATATCGTATCTGTTAAATAGGGGCCGTGGACAATTTTGACTTGATGGAGAATGGACGTGAAAGCACAGAGGAACATCTGGAGAAATTTCTGAAATGCCCGTTCGCTGCTGTCATTACTGTGTGGCTGGGAATCTTTCGGAGGGTAGGCCTCAAAATCCCTGGCCTTGCCTGCTTTTGGCGACCGAGAAGGAGGTCAAATCATTCAGCAGAGATGCCGCTCAGTACTCGGTGTCAAAGAGCTGATCAGAGCTCGAAGTTTTCGGATGACTCAGAGTCGGATTGTGGTCGGCATAGCAGTGAGAGTTTTTCTTCCTTCTCCCATCTGTGTGAGATGTGGGACATTTGAGAAACTTTGAACTTTACTGTGCTCACGGACTTTCTTCATCAAGTTATGGTATTGTTACACTGTTTGTAACTATATGTATAATTATGTGGTTTTGTCAGTTTTTTCAGTCTTGGTTTGTCCTGTGTTTTGTGATATCACACTGGAGGAAACAATGTATCATTTCTTAATGCATGCATTACTAAATGACAATAAAAGGAGACTACGTGTCTTCATAATCTAAAATACTAAGCACATACAAAATTGGTATTATTCACAACACGCAATTAGTTTTGTGACTGCTTTAAGAAAAAAATTGCTATTATTCAAGTTAAGTTACAAGATTATGAAATATGAATTTAACATTCAAATGAACACTTCCCTTTTATGTTCTATTAAATAGAGCAGTGTTACTTTTTACTTGCCTTAAGGTCATTTAACATGAAGTTTTCTTCAACAAAAATATCTATAGCTCTCAGCCACAACTTAGAATATATCACCAAGTTTTCAACTGTTTTCAGTAACCTATCAGCCTAGATAAAATACAGAAAAGAAACTATGTCAGGAATTGCAACTACAATACACTTCAGAAATTTATTATACGAAATTAGCTAAAGGATCAAGATCAGTTTGGAAATATCGTGTATCTTGTGGTGGTAATACATTGAGAAGGAGGAGTTAACTTTTAGCTACAAATAAAAAGCAGAGATCCTGGAAATATTCAGCAGATTATGCAGCATCTAATCAGAGAGGAACCAAGTTTTATGTTCGGCTTCTGTTTGGTAACCGCGGTTGACTTTTAGAAGGCAGTTAGGAGTTTCCAGCCTTAAGTTCCAGTATGGATCTTGTGTGCTTGTTTATTTAATTTTCAGCAAGCAGAATATCTGCAGTCAAAACAGGCAGGAGACTGTTTAGATATCCAAAACAGAACCTTTGATGTACAGTAGTACACCAGTTCCAACTTGTGTGCAAAAATGGGTGAAACTTCAATGCAGCAGATTTCTCCCGTCATAATGAGCTCGTAAAGGATATTTTACAAGCACCTACTGGAAATTGCAGGGGATCTAGCAGAGACATTTGAATCATCCTTAGTGATAGGTGAGGTACCGAAAGATTGGAGGATAGCTAATGTTATTGGTCTAAAAATAAACCAGGAAATTATAGGCCAGTGAGCCTGACGTCAGTAGTGGGAAAGTTATCGGGAGGTATTCAAAGGGACTAGATGTATGAGTATTTGGATAGACAGGGACTGATTAGGGATAGTCAGCATAGCTTTGTGTGTGGTATGTCACATCTAAATAGTCTTATAGAGTTTTTCAAGGAAGTTACCAGGAAAATTGATTAAGGCAAGGCAGTGGATGTTGTCTACATAGACTTTAATAAGGCATTTGACAAGGTCCCACGTGGGAGATTGGTAAGGAAGGTTCAGTCGCTCAGCATTCAAGATGAGGTAGTAAATTGGATTAGACATTGGCTTTGTGGGAGATGCCAGGGAGTGATAATAGATAGTTGCCTCTCTGTCTGGAGGCCTGTGACTGGTGGAGTGCCACAAGGATCAGTGCCGGGTCCGTTGTTTGTCATCTAAATCAATGATCTGGATAATAATGTAGTTCAGCAAATTTGTGGATGACACCAAGATAGGAGGTGTAGGGGACAGTGAGGATAACTATCAGAGCTTGCTGTGGATCTAGCCATCTGGAAAAATGGGCTGAAAAATGGCAGATGGAACTTAATGCAGACAAATGTGAGGTGTTGCATGTTGGCAGGTACATCCAGGGTAGGTATTACACGGTGAGAGGTAGAACAAATGTATTTGGGAATACAGATCCATGATTCATTGAAAGTGGTGGCCTAGGTAAATAGGGTCATAAAGAAAGTTTTTGGCACATTGGCCTTCATAAATCAAAGTATTGTGTGAAATTTTGATCACCTAACTATTGGAAAGATGGAAGTAAGGTTGAAAGAGTGCAGAGAAAATTTACAAGGATGTTGCCAGGACTGAGCAACTAGAGTTATAAGGAAAGATTTAATAGGTTTAAAGATTGAATTGAATAGAAGCAGGTGGCATAGCCAACATAAAAGTCAAAGGGAAGACATAACAGAGCAAAAATTAATGGGAAGTTAGAGGACTGGGAAGCTTTTATAAACCAACAGACGGCAACTAAAAAATTCATTAAGGTAAAGATGGAATACAAAAGTAAGCTAACCAATAATACTAAAGAGAATACCAAAAGTTTCTTAAGATACATAAAGTGTAAAAGAGAGGCAAGAGTAGATGTTGGACCACTGTAAAACTATGCAGGAGAGGTAGTAATGGGGACAATGAAATGGTGGACAAACTGAATAAGTATTTTGCATCAGTCTTCACTGTGGAAGACACCAGCAGCATGGTGGAAGTTCCCAGGTGTCGGGAGCATGAAGTGTGTGAAGTTACCATAGCTAGAGAGCAGGTTCTTGGGAAGCTGAAAGGTCTGAAGGTAGATAAGTCACCTGGACCTGATGATGTACACCCCAGAAAGAGGTAGCTGAAGAGATTGTGATCATAATGATCTTTCAAGAATCACTAGATTCTGGAATGTTTCCAGAAGACTAGAAAACTGCGAATGTCACTCCACACTTCAAGAAGGGACGGAGAGTTAAGAAAAGGAAATTATAGGCCAGTTAGCCTGACTTCAGTGGTTGGGAAGACATTGGAGTTGATTGTTAAGGAAATGGTTTCAAGGTTTCAGAGTGGCATCCTTTTAGAGCGGAGATGAGGAGGAATTTCTTTAGCTAGAGATTGGTGAATCTGTGGAATTCTTTGCTACCAACAACTGTGGAAGATAAGACTTTAATGTATATTTAAGGCAGAAGCTGATAAATTATTGATTGCTCAGGGCACAAAGCGATACAGGGAGAAGTCAGGAAATTGGGGTTAAGAGGAAAATTGGATCAGCCATGATGAAATGATGGAGCAGACTCAATGGGCCAAATGACCTAATTCTGTTTCTATATCTTACGATCCAAGGACTTTATTCCTAGCAATGAAAAAATGAGGGGAGATTTGATAGAGGCATACAAAATTATGAGGAGTATAGATAGGGCAAATGCAAGAGGACTTTCCCCACTGAAGTTGGGTAGAACTACAACTAGAGGTCATGGGATAAAGATGAAATCTGAAATGTTTAAGGGGAAGATGAGGGGAACCTTCTTCACTCAGAGGATCATGACAATGTGGATTGAGCTGCCAGCACAAGTGATGCATGCAAGCTCAATTTCAATGTTTAAGAGAAGTCTGCATAGGTACATGGATAGGAGGGTTATGGAGGGCTATGGTCAGGGCAAGTCATTGGGACTAGGCAGTTTAAATGGTTCAGCACTGACTAGGTGGGCCAAAGGGCCTGTTTCTGTGCTGTACTCTTCAATGACTTTATATTCATTGTAGCTAGGTCTCCCTCTGTTTTTAAAAAATTTAAATGCCTGCGCTGATCTATGCAGTCAGTTAATGCATCTGTTAAATTTAAATTTAGCAGCAAAGATACTGCATGCATAATTAAAGCAAGCGTAATAACAGCATAATGACAAGATGGGTATGCTGAAAGAAACAGATAAGCAGTTGGTACTTACAATTAGTGAAGACAACTTTACAAATGCAGGGTTCAGAATTTTAATATCGGCTGCTGAATGTTTGCAGCATATTTTTGTTTCATATTTCTAACATCTGCATTTTAAAAATCTTCTTTCAATAATGAAACGTAGCTAAGTTTACTCTCTCCTGAATCTATGTACATTTACTTTTACTCTTTTGTTTTTGGATATTGCTGCATATTATTAAGATTTATCCCAAATGCCAACCACAGAGTTCAATGAAGAAGAACTGTGACATATTGAGTATTTTGCATCCCCTTACCTTCTCCATCAATGTCAGGATTTGTGATGTATTGGGAGCGTACAGCACTTCACCAAGTAGCAATGGCTTCAGGAAAGTCCATAACAAAGCTCCATTTGGTGCTTTCAAAATATCCTCATAAAAATCCATGCAGTAAGGAGCTAATATATAATTTTTTTTTAAAAAAAGCAGAATTAGTGAGCTTTTCACATCAACTGATTATATTAATCTGAAGTTTCAATTGATTACACATCCAGCAAACATATAAAATCTATAGAAAAAATCCAACATCTTGATACTTGTTCGGCAAGTATCGGCTAATTCTGACCTCTTTAGACAGTCCAGTCAACCCACTCTCAAAATTTATTCTATCACCAATGAAATTTAATTCCTTAATATATTTATGTGTTCAAAATCAAAATTTTGAAGGACTCTGTACTTAGGTTAAATGCATTCATTACAAGAGTTTACTCAAGAGTGTGCAGAATGAAGTGATTCCAAATATCTTATATGTCTATATTACCATTTCTTGAAAATAGAGAGGACTTTGAAAAAAAAGATAATTTTAAAGTGGTTTACATGTATATCAATTTCTAACTTTATCATATACGAACATTTCATTCTTCATTTAGTAGTCTATAATGTATAAAAAGTTAGTTTATTACTATACTTCTTGTTTACTGGTATACTGCGAATCTTTAACATGATTTTCTCTTCACCCAGCTTGATGATGTTTAAAGTTTCATAGCTGCTGGATGGCAAGTGTCTTGTTGAGTTCATAACTGATAAGAATAGGCATTGGATCATTAGAAGATTTTGCCACAAACGTCCCTAATCCTTTGTGGGGAGATTTGTTTAAGATCAAAGATGAATGCAATTTTGTTGCTACCATCCACAAATTGATAGGCTAGTTATTTCCTGTGATCAAATAGAATTTGAAATTGATAACACTTCTTAAAAATGTATGTTATTGCAATAAGTGTGTATATCCTGCCAGAACTGTGGAAGCAGCATGTGAAAAATCCCATGTCCTTTCAGAATACTGTTCCTCTTATTGCTCTACCTCTGATCACGTGCTTGCCTTTTATTTATTTCTCCTACCAACAGCCATTACACACAATTACTGTTTTCTATTCCTGGCATCACTCTATCCTGTTCCAGTATCTGTTCAATTTCTGGTCCACACAATTCTCAAGCATTAATTTTGACCATTGTAAAATATAATTTTTAACAAAATGAAATAAGGTCATTTAACCTGAATAGAAATAGGTGATTCTAACAATATACCATCCAATTCAGTTTTAGTCCTCTATACGGCTATGGTTTCCTTACTGGTATTTGTAGGAATCTTGTACTTGATGTAATCTTCCTCAGTGAGTTCTTCAATTTGAGGGAGCCCTGAGAACGTCATTCCATCATCAAACAGGCTGTTCAATTTTGTTTTACAAATTCCTTTGAAGATGGCATCCCGAGGATTGGAGGAAGAACCTCCCAATGACCTTGTTTGGACATTCTGAATAGTTTGAAAAAATATATCATGTCAGTCACCTTTCAGCCTCTCAGAATAAAAAGATGAGCACTGCTTAGGTGGTGGGGGAAGGGGAAAGAGGTGTTGGATTCGGGGGTGCAAACAATGGATTTCCAGCAACAAATATTTAATTCATCTTTGAGACTGGAACTTGGGAGGAGTTATTTTAATCCTCAATTTCACCAGCCTGATGAAACCCAATATATAAAGAGGACAAATGCTTTCTTCCAGTCAATGATACATTTTTTCTTATCTGCATAAACTCCTTATTCCTAAGATCCAAATATGTTTCCACTTGCCGGGCTGACAAAGTGATCTAGCCAGTAGAACAGTTAACTCACAAGTCCAGTGACCCAGGTACAATCCCAATCTCCAATGCTTCTGTACTAAGTTTGCATATTCTCCTCATGGCCATATGGATTTCATAGTGTTAGGCCTGCACATGAAGGTTCCTCCCAGTCTCCACCAAGCTAACAGGAATCACCTGCTACTTGTTTCCAACTCATCATCTGCAGCCTTTTCCACATTGAACCATTCAACCTCAACGAGTTGCTCTTTACCTTCAGTTACCTTGGTGCCTGTGAGTTTAGTATCTGTTCTCTCTTGCTTTGTGGCTTGTTATTTTGCTGTTTATTGTTAAAGTTATTGTTCACTGCTGAATCATCTCTGCTGCTCTGCATTTGGGTCAATCCTCCTCTATGTTTCCTGACATACAGGAGCTGCAGTTTCCATCAAAATCTCAATGAAATGAGCGTTGGCCATTATAAATTGCACCTAGTATGCAAGTCAATATTAACACTTGGTATAGGGATGACAGGTATTGCTGGAAATTTGGAGAAAATCAATGAGACAGGTGTAGGATTAGTGCAAAAGGGTGCTTGATGGTCAAAGAGCCATTTTCCAAATGGGAATCATAGGAATGAATTGAACAGAAACAGGCTCACTAGCCCACCACATCCATGTTGACCTTTTAGTTCATCAACACTAATCCCATCTGACTGCATTAGAACCCCATTCCTCTCCGCTTTGCCTATTTCAGAGTCTGTCTAAATGCACCTTAAATATTTCACCGACAATGCACTCCAGATATAACCACTTTCTGTGTAAAAAAAAAAAAAAATCTTGCCCCTCAAACCCACTTTAAAATTTGTACCTGTCACCTTAAACCTATGCTTTCTTGGAATTGCACAGTCATACAGCATTGAGCCACCCAGCTCACCATATTCACTACAACCACTGGACAACATTTGTATTAATTTTATCTCTGGCATGGTGCAAAGATTAGTGATTTCAGTATTTGTCTGTATGCTTCTAAAATGTTGTCCGTAATTCTGCTTTCACATTCAAGGTACTCAGCACTCTCTTCGGTGATAAAGGTCTCCCTCAGATCCCCCCTAACCTCCTGCCCCTTGCCATGAGCCTATGTTCTCTAGTTTTATTCTGTCCTGATAAGAGGAAAGTTTTTCTGTAGTCTGCACTATCTGGACCTCTTAACTGCCTCTGCTGTAGGGCAAACAAGCCAAGTCTTTCCAATTTCTCCTCACGAGTAGAACACTCCATCTCAGGGCAACATCCTGGTAAATCCTTCTGCACTATCTCCAGCATAATCACATCCTTCCTAAAGTGTGGTACTAGAATTGCTTACCACCTTCCAAGTGCTTTAACCAGTCACCGCTTTGTTGAAGGAGCATCTAAACGCTACATTTAGTTTTTTATGTAGGTGACTCTCAGGTAAAGTGAACTCTGGTGGTGCCCAGATCTATTCTAGAACTGGCTTTTATACCATCTAAAATCCTATCGATCTCCTAACCCAAGCCTGGGTCTGCTTTGCATCTTAAACCTAACAGACTCAAGTGTTTTCAGATTTTAAAAAACTGGTCCAAGCCCTGTAGACAGTTTAATAGTCAATTGACAACTCCCAAAAAGCAATAAGTATCTATTAATCCTAAAACTTCACTTTTATGATTTTAAAAAGATGAGAAATTCTGCAGATTCTGTTATTCTAAAGGAACACACATAGAATGCTGGAGGAACTCAGTAGATCAAGAAGCATCTATGGAAAAGAACAAACAGTCGATGTTTCAGACCAAGGCCCTTCTGCAGGTCCTCGGCCTGAAACATCAACTGTTTATTCTTTCCCATAGATGCTGCTTGACCTGCTGAGTTCCTCCAGCATTTTGTGTGTTACTTTTATTATTTTTTCTGTTTCACATAGTCCACCTCTATTGATTTTTTGTAAACTTAGATATAAATATCACTACAAATACACTACTTAAACTCATTATATGAAATGAAAAGTATATGAAAGGGAAGGAACAAGCTACCAGATGGCAGTTCTTGGAGCATCAGTTGGAACAAAGAAAGATGTATGTTTATCAAAATTATTAAATATCACCCATTAAAATATTGAAAAATCAAATGTAATATTTTGAAAATCATTTTAGTAAAGACCTTGTACCTCATCGAATTCAAAAGCTGCTGGAAGATTCATGTTCCTGACAGTATCTAGAAGCTGGGGAATGAGTTCCAGGAATTGTAGTGATTTAGATGCCAGAGAAGTAATTTCAGAGAACACTTCCAGGATGTTGTTCATTATCTCATTTGCCTGAGGGGACATCATCATTGGCAGAAAGGCCTGGCAAAAGCACAATATGAAATGTTCTTTACTGAAGTATATTGAAATCTAGTGCTGCAGAGTGAAAATTCAGTAGTTCATTGTTAACTTCGAAATGTATTAGTTCCACAAATCATACACACAGTTGTTTGATACAATAACATTATAATGTAAATATCTTTCTTCATGCTCCATTTTCTATCCCTCCATTTTCTTGTTAGTACATTATTTTGAGTGTAATCATTCCATTTCTGGGTAAAGTGTTCATATCTGCGGCTGATGTAAAACTAGTGTGATCAAACCTAGAACAATTTTGGATCAAATTATCAGAGTTGGTCCAGGTAATTACCCTGAGAGGTTAGTCCTGGACCTGATGGGCATGCTAAAGCCACATGGCTTGACTTGGATTTCATCATATTGCCAGGTAAAGCAGAATAAAAGCAGATTTATACTTGTGTGTCAAATGTACGCCGTAGGTATGGTGTAGCCGCAAATCCTACACTGTACTCTATGTAAACTCTATGCCGTAGCCTAATGCACACATCTCCCAAATTGTAACTACACGTCGCGGCAACACAGACCGCAACAACTGTGATTGGTCCGCTTGGTAGCATCACATTTCCTCCTACGCTGCAATAGCTTCCCATTGGGTGACTGAAGGTTAGGGAAGGAACTCTGGCTGCAATGCTTTCCATAAAGCTTTACAGACCTCTGAAATTATGGAGGACACATTTCGGTTTTACGAAAGACCTACATTAGTACCTGTTTTCGTTAACCGAAAGAGAATTTTCGTTTTTAAGGAAAAAGACGCTCGCTTTAAACTTGTTTACCCCGAGAAAGACTACCATGACCATGAAGCCTTGCATGGGCAGGTGTGTTCGCGTGCATGTACGTGCCGATTTTTTTTTCGACAAATCGATTTTGGCTCAAAATTCCCAATTTTGTCAAGTGACACTACACTGTACATACAGAAGTTTGAGTCTCTTCATGTTGAGTTTCAACACAAAGAAACTCAACACAGTGGCAACTAGTGTTTTGGCGGTGAATTGCAGAGCGATGCAGACACACCAATGCACAAGTACACGTACACAAGCACAACACACCAATGCTCACAACGGTGTAGCCCACTTGCGTAGGCTAAGGCGCAAGCTAGTATGCACGAGTATAAATCAGCCTTAAATCCCTCCAATATATTAGAATAAATTTGAAATCTCCTTCGTGAGAGTAAATACAAGTTCTAGCAAGCATGATAGACTGAATACTCTCTACCCTACAAACTACATGGAGTTAATTATAACATAGGACATTCAATCTGTTTTGTTTTACATTTCTGAACCTTGGTAATTGACTTTTTATCTCTGCTACCATTGCCAAAAGATCAGTGTTTAAATTTATCTACTTCACAAATAATTCAAACAAAACAATGTTTAAAATGTAACAGAAAATATAGGCTCAGTATCTGCTTTGATTTTCTGATAGATATTGGGAAGACAGTACATCAAGCCAAAGTGACAGGGCATTGCAGTATAATATAACAGTTGCACTAATCACAAAGGTAGAATAGAATGGTATGAAGAAAAGAAAGTAATAATCACAATTGTATGAATTGGTGTTTGCTTTACCTTATAAGCGGTGCACCTCAAATCTACATTATGGCTGATCGTTACAACGAGTTTATAACGGTCCCAAAATGTCAAGGTGCAGAGTTCTGCAGTCACAGCTGAAATGTTTACGTCCTTTGGAAAAGCTAACATTAGGCGCAAGCTTGTCTCATCACATCTGTCAGCAGTAGCAAGAGCATGAAGAACTAACTGTAAAAAAAAAATATCCTTAGGTTTCATCAATAATAATTGGCGACCATCTGAAACTTTAATATAGCATTATGCTTTGCATTTTACTGTTATCTTTGTTTGGAAGTTAAAGGTGTTATAGAACGGCTCAATATGAATGTATCTTCTTTATTTAATTTAGAGACATAACTTGCAAAAGACCATTCCCGCCCAATGAACCACATCATCCAGCAAACCACCTATTCAACCCTAGCCTAATTACAGGGCTATTTAGAATGACCAATTAACCTACTAATCAGAATGTCTTCAGACTACAGGAGGATACCAGAGCACCTGGAGAAAACGCATACGATCACAGGGAGAATAAACGCTCCTCACATACACTGTTGGAAATGAACTCTGGCACCCAAGCTGCAATAGCACTACATTACTGTAGTGCCCCTTTGCCCCCCTCCCCGCCCCCCCCCCGTAAAGCTTTCAGCTATTCCCGGTTTACATAATTTATACTCAGTTTCATTATAAAGTGTATCATAACACTTCTTCCATTTGACTGTAACACCTTCAATATTTCTATTTTCACAGAAACATTTAAAAACTAGAGATAAAAATGAGCCCAAGGTGAATTCAGATCCTACAAATTTTTATTCATTTTAAATCAGTCTGTACTCCAATCAATCTGCTGACATTTTTGATTCCCATAATATTTTATTCAAGCCAGCTATACCATCAACAAGAGATAACCCAAAGTTCCTGGTTTGAAACAAGATTTCATCAGAATAATAATGAAAAATATTGTTTTAAAAATAATCATTCATCTATAATAACTTCATTTCGAAAGGATGATATTTTAACTGAAGATAATGGTTATGATATATTATGGCAAAACTTGAGCTAACAAATGTAGCCAAAGCACTTCCATGACTCAAAAAAACAAAATTACCAAAGTTCTTCATTGAAAATTAAGATTGTGTTATTTTAAATGCAACATAGGAATTGAGTTTTGATGGTTAGAGAGCCTTGCCCATCAAAAACCATTAAATGTTTGAAATTGTCTTGACAATCTGGCTTCTCATGTTTATAAAAAGCATAGCTATGATTTCAAATCTTGTAATCTTCGGGAGGTATTTTAGTACTGTTGATGACCCCACACACAGAATATTGC
This sequence comes from Mobula birostris, assembly GCF_030028105.1. Lineage (NCBI taxonomy): Eukaryota > Metazoa > Chordata > Chondrichthyes > Myliobatiformes > Myliobatidae > Mobula > Mobula birostris. The sequence continues at coordinate 156,083,930 of NC_092372.1, read as the reverse complement.
AATTGGAGTGATATTCTACCAAAATATTACCCTTGGATACAATGCATTGAACCATCAACAATGTCGAGCTAAACTAATTAAGGTAATGTCTAATTGCACTAACCATTCTGCCTGTGCATACTCTACATCACTCCATTCTCTGCAATATCTATGTGCCCGTCCAAGAACCTCTTAAGCCCCTCAATCGCTTATACATCACCTTAATACGTCAGCATCTGGCAGCAGATTCCAGGCATCCACTACTGTCTGCCTGAGAAAACACTTTTCCAGGCATATCTTTTGAACATTTTTCCTTTCACCTTAAATGCATGGCTCTAGTATTAGATATAGTCATAGAACAGTACAGCACAGAAGCAGGCCCTTCAGCCCATCTAGTCTATGCCAAACCATATTCTCCCTAGTCCCATTGACCTGCACCTGAACCACAGCCCTCCATGCCCCTCAAATCCATGGACTTATCCTAAATTCTCTTAAGTGTTGTACTGAACCCGTATCCATCATTTCCATTGGCAGCTTGCTCTGCACTCTAACCACCCTCTGAGTGAAAAACATTTCACTTTCACCCTTAACCCATGACCTCTAGTTCTAGTCTCGCCCAACCTCAGTGGAAAAAGACTGCTTGCACCCCTGTCCATTCCACTTATGATTTTATATTCCTCTATCAAATGGCCCCTCATTCTTCTACACTCCAGGAAAGAATGAGGGGAGATTTGATGAAGGTAAAATTATTTATTTTGTTGTATTTCTTATTATAATTTAATAGTAATTTTTCAATTCTGGGAAAAATATATTGGCTTCTACACTATTGTGCCTCTCATAATTTTATAAACTTCTTTCAGATCTCCCCTCAGTCTCTGCTACTCCAGTGTAAACAAACCTCTCCTTGTAGAACCTGTCCTTTAAACCCTAGCAGCATCTTGGTAGCCTCTTCTGGACCATTCCCAAAGCCTGTGCATCTTTCCTATGTACATATGGTTCACATCTTTACTGATATGCTGTAGGTATTTCATTTAGCAGCTCTGCAAGAGCTGCAGTTCTACTTTCAGCCTGTTTGGGTTATTGTTGAAGATAAGGGATGACAAGGAACATGTGCTATCCAATAAGGTTGGGCATGGGGCTTTTGTTCAAGAGGAGTTGAAAAGAGAAGATATTGGGGAGAACCGGTCGTAGCGTACGATCCAGTGGGAGACCTGTTTGTTCAAGATGGATTGCGAGCGACGTTCAGAAGGTGGCGTGTGCTTTCACGTTGACCGAGGGCCCAGCGCGTGAGTGACAGAGAAGTTCCAGATGAGCTCCAACTTGTGCAGATTTAACTGTTTAATTAGGATGGGCCCTTTTTGTTATTCTTTACTAACCTTCCAGTTAAGATTCATAAATATAATTCCTTTAATCGTATGCAGTGTACTGTCTGTTATTGTGTGGCATTAATTTGTAACAGGATAGCAAATGACACAGCATCCACACAAACCAGGGTTTGGGGTGGGATCAAACGTGCCTCAGTCTCACAAGTTTGGCAGGGCCGGAGGTTGTCTTCCCTAGACTTACACAGTCAAGGAAACCAAGGTGGTTTCACCTATAATGGGGTGTTCAAAATGCAATGCAACACTCCAAATGTGGTCCAACCAGAATCTTCTAAAGCTGCAACATAACTTAACTGATTCTCAATCAACGCCTCAATAATAACAAGCATGCCAAACATAATTTTGAGTAGCTTCATGCTCCCTATACACAGATAAAAATCAGTGTCCAATGCTAACTTGTAAAATATCACCCAACTATTAGCAGAGATGAAACAGATTGATCACAGTCTTTTTTTTATATATACTTAGCCTGTTAACTCAGGAAGGAATAATAGTTGATTCCAATATTTCAAGTCAGGGAAGTTACCTCTGAAATACTGATGTTTGCCTTCAGTAATGCATCAATGGTTTCAAATGAAAATTTTTTTATCTTCTGTAAATCTGTTTTCAAAGTAGTCATGTTTTGCACACAGCTCTCAATGTGTAAATCTATTCAAAAAATCATCGGCATATTGAATAAACATTGTTGGAGATTACAAATAAAGTAAATCATGTACAAAATAGACATAAATAAAAATGGCACTGGGAAAAGAGTCCTAGAACCAAAAGCATTGGCTTATCCAATAAGGTTCAGATATTCTTGGATTGAAGGATTATCTACGTCAGTAAACTATTATCTGCCCAATAGTAAATCAACACTAAAGTCAAGTTTATACATTCACGTACATAAGTGCAATAATCAACTTACTTGCAGCAGCATCATAGGTACTTAGCACTAGAAACACAACATTCACAAACAAAACATAAACTAAACATAAATTATACAAAACTGTACAAGAAAGAACACAATTAGAACAAAAGCAAAGTCCATTTTAATGCAAAGTGGTCACTGTTATTATAATGAGGGTTGGCAATAGCAATCACATTGCCAAGTACATTGAAAAGGACTATTATTGTAATGGAATATCGCAAATAATAACTTCTGAATTTCCACACATAATTATAACTATGTAGATATGAGGTCTTGCCTAGTTGGCAGATAATTGACTGCTGGTAACATATTCTACTCCACTTCCAAACGTCAACTCCATTAGCTGCCTCCACCTTCAAGTGCTTTATCTGACCAGGGATGAACCTTCAGACAATGATGTCTCTGTCCGGTTTTATTCCATTAAAAGACTAGCCTCACCATTACTATTTATACAAAATCTGAGCCATTGTTTAATGGTTTGATGCTGAATATAGCCTCTCATAATAGACAGTGCTAATTCTATGAAGGTATTGAAAGTATTACCTCGAAAAGCTCCAATGTTGTCAAGTATCATCATAATAGGACTATTTGATGGCAGATTTCCAAGGTTTCCAACAGCATATTTAAATCTGGAAAGATTAAAAAAAATGCATCTGACATGGGTTAAATTTGACATCAAATACTAAAGGTATTGCAGAAAATTAGCAACACATACTGTATATTAGCCTAATTCTATGAGATGAAATTAGAAATATAACCTATTATCTACAATATCTTTTTTTAATAATCATTGATTTCTGTCTTGTAGGTGATGGGATGTCATTTGCAGAATTAGGAAGAAACTTTCAGCCTTTGAATAATGAACATAACTGGCTACGTCCTCTGTTGTTGGAAATGGTCATCGCTAGATACTAGTCTTACACAAAATTACTTGCTAATTATCACCCATGGCCAAATGGAAATTAGGTCTTGCTGCCAGCAAGTGTGGATTGCTTTATTATCCGAGTTCATGAGAATGGAATTTGTCATTGTGTAGTCTTCAGAAAACATCCCCACTTCCAGCCTGGTATTGAAAGTGAATTCTGGATACAACACTGAATTGAAGCAATGATATGGGAGTTTATTCCTAGATCTTTCAGTAGATGCTTAGTACAGGGGTCTGTGCTTCCAAACAGTGGCTCCAAGACAGGCTCTGCAGTTCTAAACTTGCCTTTCAGGAGCCATGTCATTGTAAGCTATTGGATGAGAATCTGCAAACTCACAAATATTTGCAGTCATAGAGTTATGTAACAATACACCACAGAGAAACAGGCCCCTCAGCCCATCTAGTCTGTGCCAAACTGATATCCTGCCTAGTCCCAATGACCCACACCTGGACTATAGACCTACATACCCCTCCAATTCACAAACCTATACAGACTTCTCTTTAACGTTGCAATTATACCCACTTCTACCATTTCTGCTAGCAGCAAGATCCATGCTCATACTCATGCTCTGAATGAAGGAGTTCCTACTGAGGTTCCCTTTAAGTATTTTACCTTCTGGTCTTTTCTTATGACCTCTAGTTCTAACCTCACCTAGCCTCAATATATGACCGCAACAGAATCACAGGTGAAGTGTTGCCTCACCTGGAAGGACTGTCTGGGATACTGAATGGAGTTGAGGGAGGAGTTGAAGGAGCATTTCTCTCACTTGCAGAAATATGTGCCAAGAGGGACGAATGGATAAGGAAATCACGGAGACAGTGATCCCTGCAGAAAGCAGATATTTGGGGGGGGGGGGGGAAGTAAAGAAATGTTTGGTGGAAGGATCCCGTTGAAGATGGCAGATGTTGTAGAGAATGATGTGTTGGATGCAGAGGCTCATGGGGTGGTACGTGAGGATGAGGAGCTCTATCTCTGTTAAGGTGGTGAGAAGAAGGGGTGAGTGCAGATGTCTGGGAATTGGAGGAGATGCAGATGAGGGCAGCATCATTGATGGAAGAAAAAAACACCATTCTTTGAAGGAGGAGGACATCTCTGATGTCCTGAAAGAAAAGTCTCATACTGAGAACAGTTGAAGGATGGAGACGAAAGAACTGAGAAAAAGGAATAGCATTTTTACAGGAGACAGAGCCGGAAGAAATATAATGAAGATAGCCATAGGATTTGGTAGGTTTATAAAAGATGTCAGTAGACAGCTTGTCTCCAAAGGGGAAGACACAGATTGAGAAAGGGAAGAGAGATCTCAGAAGTAGACCAAGTGGATTTAACGACAGGATAAAATTTGCCTGGAAAGTTGATAAAATGGACGAGCTCAGCATGGGTGCATGAAGCAGCACTGATAAAGAAGACAATATTTTTACATTTTCATCATTTTTACCTTAGCTTAATAAAATACAAGGTAAAATCCAGCTACCTTACAAGCATCTGACAGAAGAACACAAAGTCAATTATACAAAGACACAATATTTAGTCTGGAGTTGCTATGCCAAAGCTTCTACCAGAACTGCAGTGGCTTCATTAAACCATCCATAAAGATTCCTCACACTGTGTCTGGTTTGCAATTGTAGGCCAACTTTGTACTAAGAGATTCAAGTCATCTGTCTCTAAGTGTAGTGATACATTATGGATGTTGAACACCCTTTGCACATATACTAGAAATGAGATGCATAAGTTACCTATCATACAGTTGATTGGTCAGTGATGATGTCAAGTTGCATTTGCAATCATAGTTCATTACTGCGGCTTCCACTGCTTGGCTGCTCTGGTTGGAGGCAATTTGCAGTTCCTTATAATAATTAAAGAAATCTGTGCAGTTTCCTGATACAGGAGTAGAAAATATTTCATCTACAATCTAAAGAGAGAAAGCCCACAGAATTCAGTAAAATCAGTATCAGAATTACTGATGAAAAGATCAGTGCTGATTATCATAATTACTGTAAAACAATCGTAAAACTACCAGTGTCATAATACAGAAAAATTGCATGGTGGAATCCTGCAGTAAAATCTACAGGGCATCAAAATCTCCTCTATGGCAACTTTCCCTTCATCTTTGTCCCTCCCACAATATCCAGGCTCCTATTTTTGCAGGATTTCTCAAGCAGTACCAAATCAAAGTAACAAAGAGATTGAAGCAATCAAATCAGACATTAATATTGTGATTAATTATTTTATTGGAGGTTAATTAATAAAGTTATGATGTTCTGATATTAAATATTAGAATATTCAAATTGAACATTACTATTCATGTGCTACTAAATACACATTTGTACAAGCACTTTAAGTTGTTTATCCATGTATAACATATATATTTAACTCGCATTTACTCCTTTTCAACTTCACTGTGAATTCATTTTTTCGAAATGGTAAACCTGAATAAAGTATTCTTTACACTAATATCCTTCTTAGACATAACAAACTTATTCTATGTTTTTCTTTTCTAAAATGGAAATCTGATATTTAGTTAATATGTGCTTTTAGTTCCTAGTTAAATTTTGTAACATGAAAACACTTGGTCCATGAGAAAAGACGCAAGTTATGCTCCAGGCATCAAACAATAGTTTATCTGAGGTTCTCATGAGTTTCAAGTTCACTTTATTGGCAATGTTTAGAAAACTGCTAACAAATTAGCTGAAATATTTAGGACTCTAATTCAAATAAAGGAATAAAGGTAAAATCCTGACATGATTAGTTTTATCTCAACAACTTCATCTGATTAGTTTCATCTTAACCCCCTCGGTTTTAACTTTAAGAGAGCCAAACATATAAATAAGACAAAATATGTTAGAATTGTAAAGCAGTGACTAACCTCTTTGACATCAGTAGTAAAATTGAACAGTTCTGTCAATGCATGGATTACATTTGCTGCAATATTATTTCTGCAGGTCTTCTGTACACACATGATATCATTAACAAAGTACAGGTTTTCTGTAAAATTGTGAACCACAGATAAAGTTAAGAATCTAATTGAGTTTCCTTATTATTGTGCTTAAATGGTAATTCCATATATGCATTGCTAACTGACTTGGAGGTGCTGATCTTGGACTAATACGGCTTTAAAAACAATAGAATATTTACTTGAATACTTTAGTAAAAGAAGACCTGCAATGGTTTCCATAAACAATGCAGTGCAAAACAACAAAATGATTTAGCGAACAACAGGAATTCTGCAGATGCTGGAAATTCAAGCAACACACATCAAGGGTCTCGGCCTGAAACGTCGACTATACCTCTTCCTAGAGATGCTGCCTGGCCTGCTGCGTTCACCAGCAACTTTGATGTGTGTAAAATGATTCAGCAGTCAAAAATGCCAAAGGTTATTGATTTCTCCTTCCGGTAAAATAAAATGTTCCCTCCCCTTTCTCTCACCTTCTATTCCGTACTCTGGCCTCTTCTCACCTGCCTATCACCTCCTCATAAATCCTATCCTCCTTCCCTTTCCCCCATGATTCACTTGCCTCTCCTATCAAATTCTTACGTCTCCAGCCCCTTACCTTTCCTACCCACCTTGCTTCACCTATCACCTTCCAGCTATCCTTCTTCCCCACCCTCCTCCTTTTTCATTCTGGCATCTTCCCCCTTCCTCTCCAGTCCTGAAACATAGACTATTTTTTTCATTTCCATGGATGCTGCCTGAAATGTTGAGCTCCTCCAGCACTTTGTGTGCATTACAAAGAATCACTGATCTTTGTTATTTTTTTTTCTTGAATCACCAAGTGAAGACAATAATGCCCCACAAAACAAAATGCTTTGCTTTGGTTCTGCATTTCACCACTTTAAGTACTACATAAATACAATCTTCAAATTGGAAGCAACATTATTCAAATTTATTTCAAATATCATATCTGTATGCAAAATCCAGTAATTAATACAATATCGCTATTAAAAATAAAATCAACATCTATCAGTATGATTATCCAGTAAAATATAAAAATGCTGAAATATAAAGGAACTTTACCTGAATAGAGATTCTGAAACTTTAAGTGAAAGAGAGTGTCATTCATTAATTGTATATGATGACCGAATGAATCAAATTCACACATGGCTCCCAAACTGGAAGGACAAGGAATAACATGCAAAAGAGTCAGCAAGGAATACTTTATGTGAATGGAATGATCAAGTGATCAGTATCAAGCAAGCAGGCTAGCCATTAAATCCGCTGATATCAAACATGACCATGCTTCCACAAGGTTCCACAAATGGTGCTTCATTAAAATACTTAGTACATACATTCAGCATCATTAAAATATTTAGTGCCTTTCAGCTCTTTAGTATCACAGCCCAGGAAAAAAAAACAAAAGACTGCCAACAAAACATCCTTTATTGAAAACAGTGAATCATCAATTACAGCCAGTTTCTAGTACTACAATGTATGAAAAAATCATATCAAATGGTAATGCTTAGTCTTTGAAGGAACAGAAAACCCATACAAGTGGGAATCTTCTCTTAGGCTGGCTTGTGACTAATGTGGTGGGGGAGGGAGAGAGGGAGAGAGGGAGAGAGGGAGATTTTAGACACTGAGTTCTCACCTAAATGTTCCATTGCTTCATCTTCAGCATCATTATCATTTGCGTCAGAACTAATTGATAGTGCATCACTATCATATGTCACCAGGCATTTTGCCTATCACCTTATCTATAGATTTTATAACGTCGCCTCTGTTGTCCTGACAATCTGATGGATTGTTCTAATTTTTAAGTGCAACAATGATGGGATCAGAAATTCTATTATATAAAGAAACACTGGCACATTCAGTCATTAAAGACACATTGCCTCACCCTCTGGACAGCGCCTCAGCAACCCTAGTAATCCACTGTAACTCACACCATGATGACAGATGCTGGATCAAAGCTCAAAGGTCAATAGGAGATCCAGATCAAAGCCCGGAGGTCGATCGAAGATTCAGCTTGAAGCCTGAAGGCCAAATGTGGTTCCAGAAGTTGATGTCCGGTGGCCAGAGCCCTCAAGTCCATAAATCCATAAGTCTGCTGGAAGCTAGAAGCCTGGGGCTAAAGGACTGTGCATGTGTGTGGGAAGGAGGGGATGAATGGAACTTGCATCTTTCTTGTTGCTTTGTTGTCTTTTGTATTGTTCTGTTGAGCTTGGTAAGCATGCTACCCATGGTGACCCCAGCCCAACCTTGGATATATTGGCTGTTAACGGAAATGGCACATTTCATTGTGTTTCAATGTACCTGAATATGAATCTGAATCTGAGCTTCAACCACAATATGCGATGCCTTGTGAATGTAAGCTGAGACATTCTATTTCAGACACTGTGTGAATACTGGGTTGGTAAATGTTGAAATGGGGCTAGATACAACACCTGTCCTTTTGCCTTTACCTTCTCCCCATCTAGTGACCCAGCAGACCACCCAGGAAAAGCAAAAAATCACCTGCACTTCGTCCAGACCTAGTGCGGTGAATTTTGTGTTTACAATGGGGTCTCCTCTACATGGGAGAAACCAAATGGAGAATGGGTGATTGTTTTGTAGAACATTTGCATTCAGGTCACAGGAGTTATCCAGAACTTCCAGATGCCTACTACATTAATTCATTGCTTCGCTCCCACTTTGACCTTTCTACATGTGGCCCATGTATTGTTACATTAAGACCCAACGTGAAGAATAACATCATGACATCTTTCTTCTGGAAACATTGTGGTCTTTTGGGTTAAACTCAAACTCTTGAACTTTATGTATCTCATTTTTTATTCCTGTCTATCTCAACAATGTCCACATTTGCCTTTCTGCTTTCTGTCTATTCACCAATTTTCTCGTGTACTTATGAGAAGAATGAATGAGGGACCTGCAGAAAAGTCTTCCTGCCATTTGTTACCAAATCTGATTGTCATGCAGTTTAGTTAACTGCTGGCTAGAACACAATCCAAAGTCAAATCAAACTTTCTTTGTATAATAAACGTTTAAAATAATCATTTTAGAGATTTTAATGATATAGCATTAGAAAACATTTTGCACTGGTTTCTAAATAAAACGTCTTACTTCCCTGTGAGACACCAACAACAGGTAAGCTTTGATAAAGTAGAACTGAAGTCCCCCACTCCCCGACTGCAAAGAGGGACAAAAGCATTACATGAGGACTGATTTCATTAAGTGCATATTGGGAACAAGGACTATTTGCCCCATTTGAGCACAACTAATTTTCGTAAATGCCCAGTGAAATTTCAGGAGCAATGACACCCAGCAATGGTTGTTACCATGTTAATGAACAAGTGTATAGCTTTAAGAATTGGGGGTGTAATGAGAATCACAGTTGCACCAAACACTACTGTTTAGTTCAGGAGTTGCCTTCTTCGATAAATGCTGTTCTGCTATTAGCTCTGCTTTATCTGATAATAGCACTTGCAGAAACATTAACAAAATCCATTGTTAATAAGGTTTACCTCAGAAAAAAATTGATTTTCAGTTGTAATGAACCACAATAAATGGCAAAACATGAAACAATTTCTAAGCTGGTTTATAGTATCATGATTATTTTTCTAATATGGGGAACAAGAGTAACCATCATTGTTGTAGACTGAATAACCAAAGGAAGGAAATATTAAGCACTGAGAGAAGAGAAACATTAGAAGGAGTTGTCCTGAGCTACCCTGCTGCATTTCCAATTACTTCATTTCAGAATGGCATTGCTGTAACTCGGCAAGCAGGTCTCCTGCTCTCCTATGCATCAACTTGGCTGGGAATGGCAGTCAACACAAATCATTGACATTTTAGTCATACTCTATTTTCCAAATGATTCTATTCAGATTTCATCTCTTTTGTTCAATTTTATGAAAATAGAATTCATCTGGTTCTGGCCTGATAAATTGTAAAAAAAAAAAGGCACAATATTTACTCTGGAACTGCAATGCCAAAGGCATCTACTAGAACTGCAGTAGCTTCATTAGACCTACCACAAAGATTCCTCACAGTGTGTCTGGTTTGCAGAAGCAGGTCAACTAATTAATAAGTATGAGACCTGTGTAAAATCATCAGATTCTAAATGAAGTAACGTGCAACGTGGACCTTGCACAAATTCTATATATAAAAAAAAACAATTACATGCTGAAGTTACCTTTCATACAGTTGTTCAATCAGTGGTTGAGTCAGGTCACATTTGCAGGCAGAGTTCTTCAATGCATTACTGACTGCTTGTTGTGTTTTATTTGCAGTGGTTAGTATTTCCTTTTGGTGTTTAACAAAGTTCTTGCAGCCTTCCGGGACAGGAGAAGTTCTTATTTCTTCTAAAGTCTAGACAGAGAATATCCACATATTCAAGAAAAAATAATACATCAGCTACTGACAAATCTTCAACCCTGATAATCATCATAACAACTGATAGATAACTGATAATCATAAAATTACCAATGTTTACTAAGTCTTGGTTACATACTGGTATTAAGATGACACATTAAGATGGAACAGCATTTTCATTTCTAGACAGCCTGATCCCTTCAGTAAATTTTGGACAAACCACATCTTCTGAAGATGCACACATCAGTACTGACATGACACTTTCATGCCAGATAAGGATTTTCATAACTAGATAGGAAAAAGGGATTCAAAAATGGCTTTAATTAAGTTAGATACCATTTTATCCTTTCAAAGTTAGTAATCAATCATATAGTTTCAAGAAATGGAGAATTATATGGGTTCTGCTGGAAATTTAGTTTAGCAATTATTCACGAGGATTGCCAATATATCAACTGGTTTCTCTTTGCTGTGCATTTGTCTGCTATGTAGAGGCAAGACTTTACCTTAGCATTTGAATCAGGTTCCTAGGATGTATCTGGGAGTCTAAGTTAAATTATTGCTGTAGAGTCTTCCATTGACTCAGGAAAACTAACAGTAAGATAGAGGCACTTTAAAGCACTTACAGATACAGAAAGGAAGTTGAGGCCTTCTACTCTATCGCGTGGAGCCTCCTTTCCCACCATCAAAATTATAGGCCTTCCACCCTCCTCCTGCAAAGTGTCTGGCCTCCCTTCATCATGTCTGGCACCTCTTTGCTCTCAAAACTTGAAATTTGCTCTCTTCCTCTGCAATGGCCAATTCCTCAGAAACTCTAAGCCAGAATTTCTCACTCTCTATTTCCTCCTGATTGTTAGGGACCTGTAGAAAGGTCCTCCTGCCACTTGCTATCTAATCTGATACAGATGCAGTTTAGTTAACTGCTGGGTAGAACACAATCCAAAAGTCAAATCAAACTTTCTTTATATAATAAACATTTAAAATAATCATTTTAGAGATTTTAATGATATAGCATTAGAAAACATTTTGCACTGGTTTCTAAATAAAATATTGAATATCATCACATTGAATAAAGCATTTTTGATCATTTGTGACACTTTGAAACACTGTTAGTTCAATTGTTCTAAGATGCTTCACTGTTTAAAACATTCTAAAAAGCTATAGGTAGCAACTGCTTATATTTCCCTTTCACATCAGTATCTACAATATTCCTTATCATTATTTTTTTACAAATGTATATTGCCACTTCCATTTTAGTTGCTAATACAGCTCAGAATTACATTATACTAAAATAGAGGACATTATAAAAATACAATAGAATATGGGGCAAAGAATGTTCTAAATTACAACTCTGTAGAAAGAATCACTGATATATTTTTTATGTGAGTGGATACAAAGAATATATTCAGCAAAGACTCTTGCAATTTATGTAGCTTTTTTTTACTGAACTTTACAAATATACTAACATTCCAGCTGAACATATAGAGGTACAAATTTAAATGGACTAGTTCAGTTTTCTTCGTTTCGGTTTCAGTTTTGGTTCAACAATTTTCAGGGAAGTTTTCTGTTATCCTTCAAGAATCCAAGCCATAAATAAATAAAACAGAATGCCAGTTCACAAAGTAGTAACTAACCTTCATAACATCAGTAGTGAAGGTATACTGGTCAATCATTAGATGGATTAAATGGCCTTGAAAATTCTCTCCACATCCCTGCTGTATGCACACGATATCATTTACAAAGTACATTTTTTCTGTAAAACAATGGATATGGGTGACGGCAAGCTTGCTCTTGTTTTCTTATTAATTGTGCATAAGTTGTTGAGTGGCATGGTAGCGTAGTGGTTAGCATAACGATTTATAGTACAGGAGACCTGGGTTCAATTCCCGCCACTACCTTTAAGGAGTTTGTTTTCTCCCACAGTCCAAAGACACTGGGCATTGTAAGTTGGCCCGTGATTAGGCTAGAATTAAATGGCGGATTGTGAGTGGTGTGGCTCGAATGGCCACATGGGCCTATCCTGCGCTGTATCTCGATGAATAAATACAGAAATAACATTTCCAGACATCCACATTTGTAGGAACTCATTTTGACCAGTACAAATAAAACGAAAATTTATGGACGTGGAATTTACTAAAAACAGATCTATAGAGGCCGCTGTAAAAAAATTCATTAAAATATACCAGAACGAACTATGTTAACAAATGTCACAGAAACATTCATGGCATTTTCTCTTAAATCAAAAATCTTTTTCTGGAAAATATGTTATTAAGGTAAGAAAATGATGGACAAGTAAAAGTATCCAACATGCCACACAACTTGATAAGCAATAAGAAATAAAATGTTTTGGTACTTCAGAATCCAACATTTCCAGTACTTTACCCAACATACAAACAAGAAGCAATATTGTTCAATTGTAAGCTTTCAGATACTGTTAACAACATAGATTTTTATTGCATACACATAACCATTAAATAATACAATTTACATTTTAGTAATGATGATTCAGTAAAATATAAAACATAGAAAAATATTAAGGTATTTTACCCAAAAAGAGGTTCAGCAGCTTTAACTGAAGGAGATGTTCATCCATTAATGTTAAATATTTGTTAACCCATTCAAACTGACACATGGCCTCCAAACTGTTTAGAAAAGAAAAAACAATGAAGTTTTCAATGATATCACTTCACCATTGTACAAAGTAGAAGATAAATGGTGAAATCCCCATTATCAATATCAAGCAATCAGTGGGAAGCCAGCGCCCTCTCTAACATTCAGTATTGGCATCCTTCAAGGGCTTCCCTTAAATGATGCTGTGTCTTAACAGCACAGAAACTTCCTTCTAGCAACATAAAGATCAACAAAAGTAACAGATATCATTTCATAAATTGCAAGCAGACCTTCTTTGTCAGATGTGGACTGATGAGGTCACTGTGGAACCTTCTTACACTACCGCTATTGTGTCAGGAGCTGCCTGATAGGATGGGTGGATGGGTAGTTTGTGCTGTGCTGTCCTGCGAGTTTTTTTCTTAACTGTGAGCAGTTATAAACCAGTGATCTCAATGTGCTTGTGGGAGTGTTGCAGCTATTCAAGGAGAACTTGAGCACAGGCCAGAACATATTCCACTGTCTCTACTGCACTCACTTCCACGAGGGAGCTCTGAACTCAGTGTTTGCTGAGAACCTGGTGTTGGAGAAGTGAGTGACATGGCCTGCCCAACAAATTAACTAAATGCAATTGGCACCTCAATCCTGAGGAGGGGGAGCGGTAAGAGATGGTCAAAGAGAGAAGGAAAATTCCTTCAAAGTCAGCACATCCTGAAGAGACTTTGCAGTGGAACAGCAAAATGGAGACGCAAGAGACAGCAGATGCTCGAACATGGAGCAACACACTAAAACAGTGGAGTAACTCAGCAGGTGAGGCTGACACTTCAGATTCACCCAAAATGTTGACTGACCATTTCTCTCCCTGGATACTGCCTGACCCACTGAACTCTCCCATCATCTTGTGTGTCGTTGTACATTGAGAAATGTGTGACGCCTAACAACAAAAGAGTTTATGATAATTGTTCACTTAAATTAGGTTAATGAAGTTGCAGCATTAAACTTGTGTGCATCCTGCAGTTATCAAATGGATAAAGGATAAATTCAATACCCTGCAGTTATTTTCTAAGCCTATTCAATTTAGTTTCGTAATTAACATAGGGATCAACCTTCTCCACAGTACAATGGTGTCGAGCATGTAGATGGAATTGTTTCTAAAAGAAGGAAGTATTTTTAAAGATGCAAATATGAAAGCTCAGTTTCTTTGCTATTCATACCAGATAATTGGCATACAACGAAGAACATAGAACAGTACAGCACAGTACAGGCCCTTCAGCCATTGATGCTGCATCAACCTTTAAATCTATTCCAAGATCAATCTAACACTTCCTTCCCACATAGCCCTCCATTTTCCTTTCATCCACATGCCTAAGTCTCTTAAATCTCCCTAATGTATCTGCCTCTACCACTACCCCTGGCAGAGCATTCCACACACTTATCATTCTCTGTAAAAAACCTACCTCTAAGATCTCCCCCTATACTTTCCTTCACTCACCTGAAATTTATGGTCCCTCATATTAGGCATTGCCACCCTGAGAATAATGTGCTGATAGCCCACTCTATCTTTGCCTCTTGTCATCCTATACACATCTACCAGGGTATTATAATCATATAACAATTACAGCACGGAAACAGGCCATCTCAGCCCTTCTAGTCCGTGCCAAACTCTTACTCTCACCTAGCCACACCGACATGCACTCAGCCCATAACCCTCCATTGCTTTCCTGTCCATATATCTATCCAATTTAACTTTAAATGACAACATCGAACCTGCCTCAACCACTTCTGCTGGAAGCTCGTTCCACACGGCTACCACTCTCTGAGTAAAGAATTTCCCCCTCATGTTACGCCTAAACTTTTGCCCTTTAACCCTCAACTCATGTCCTCTTGTTTGAGTCTCCCCCACTCCCAATGGAAAAAGCCTATCCACATCAACTCTATCTATTCCCCTCATAATTTTAAATACCTCTATCAAGTCCCCACTCAACCTTCTACGCTCCAAAGAATAAAGACCCAATATGTTCAACCTTTCTCTATAACCTGGGAGATGAAACCCAGGCAACATTTTAGTAAATCTCCTCCTTCTCTCCAAAGAGAAAAGTGCTATTTTTTCAAGCTTTCCTCATAAGACACATTCTTTAATCCAGGCAGTATCCTGCTAAATATACTCTACACCCATTCTAAAACTTCCACATCTTTTCCATAGTGAGGTCACAGCAACAACCTTGCACTCAACGTCAGTGTGAGCAGGGAATCAATTGGGAACTTCAGGAAGGAGAAGTCTAGCGAATACATACCAGTCCTCTTTGGGGATCAGAAGTGGAAAAGATGAGCAGTTTTAATTTCCTGAATGTTAACATCTCTGAGGATCTATCATGGGCTCAGTATATTGATGTCATTACAAAGAATGAACAATGGCTATATTTCAACAGGAGTTTAAGGAGAATTGGTATCTAACCAAAGATACGAGCAAATTTCTACAGATGTGCCATAGAGAGCATTCTAAATGATTGTATCAATGCCTGGTATGGAGAACACCACTGGTTATCAACGTACTGGCAGAAAATGCTCCATTTACTACCACCCTCTGGATTCTTGGGCAAAACAATCCTGAATCAATGCAGGCTGGTTTTCCTCGATCCCATACCTCCTGACTTTCTGAATGAGCCTACTACGAGAAACTTTTTTGAACATCTTACTAATGTCCATATACACTACATCACTGCACTACCTTCATCAATTTGCCTTGTCATTAGCATGACCTGCCCCTCACAAAGCCATGCTGACTATCTATAATCCCGTTGACGTTGCAAAGATTGTCACCAAAGGCACAACAACCCCTTCCCTCACTTCCCATAATAACCTGGGGCATATCCATCAAACCTCAGGGCCTATCTATACTAATGTTTTTCAAAAGTTCCAGCACATCCTCTTTCTTAATATCACATATTACACTGTCCTCATAGTAGTCAAGATCTCTCTCACTGTTGAATACTGAAGTAAAGTATTCATTACGTACTACCTCTCTACCTCTTCTGACTCCAGGCAAGTTTCCTCTTATCTTTAATCAATCTTGCCCTCACTCTAGTCAACCTCCTATTCCCCATGTACATGTACAACCCCTTGGTATTTTCCTTTATCCAACTCACCAAGACTTCTCATGTCCCCTTCAAGCTCTCCTTATGCTCCTTCCAGGCTACCTTAGGGTTTCAAGAACCTTATCTGATCCTTGCTTCAATCTTAAGTATACTTCCTACTTCCAATGGACTATATGTCACTTCTTTTGTCAACCACAGTTCCCTCACCCTAGTATCCTTCTCCTGTCTCAATGGGGCAAATCTAACCAGAACACTGTGCAGGTGCTCCCTTAACAACCTCCATATTTCTGGTGTTTATTTCCCGGAGTACATCTGTTCAGAGTTTACGTTCCCAGGTTCCTGTTTAATAGCATCATAATCCACCCTTCCCCAGTTAACTATTTTTGTAAACCAGCTGTGCTGAAGCCTCTTGAACCAAAGCCTCAGTTTCCCATTCTAACTCTCTCATTCGTACAATGCTATGTAACTCTTGCATCTCTAATTCCCAAACAGTAGCTGACAGATGAAATTAATAACATATAATATATATTTTATACAACAGCATCTCTTAAACAACTCCCAAATCAACCACTTTATATGAATGTTAGCTTTCACTGTTTAGAAGCCAGCACTATATTTGCTGCTCCAACATTCACCAGTGTAAGTCAAACCACTATAATCACTTTAATTACACAGTACTGAAAATAGACAGTAAACAGCTATCATTCTACTTACTTTGTAAAAGTGCTATCCACCTCTTGAACCTTTGTGAAGTTAAGGAATAGTCTGACAAGTTTAAAGACTTCAGCTGCTGCTTCCTTCATTGGATTGTATTCTTGCAAACCACCAATAAATTCTTCAAGCATTTTCATCAGTTTCAATGTCTTATTTCTTACTTCAATGTCATTTGCCTTTCTATTGAAATCAATTTCCAGGATCTCCAGCCAAACATTACTGATGACAACAGTGTAATTGATAGGTGTCTTATTGTTCGTTGTGAGGAACTGATTGAGGATTGTAGCTGCCTTTTTTAGCAATACTTGCTGATATTCAACTCCAAGATCTGACTGTAAGTAAACTTCCTGTACAAAATCATTTAATAGTTGTAATGCATCTGAACTTTGGCTAACATTCGCATCAGAAAGTACGGTGGTGATGTAAGGGAGGAAATCATGATAGGCATCAAAAGCAGATGCATTGGAGTTCATTTGTTGTATAAGCAGCTGTGAAATATTGCACACCAGGCCGGCAGATCTCATAAACATTGCAATATCTTCTTGTGAAGTGTTCTTTCTTTTTAGAAAATATCTCAAGACATTGAATAACTTGAGATGGTTTTCTCCTGTGAGGTTAGACAACTGTTGCATTCTTTCCAAAATCTCCTCCACATCATCCAATGCTGCACTAAACTGCACCAGGTCAAGATCAATAAAATCACCTGTGGTCATATTTCTCAAGAAGTTAATCACTTTCTCTACAGCTGGCAACAGTTCTTTCATCTCAGGCTTCATCATTGTATCAGTTAATATTTGGTTGATATCTGTGGATAAGCTCTCCAAAAGGTCAGTGACATCAATATTTGCATTAAGAACTTCCAGTAAGTCATTCAGCATTAATTTCAAGTCCTTGTTTTTGAACTCTGATATTGACATTAATGACTGTACAGAATAAATCAGTGTTGAGACATGGTTTTTGAAATCCAATGGTAGACCTTTCTCTGCATTTTTAAAATAATTAGTTAAAATACTTAGAGTATAATGTACAGACTCTGATTTATTGCCTTTCACTGAGAGCAGTATGTCCCTTACATCAGAGAGGAAAGTAATCATTTGTTCAATGGAAGTTTTGTTTGTCAAAGTCTTATTACTAATCAAGGCTAACAGTTTATTAGCTTGTCTTAATGGGATAGTCGAGCAATTTAAGTTGTCCTCATTGGCGGAAACTACGACATGTGAAAAATTATTCCAAATATCCTGCAGTTTTATTGCAACTGGGCACTGCAAGCCATAAATTTGAGATAGGCTTACCAAAACTGTGCTCCACTCTTTATACTGTTGAAGAACACAATCTATTTGCTGAATGACTTCTGCAGACACAGTGCTTCCAAAACACTCCACTTCTGCAGATCCGTGGGCAGTTCCAGTAAAAAACTGTTTAATTTCAGATGCCAAACTTAAAACTGTACTAAGATTTTGCTTTGCTTCCAAGTTACAAACCTTGAAAATTGTATGACTATTATTGGATCTTCCCTCTGACAACAAGCTGCAAATAGCAACAGGCAAACATTGTGATGTCAGTGATGAATTAGTAGAAGCAGAAAGCATCTGTATCAGTCTGATTAGCTTCTCATTTAGTTCAACCTGGTTTCCTTGGCTAAGCATTAATCCATCTGGCTGATGTGCCAACGCAAGCAAGTGAATTGCTGCTAATGCTTCACTCACATTCATGGTGGTCAGATTTTGTAGCAGTGCAGTTCCATCTTGAATAATGGCTAGAGTCTGTTGATAATTCTCATTCCCAATCTCTGTTAAAATTAATCTCATGTCATGTACAGTGTTTGTTATGTTTTGAATTTCTGAGATATGTTTCAAAACCCTTGCCAGTTTTGTTAACATGACATCCATATTCTCAGTACCATTTATGCCGTTAATGATTTGCGTAAAGTCAGCAAGCATCTGCTTCATTTGCTCTTTGATGGAATATACATCTTTGATTGATTGTAAGGTGGTTGTGAGATTGTAAATCATATCAGTCATACTTTCTGGCAAAGTGATTTTGTTTTCAGAAGCAGTCAAGAAATGTTGAGTTAGGTGACTCAGTAACATAGACAACATGTTGTGCTTGTTTTCGAAAAGAAAAGGCTGGGAATCAGTAAAGAATGTTGAATACCATTTCTGGAAGGCAACATTATTGCTGATAAATTTGCTGAGACTGCCAAATATGACTTCTGCTGTTGCACTGTCATTTCCGAGGCTTTGAATTTGTTTCATCAACTCTTCAGTTAAGACGTATGACATGTTCTCATTGTTAAAGATATTATATGCTAACTCAATGGACATCCTGAGCACTTGAATACTTTCATTTTTGTGGGGATAAGAATTAGGACACATCACCTCCAGTAATGTAATGATATCATGGTAATAAGTTTCAGATGCACGTCCATTAAACCGTTTTGTCAGATTCAGAACTTGGAAAATTGCTTCCTCCGTTCTCTTCATTATTATATCCATTTCTGATATGTTTAATCTGTAGATTGGAACTTTAGTTATGTTTGACAGAAATGTAAGTGAAAGATCAGGAAGATTGTTTTGCATCAGAACATTCAGCCAGTTCAGCAAAGCTCCCCATTCCTTTTCCCCTGTGGCTGTGTTTTTAGAAATGACTAACTGTTTCATTAAAATCACAGAGTCTTTGTATGGAAACTGATCTGAGCTGTTCTGATATGTTACCATTAAGTTAAAGAACTCTTTCAAATTTTGGACATACTGGTCCATGTTATCACTTCTGCTATAATATGAAAGAATTACTTTGAAGACCATTTCAATACCTCCCAAATCAGTGCTAGGGTCTAAGTTTGCAAAAGCATGTAGGACTGAATAGAACATTTCCTGCTGAGGGCCATTCAATAACCACATTGGTTGAAGGGCTTCCAAGAACTTGGAGATTTTGTGCCAATCATTAATGTTGTCACCTTGAAATAAACTGAACATGTTCTCCATAACCTCTGTAAGTTGATACAGCTTATTGCTGTCCATTGGAAAAGGAAATGCTGAATTCACGATCTGCTGTAAAATAACTAAGCTATTCATTTTCAGTTGGTACAAATTCTGAAGGTTAAAACCACTTATGGAAGAAATGCTCTGCAGAAAGATTTTCAGTGCAGCTGTGCTGTTACTTATTGCAAAATGGCTGGTACATTCTGACGTTTGATTCAACTCTTCTGACATTTGCATTAGGGCAGTACCAAGGTTGCTCACTGCATTAAAATCCAAGTTCATTTGCACTGCAACCTCTTTCATGATTTCCAACCAGAACAGAAACAAATCTGCCATACAGGATAAAGTAGATACAGCTGCATTTCTATTTGTATATGTTAAGCTGATGATCATGTTTTCCACCAAGGAGCTATATGGGTTCTCACTTGCTAGTGAATTGAAACCAGTAGTTAATGATCGGATTTTTCTTCCAGCATAATGTATGGAGCAGTATTGCTGCAACCAAAGATCAGAAATGGGGACAGATGTAGACTTCAGTGCTTGCAAAAGCGAACAACTGATGTTGTTTGTATTGTTGTGGAAAGCTTCTGTGAGCTTTGCAATTGCTTCATTTATTTGATGTTGGTCTGGTCCTGTCATTGTGAAGTCTCCCTGTATTTGTGACTGAGCAAAGAGATACAGTTTCAATAAATTTTCAGCAAGATCTTCCTTTGACATGCTGTGATAAACAGCAACAATTTTTCCGACTGTTTCAAGGGCCTCACCAATGTCATCAGAGCTAAACTGCTCAAGAAAACCAAAAATATCTTCAGTATTATTCCTGACTGCAGCTACCACTGATGAGAGCTCAGTTTCATTTGACACTTTTAAAACTGCTTGAATCACATTATAAAACATCTTCAAAACTTCGGTTTTATTTTCTACTGCCAATGTTTCCAAAACCTTGAATAACTGCAACTCCATACCTTGCAGATTAGATAGATTTTCAGTAGAAGCAATTATTGAGATGTTTTTTGATGTGCTGATGGCTTCCACTACAAAAGAAAGTTCTTCTTGAGATAGTAAACCAAGATTTTTCAAATAATGCAAAAACATTTTAGCAACATCAACATAATCTATGCTGTCTTTGGTTGATCCAATCCATACGGAAGAAATGAATTTCCAGAAGAAATTTAGGCTCTTTGATGTAGCTTCTGTAGAATTGTAGAGGAGCAACTTCTGCACATTGGTCCACATCACATTAACTTTATCAATCTGATCTTGAAATGGGTTGATAATTATTGCTTCTTCCATTCCTTTTTCCAGCACACTGAGTAAAATGTTGAATATTTCCATAAATTCCGATGGTAGTCCCTTTGACCATTCATTCATAAAAGCCTTTATTTTGAAGAACAATACATTGACATTGTTTGTTTGAGAAAGGTCAACCAAAGCGTCCAGGATTGACGATGTTTTATCATCTGTGTGGAAGTTGTTAATCCACAGATTTGTATTCTCCATAATAATCTTTACAACTGTCTGCAATCCTTGGATATTTGCAAATGGGGCGCTATTCTCACCAAAACTCTGACTGAGAATCTGCATATCATTTGCACTTAGTTTTATAGTGCCTTGGTAATTTAAAAATTTCAGCGCTGCTTTCAGAAACCTAAAAGGAAATAAAAGAGCTGATGAGATGGGGTAAGCATTATAAAACATATGAACATCTTCTAATAATTAATGAATCCATCCTGCAGCTTTCAATGCCAAATTGCCTACTTGGTCAGTGAAACTTTAATTAATTAAATTGGAACTCTGAAATGAATCACTGCTACCATCAGGAAGGAGCTTCAGGACTCAGACCACCAGGTTCAGGAACAGTTATTACCCCTCAATCATCAGGCTCTTGAACCAAAGGGGATAGCTTCACTCAACTTCACCTGCCCCTTCACAGAGATATTCCCATATCCTATGGATTCACCTTCAGGGCTCTTCATCTCATGTTCTCGATATGTATTGCAATTTATTTATTATTATTTCTTTCTTTGTGTATTTGCACAGTTTGTTGACTTTTGCAATACTGGTTGAATGCAAATATTGGTGTGATCTTTCACTGTTTCTATTATAGTTATTATTCTATTACTGATTTATTGAGAATGTCTACAAGAAAATAAATCTCAGAGTTGTATATGATGACATATATGTACTTCGATAATAAATTTACTTTGTACTTTGAATCCATCGCTTTCTATGGAAGGTACTGGGCATTCACAGCTATAAACATGGATGTTAAACTTACTCTTATTTGCTCTATGTATTCAGGTCACCTTACCCAAATCACAGTTACCTAATTAGTCTGTCATCAGTCTTTGAAGTAATTCAAATATAAATCTATCACTGTAACTACAGTGCATTGACAATACTGATGTTAAACAGTATATTTTAGGCCACAGTGCTCCCTGATTCTCCAGAGACAATGACAAAACAACAACAGCATTTTCCTAACAATGCTACAATGTCACAAAACTTAAGCTGAGTATTGCCCTGTCCAGATTCCTATAACTGACGTACATCATTTCAGTGGGATCCCTCGTTAACTTGAGCTTGATGACATCAAGATGGCTCAACAACATCCAATTAAAGGAATTTTCACAAGCAGACGCCTATGAAGCATGTTTTAATTAACTTTTTAAACAAATAAAGTGATAAAAATAATTGGGAAATTTAAGTGTAAAAGCATAAAGTTCATTCATAAACTTTGAATCATAAACTAGTACAGCGCAGGAACAGGCACTTTTGGCCCACCCTATCAATCAATATTCATCTATACTAAATCCCTTTTACCGGAACTTGGTCCATAATCTTCACCAAAGTCATGTGTCATTGCAGCAAGATACCTTTATTCCTGTACCCAACTCCTTTCTGATGGATCACCTTGTGTACAAGTACATCCAGGTCCCTCTGAACATCATTATTACCCAATTGCTCACTATTTAATATAATTACGAAGAGCTGAAGCCCAAGAACAAATCCCTCTGGTAGCCAGCAATCTTAGCTTGGGATATGAACCTTTGCTTTCTAACCAATGAGCAATTCTCAATCCATATCAATTTATTACCCTCAGGTCTAAGTACTCCAGCCACAAACCTTCTTCTTGAGATATTATCCAAATTCTCCACACCTAACTTATTCTCCCTATAATTCACATTCTCAAAGCTTCAGTAAATTGTTCAAAAAGGATTTTCCTTTTATACTGCCCAATCCTATTTTTCTTTCCAAAATATTCTGTTAGTACATTTTCCAGCATAGACTTTGGCAGCTTCACCACCACTTATATTAGAATAACTGATCTGGTGTTCTCTGATCCCTCAGCATTCTTTTAAATAGTGGGTCACATTTGCTATTCACCAATTCATTGAAACAAATACAAAAATACACAGAATTTTGGAAGGTCATAACCAGAACTTTACTAACTCTCCAGCCAGCAGTGTCAAAAGTCCTGAATTATGATCATTGGGTTCTTGGGATTTATCAGCTTTTAGTCTCAACATCTACATTTTTTAAATCACTAATACTTACCTCCTTCAGTTCCTCATTCTCACTATGTTCTTAGTTCTCTGATTTTTAGTCTTTTTATAATATAAATTAATCATTCCTTTGTCATTTCCTTATTCCACATTATTATAAATACTGCTCTCTCTCTCTCTCTCTCTCTGTGTAAAGGAACCACGTCACAGACTAACGTAAGACATCACCTTCCTACCTGATCCCTGTGACTGTTGATTCCTCTATACTCCAGAAATCTATCATCTACTGTATTTTCACCCTTGAATTTGTTTATTGATTCAGTATCACAGCTATCTGGCTGGAGAATCCAAAGATTTTCAGTGCTTGTAACCAGCTGTCCCTTTATCATGAGTCCATTTCACCCTGTTCCAGATTACTCCACAAAGGGAAATATCTTCCCAGAACCTGCCACATTAAGAAACGTATGCTTTAACATAATCACCTCTCATTCTGCTGAACTTCAAAAAGATCAAACTGAATCCTTCTCATAAACATCTCCTTTATCTCATGAATCTTTCCTTTATGTGTGACCAAAATCCTATGGCATGTACATTCCACATGTGTCCCAAACCCCTGTAGAGATGTAGGAAGGGTCCCCTACTGTTGTACTCCAGCTGTTGTGTATTAATGGCCAACAATCTATTTACCTGCTGAGTGTTTACAGCATTGACTGTTCACGATTTTGCTGGCCTTTCTCATTACATGCTGTTCCTGTATGCTGTCATTCTGTTTCTCATACAAGGACCTCAAGATCTCACACAACTACAGAATTCAAAAGTCTCACTTCATCTAAAGATTAGTTTAGAATCATTTATAGAATTATAGCATCATCCAGCAATGAAGTGGATCTTTTCAGCCCATGATGCTGCTGTTGATGCTATCTATGCTAATCCCATTCATTTGCATTATATTGGCTCCCTCTGCCTTTTCTGTACAAATAATCATTCAAGTTCCTTTTTATACATTGTAATATCATCTACCTCTACCACCTACTACCTACTCTGCCAGTTCATTCCAGATAATCATCACCCTCTATTTAAAAAACTTACCCTCAGATCTCTTTAAAACTTCTTATCTCTCACTTTGGCTGCTAGTTTTAGGCTTCTCACTCTATCTATCCTACCTATGACTCTCATAATTATATAAACCTCTATAAGGTCACCCATAAGCCTCCTACTTTCCAGTGAGATTAACTCATCATCCAGGTGAAACTCTTTTGCACTCTCTCTAATGCTACCACTTCCCTCCCATAGTACGGTGACTAAAACTTGCACAGGGCTCCAAATGCAATACAACAATGTTTTGTTCTTCTGCAACATGAGGTCCCAATTCTTAGACTCAATGCTATGAAGACAAGTGTATCAAATGTCTACTTCATAACTCTATCCTTCTGTCTTGCCAACTCTAATAGTTAAATTTCTTTTATGGCCCCAGTTTTCCCTCCTAATTTCTTTCTTAAGTTCTCTCTTTCTTTTCTATCCTTCAACACGGCAGCACAGTGGTGTAGCGGTTAGCACAATGCTTAACAACAAAGGCGACCCTTCTACTGACTGGAAGAACTTTGGACGTTCTCCCCGTGACTGCCTGAGTTTCCTCCAGGTGCTATAGTCTCCTCCCACAGTCCAAAGACGTACCAGTTGGTAAGTTAATTGGTTATTGTAAGTTGTCCCATGATTAGCCTAGGATTAAATCAGGAGATTGCTGGGTGGTGCAGCTCAAAGGGCCGATTCCATGCTGTATCTCAATAAGTAAATAAATACCAAAACAACATTCTCTACATTATACTCTATTTGCCATTTTTTTGCGTCCTCATTTAGTTGGTCAATATACCTTGGTAAGTTCATTTTACACCTACTACCTTTTGTTGTATCATTAATTACAGTATAATACATTCTTCTAAATTCTTAATAGAAATTGCAAATAACTGACAGCTCAGGAGTTAATCCTGACACACACAACTTGTTGTAGCTTTCTAAACTAAAAATACCCATTTACTTTGTCTCTCTGTCAACTAATTAATTCTCCAACCATGCCAATATGGCATTTCCATGAGCAACTGGCTACATCCCGAAAGAATTCCATATCAGTCAATGACAATTTCCTTTTTCACAAAACTATGTTGATACTGCTTCCTCATGATTTTCTACTTCCATGATTCCATTAATAATGGAATTTTACATTTTCTTGACAATAGTTGCTCGATGTTTGGAGTATAGCACCATGTCTTTATATTCCATCCTATCTTGAATTTTCTTGAATAGAGTTTTCCAATCCTCTACCCTCTGATGTTATTCCTACAGCATCAGAACTTACACATAATATCATAAACTTTCTATGATCCAATGCATTCGTTGGAGAGGATCTTCTAAAATTTCTCTATACTCCAGAAGACCTTACAAATTTTAACTTATTTTCAGGAAAGACTGGAGAAAGAGAAATCAGGGCAGGCAGACCAGGACAACAACATCAGAGGAGAAAACAAAAAAGCAATAGATGTTTCAAGGTTGAAACATCGAAAAGAAAGTGTAGATACTGGAAATCTGAAACAAAATCAGCAAATAGCAGAGATGCTCAGCAGGCCAGACAGCAAGTGGAGTAAGTGTAAAGGTTCAGGTCAAAGAGAGACAAAAAATGTTGTGTTGAAGTTGTAAAGAAGGTGGGTAAGAGGGGAAGGGTAGGACAAAAGGAGTATTACAATAGGTTGAGCCTGAAGATGCTGTGGGCATGGATTAGTGGGGCAGTCAGATGGTGACAAAGACAGTGTGATGTACTTAGATGAGCATCTTGGCTAGCACACAGCATTTAGGCCAAAGGGCCTGATTCCGTGCTGTACGACTCTTTGCTACAAAGGCATCAGTCACAGTGCTGTAACTTACCACTCCTTCCATGTATCATTATTATTCTGAACATTCTGTATAAATATCAGAGTCTCATTAAACAGATATTTCCAGTCGATTTTCCCCTTGTCACACATTGATCCTAAAAAATTAACAGCAGAGAACAAGAAATAACATTTTTGAAAACGGAATAAGATATTGTTTACAAAAAAGTATCAAATTCGGTTAAATGACTCAGAGCTCTTTCTTTACATTAACACCAACGTAAGCTGCTATGTCCGCTTTAACCTCTTTTACTCTAGAGTCTCTATGTGGCTAAAGGCCAATTTATTTGTAAACGTGGATCTATGTTTTGGTGGGGAAACACTGGATATGGATCAAATCTTATTTGAATCTAATTTATTGGGCAACAAAAACTTCCTAATATCATGAAGCTGAAAGTTAACAAAAACAACTATTATTCAGACTTTCTTTTTTTTTGTGATTTATTTTTTATTGAAGTTCATCATCAAACAAAACTTTCCATAAGATGTATTTCAGATATGGTACACATATATCATGGTTCACTTGCTAGTTCCTGCCACACTTCTCCCTCTCATCCCATTATACTCACTACATTCCCTCTGTGCACTTTGTCCTGGTGCAGAGTGTTGACATGAAATGACATCTATCACCTCCACAGATGTTACTCAACCCATGGAGTTCCTCTAGTTTGGTTTTTGCTCCAGAGTCAGCACCTGCAGTCTTTGTATCTCCAACGATCAACCTGAACTGGTGAATCTCATTCACGAATGTGATAACTCCTTTTTATTAATTTTACAATTCAGTTTTCCAATTTTAATACACTTTCCTTATTATTACTTTCTCATTTTTATCCTCAAAATCCAATGTTACTTTTCCCTTCGTCTTTCAGTACCTAATTTGATTTGTTATGGATCTATAAATCTTATAAATTATGCATATACATGATTGGATATACCATTCATATTATTTATATCTGAAAATGTGTAAAAAACTCTTTCAGTAAAGGCCCCACTTGGTGATGGTTTTGCCTACAATTTATTTCAGAGAAAGAACTACAGACTGATTGAACAGTGCTAGCAAACATATCCAGAAAACAGATTTTACCTGTTGATGGTGTATTAAATAGGCACTTTATTTTTCCATGATGCAAAATGGCCTGCAACCAAATATCTATTAAATTCTGGCATCCTTACTTTAAGAAATCACCTTGGTGGTTTCCTCCCATTTAAGTAAAATTTGAAGTGACTTGCATGTTCACAGCTACCGGCTGCTCACAGGAGCCATTCCATTTATGTGCTTCCCATTGGTAAGCTGGTCAACATTATTAGAGTGATATCTCTGTACCAGCTCCACTGGTTGCCAGGGAGATGAGGAAAGGGGCAAGAGAAGACAGAAAATAGACAGAAAGGTAAAATATAATGGTTTAAGGACAGATGAGGGTGAAGAGTAAAGATGGGGGAGGGAGATGGTCAAAGAATGCAAGCTAATGCTAAGTCCTGTCAATGGGGTGTTCTGTTCAGGCTTTTTACAGCAAAATGCAGCTACATATGATTGATGTTGGGGAGTCAGTGAAAATGAAAAACATGCATCAGCAGGGAACTTTAATTTATATATTAGATCTGACTTTTTGAATCATGTGCTCCCTGTTTAACAATGAGTTGACAACGGAAGCCTTTTTGATCCAACTCCTGTCAATTATTCAGCCACACAGCATAAATATTGATGGCATCATTACAGGTATAAAATACCTATATAGGTGTAAATATAGGGGAATGTCACCAGCATTTAGTGAATTCTGTCAAGAAATGGCAAATCCAAATTTACAAGAGTGGGACCTTGACCAGAAAAGGCACAAACAATATAAAATATGTGCACAACAGGGGCAAATGGATTTTCCACCAATTTGTTTCTGGCTATTTGTGTGAATAAATTAATTCAGCCATATTTATATCATTGCAAAATAATTTTCTCTTCATGCATCATTCTCTAACTGCCTGCAAAACTTAATCTTCATTTTGTTCCTAATGATCATACATTATGCATTAACACTTTTTCCTAATAGGTACTACTGCTGAGGCATACACTTAATCTCTTTATATATTAAATATGTCATCTTTCTTAATTTAATTCAAACTGGAATTGAGTAAATGTGTACAGGTTGTTAAATAAAGTCTAATTCTTAAAAGCCATGAATATTTTTTTAACTGTAATCTAAAGGGATGATAATCATTTTTAGTTTATCGCATCTTTCTCTCATCTGCCCTTACAAACTTCACCTCCTTATGTCTGAAATATTACTAAAACTTATAAGCTAAATAAATAAATAAATAAAGGAATCCGTTAGTCTTGCGAGACCATGGATCTGCGCCTGGAAAGTCTTCACTCTCCAGGGCGCAGGCCTGGGCAAGGTTGTATGGAAGATAGGCAGTTGTCCATGCTGCAAGTCTCCCCTCTCCACGACACTGATGTTGTCTAAGGGAAGGGCATTAGGACCCATACAGCTTGGCACCAGTGTCGTTGCAGATCACTGTGTGATTAAGTGTCTTGCTCAAAGACACAACATGTTGCCTCGGCTGGGGCTCGAACTCACGACCTTCAGATCGCTAGTTGAATGCCTTAACCACTTGGCCACATGCCCACAGTAAGCTAAAAGTGACTCTCAAATGTTTAATGTTTCCGGTTTACTTACCATTTCCTATAAGTGGTTGGTTTGAGCTTTCTATAACCCAGCAAATTCCACTAACATACTTCTTTATGCCTGGCCAGTATTCACTTCTCTCCAACGCAGACCCCTGTGCATCAAATATGTCAAAGGCCCTGGAAAAAATTATATCAGCATTAAAGGTCAGAGAAATAAAAACTGGAATTACTTCTTCTTCAGTAACCCTAGATAATAATAGTTAGGTCAGCCATTGTCGACACTGATGGTTAGTGCTCAGCTTCCAGGGTCAACTGAAGCTGAAGTGTATTCCACACTGACACATGGACAAATCTTGTTCAGTGACAAAATGACTAAGACGATGCAGATGAAATGGCCTTTCTATAAGATATTTGGTCTGACTGCAAATAGTAACTGCATGAAGGGAATCCCAATTAAATTGACAGTAAAGACATTAGTTATATTTTACACACTACATCTAAATGTAATATATTAATGCAGAAAATCTCAGCAGTTGTAAGAATTGAATCAATAAACATTCATTTAGTTTTGTTTCTTCCATGTCCGCCTTTACAAGCTTCATACCTTTTACAATTCAGAGGATTGCAATGCAGCACTTTCTGATGCCGCACTTGGGTGACCAACAGGAAATATATTAGACTGTGCCAGCTTAATTTTTACTTGTATAATTTGATGTACTGTACATGTGACAAGTTAGTTGCATCAAACCAAATCAGTGAGAATTGAGGTGGACAGCCCACAAAGACACCAAGCTTCCTCTGCCAACATAGCATGTAGACATGTTCCCTTGTGAGGATTTTCCTTTATTGGGTACATTTCCAATACAGAATATAAGCGTGCAACAGTACAACATCGGGACAGGCCCTTTGGCACACTATGTCTGTGCCCACTATGATGCCAATTTAAACTGCACATATGTTAATCTATATCCCCCATTCTCTGCCTCTCTGTGTGTGTGTGTGTGTGTGTGTGTGTGTGTGTGTGTGTGTGTGTGTGTGTGTGTGTGTGTGTCTGTCTGTCTGTCTAAATTCCTCAAACATAGCTGGTTCCATCACTTCCCTTGGCAGTGCATTCCAGGCATCCACCACTCTCTGTGTTTTTAAAAAAAATTTGCCATGTAAATCTCCTTTAAGTATACCCTCCCCCCACCCCAGTCCACCTCCTTCACCTTAAAGCTGTGCCCGCTGGAATGTGGTATTTCCTGGGAAAAAGACTTGGACCCAATGAATGACTCTTACAGTTTTACATAACTCTATTAGGTCACCCTCAGTCTCCACCACTCCAGAGAAAGTAATCCAAGTTTGTCCAACCTCTCCTTATAGCTCAACTCTCTAATCCTAATGAACCAATTCTGCATCCTCCCCAAAATTTACACAATCTTCCCAAGGTGTGGGAACCAGAACTGCACACAAACATAGCCTGACCTAAGTTTTATACAGCTGCAACATGGCTTCAAACCTTCTGTACTTAGCACTCTGAGCAATGAAGGCAAGTATGCTAAATGCCTTCCTTAGCACTCCGTTCACTTGTGTCACCACTTTCAGGGAGCTATGGACTTGCATTCCTCTGTATAACAATGTCACTTAGTGTCTTCCTGGTAAATGTACATACATTTTCCACTTACATTTAACTTCCCAAAGTGCACCATCTCAAACTTGTCCCAGTGAATTTCCATGTTCCATTTCTTCACCCATATTTCCAACTGATCTGTATCCTACAGTATCCTTTGACAACTTTCCTCACTAACAGAACTGCCAATGTCTGTGTCAGCTGCAAACTTACCAATCAACCCACCCACATTTTCGTCTAAATCATTCACAGATATGACAAATAACAAAGGTCCTGGCACTGATACTTGCAGAGCACCACCAGCCACATAACTCCAAGCAGAATAAAGCCCAGTCACTACTATCCTTTGTCATCCACATCCAGGCCAAATTTGATCCAGTTTACTAAGTGTCCATTGAGCCCATGGACCTTAATATCCTGGATCTGCAACATACTGACAGACCTTGTTGAAAGCGTTACTAAAGTCCACACACAAAACATCCACTGCCTTTACCTCATGAATCAATCACCTCCTCAAAAACTCAATTTAAAATTACAATATTCAATATTTTTAGAGACTTGGGGAAATTGTCACACTTCAGTCTCACTTCTTAAATTGTGCATAGATGATTGTTAGTGTATCCAAGGAGCAGATGAGCCCGAGGTTTGCCTGACATATCTAATTGCAGCTATTACATGACAGTAGAACAGCACTCC
Source organism: Mobula birostris (assembly GCF_030028105.1). Taxonomy (NCBI): domain Eukaryota; kingdom Metazoa; phylum Chordata; class Chondrichthyes; order Myliobatiformes; family Myliobatidae; genus Mobula; species Mobula birostris. The sequence goes on along the minus strand of NC_092372.1, from coordinate 156,052,681 downwards.
ATTACGTAAAGAAAACCAGATTATTTTTCAGCAATCTGTATGGTGAATCCAAACATATAGTGATAAACTGAAGGAGAAGACTCCTCTGTATTGAGTGAGATGGATAATCTGGGCTCAAGCATGGAAGGCAGCTACTTATGTGAGGTAATTGAAAGTGATGGGAACCCATGAAAATGTATGGTACTTCAGATAACCAATAGCCTCAGAGAAAGGATAAGGGAGTGGGGAATAATAGGTGGGGTGAGCAAGGAAATTATTAATTAATCTGGATGAATTTTGCAATGAGCAACACCAAAAGAGCAGAGGATATGGAAAATGGAAGGAGGGGAGTGGTCCACCAATCTCCTTTGTTAACCCTACTGAAAGACTAGTAAAACTGTTTACTAAAGGAACTACTGTGTAAGACATGAAAAATAAAAATTAAACTCCAGGATGCCTGAACTATACTTACAAGTTCCACAAGAGATGCTGCTGAAAAGTGTTAGGTTCAAGGTTTTCCCAAAATTTGTAAGTCATCGTCATATTTGTTACGAGATCCTCAGAGAACTCTGTTTTAAATGTGTTGAGGGAGTCACATGCTCTGAAGACCTCCTGCCATCCTTTGTACATATCTGCAACTGACACTGGAAATTCTGGCTGCACATTAGTCGCCATCTGCAAAAAGTGAAGTTACAGAAGTAAAACCTAGTTAGTAACAAGACTACATACTTGAGTGACCACGTACTAATCATCCAGTAACACACCCGGAGATTTGGAATCATGTCAGAAATGTCTGAAAGAATGCATTCCTACAGAAGGCTAAGATTTTACTGGAAGAGTGTTACAGATTTAATGAATTTGTTAATAGTTTTTCTATCTCTGTATCTTTTTTAAGATCTCTTTAAAAGCTTGTTAAGTGTTTGATCACATTTAAATATGTTTAAATAATTTAAAAAGTCTTCAAAGTTTTACAATGCTTCAAAATATTTTTTCAAAGTTTAAACCCTAAACAGCTCTATTAACAATTAGACTGTGTCTCTGCTTACAAACAGACCTTTATTTATTTGAATGTGGTTGAGACAACTTTTAATCTCCCAACGTGACATCCTTATTATATTTTATATCTGCATCAGTTAGTTGGGTGTCTTGGGGTTCAGCCCTGCAGCCTCGCTTACTTATATATTTTTATTAACAAGTCAGATAAACAGAGTGGGTCATTGTAGTCTCATTTGTTGATGGTATAAATGTAGTTAGGTTGGCAGCATGGGAGAGGATACAAGGAAGTTGCAAAGGAATATGGATGGATATGGATGGGTGAATGGGAAGAAATTGGCAAATGGAACATATTGTGGGAAAATATGAAGTTTTCCATTTTGAAATGAAAGAGGAAAAGCAAATTATTCAACAAAGTGAAACACAACTGGCAAAACAAGTGGATGGGGTGATGTGGAAGTTTTATGGCATGCTTTCCATCATTAGTCATGGAAATGTTTGAGTATATATGTGACAGCTGTAACAAATTTTAGTGAGACCACATTTGGAGCAGCAAGGATGTGGTAGCTATTGAGAAAATGCCCAAGAGATTTCATTGGGATGTTGACTGATCATCTTTTAAAAGATAAATAACTCTATATTAACATTAATGGGAGATATTGATCCCCACTGTCCACCAAAATAACAGATAAATCTGGTGTCACAACTCATATAAATTTCTGATTTTTTAAATTTATTTTCGATATACTTACGCTTGCAATTATGGTTACTCATCCTTCCAGCTGTTTCTGAAATTTCTTTACTCTCTCCCAACGATTGCTAGCTGGACTATTTAAATCCCACTGTAATTTGTGAATTCTAAAACCATGAGAGTCATTCTATTGACTATTATTACATTTTGATTTAGTAGGTTGGAACAAATGGAGTTTGTTCACAGATGTCAAAACATTTAGTAGTTAGTTAACAAGTAGCATTTCAGAGGACATGTAAAAGTCAATCACATTTCTGCTAGTCGGTGCCACAAATAAGCCTTGGAAGTGAAAAATTGTGTATTCCCTTACCTAAAAGCCATGAGTGAACCAAGTCAATTTTTACAGAATCTAGTACTTGTAAGTGTGAAGTGTTCCATTTAGGAGGTCAAACCATGGTAGGACTTATACAGTGAATGGCTGGGCCTTGGGAAGTGATGTGGAACAGATTTTTAGGAGAACATATACATAGTTGTTGCAGAAAGTGGCTTTACAAGTGGACGTGTGGTCAAAAGGGTATGTGGCATACTAGCCTTCATCAGTCAGTGCACTGGGTATAGGACTTGGGATGTTATGTTGCACAAGACATTAGTGAAACTGCACTTGGGAGTATTAAGTACAGGTTTGGTCACCTCATTACAGGAAAGACATCATTAAACAGGGAAGAGTTCAGAAGTTAACAAGTACGGTGCCAGGGCTTGAGGGAATGAGTTACAAGGAAAAATTGGGCAGGCTTGGATTTTATTCCTTAGACTGTGAAAGAATGAGTGGTGACTATATAGAGGTGTATACAATCATGAGAGCTATAGGTGTGCAAGTGCACAATGTGCTTGTCATGGAGAAGGGGAACTAAAAACTGGGGGGCATAGGTCTAAAGAGAGAGGTTAAAGATTTAAAAGGGACCTGAGGGGCAGGCAGTGGTGCATACACGGAATGAGATTGATCTGACAGAGAAAGTAGTTGAGGCAGGTGCAATGACAATTTTTAAAAGACATTTGTTTAAGTTAGTACATGGACAGAAGGGAAATGAAGAGATATGGGTCAAATGCAGGTAAAAGGGACCAAAAGCTCAAAGGTTCATTTATCCTCAAAGTATACAACTCTGAAATTCTTCAGCACCATAGTTGGCATGGTCGGCAGAAGGGCCAGCTTTCCTGCTGTATTACTCTATGACTCTAACTTTAATGGTCATCATAGGCTAATTATTTTAAATTTTAGGTTCGATAAATTAATTAAAATTAAATTCCTCAGTGACAGTGATAACTTGAAACCTCTGGTTTTGGATCTTTAGTCCAGATCTCAGCACTACTGTTCCAGTAACTAAGCTACCACACCACGTTCCCAGTTTTCAAAACTATCTTCCTTCAGTATGACTAACCAAGAGTAAAATTTTAATTAATTTTTAAAATATTTGTCATACTTCTAACGTACCATCATTTCCAGTAGTTGTCTGAAATCGCTTTTCAGCTTTTGAGCTAACGGCCATAGAGTGGAAATTTGACTTTCCCTGTGAACTTACCCATTAGTTCAAAGAGTAGCATATGGCTCCTTTCCACAGCCATAACAAAATACCAACAGATGACCCAAAATGCATCTAACAGCGAACAGACTTCAATAATACTAAACTATATGCAGACAGGAAATGGGTTCACTTAAAATTTATTTTCTAAAGCCAGTTCTCTATTCTAAAATAGCAATAGATACAGTTAGTGTTGATGAATGTTTGCTACAAAAATAGGTATTGCACACTAAGAAGTTACAAACCATCCAAATATATGTTACTCATTTTCACTATTGTTTACATAAATTACAACTCACAACTTCTATCCACCTCCTGGTGGATGGGAAATATTTGGTAAAGTTCCAGAGATCACTGAGCCCCTGATGCCCACAGGTCATGGTTGTTAAAGCATCATTTAAAAATGGCTCCTCTGGAAGATTGAGAACACCCTTCAGCTTCAAAATGACATCATTGCATGTGACGGTTGTATTTTGGGTCAAGATCTAAAAAGGATATAAAACAAAAATACTTATTTAAAATAAATACTTTATGTAATGTCAAAACAATGCTCTTCGACACAGGTTGAATACGGTTCTGACATACAACAGGGGAGTCTCAATAAAAGGTCTGATTTCACTTGTTATCTCCTACCTATTTAGATAGGTAGGTAGACAAGATCTGCTAAACTTTCACTCAACACTGTCCCTCAGGATTTCAGCCATCAGCAGTTGGCATGTGTATGCACACACATGCATATATGATGCTCCCGTAAGCTGGACAGCTCCCTGAGACTGTTAATTCAGCTGGTTTGATTAGTGGTAAAGACATTTGGTATGCTTACTTTGCATTGAGTATAAGAATTTGGATGTCTATGTATAGTGTATGGATACTGGATTGACTGTGGTTATCCTTTGATAACACTGATAATCTGCCATGCACTTGGTTGGAAATCCTGATGATCCAGTACCTAACTCACCAGGTGCAAGCTCTAGAGCTCAAATTAACCACATCAGGGCCCTGTTTCCCATGTACCCTTTAATCATACCCAGTTCTTGTCTCCAAAACTACCTCTAAACTCACTATGGCCCATTTCTAGTGTTCCCTATAAACTTAACTAGTTGTTTCCAGAACTCCTTTTAAGTTTACCTGGCCCTGTTTCCTTTAAACTTCACAGATTGACAGGGAAATCATACCAGGAATATCACTAATAAAAACAATACACAATATTCAGAAAATCTGCCGCACCAAATCTTAAAGATTTACTATAGATCAACCCTGTCAAAATCAACGTTGCTGATGCTTAAGAAAAAAAGAAAAATTCTTCTGTCCCACAGATTATTATCCACTATTGATAAGTTCAAGTATACCTGGAACCAAGATTTTCTCATCTACCCATTATTTGTCTGCTGGCTCATTGAGAAGGAAATTCGTTGAGAAGGAAACCATTCTGTGTAATGCTAGTTTTAACCCAAAATTGAAAGCAATCCTAAATGGATGGCTTTCAGATGGGCGATATCATAGGAATAAACAGAATTTTCTTGGGATAGCAGTCATTGGTACTGCAAGAATCAGTGCATGAACCTCAACTATTTAATATGCCCTCATGGCATGTTCATGGTCTTCTGCTGTTGTAGCCCATCCACTTCAAGGTTTGACATGTGCATTGAGAGTGCCACACCACTGAAGACATGGCTATTTGAATTACTGTCACCTTCCTGTCAGCTTGAACCAGTCTGGCTATTTTCCTCTGACCTCTCTGCATAACAGAACTGCTGCTCACTGGATTTTTTGTTGGTTTCACACCATTCTCTGTAAATTCTATTGACTGTTGTGTGTGAAACTTCCAAAATATTAGCCGAGTCTGAAACACTCAAATCATCCTGCCTGGCACCAGCTATCTTCCATGGTCAAATTCACTTCAATCACATTTCCTCCCCATTCGGTTATTGGGTCCGAACAACAATTCTCGACCATGTCTGCACGTTTCTATGCATTGAATTGCTGCCACAAGATTGGCTGATTAGATATTTGTATTAACAAACAGGTGTACAAGTGTACCTAATAAGGTGGCCACTGAGCGTATATGTCAATAACTAAGAAATATTACATATGGTTCCTATTCCAAATTCATTACTGAAAAGAAATGAATGGGAATTTGAGTTCTGACTGGGATGTTTAAAGACAATTTGGATGAGGTAAGTGAGTGGGCAGTTATTTACAGGTGCAGCATGAATTGTTAGAGCCTCCAGTTTGGAATCGAATGAGCGATTCAGCACTTTGCTGTCCCTGAGAAGATTTCAGGAAGTGAGAACAAGCTTGAGCTCAAATCCTCGGGGCAGCAAGGCAAAGAAACTTTGAGATGGGGTGCAAGCTGATGTTCGACTTCATTTCACCGATTAAAGCACCTATTATTTGCCAGTTAAACCATTGAGAATGATTGAAACATTGAGGCAAATGCAGAAGGCAAGCAAAGGTTCAGCCTCAACTACCTGCCTTTTGATCACTGATGGGATCCCAGATGCACCAATAAAGTAATGGGTTCAGCCTCCAAAATTCAGTTCCATTGACTGCACTGGGACAAATTTCAAAAACGCTGCACTGTGTGGAATACGGGAATTGCAAGGCATCTGACTGCAAGACCCTGCAATGGATTGTGAGGACTGCTGAGAGGATCACCAGGGTCTCTCTCTCCCCCAACCAGGACAAACACCAGAAGCCTGGTATTCTCAGCATTGTCAAGGACACCTCCCCATCTGTCACACAATTTCTTTGACCTCCTACCATCAGGTAGAAGGATCGCAGCACAAGAACAAGGACTGTTAGGCTGGGTAACAGCTTCTTCCCCCGGGCTGTGAGACTCCTAAACACCCTGCTAACACACAGTACACGTTATTTATGACTGCACCAGTAGCGGTAATTCTGTTGTATAGAAACATAGGACTACAGGAAACTTACAGCAAAGTAAAGGCCCTTCAGCCCACAGAGGTGTGCCAAGCAAGTCCCTAAAATTACTAGGCTTACCTATAGCCCTCTATTTTACTAAGCTCCATGTACCTATCCAAAAGTCTCTTAAAAGACCCTATCGTATCCACCTCCACCAGCGTTGCTGGCAGCCCATTCCATGCACTCACCACTCTCCTCGTAAAAAACTTACCTCTGACATCTCCTCTATACCTACTTCCCAGCACCTTAAACCTGTGTCCTTTGTGGCAAGCATTTCAGCCCTGGGAAAAAGCCTCTGACTATCCACACAATCAATGCCTCTCATCATCTTATACACCTCTATCAGGTCACCTCTCATCCTTCGTCACTCCAAGGAGAAAAGGCCGAGTTCACTCAACCTATTCTCATAAGTCCTGCTCCCCAATCCAAGCAACATCCTTGTAAATCTCCTCTGCACCATTTCTATGGCTTCCACATCCTTCCTGTAGTGAGGTGACCAGAACTGAGCACAGTAATCCAAGTGGGGTCTGACCAGGGTCCTATATAGCTGCAACATTACCTCTCGGCTCCTAAATTCACTTCCACGATCGATGAAGGCCGACACACCGTATGCCTTCTTAACCACAGAGTCAACCTGCACAGCTGCTTTGAGTGTCCTATGGACTCAGACTCCAAGATCCCTCTGATCCTCCACACTGCCAAGAGTCTTTAGAACCATAGAACCATAGAAACTACAGCACAGAAACAGGCCCTTTGGCCCTTCTTGGCTGTGCCGAACCATTTTCTGCCTAGTCCCACTGACCTGCACACAGACCATATCTCTCCATACACCTCCCAAGCACAAGTACATTAATACTATATTCTGCCATCATATTTGACCTACCAAAATGAACCACTTCACTCTTATTTGGGTTGAACTCCATCTGCCACTTCTCAGCCCAGTTTTGCATCCTATCACTATCCCACTGTAATTTCTGACAGCCCTCCACACTCTCCACAACACCTCCAACCTTCGTGTCATCAGCAAATTTACTAACCCATCCCTCCACTTCCTCATCCAGGTCATTTATAAAAATCACAAAGAGTAAAGGCTGATTTATACTTGTGCGTCAAATGTACGCCGCAGCTACGGCGTAGCTGCATACCCTATGCTGTACTTTATGCCAACCCTACGCCGTAGCCTAACGCGCACCTCTCCCAAAATGTAACTACGCGTCACAGCGATGCAGACCGAACAACTGTGATTGGTCCACTTGGTAGCACCGCATTTCCTCCCTCGCTGCAATAGCTTCCCATTGTGCAACCGAAAGGCAGGGAAGGTACTCTGGCTGCAGTGTTTTCCATAAAGCTTTACAGACCTCCGAAATGATGGAGGACCCTGTGTTTGACGCCAGTTTGTAGCTAGCTGCTACAGCCTGTTGACTTCCACCTGAACCTAAACTCGAATGGTGATTGCCAGTCTCTGAGTATACTGTGCATACACTAATGTGAAATAAATAGTTGGAGACGATGAGCCAAATCGTCAAATCTACCTGCCGACATCCGAAAATATTTGAAATGCATTTCCTTGTCCATGTCTCTCAGTGGCTGGACAAGCACAGAAAATTCACCCTCCTTCAGTTTCAGTCACCATTGTTTGAAATTTGAGTTTCTTCGTGTTGAGTTTCAACATGAAGAAACTCAACACAGTGGCATAGAAACCCCACCACCAACCAGCGTTTTGGCGGTGAATTACAGAGCGACGCAGACACACCAAAGCACAAGTATATATGCTCACAACGGCAAAGCCCACTTGCGTAGGCTATGGCGTAAGCTAGTACGCACAAGTATAAATCAGCCTTAAGGGTCCCAGAACAGATTCCTGAGGCACTCCACTGGTAACCGACCTCCATGCAGAATATGACCCGTCTACAACACTCTTTGCCTTCTGTGGGCAAGCCAGTTTTGGATCCACAAAGCAATGTCCCCTTGAATCCTATGCCTCCTTACTTTCTCAATAAGCCTTGCATGGGGTACCTTATCAAATGCCTTGCTGAAATCCATATACACGACATTTACTGTTCTTCTTTCATCAATGTGTTTAGTCACATCCTCAAAAAATTCAATCAGGCTCGTAAGGCATGACCTGCCCTTGACAAAGCCATGCTGACTACTCCTAATCATATTATACCTATCCAAATGTTCATAAATCCTCCCTCTCAGGATCTTCTCCAACAACTTACCAATCACTAAGGTAAGACTCACTGGTCTATAATTTCCTGGGCTACCCCTATCCCTTTCTTGAATAAAGGAACAACATCCGCAACCCTCCAATCCTCTGGCACCTCTCCCGTCCCCATTGATGACGCAAAGATCATCGCCAGAGCCTCAGCAATCTCCTTCCTCGCCTCCCACAGTAGCCTGGGGTACATCTCATCCAGTCCCGGCGACCTATCCAACTTGATGCTTTCCAAAAGCTCCAGCACATCCTCTTTCTTAATATCTACATGCTCAAGCTTTTCAGTCTGCTGCAAATCATCACTGCAATCACCAAGATCCTTTTCCACAGGGAATACTGAAGTAAAGTATTTATGAAGTACCACTGCTATTTCCTCCCATATATTTAACTATATGCTGTATATGCACTTGTGTCAACTTGTACATTAACAGAATACTCTCTTTATCTGTTACATCAACGACTCCTCCATAGAGACCGTTAAGAGCACCAAATTTCTTGGTGTTCACCTAGCGGAGAATCTCACCTGGTCCCTCAACACCAGCTCCATAGCAAAGAAAGCCCAGCAGCATCTTTACTTTCTGCGAAGGCTCAGAAAAGTCCATCTCCCACCCCCCATCCTCACCACATTCTACAGAGATTGTATTGAGAGCATCCTGAGCAGCTGCATTATGGCCTGGTTCGGAAATTGTACCATCTCGGATCGCAAGACCCTGCAGCGGATAGTGAGGTCAGCTGAGAAGATCATCGGGGTCTCTCCTCCCAGCATCACAGACATTTACACTACAAGCTGCATCCACAAAGCAAACAGCATTATGAAGGACCCCACGCACCCCTCATATAAACTCTTCTCCCTCCTGCCATCTGGAAAAAGGCACCGAAGCATTCGGGTTTTCATGACCAGACTATGTAACAGTTTCTTCTCCCAAGCCATCAGACTCCTCAATACCCAGAGCCTGGACTGACACTAACCTACTGCCCTCTACTGTGCCTACTGTCTTGTTTATTATTTATTATTATTTATTGTAATGCCTGCACTGTTTTCTGCTCTTTATGCAGTCCTGGATAGGTCTGTAGTCTAGTGTAGTTTTTGTGTTTTTTCTTACATAGTTCAGTGTAGTTTTTGTATTGTTTCATGTAGCACTATGGTCCTGGAAAATGTTGTCTCATTTTTACTATGTTCTGTACCAGCAGTTATGGTTGAAATGACAATAAAAAGTGACTTGACTTGATTATTTTATGTGCTGTATGTGATATATGTACTGTGTTTTACACCTTGGTCCCTGAAGAACGTTGTTTCATTTAGCTGTATATATCTATACGGTTGAATGATAATCAACTTGAACTTGAAATGGCACCTAAAAAAAACTTTATGGTAGCAGCTGAGGCACTGCTTTCCACTCATTAAATCTAATTCCATCAGACTGAATGGGGCAGCATTTTGGAAGTGGAGTACAGAGCTATGTTGCTACTATTTATCTCTGTGTGGTGGAAGCAGTTGAGGACGACTTTCTACACTAACAATTCCAATTAAAATATCAGAGATTAACAAAAAAACACAAGAGTCCAGAAGATAAATGAACAGAGACTGAAAGTCTGGAGGTAATCCAACTATGCAATGTGCTGGAAAGATTAGAGAGAAAAGAAAGTGAAATAAGGTGAATAATTGTAAAAAGAATTAATTAATGTTCTACACCAAAGAGGCCTTCAATAGGACACAGAGTAAAGAGACAAGTTACAGATTCATCTGACTGGATATCTAACCTACCATGACAGCTCAATCCTTAAAGCGTTTTGTTAATCCTTCATTAGGTTCTACTGTTCTCTGTTTACAAAAGGAAAGCTTAGAACTGTAACTGAATACATGAGGAAAATGTATTGTCCTTCTTTTAACTAATGATATTAACAACTATAAATCATTCTATCACAATCTATCCAAAGCAAGAAGCTAGAAATACATGACAGTAATCAGTCAGGTTGTCAGTGTTTTCATAGGGGTTTCATTAGTTTACCATTTTAATTTCTGATGTTAGGATATCAACATCCATAATAATCCGATCCACATCATTCAAACCCAAGCTGGCGTACACCTTCCTCAGCAGAATATAAAGATCTGAAAATAAAAAGGGGGAGCAGAAAGCAGTTTGAGTTACATTTTCACAAGTTCCAGAAATGAAAGATTTATATCTAGTCAACAATGTTATCCAATTCCTTTAGGATCCTTTTATTATGAAATGCTAATAAGAGTGTTGAGAAAATATCATAAGACTATGCAGTGCCTATAAAAATATTCAACCCCTTGGAAGTTTTCATATTTTACTGTTTTACAACATTGAATCACAATGGATTTAAGTTGGCTTTTTTGACACTGATCAACAGAAAAAGACTTTTTCATGTCAAAGTAAAAACAGATCTTTACAGAATAATCTAAATTAATTACAAATATAAAACACAAAGTAATTGATTGCATTAGTATTCACCCCCGCCCCTTTAATATGACACATCAAATCATCACTGGTGCAGCTAATTGGTTTTAGTAGTCACATAATTAGTTAAATAGAGATCTGATTTTGGAGACCTGTGTGCAGTCTAGGTGCTTCAATTGATTGTAGTAAAAATACACCTGTATCTGGAAGGTCCAACTGCTGGTGAGTCAGTATCCTGGCAAAAACTACACCATGAAGACAAAATATCAGATGTGCAAAGACCAGATACACATAGATTCAAGGCTGTAATTGCTGCCAAAGGTGCATCTACTAAATACTGACATGAAGGGGGTGAGTTATCTTGCATTCAATTATTTTGTGTTTTATTTTTGTAATTAATTAGGTTCACTTTGTAGAGATCTGTAGAGGACTGATTTACTTTTCCCTTTCAACACCATTCTGCCTTCTCACCATAACTTTTGACACTCTTACTAATCAAGAACCTATCAACCTCTGCAATGACAGCCTGCACAGTCATTGGTAGCAATAAATTTCACAGTTTCTACTGGAAACATCTTCTCTACATCTGTTCTATCTAGGCTTTTTGATGTTCAGTTGTTTTTAATGAGATCCCACCTTGTCCTTCTGAAATCCAGCAAATACTGGCCCAGAGCTATCAAATGCTCCTTATATGTAGAGAACAGGAATATGATCCCCAGGATCATTCTTATCAACTTCATAAACTATCCATGTTTGTAACTTTGCTGTAATAACATACAGCCTCTGTGTGACACCTTGTCAAAGGCCCTCTGAAAATCCAAGTAAAAAATATCCACTGACTCTCCTTTGTCTATTCTGCTTGTTACTTCCTCAAAGAATTCTAACAGGTTTGTAAGACAAGATGTCCCCTTGAGGAAACTGTGCTGACTTTGGCCTATTTTATCATGTGTTTCCAAGTACCCTGAAACCTCATCCTTAATAATAGACTCTAAAATCTTACCATCCACTGAAGTCAGGGTAACCAGCCTATAATTTCCAGTCTTTTGCCTCCCTCCCTCACTTCTTAAAGCATGGAGTAACATTTACCTATTCTCCATCTCCAACACTAGAAGCAATACAAGAGTTGATATAGATTTTGGGTCCGGGGTACAATACATAACTGCCAACATGTTACAATTTAACCCTTGGACACCACCTCACTTTTTTTTAAAATATACAGTATTTCTGTTTTTTGCATGTTCTTAATCTATTCAATATACATATATTGTAATTGACTTATTTATTATTATTTTCATTTTATTTTTTTCTCTTCTAGATTATGTATTGCATTGAACTGCCGCTGCTGTTAACAAGTTTCACGTCACATGCCAATGATATTAAACCTGATTCAATTCTACTTGCACTGGTGTCATTACATTTATTTTGTTATTTATTTTGGGAATGTGTAAATTATGTATAATTTATGCTATTTTTTATAACTTTTGTTTGTCCCTGTCATGTAATGCACTGTGATGCTGCTGCAGAAAGCTAATTTTCATAGCATTTACACCCTGACTCTGACAATAAACTTGTATTTGGACTTGAACTAGTTCAATTGCCTGTGGATAAATTTTTACCCAAATCTAATAACAGAATTATACTTTGAATTAGTTATTAGAAGCTCATTAAAAACTGAATTCCAATTGAGGAATCATTAAAATAAAAACACAGCCATTTGATCAACGATGTATTTTATGTCATTGGTTGTACATCATCTGGAAAAAACACTAATATACTGCCACCTGCTGGATTTCTGAAGACACTGCTGTGGCAAGAACGGCAAAGATTCTTAGCAAACTAGAACGCTCTGGAAAAGGAACAAGTATTTCATTGCTCATGAGACTCCTCTTCAGTACAAAGGTACAAAAAACCCTCCATAATCTTCTGCCATTACAAAGAGGTAGAAGTTTTTGACTGAATATGTTCAGGAGAGAACTGAGTACAGGGGAAGCAGATGGACAGAGGAGAAGCCATCATGGTGTGAGAAGCGACTCATGAGGTTGTGATAAAGGAGATGATGGAGAAAGTTCTGATAAATGAAGCTCTAGGAGTGTGCCCATAGCATTAAGGTGCAAGGGAGAAATTCAGAGGGAGGCCTGAGATGATTTTGCAGGACCAAGAGATGACAGGTACTGAGAAAATGTGCTGGAAGTTGCAAGTGAAATGATACATTTAGAGCATAGGGGGGCTGCTGAGGCTGTAGAATGGTTAGGTGGTGGCCAATTGATATTGAAGAGCTGCTTGGGAAATGATGCAGTGAGGACACTGGAACAATAATAGAAAGCAGCAAAGTGTTTCAGCGAAGAGCCAAAAGGAGATCCGAGGCACTGTAAGGTAGGCAAGGGGTATGGCGAATCTGATTTAACACGAAGCATGAATATCAAGAAGGAAGACGCTTCAAGAAGATTGGTGCAAATATGCACGGCAGGGTAGAAGTAGAACTCTACATCATTTCATTTTAGACTCAGATTAATTTTTATTTTATTTAACACATGTACATTGAAATATACAGTGAAATGTGCCATTTGCCTTAACAACCAATACAAACCAAGGATGTGCTGGGGGTAGCCCACAAGTGTCACTACTCATTCCAGTGCAAACTTAGCAGCCCCACCATGTTCATAGAACAACAATTCAAGCAACAATATAACAGCAGCAAAACAAGCCCCATTCACATGCAGATGACTCTATCACAACTGAGAATGATACCAACTTCTTGCTGCAGAGTAATTTCAAACTTAGTCCAAAAAATCTGGACTCCTGCACTTTTTGGTAAACTGTGCCCTCCCATAACTGTGAAGCCAGAATTATTCATAAAAGTAACCAGTCTCAGAATGACATTAATCATCCTACCTTTCTCAAATGTGATTAATTCAGAAGTATAGTCCCTGAATAATTTGTCTCTCACAAGCAAAAATTTGAGCTGAGGCCACTGTGGCAAAGACTCCAAATTGTGTTGGTACTTCTGTAATCTGCAAATATAAATAAAATGTTAATTTATTTGCACATGGGCATTACAATACTGATTTGGGTGTAACTGCTTTCTCAATGCTGCATTGGTAAAAAAAAAGCTTATTGAAAACATATTTTAGAGTGTTTTGAACTGAATCTCAAATACAGGTTCAAAAAACAAGTATTTTCTGTTTCTATTAGGATTCTTCCCTTCTCATCTTTGTTATTTGGCACAGAAACAAGCAACTTAAGTATATTTAAAATACTAAACGTATTCTTTGTTAAATTTTTACAAAGCTTTAAAAAAGTATTTACTTAAGTAAGCTAATAAGTTCATCGTTGTTTAATTGAAAAGACTCAGATTTATTTGGTCATTCCACTGTTTCTTTATTGTAACATTTGCGTTTTCTAAATGTTTCCTTAAATATAGAATGCCTATAATGTTTAAATTATTTACAAACATTGGCTGTATGCCTCAATGCCAGAATATAGCTCTGATGGATTTCTAAAACCATAATCACCTGTACTGCTAAAGGGATGAGAATTAATGCTCTCTTTAAATAGAACAGAGCAGAGTCAGATGCAGGCGATGCACTGCTTTATAAATATTCTGAAATTCACATGAACTTTGGAGCCAGCAAATTCATTCTATTTCTTCCAGTGCACTAAATGTCTATGGATGGGTGTCTGGTGGTTTGCTCAAAGTATCTGGAAAGGAGCTTGCACGTGTTTTCTTGTTACATATAACATTATCTTATAGTCTATAAAAAGTTCAGTATTTTCTTTTTTTATTCTATCCAATTTTCAAATCATCTACCTTTTCCTCCCTCTTTTGTCCTTCTACACAGTAGTATAGGCGGCCTTAAGCATCTGGGGGCCCGTTTCAAGAGTTAATGTGGGGCCCTACTCCCACTTCCCAAAAATAATGAAAAAAAGCGAATATTCAAGTTGGTTTGCATCAATAATGGTATAATTTTGGACTTAAACATTGATGCATTATGTGCACTTTCAGCATAATGGACAGACAGCTCAACATAATCCAAATAATTCTCTTAATTAAAAACTGAAACAATGACATTATTTGCTTTGGAGTGAGAAGCCTCACCCTTTTCAGCAACTAGTCTGCATTGAATGGCACTATGTGTTAGGTATCAGCTGACATAAGAACAGCTTAAACAATTTCCCTCTAATTAAATTAATAACAAAAGCAATGTCATATTTAATGAAAATTCACACTTTATTTATTCAATGAACAGTGTCTGAAAGTTAACTACTGGAAGTTTACAACAAACTGCATCTCGCGCTCTTTCAGCACCACGGACAGCTCACGTAAGGCCTGGAGAGCGAACAGGAGGAGAGTGAGAGAGAGAGAGAGAGAGGACGCAAGTGGGAGAGAGAAATTACGATTTGTGGAAACACCGCCTAATCGCCTATACGCATTTTGAGTGAAATTATTTTAATTATAAACTTCATTTCTGCTAAACATATGTTAAAAGACTTACCACTAGAACTTCACCACCCTCCTGTGCTTGAGTGCTGAGAATGCTTTAATGAGCTCATCTTTGTCCAGCGATCTTGTTATTTCATGCTCAGTTGCTATCTAAGCAAGAGCTGACAGATGCTCCTGGAGCATGGTTGTCCTCAGATGCACTTTGATGAGCTTTAGCCTCGAAAAACTTCTCTCTCCACTCGCTACAGTCACAGGCACTGTCAGCATGAGTCTTAGAGCAATGGTGAGGTTAGGATACAGTTCAACCAGATTGTTGCTGTAAATGTAGTTCAGAATCTGCAGGCCAGTGGTTTCTTTTGCAAGTAGGGCACTGACAGCAGCCAACACCTTGCGCAAAAGATCCTCAGCATCCACATCACCCAGTGTCCTCTCCATGTTTATGCAGCTGTCTTTCAGTGTGTGACTTTTTTCATTTCCTTTCTTCCATAAATGAAGCCAAACAGACTCTAAAATGACTCCATCAGCTTGAAGCGCTCACTAATGCCTGTGATGGCAGAGTCCACTAGTGGAAGAAAAACTTTTCTCTTGTACCATTCCTCGGGTGCCACTGTCAGGGAAGGATCTGCACTTTGGGACTCGTACTGGAACTGGAGTTTTGGTTTTCTGATTCGTGCAGTAGGAAAGACCATTGGCATCCCTATCTCTTCAGCTATGTCTCTGGCATCTGTTTGGGCAGATGAAAGGCTGTTCTCTCTGTATTCCTTGAGAAATTTCAGAACATATTCCACCTCGCACTGTAGCACATCGATTCCCACTTGTGGGCTCTGGAGCAGCTTGCTGACACAATTCACCTCATGTAAAACATTGTACCAGATGATAGCAGTCAACATGATCTCCTGTTCTAGGCCTCTGGCTGCAGATGTGGTTTCACTATCACCTTTCTATGTGGCATGTTCAATCAGTGACAGGAGCGCATTGCCAACATCAGGAAGCTGGTAGCGCAGGATTTTCACACCTCCCACGCGGCACTCCCATCGCGTGTTGGGTATGGCCTTGAGGGTCATCTGTGGCACGCTCTCCTTGAAAAGCTCCCATCTCTGTGTCGATGAGCTGAATAGTGTGTATAGACATTGCAGTATCCCAAAGAAGCTCACAGACTCCACTGTTGATTTTGCAGCATCGACAATGACTAGGTTTAGGCTGTGGCTGGCACATGGCATGAACAGTGCTTTTTTGTTAATATCTAGCACCCTCTTCTGCACCCCGCTATTTTCCCCCGCATATTGCTCCCGTTATCATATGCCTGCCCCTGTATTTGGAGATATCTAATCCTAACTTCTCCACATGCGTTAAGAAAACGTCGGTTAGGCCTGCACCTGTTGTGTCGAGCACTGGTAGAAAACCAACAAAATGCTCACTAACAGTAGCTCCGACATTGACTTGGCGTGTGACAATGCGCAGTGTCACAGAGAGCTGCTCTGTGTGTGCAGCGTCAGTGGTGCAGTCCATTATCAGCCAGTAGTAATGTGATTGTATTACTCTCTCTCTGTTATCGGTTCCAGTGTCTTGTCTCCAATAAGTGTAATTAACTCATTTTGTATGGTTTTCCCCATGTAGTGGTGAGCAATCTCTTTTTTCGCTGCTCGTCTGACATGTTCGCTCATCACTGGGTCAAACTCAGCAAGCAGCTCCCCCAGACCTAGAAAGCTCCCATTATTTGGTTCATGTGGGGTGGAATTGTGGCCACAGAAAGGGAGGTTTCGTTCTGCAAGGTGACAGACTATGGCAATGAACCTCTTCATGACATCATTCCAGTGTTTTTTTATCCAGCATTTGCATTTCTTGGTACGTGCTGTCAATGGCACTGTGCTTTCTTAAGCACGTTTCCAGCTCACACCAGCTATCCATGTTGGCACGGTGAGCATTTGAATTCTCATGATCCTGGAGTGTGAGAGTGAGTCGCTCCCACACTCCGAAACGTCCGCAAGTGAGACTGTGATTTCGCTTGCCAAATAGGGTACAGCAGAAACAGAAGATTGAATCAGATGATTCTGAGTACACCAACAATGACCTACGAATGGTTACTCCATGTCTCATCTTCATAAGATATCTGTCCTTGGTAAAACGACGGCGTGATTGGCTCTGTGGAAAGTTAATGTCCTCTAACTGAACGGGACCTCTCTTAACAATGTCGATCTGTTGGTCACTGGTAATATGCGTTGGCGAACGTGCCGGATCGGTCTCTGTGAATGTTAATGGGGCTTTCTCTCTGTCTGGTGTGCTGGTGGCGGCATCTCCCTCATCTGTCTCAGTTGTAGGACCGTCATCATGCTGTGGTGCTTGTTCATCAAACAAAGTTTGGTCATCATTATCACCATCTGTTTGAGTAGAATTGTTCTTCTCATTTTCATTGCTCTGATTATCAACATCTCCTGTACCGCTTACACTGTCACTTGGTACTGCAGCCCCATGCTGTGATGATGGTGCAGCAGCAACTGCAGTCGGGGGGCCTTTTACAGATGCTGGACCAAAGAAAGATGTAACTTTTGGGAGACTATTTAGACGTTTTGTTTTGTTGTCTAATAGTTTCTGTTTTTCAGCACCACTAGGATAGGAGCATTTCATTTTCCTCTCATTGAAAAGTAGCCTTCTTTGCTAGGAGCAATGTTTACAAGTGAAGTAAATATTTTCTCAGATGTCAATCAGTGAGCACCCACTGGTGGTTCAGCTGGCAATAGCAGGAGAATATTGTGGTGTCTGGGAGCTGTGCATTAAATTTTTGCATGTCAGTCGGGGGCTCCTGGGAGGGCGGGGCCCGTTTCAGTTGAAACGGATGAAACATAACTAAGGCCGCCTATGCACAGTAGTTAATTCTCTGGTATGATCAAGCAAACTGCTTCCTGTCCTTGAATTTAAAAATGCTGTTCCTTAAGCAGCTGCTTCTTGTTGCTCAACAGTGTCCTGGATAGATATCATTTCTAATTTCGTGGTACAGCCTGGGCATTACATAGATGAAATCTAGATGTTGTCAATCCACATAGCTGTTGTATTAATATCAGAAAGGTATCTCTAACATCCCACACTATTTTAATAGAAAACTATAATCTAGGATATACAAAAGTCAAAACTCCATTTCTAGCAATTGATACAGAAGCTCCCTTACAACTTTACACGTATTCTCAAATTTTAGTTTTTGGAAAAAACTGACTCTCATCTCATTTGTGTTCTGGATTAGATAGAGATTTCCATACTCAATCTCCTAAATCAAATAATCATTCTAAAGTGCAAGGGAAAATAATCATTTTCTTGTCAGCAGAGGTACATGCAACACAAATAGTAAAATTTATGACTCACTCTTCCGATGATGCATTGCGTTTAGACTTCACAATGAGCCAACTGACGTTACTGAGTAGATAAACAATTTGTGTTGCATTAGCTACATCTGAGCTCTGGTTGAATGTTAAAGGTCTTGCTACTGCTGTCAACATTTGATCAAACTTGGTCACCAAGTATTCATCTAGATCATCGCTTTCCCATCGCTCAAAGACCTTAAAACATTAAAAAAAAGCATGTCAAAACATACAAAATCTACCTCACTACCCCTCAAAAATGTGGCCTTGGTTTCACAAGATCAAACAATTAAGATTTTTAAATATTTATTTATCTTGTGTTCCACATTAAAATCCAATAAGATTTTACAATCTATTTATAAACGTTTGTACTTATAGATCCTAGGTGGAGTTAGCTTTGTGAATATTCTCCATTTTCAGGTTAAGATTATTTTAGCAATTTCTCCATGCTAAAGTTTCTGAAACTAACCACAGGTTGTCCCTAGGTAATAAATAGGTTCTGTTTTTACTGATATCCACAAGTCAGAAAATACACAAAAATCACTTGATATGGTAACCGCAGTCCCAGTATTGCAATAAATTACATCAAAAGCACACAAAGAAAGAACAATTACTAAAAGTGGAGAAAGAGAGGGAAAACTAGCTGTGCCAGTCTTAGGTAAGAATATTCAGTGAGCTAATTCTTAAGTAGGTGTGTTCACAAGTCAGATCCTCATAACCTGGGATGGCCTATAATTGATTTTCACATTTCATTAACTTGAACTTAAAATAAATGTTCTTACATTGACTAAAGCAACTATGTATAATTGATATTTATGTATAAAGATCAATCTCACTTGCATTTGTCACCCGTGTTACAGCCGTTTAAGTTACAGAACTTCAATTTTACAGAATTCACAAATCAATACCCAAAACTTTCAAATACAGAATAAAAATCATTCTCACAAAATTCATTTAAAAATTGTAAATAAATAAATGCAACATTTTAACTCACTTTTCTTGAATACAGGAAGTGAAATAGTACGGGCTAGATTTTTGGCAGTGGTATTGGAATAGGGTTAGGTACATCAGAAATAGCAGAACTAAGATTATGTTAATTTCTACAACAATAAAACCAAAACAAGGCCAAATTTTGCAATGGATTTCCTCTTTAACTTCTTAATAGGCATATTACACAGGAAAAATTTGCTTAGAGAATTTATCATGAAAATAAAAGCATTTAAAACAAAAGCAGAAATAGACTAACTGGTAATATTTGGTAATATTTAACTGCTAGACTAGTTATTTGCTTCAATAAATCTTTCATTTCAACTCTGTTACAAATAGTTTCTTCCCTTTTGGCTTCTTTAACCAGTTAGTCTATTTCTGCTTTTGTTTTAACATGGATCCTCCTTCCAGACTGATCTTCTGCCATTTTCACTCTTGACTTTCCTTCCGAGTCAAAAACGTGTCTTCAACAACTGCTTTATTTTTGTCATTTTAGTCCCCACCTCAGTACAAGCTTGCTCTTCTCTCACTCTCTAACACCCCTCTCTCTAAACTTGTTGTACTCCTTTCTTACAGATTCAATCTTAATATCTTTGATACAGATGTTGACCATAACTATTGGTCATTGTCAAACAAAATCTGTCTTGTAGAGGCTGGGTTCTTATCTCTTGCTCAAGTCTTCCAGTCTTGGGAGCATCCTTGTGAAGGTTTTCTGCACCCGCTCCAACTTAATGGCATCCTTCTTATAGCATGGTGACCAGAAATGCACACAATATTCCAAGTATAATTTTCTACAACATCTTGTATAGCTATAACATCACATCACAACTACGGTACTTAATGGCCTCAGATAAAGAAAAGACTGCCATATAACTTCTTCACCACATTTTCTTTGGGTGTCTCATCTTCAGGGAACTACCTACTTGGTCTTTCTGTACTACTACATTCCCCAAAGTCTGGTCGTTCATTGTGTCTCCCTGGCCTGATTTTTCATCTCAAGATGTATCATTCCTCATTTGTCTGAGTTAAATTCCATATACGATTTCTTTGGCCACTTTCCAGTGGACCATACCAGGATCTTCCCAGTAGAAGTCCTGTTTTTGACCTTCTGACTTCTTTCTTATCTGTACTCTTATGTTCTTTCTACTCCCCAGGGGAATCTTTTGATCCTCAATACCCATACCTCACTCATGTATGCCTCATTTTTCTGACCAGAGACTCAGTATCCCTAATTCTGGACTCTCTAATCCTGTCAGCCTTGATTTTCACTCTAACAGGAATACATTAACCCTAAATTCTCTCTATCTCACTGGTAAAAGCCTCCCACTTGCCAGACACCCCCTTACTGCACATAGTCTCCCCCAGTCAACCCTTTCAAGATCCTGTCCAACGCCATCAGAATCGGCCTTGCTTCAATTTGGGACTTTAACTTATGGAGTAGTCCTATTATTTTCCATGACCAATTTAAAGTTAACAGATTTCTGTTCACTGGTCCCAACTGCTCTCCCACTGACACACTGATACTTGATCAGGGTCATTTCCCAAGATAAGGTCAGGTATCACCCTGTCTCTACAGGGCAATCTATATATTGCTTGAGAAAATTTTCCTGGACACAATGAATTAATTCAGCTCCATCTAATCTGTTAGCAATATGGTAGTCCCAGTCAATACTAGAGGAGTTCAAATTACCCATAAACACAATCCTATGATTCCTTCAGATATTTGGAATCTCCTTTACATATTTACTCCACCACCTATGATATTAATCCATTCTTTACGTATAATACATTTCAACATGGACAAAAGGAAATCTTACTTTACAGTACTGTACAGACCATCCACTCCTCTCCACAATCTCACACAGATAATAAAAAAAACAAACTTCATAAGGAGTACATTGTTTACTCTTCTTCAAAGTGTGTAAGTCTGGGGGCAGAGGTGAGCAGGATGATGGTTCCTATTGGCGACTCCTTCGCTTGCATCTTTGGAAGCAGCTCTATTTCTATCTTTAATTTTTTTTTTCCTTTTTCAGGGTTCCTTTGAAAACCCTGACCTGGTGGTACACGCTGACGTTGGTCCTTTGCGGAAATGGGACCCACTCTTAGGGCCTCAAGACCAGCTCTTTTGGATATGCCAAGGATGCGGCCTGGAAGACTAGCATGCCTTCAGGGTGCCGGATTTTCGTGGTTTTGGATGTGGGCAGATTCAAGGCCAGAGCCGCTGCCTGATGCATCATGAGAGATGGAAGATCAACAGACTGTGAACACAGTATGTGACCATACATTAGGCTAACTGAAACCTTACAGAGAAACAGAAGCCCTAAAGCACAATACAGGCCCTTCGGCCCACAATGCTGTGCCAGACATATCCTTCCTTTAAAAATTACCGCGGGTTACCCATAGCCCTCTATTTTTCTAAGCTTCATATACCTATCCAGGAGCCTGTTAAAAGACCCTATTGTATCCACCTCCACCACCATCACTGGCAGTCCATTTCACGTATTCACCACTCTCTGCGTAAAAAAACTTACCCCTGACATCTCCTCTGTATCTACTTCCAAGCACCTTAAAACTATGCCCTCTCGTGTTAGCCATTTCAGCCCTGGGAAAAAGCCTCTGACTATCCACACAATCAATGTCTCTCATTATCTTATACACCTCTATCAGGTCACCTCTCCAAGGAGAAAAGGCCGAGTTGACTCAACCTGTTTCCATAAGGCATGCTCCCCAATCCAGGCAACATCCTTGTAAATTTCCTCTACATCCTTTCTATAGTTTCCGCATCCTTCCTGTAGTGAGGCAACCAGAACTGAGCACAGTACTCCAAGTGGGGTCTGGCCAGGGTCCTATATAGCTGCAACATTACCTCTTGGCTCCTAAACTCAATCCCACAATTGATGAAGGCCAATGAACCGTATGCCTTCTTAACCACAGAGTCAACCTGCACAGCTGCTTTGAGTGTCCTATGGACTCAGACCCCAAGATCCCTCTGATCCCTCTGATCCTCCACACTGCCAAGAGTCTTTACACTAATACTATATTCTGCCATCATATTTGACGTACCAAAATGAACCACCTCACACTTACCCAGATTGAACTCCATCTGCCACTTCTCAGCCCAATTTTGCATCCTATCAATGACCCACTGTAACCTCTGACAGCCCACACTATCCACAACACCCCCAACATTTGTGTCATCAGCAAATTTACTAACCCATCCCTCCACTTTCTTATCCAGGTCATTTATAAAAACTACAAAGAGGAGGGGTTCCAGAACATTCCCTGAGGCACAGCACTGATCACCAACCTCCATGCAGGATATGACCTGTCTACAACCACTCTTTGCCATCTGTAAGCAAGCCAGTTCTGGATCCACAAAGTAGGTCCCCTTGGATATCATGCCTCCTTACTTTCTCAATAAGCCTTGCATGGGGTACCTTATCAAATACCCTGCTGAAATCCATATACACTACATCTACTGCTCTACCTCGGAAATCGAGCCCGAGGCTCGACTGGAGCAGAGGCTTCCGCAACCGTGACTCGGCTTACGGACTTGTTTCAGCAAGGCCATCCGGGATTAAGTGTTGGCTTCGGGGCCCGACCCAATCGACAGCCCTGGCCCCTGGCAGCTGGAAGTGGCAGCGGAGCCTCCCCCGTTACTCGGCCCAACCCGGAGCGCACGCCAATGCAACCCACCGATCGATTCCTGTGGGACACATCCACCTACCTCAAAGAGCTGACAACAACACACTGCATCGATGGAAATCTAGAAAGATGCACTATTTACCGAGGAAGCGTGGGAAAAGAGCTGGGCTGCTGGTCAGATTGAAGCTGAGGGGCTTCAGGGTCCCTATGCCCACCATCCTACTAGCTAATGTGCAAGCCATAGAGAACAAGGTGGATGATCTTAAAGGGAGACTCACCTACTGCAGGGAGATGCAGAACTGCTGTGTATTCTGTTTCTCCGAGACCTGGCTCTCCCCTGCCACCCCCGACTGTGCCATCCGACTGGAGGGATTTTCGATCCATTGGATGGACCGTTCGGCATCTTCAGGCAAGACGAGGAGAGGTGGTGTCTGCCTACTGATCAACACCGGGTGGTGCTCGGACACAGTGGCACTGATAAGCTCCTGCAGCCCAGACCTGGAACACCTGTTGGTGAAGTGTCGTCCCTACTATCTGCCACGGGAATTCACCTCGATCGTACTGACAGCGGTCTACATTCCCCCCCCCCCAGGCGGACTTGGAGTGTGCTCTGAACATACCGTATGCCAACATCAGTGAAATTGAGACCAGGTATCTGGAGGCTTTGCTCATTACAGCCGGGGACTTTAACCAGGCCAACCTCAGAAAGGCGCTGCCAAAGTTATACCAGCATGTCTCCTGCCCCACTACAGGCCCAAATATACTTGACCACTGCTACACAGCAGTCAAGGATGCCTACTGTTCCGTCCCACGACCTCACCGGAAAATCGGACCATCAGGTCGTACTCCTCCTCCCGGCTTACAGACAGAAACTGAAGCGGGAGTTCACGGTGTCAAAAGTAGTGTCGCATTGGACGGAGGAAACGGATGAGGTCCTCTGTGACTGCTTTGAATTGGTGGACTGGTTAGTATTCAAGGACTTGGCAGCTAACCTCTGAGTATGCCTCAGCTGTCACGGACTTTATTTGGGAATGCACGGAGGGCTGTGTGTCTCGCAAGATGATCCGGGTATTCCCTAACCAGAAACCTTGGATGAATTATGAGGTCAATTCCCTTTTAAAGGCTAGAGCTGTGGCTTTTAGGTCCGGGGATACCAATCGCTACACGGAATCCAGGCGTGAATTCCAGAAAGCCATTAAGGGCGCCAAGAGGCAATATCGAGCCAAGTTGGAAGCCCAGGCTAACCAAAGGGATGCCAGTAGACTATGGCAGGGTCTAAATGAGATCACTGGGTGCAAAGAAAAGGCTGGGAATATCAATAACTGTGGCGCTTCTTTTCCTAACGAACTTAACATATTCTACGCAAGATTTGAACAGAAGAGGAGTGTCCCACTCCCTCCGGATGAACTGGACCTGGTGGCATCAAGGTTCATCGTCACCGAGGAGGATGTTAGAAGGGCCTTCCTGAAGATAAATTCAAGGAAGGCAACGGGCCCAGATGGCGTCCCAGGATGGGCTCACTGGGCCTGTGCAAGCGAGCTAGCTGGAGTGTTTGCTGACAGCTTCAACTGCTCCTTGCTTCAGTCTAAGATACCCTTGTGTTTTAAGAAGGCAACGATAATGCTGAAGAAGAGCAAGGTGGCATGCCTGAATGACAATTGACCTGTGGCTCTGACATCAATTGCTATGAAGTGCTTCAAGAGATTGGTTATGGCACACATCAACCACAGCCTACCAGTCAACCTCAACGCTTTGCAATTCGCATACCGGAGCAACAGGTCAACGGCAGATGCCATCTCTCTGGCTCTGCATTCCTCCTTAGAACACCTGGAGAATAAAAACACATACGTAAGGCTCTTTTTCATTGACTACAGCTCTGCCTTTAATACCATCATTCCAAATAATCTGATTCCTAAGCTCCAGAACCTGGGCCTTAGTACTCAGATCTGCAGCTGGATCTTCAATTTCCTCACAGACAGGACCCAGGCTGTAAAAATAGGGGACAAGCTCTCCTCTACAATCACTCTGAGCACCGGTGCCCCACAAGGCTGTGTACTCAGCCCCCTGCTGTACTCACTGTACACCGATGATTGTGTAGCCAAGTTTCCATCAAACTCAATATATAAGTTTGCTGATGACACAACAATTGTAGGTCGTATCTCGGGTAATGATGAGTTTGAGTACAGAGAGGAATTTAAGAACCTGGTGGCATGGTGCGAAGACAATAACCTATCCCTCAACATCAGCAAGATGAAGGAATTGGTTGTTGACTTCAGAAGGAGTAGCGGACTGCACGACCCAATTTACATCGGTGGTGCGCAAGTGGAACAGGTCAAAAGCTTTAAGTTTCTCGGGGTCAATATCACAAATGACCTGACTTGGTCCAACCAAGCAGAGTTCACTGCCAAGAAGCGCCTTTACTTCCTGAAAAAACTAAAGAAATTTGGCCTGTCCTCTAAAACCCTCACTAATTTTTATAGATGTACTGTAGAAAGCATTCTTCTAGGGTGCATCACAACCTGGTATGGGAGTTGTCCTGTCCAAGACCAAAAGAAGCTGCAGAAGATCATGAACATGATGCAGCACATCACACCACACAAACCAATCTTCCATCTGTGGACTCACCTTACACCGTACGCTGTTGGAGCAGTGCTGCCAGGATAATCAAGGACACAACCCACCCAGCCAACACACTTTTCATCCCTCTTCCCTCCGGGAGAAGGCTCAGGAACTTGAAGACTCGTACGGCCAGGTTTGGGAACAGCTTCTTTCCAACTGTGATAAGACTGCTGAACGGATCCTGACCCGGATCTGGGCTGTACCCTCCAAATATCCGGACCTGCCTCTCGGTTTTTTTGCACGGACTTACTTCCCATTTTTCTATTTTCTATTTATGATTTAAAATTTAAATGTTTAATATTTACTAATTTTAACTATTTTTAATATTTAATATTTGTAATCCAGGGAGTGGGAAGCGCAGAATCAAATATCGCTGTGATGATTGTACGCTCTAGTACCAATTGTTTGGCGACAATAAAGTATAAAGTAAAGTAAAATATCTTCATCAATGTGTTTAGTCACATCCTCAAAATATTCAATCAGGCTCCTAAAGCACAACCTGCCTTTGACAAAGCCATGCTGACTATTCCTAATCATATTATGCCTCTCCAAATGTTCATAAATCCTGCCTCTCAGGATCTTTTCCATCAACTTACCAACCACTGAAGTAAGACTCACTGGTCTAAAATTTCCAGGGCTCTCTCTACCCCCTTTCTTGAACAAGGGAATAACATTTGCAACTCTCCAAACCACCGGAACCTCTCCCGCCCCCATTGATGATACAAATATCATTGCCAGAGATTCAGCAATCTCCTCCCTTGCCTCCCACAGTAGCCTGGGGTACATCTCGTCCAGTCCCGGTAACATATCCAACTTGATGCTTTCCAAAAGCTCCAGCACATCCTCTTTCTTAATGTCTATATCTCAAGCTTTTCAGTCCATTGTAAGTCATCCCGACAATCGCCAAGGTCCTTTTCCATAGTGAATACTGAATCAAAGTATACATTAAGTATCTCTGCTATCTCCTCCAGTTCCATACACACTTTTCTTGTCTTGTCAAATTACTGCGGTCCATCTCAGAGTCATAAAAACAAGCCATTTGGCCCATTTAGTCCATGCTGAACCATTTAAACTGTCTACTCTCTTCAACCTGCACCTGGACTATCGTCCCCCATACCTCTACCATCAACGTAAATATCCAAACTTCCCTTAAACATTGAAACTGAGCGTACATGCACAACTTGCGCTAGCAGCTCGTTCCACACTCTCATAACGCTCTGAGTAAAGTTTCCCCTCATGTGTCCCTTAAACTTTTCACACTTAATCCATGACCTGTCCTTATAGTACCACCCAACCCCAGTGGAAAAAACCTTTACCCTATCTACAGCTCTCGTAATTTTGTATACCTCTGACAAATCTCTCCTCAATCTTCTAGATTCCAAGGAATACAGTACTAGTGTATTCAATCTTTTCTTATAACTCAGGTCTTCCAGTCCCAGCAATATCCTTGTAAATTTTCTCTGTACTCTTTCAACCTTATTTACAGCCTTATTTTCATATTTGTTAGGCTACAAATTTGATTTTTTTGGAAGGACAATTATGAGATAACTGCATTAATTAAAATATTTTGGGACAATAGTCTACTGCATATTTTTCTTACCTGTTTGTATAATTCCATCTTATTAATGTAATGAAACATATATCTCGAGATGTAGGTCAGAATGAAGTCATGTATGTTAACCATCTCAGCCATATATGAGTGGAATTTGTTCACATTCAGCAAAATGGGAAACTGAAATTGTAAACAATAAGCAGACCTTGATTAAGAAAGTTATATTTCACATGTAATAAGTTCCAACTATGTCTTGAGCAATAATTGTTTTTTGGTTAAATCTTTCAGCTAGCTACTGTACATAATGCAAATCCAATAGAATTCATTCTTCAGGGATAAGTTAGTATTTTTGTCTGCCCAATTTCAATAAAATTTTTCACTTGGAAATCAAACGTAGTTTCCAAAAACACAAGAGTCTGCACATGAGATCTATCACAAACGTTGCCTTAATTGTGTGCTCAAAATTGTACTGGTATTTGGAATGAATTTTTGTTCCTTTCTGTGTCTTGTGGCACATCTCGGGTGGCAACCGGGCCATTTCTTTAGCATTTGTCTGTTTTTTTATGAGGACGAGTTGCTGGTTCAACACTCGACCCAGCACACATGGAAAGCATGCAAGGAGCCGGCCGGATTCGACCCTGGGACTACTTGCCTCGAAGTCGGGTGTGAATGCCACTACACCACGGGCTGGCTATTTGAACTGAATAGTGGGCTAATATTAGTTAAAACAGTAAGCTTTTATAAACAAATCATTTGTTATCAGCAATAAGATCCATGCCAAAAAGACCTCAAAACCAGAAATGGCCCTAGAAGGGACACAAAGTTGTACAACAATAACAAAAATGTTTATATGTGTGTGTGTGTTAGTAAAGCTCTGGAAAGCAAGGAAATAAACAATATGACACCTAAGCGTCTTTCTGGACTGCACTTTTTTGGAACACCTTATCGATTATTGTTTTAACATGTATGAAATGATGTTTGTAGATAGTATGCAAGACAAGTTGTTTCACATACCTCAGTACATGTGACAATAATAAACTAATTTAATTTACATGAGTAATACTGCAAGCTGCACTAATGTGGATATTCTAGGGTAATCAACATAAATGAGTGAAGTGAGTAAAGAAGACAATACTGAACTATTCCATTAAGTATACAAAGGAAAAGTGTTGCTCCATATTGTCAATAAAGTGTTATTTCAACATTCACTTAACAGTCTTTAGTTCATAGTTTTGCTTTTTAAATCTTTTACTATAACAAATCCTAAAATGAAGCACAGATTTGGGAAAAGTGAAAAGAGAAAATTATGGAAATACTCGGCAGATTAAGCAGCAGTTAATTTTTTTTCAAGTTGATTAGCTTTCATCAGAACTGGGAAAAGTTTGAAATAAAGTACACTTTAAATAACAGGGGAATGGGAAGGGTCAGAGGAAATGAAAAAAAAAAGGTGTGTGATATGGTCACGTCAGAGGATATTGAATGACCCCCAGAGTCCTGGTGCTGTCTTATAAGTTTATACCTTTCAAAACAGAAAATATTACAGTTCTCTGAAAATTTAAAATAGAAAATTGCAGATACTGGAAATCTAAGATAAAAACAAAATGCTGGAAATACTCAGCACATGCCACATCTGTGAAAAGAGAAAGGGCAATTCTTTGTCTCGCCCGTCATTTCCGCTGCCCCCATTCATTGTCAGCATCAAACTAAGATACTGTAGAGCCCGTCATTTAAATTTTTCATTTACGTAGCAACCATTGGATGGTGGAAGCATGGGAAGAAAAACAGTTAATGTTTAAGGAAAAGTTAGAGAAATATAATTTAAGTTACAAAGAGGGGAATGTAATGGAGAGGGCTAAGGGGCTGTCTATGATTGGGTGGAGAGCAATTGAGACTGAAGCATACAAATGATCTCAGTGCTTCTGAGAGAGGGTAGAGAAAGCTTAGTAATCATAGCTAATTTGTCTGGAGAAGTAGAGGAAGATGAATGAGGTCAAATGAAAAGAAAAAATGCTAGTTATTGTAAATCTGAAATTGAAGTAGGAAAATAAGAATGAGTTAACATTACAGCTTGATATTCTTTATGACAAGGACCTTCTATGATTAGTTAATGTTAATTATACTCTTATTCTGTGAAGTTGTATGGATGAACAGAGAACAGGTGCTGGGAAGTTTGTAATGTTTTTGTTTCCCCACCAGGAATGTTTAGCTGGCCAGTGATGAAGTGGCAGCTGCACTGGACTTCAAGGCGAGTGGTATCGGGTTCGAATCCAATGGACTCCTTGCACGCTTTCCACTTGTGCTGGGTTGACCATCAACGTAGCAACTTGACTTCATAAAAAACAGACTAAAGTGCTAAAGAAACAGCAAAGTTGTTGCCTGGTGTGCTCAAGGAGCAGAATGGAACAACCAGGAATGTTCTTCGTTGTAAATATAATTCTATTGAAACTGTCTTTCCATTTGAAATGTTATTGAAGTACAATATGTTATCACATTGTAACTACAGAAATTATGTTTGTTTACTTGGTACATAATTCAGAAATTATTCTATTGTAACATAATTAAGAAAGCTGTCACAGGAAAGGGGAAAAGATCTGAACTTTGTTGGCTTAAACTAGATGGAGAGAAAGAGCATGAAGCTTAGTCTCGGATCAAAGAAACTAATATAACCATAGCTTATGACTAATGGAGTTTTAACTTTTATAGAAAGTTCTCTTTGCCACCAGGGTGTGCTGTGGGCAAAACACTTGACCGAGTCAGTCACTAGCAGATATCAGCTGGTGGCCCATTGAATCAGCCACTCAGTTGATAAAGACTAACCGGTAGTCCTCTGACTTGTTTTTGCTACCCTTTTAAACAATCGTACCACATCTGCCATCATCAAGAACCTGTGGCTAGAAATGAAGCAAAACTTTCTGTGAGGGCCTCTGCAATTTCTGCATCAGGAGATTTCTCCATTTTATTGCATTTAAGGCCTCCTGTACCTCCTCCCTGCTAATTCTTATTTGGTCCAAGACAACATCACTCATTTACCCCATTCCTCACTTTGCATTATTTCCTCCGCAGTAAAAACTGAAGAGAAATATTTATTAAAGATCTCTCCCATTTCCTTTGGTTCCACGTGCAGACAGCCATGCTGATCTTTAAGGGAACCTATTGTCTCCGAGCCACCCTTTCATTCTTAATATATCTATAGGATCATTTGGGATATTGTTTCACCTTGCCTGCCAGATCCTGCTCATATCTTCTTTTTGCCCTCCTAACTTCTCCGTTAAAATGCACTCCTATACTTCTCTTAGATCAGATTAGATTCAACTTCCAGCTGCTGTAGAGGATGATCTGGGATCTACATATTCTGGTGGAGCATGGGGAAGAATAGGTTCTGGCTGCAGTTAGTGGTTGAGTCTTTTCGTTGTTCAGTCTCTCCTCTGGCAGCTGCCACTTGTTCTGTGCAGCACAGCAGTGTTGCAGTTACAGAAAAGTGCAGTGCAGGTAGACAGTAAGGTGCAAGGGCCACGACAAGATAGACTGAGCAATCATGAGTTCATCTTTGTACAAGAGGTCTGTTTGGTATGGAGCCCCAGTTTAAATCCGCACCCCCAACGGTGCAGCACTCCCACTGGCTGTGAACCTCAGGAGAACTCTATTGC
The DNA here is from genome assembly GCF_030028105.1 of Mobula birostris. NCBI lineage: Eukaryota > Metazoa > Chordata > Chondrichthyes > Myliobatiformes > Myliobatidae > Mobula > Mobula birostris. Next base: position 156,021,634 of record NC_092372.1, on the reverse strand, counting down.
TCCGAGTACCTCTGGCATAAGTTAAGAACACTGCATTCTCTGGCTGTAGAGTGTGAGTATGATCACTTGGCAACAAATGATGCCTATAGTATAAAACCATCAAGACGACAGTAATATACCAGTGCAATATTTCCAGACTAATTGGAAAGGGTACAGAGGAGATTTACCAGGATGCTGCCTAGTTTAGGGAGTATGCATCAGAAATTAATCAGAGATTAAGGGAGCTAGGGCTTTACTCTTTGGAGAGGAGGAGGATGAGAGGAGACATGATAGAGGTGTACAAGATATTAAGAGGAATAGATAGAGTGGACAGCCAGCACCTCTTCCCCAGGGCACCACTGCTCAGTACAAGAGGACATAGCTTTAAGGTAAGGGGTGGGAAATTCAAGGGGGATATTAGAGGAAGATTTTTTACTCAGAGAGTGGTTGGTGCGTGGAATGCACTGCCTGAGTCAGTGGTGGAGGCAGATACACTAGTGAATTTAAGAAATTACTGGACAGGTATATGGAGGAATTTAAGGTGGGGGGTTATATGGGAGGCAGGGTTTAAGGGTCGGCATAGCATTGTGGGCCGAAGAGCCTGCACTGTGCTGTACTATTCTATGTTCATTGTCATTGTGCCGAGTACAGATACAAAGCCAATGAAATGTAGTTAGTTAGCATCTAAACAGAAATGTAAATAGTATTATTACAAAATAACTGCGAATAAAAATTAAGTGCTACAGCACACAAATATAAAAGTACTGAGACAGTACAATATGGGTGCAATACTACTTAGCACTGTGATAGGAGGTTCAGCAGGGTCACAGCCGCAGGGAAGGAGCTCTTCCTGTGCCTGCTGGTGCAGCAGCGGAGGCTCCTGTAGCGCCTACCGGATGGGAGGAGAGTAAAAAGTCCATGGTTAGGGTGAGATGCATCCTTGATAATGCTTTTCGCCCTGCCCGGGCAGCATTTATGGTAGATGTTCTCAACGGTGGGCAATTGGGTGCCAATAATCCACTAGGCAGTTTTCACCACACGCTGGAGCGCTTTGCGGTCCGATACGGGACAATTGCCATACCACACTGAGATGTATTTGGTGAGTATGCTCTGAATGGTACAGCGGTAAAAGTCTGTCAGTATCGTGGGACAGAGGTGAGCTTTCTTGATGCTCCGCAGGAAATAAAGGTGCTGTTGCACCTTTTTGATCAGGATGGAGGAGTTCAGGGACCAGGTGAGATCCTCGGAAATGTGGACACCGAGGATTCACTAGCTCCCAATTGCTTATGCACAGTATGTGCCTCTCCTTTTCCTTAACCAGAGCCTTGTTATCTCTCATCAACCAAGTTTCCTGAAACCTGCCAGCCATGCTCTTCACCCTAACAGGAACATACAAAGCTTAAACTTTTGACATCTTGAAAGTTGATTCTTGACAGGTGTAGTACTTGGGAGGGTTTAATATAATGAGACAGGGGGTGGGACAGTGCAGGAGGGGAGGTTGATGCACATGTGGCGAGCGAAACTGGCAAGTTCAGAGGAGAGTAGACAGAGCCAGGAGGGGAAAGCACAAGAAGGTTCAAAGATTTAACTGCATTTACTTCACGTTAATAAGCCTCAAAGGCAATACAAGAGTGGATCAGCATGTGGGATTGTGCTATTGTTGCAATCGCAGAAACATGGCTGAGGGAAAGGAGGGACTGGCAGCTCAGTGTTCTGGGGTATAGATATTTCAAGCAAGACTAGAAGAGTGTGCAAAACGGGAGTGGGTATTGAATTGCTGATCAGGGAAGTTATTCCATCAAAGCTCAGGACTGATATTCTAAAGAGATCAGCCAATGAGATTATATGGGTAGAATTTAGAAATAAGAAACGGGTGATCACTTTGATAGGGTTATGTCACAGTCATCCCAAAAGTCAGAGGGAATTAGAGGGTTAGATATCCGGGTGGAAGATAGAAGGTTGTAAATGCAACATTCAAATTATCCTTTCTTGTCAAGCTATGTAGTATACTCTGCATAGCTGTTTAAATAAAACAAACCAGTACATAGTTTCCAGAATAATCTTTCCATTATCAGATAATGTTTGAAAAAATTGGGCGTCTTGTTCAATATCCAAGTTGTTACATCTGATTGCAAACCAAATCTAGAATCAGATGCAAAATATTTAAATATATATATATATAACCATGTCATTGACATCATACCTTGAGGACAGGAATTGAGGTATTCATCAGCTGCTCGACTACAATGGGATCCAGATTAAATGAATCCTTCAGTATTGACTCAAGTTCTTTAGCATTCCAGAGAACATCCTTAAGTACCACATCCATTTTCATACCTGTTAATTAAAATGGATTATTTATGTTTCTTGATACAGTTTATATCAACCTCCTTGCCATTTTCTCATTCAGGAATCATATTTTAACTGTACTATTGAATTTTTGAAGAAGCAGCACTAATTGTAGCCATACAAGTGATATCAGCCGTCACATTTTTTGTTCAGTTGAAAGAATATGATAAAAAAAAAAGAGTTCTGTCTGCTAAATGCTTGACAGCAGGTCCTCAAAACTGGATTTTTTCCATCTCTGATGATTCAGTAAAGTTAAATAACTGTGCTTATGGAATTTATTTGTTTGTTGGGTCCTATATAAAGTTCAAAGTAAATCTATTATCAAAGTACATATATGTCACCATATGCAAACCTGAGATTCATTTTCTTGCGGGCATGCTCAATAAATCTATAATAGAATCAATGAAAGACCGCACCAACTTGGTGTTCAACGTGTGCAAAAGGCACAAACTAAGCAAATAGAAAAAGAAAGAAATAGTAGTAATAATAAGTAAATAAGCAATGAAAATCGAGAACATGAGATGAAGAATCCTTGAAAGTAAGCCTGAAGGTTCTGGGAACATTTCAATGATGAAGTGAAGTTGAAGAGTTACCCTCTGGTTCAAGAGCCTAATGATTAAGGGGTAATAACTATTCCTGAACCTAGTGGAATGAGTCCTCAGACTCCTGTACCCTCTTCCCGATCGCAGCAGTGAGAGGGGACCATGTTCTGGGTCATGGGGGATGATTGCTGCTGCTTTCCTGTGACAACGTTTTGTGCAGAAGTGCCCAATAGTGGGGAGGGCTTTAACCCTGAACTGGGCCATATCCACTCCTTTTATAGGATTTTCTATTCAAGGGCATTGGTGTGATCCAGCCAGTCAATATACTCTCCACCAGACAACAAACAACCATCAATATCCCCAAAATTGCGAAAATCCTATTAATGTCATTGAAACTAGAAAACACTCTGATCCCAAATAACCTTACTGTTCCAAACAACAGAATGTATTTCCCTATGGTATTCCTGAAACCAACAAATTAGTCTAGGTTTTGCAACGTTCTGAAATCCCCCTCAAATGCTGGGCCCCAAGTCTCATACCCCCTTATGCAAAATCTCATATTCATGTGTAGTACTGAAAATTTAGTGCAAATTTGCCAGTTCAGTGTAGAAGAGGTTTTGGCCACTGGGAGTTTGCCAAAGAGCCCTACAGCAGCTTAGAGAAGCTTGACCTTTCAGTGTGAATGGACCTTAAAACAACATTGCTAAAGAACAAGCTGTACTTTGCCTATCTGCTGGCCTATGTCTGATTCACAACTGGAATGCTCAGAAACATCATTAGCCCCATGGCTGACACCGAATACCAGTGTCTGGTTGAACCAGAATGATATGCTGTAACCCAGAAATCATTGCAATTCCATTCTAATCCAGAATAACTCCATTTTCAATTGCAAACCAAAAGATCGGAGGTCAGATCAGAAAGTTGAAGCTACGGGAATGACAAGGTCAAGATAAAAAAATGCTTATGCCATATGCTGAGAGCTCAATACTGTATCAGATAATAAGTATAGAAAGCACAAGGGTGTAATGAAAGAGGGAAATAAGAAAGAAAAGATTTTTTAAAACTCAAATATCCCTCTACTTAACTGTTTTATCTTGTGTGCTTATAAATTCATTTTGGTGATTTAAAAAATAAAGAAAACCCAAAACACCTTTGGATATTCTTGAAAGTTGCCTTGATAAAAATTGGAGTTTTCAATAGCAGCATACAGTTTTTGACAGGACCTTACTTGTATAAAATCCATACCATTATGACAAAATTAAACACCTTTACATGTTAAGACAACAATATTGAATGTTATGACCTTGAATACTGTCCTATAGCTTTACCAATTTTACAATTTTGCTATTTGTTTCTCCTTTTATAATATGTTAATTGTCAAATCAAATTCAAGCAGAAAAGTTTCAGGTTCAATTCCAGGTCTGCAGTGAGTTAATGATATAACTTTTAATTAATAATATAACTTTTGTCCACATTACAGGGGGAAAGTTTAAAACAATAGGGCTGGATTTCTCCTTCTGATATTCAGCCAGTGGCTCTGGCAGGAATGTGCAGGATATCAAATGTGATAAGGTCAAACTCTATTTGTTGTCTCCAAGACTATGCCAATTGAATCTTATGCACAGAAACTAATCATCGCTGGGTTGCCAACACTGAAATAATTTCAACAAATGGAAATGAAAAAGGAAAGCCAAGATATAGTCTCTATTGAAAATAAAACCAAAAGAAAAATTATGTTTCTATTTGGGTGATGTAACAAATTGCTGCTTGTAATGGTGAATATAAAATCATAAAGGAGTACTAACCTCGATTAACCACGTTGCGCACAATGTCCATTATACTGATAGTCAGATTAAAAGTAGTGTCTAAAGCCAAATATACATTCTCATGAGTGAAAAAGTATTTCACTGATTCAAATAACCTGAAAAAAAAAATCAGTAATATGTGCATAAACAGCATATTTATAAAAATATAGTGCGGGTCGGTGGGACTAGGTGAGAGTAAGAGTTCGGCGCGGACTAGAAGGGCCGAGATGGCCTGTTTCCGTGCTGTAATTGTAATATGGTTATAAATATAAGATCAAAAGTGGGAAAAGGCAAGGATAACAAATTAAAGGCAGGGCATTATTTTGCCCGAGATGACCTTGCCTTCAATTTGTATTCATTGCCTTTTCTCATTTTTGATGTCAGAAGAACATACTCAAGTCTCTGAATGTCAGTGATAGTCAGACACATATAGAAATAATTGAAATTAAAAAATAAATTTCATTTTCATTTCATTAAAATAATAAAATATTAAACTTATTTAAAATTCATTTAATTCATATGTTAACTTAAACATGATATTTACAATAAAGAAAAAGCTCAACAATTTAACTCTTATTACGGACATCAGTGATCCCATCCAAATGAATAGGATCCTTACTTTGCTTGTGCAAAGCTGTGGGGCGGATATGAAACATATCTGACCCCTCAGTTCAGTACAATCAGCAAAAGCCCCAGATGTTGTGCAGAGTGCAAGGATGAATTGGGAAGTCAGATGTACTACATCAGATCTCCAGCACACTCCATTCTTGGCACTGTATGCAGATACTGAAGATGGGAATGTACTGAGGCCACTAATCAGGTCTTTGGTACTACAGTATTCTGATCTCCTTGCTTTTGTTGTCGTAGAGACATGCAGCAGGAAAAGGGTCTTTTGGCCCAACTTGTCCATGACAAGCAATATGCTTGGTCCCATTTTGCTTACATTTGCCCGTATCTCTCTAAACTTTTCCTATACATGTACCCAAAATGTTGTCATTGTAGCCACCTCAACCACTTCCTCTGGCCTCTTATTCCATGGACGCAATTCTGTGGGAAGATAAAATCCTCGGATCCCTTTAACACTATTAGGGCAGTTCAAACTTAGCTCATTAGCACAAGTTGGACCCAATAGCTACATAGGCCATAAAACTATGCTTGTAGTATATGTAAAAATATTACTTACATCTAACTTGATATCAAGTGAATCAAAGGACAAAAAAAGGATTTAAGTTTATTTTATCTTCAAATAAGTGTTTGTGCATATGATCACATGGTATTATTTTTGCTTCTTCACTCTCCCTGGAATACTTAAGTATCACATTTTCTTGTTGAAATTCAAGTTAAAGTGATGATGTATGAACGAGTTCCAAAGGGAAAGACCAACAGTAATTCATCAAAAACTTCCATTATAAGTTAACAAAAATAGACAATAAAACCTCTATTGGACATCTCCTCATGTTACTTACAGGAGACTTTCTAATCTTCTGCTTGGCTTCTCATTTGACAACGTCTGCTATCTTTTTCCTGTGGTAAAGGCATTATGTTTCCTAAAACACTCCAGGGTTTCGTCAAGTTTAGCATGAGGCTCAAAATCTGGCTCAAGCATTTAACTTGACACAGTTCAAAAAAAGGAGGTGATTTCACGTATTATAAAAAATGAATAAATACTTAATGCACATGATTTATAGTCCTTTCTAAAGAAGCAATCTTGATTCTCTGATTTAAACATTAGTATTGGAGGGAGCAGAATCAGCGGAGGCACAAGGTAATGTATTCTTTGCTCTCGCTCTCCTCAGGGCTTCTGACTGGTGTTTAACAGAGAGAAGTATGTGGCTGACATAGGGTGATTTTTTAAACAGCAGAAGTTTTCCTTGTCTGCCTTTGACCAGATTCCACAAGACTTCTGGGATTCAAAGTAAATATTCAGAACTATATGGGTCCTAATCCCTTCAGTACACCATTACATTTGGTGAATGTGTCTTTGCAAAGGAATGGGGCATACCCAGGAAAGGTGATTGGGAAATCTGAAAAGTGATTGAAATATTGGTTCTATATATACAACTATGTTGGGCTGCTGCATGATTTGTTCCAGTTTTGGCACATCCCCAGATTTATTATGCCTTTTTATTATTTCTTACAGGAGATAAAAACAATCCATTTGTACTATTGTTTCTGTGCCAGCTGCCAAAGCACCTCAATAACCAGCAAGATGGTGGCACATTCAGTCACACCAGCTTCTACAGGGTCAACAGAAGATACTAATGTTCTATTTAAATGTTTTCTAATGATCGCAAGATCCTGCTATACTTTACGAAAGTACTGCAGGTCTACACCATCAGTGAGTTGCTCACTGGCAGAGATAATGAGGGAGCTGCACGACGTGCTGCTGCCTGAGTCAATGGAGGCTTGCTGTCTAATAGCGGCTGGTCCTTTTCTAGAGATTGCAAGATCCTTTGGACATTGTTAATCCGGTATGCCACAAGTCTGATTCACTGATTTATTGTATGAGAGCAGGGGCAGATGGCGTGGGAGCTGTGTGGCCTTGATCATAGCAAGGACTAGGCCACAAGCCATGGTGTCGCCTGTTTGCGGCTGCCAGGAGCGAGGGAATGAAGCCGGCACACTCTATCGGGGATGATGTGGTGCAGCGTCCAGAACAGAGTTGGTGCTGTCCTCCCGGGGTTTTGGTGGGCATCGGGGCTGGTGTGCTCCACCGGGGGCGATGTGGCACAGCATCCAGGCTAGAGTCAGTGCTCCATCGAGGTCAACTGATGATTTTGATGTGCTGGGAAGTCTGGACTATACAGGTGTATATTCTGCCTCACTGTATTTTACTGATATTCTCTTTGTCCTTGTTGTCTTGTACGTGCAAGGACTGAGCCTCAGAGTATCGTGGGGAGTGGTGGGGGGAGGAGGGGACGGCGATGACAGTGCGCTCCACCAGGGGTGGTGTAGCGTCGCATCCAGGCTTGAGTCGGTGCTGCCTCCACCCCAGTGTTCGCTCAGCAAGAGACGGGTTCTGCTGGGGTTGACCGTGGATTGACGGTGTGAGTTTTGGGACTTATTGTGTGATTGTGATACCATACCATTTCTGTTTGCTATCTCAGGTGTGCTTTGTGCTGTGTGTGACTGTTGGTACTGTGTTTTGCACCTTGTTTCCAGAGTAACACTGTCTTGTTTGGCTGTTCCATGAATATTCATGTATGGTTGAATGACAATTAAACTTGAGTTGAATTAGATCAGCAAATTCTCTTGCTACTTCCTTATAACCTATTCTCTCTTAAATTCTCCTCAAACCCCCACCTCCCATGTTTCTGCTGCCATCCACCTGCAATTGCCATCCAGAGGCAACTTACAAAAGTCATTTAAGCAATCAGCATGTCTTTAAGATGTGAGAGGAAACTGGAACACCCAGGAGAAACCTACATGATCATGGAGAAAATATGCAAACTCCACACGGCCAACACCTGAGATCAGCATTGTCCCAGGTCACCACAACTGTGCGGCAGCAGCACTGTTTCCTGTGCCACAGTGCCATCAGATGTGAGTGAGGAGGACTTCATGAGACCGGCAGGGCTAAGTGCGCAGGGTGGATAGGTCAAAGGAAATAGTTCTAAAAGGGCGAGGCCAAATTGCCAAGATGATTCCACAGTTTACAGAGCCAAATGGTTGAAAAAACATAATAATGATGATTCAAAAGACAAAGAGGACAAAGAAAGGGACATGTTAAAGCCATGAAATGAAAGTTAACTCTGTTGCACAGAACTGAAACCAAACCATGTTGGAAATGCCTAATATATCAGGCAAAATCTGTGAATAGTGGAACACTGAGTTAATATTGCAGATGGATTTGTTAACTATGTTTTTCTCAGGGGAGGGAGGAGAAGATGGTGGCGCGACGCAGCACATGCGGCCGTTCTAAATGATATCATATGTGTAACTAAGGGCCGTACACAATCCTGATTTGATGGAGACAGCTGTGAGAAGCACAGAGGAACACCTGGAGAAACTTCTGAAATGCCCACTTCGCTGACACTGCTACTGTGCGATCGAGAATCTCTGGAGGGGAAGGCCCCAAATCCTCGGTTTGCCTATTGCCGGGGCCAGGATCGAAGTGCTTGGCAGAGATGGTGCTCAGTGCTCGGTGTCGGAGAGCTGGTCAGAGGCTCGGAGTCGGACTGTGGTCGGATGCTTCCAGGATGCTGCATCAGCAAGTTTGCGGTGCTGGAGGTTCACCGTCTGCATGAGGTGATGGGACTTTCGAGAGACTTTGAGACTTTTTACCGTGCCATGGTCTGTTCTTTATCAAATTACGGTATTGCTTTGCACTGTTGTAACTATATGTTATAATTATGTGGTTTTTGTCAGTCTTTCAGTCGGTTTGTCATGTGTTTCTGTGATATCGTTCTGGAGAAACATTGTATCAGTTCTTAATGCGTGCATTATTAAATGACAATAAAAGAGGACTGCGTGTCCTCATAATCTAATCTAATCTAATCTTCAGAAATGCTACCTGACCTGCCAATTATTTCCAGCATTTTTTGTTTTATTTTAAGAAAGGTTATTAGTTTTAAGATAATCGTTGAATTCGCTTCCACTGCCCCTCAGAAAATGCCTTTTGGATCAAAACAACTCATAGCCCATAGAGAATTTTTTTCTTTATTCACCTTTCTTTACACCAGTAAATTTAATGGTGCTCCTTCAGTTACAGATGCTTTTGCAATTTGTTCCTACATGCTACATGATTTTGAATATATATATTAAATCTCCTCTGCCACTTTATTCTCTCCCTGCAACTAGTCAAGTTTCCCTGATACCATTCTAGAAAAGGTCTGCCTCACCTTCTATAAAGATGTTATATCCTTTCTAATGTATGTAGAGTAAGCTAAAGAAGCCAATCAGTCCTACTACTGATGAGAAGGGTTGAAAATATATGAGACAGAAGATTTGACATGGAACTGCAAAGACTTGAGTTGCCAGCATCCACAGCTTTTCCTTACAGAACGCTCAAAGGATCCAGCTACTTCCTCATACCTTTGTCTACAACATAAATATAAAGAAAACACAGTTCAGATACACCCAGCTTAATACTCTGAATAGCCACATTTAAAGAGGCTCAGTTGACAATCACGTGCATATATTGTGAAAAACAATCTCCACTGAAAAAACATGTTAACTTGCACAATAGGTTACCTTCGGTCATGAGGAAGTGGCTTTATTATGAAACAGGTTTAGTTAGCTCACATGCAAACCATCTATCCTAAAGCAAAGGGCTATTATCATTCCAAGTCATGTAACTGTCATCCACTTCCTGGGAATGACTTAGTATCACTGACTGAGCTGGCCAAGTTCTGAAAGTGAAATGAGCCAGACTAGATCTGAGGTTGGAACCAAGTAGGCAAATATGAGGGAAAAACTTACTTGTCCTCTTTCTTCTTGGGAGTCCCTTGTATTGCAAGGAAGGTGGTCAGGGAAAGACTGAAGAATGATCTCAAAGCCTTCTTCAATTATGTGTAACAATTTAGTTGACCCATTATAACTTAGAGTGGAGAACAAGCATTCAGCATGGCATTAAGTACCTCACGCCATTTCATTAGATGTACGTAGAAGCCCAGCATAAGGGTAATGGAAGCATTGCACCATATCCACTATCTACCATATTCAAGCATGTACTGCCCTACCTGTGGCAGAGTCTACTAGTCCCACATTTACCTCAACTGAAATGGAGTGGGACCAAATCATCCTCGATCCTGAAAGACTGAGTGAAAAGAAGGAATCAATTAGCTCAGGCTGCTTCCACGCTCTCTCCATCCTGCTGACCAACTGCTGTCTCCTGCCAACCATGAAATAGCTGAGACCTGTAAGTTAATATACCCTGACTCGGGATAAAGATGAGTGGATCATCATGGGTATTAAATACCATACTTATTTATCACCATAGGTATTAAATTTCCCGATCTGCTAAAATAATGTTAGTTTGCAAAGGGTGCTAATTTTAGTGGAACTCACTAAACATTTCCATGTCAAAGGAACAGCATGGAAAGGTGAAGGAGAAACCCAAGGACTTCTACAGCTATATTAAGAGCAAGTGACAAAATTGGACCTCTTGAAGATCAGCAATAATCTATGCATGCAGCCAAAAGGGATGGGGAAGATCTTCAAAGGATCTTTTGCATCAGTATTTACTCAGGAAACGGACACAGAGTCTATAGAAGTGAGGCATAACAGTAGTGAAATCATGGACTTCAGAGTATATGGATTACAGAGGAGGAGGTGCTTGCTTTGTTGAGACAAAATGGGGTGCATAAATCCCCAAGCCTGACAAGGTGTTCCTTCGGATCTTGCAGCAGGCTAGCAAAAAAAATTGCAGGGGCCTTAGCATAAGTATTTATAATGTCCTTAGCCACAAGTGAGGTGCCCGAGGATTGGCTAATAGCTAATACTGCTCCGTGGTTTAGAAAGGACACCAAGAATAAGCCGGGAAATTATAGGTAGGTGAACATGACATCAGTAGTGGGTAGGTTACTGGATTTATCTAAAGCACTGGAAATGTGAGCACTGAGGTAGACAGGGACTGAAAAGGGATAGTCAACATGGTATGTCATGTCTAACCAATTTTATAGAGTTTTTGAGGAAGTTATCAGAAAGCTTGATGAAGGAAAGGTAGCGGATGTTGTTTGCATGGACTTTAGCAAGGCCTTTGATGAGATCTCACATGGGAGGTTGGTCAAGAAGGTTCAGTCACTTGGAATTCAGGATAAGGCAGTAAGTTAGTTTTGACATTGGCTTCACAGGAGAAGCCAGAGAGTGATAGTAGATGGTTGCCTCTCTGACTGGAGGCCGGTCACTAGCAATGTGCCACAACGATTGGTGCTAGATCTGTTGCTTGTCCACTGTATCAACAATCCAAACACTAGGGGAATGAGGGGTAATTTGATAGAGGTATACAAAATTATGAGGGATACAGATAAGGTAAATGCAAGTAGGCTTTTTATACTGAGGCTGGGTGAGACTAGAATTAGAGGGTGAAAGGTGAAATGCATAAGGGGAATATGAGGGGGATTGTCTTCAATCAAGAGTGTAGAGAGAGTGTGGATCGAGCTGCCAGTGGAAGTGATGGGTGCGGGCTCAATTCCAACATTTAGAAGAAGTTTGGATAAGTGCATAGATGGGAGGGGTACTGAGGGGAATGGTCCAGGTGTAGGTCGATGGAACTAGACAGAATAATAATTTGGCATGGATTAGATGGGCCAAAGGGCCTGTCTCTGTGCTGTAATGCTGTATGATACTATAACTCTATGATTATAAATAGTGCCCTTTCTACTATAAAAGCTTAAGGAAGAAGAGATTTGCCTCTGAATCTTCTTGCCTAAAAATGACATTGTGTTCAATTATCACAGAAAGTATCAGGCTTTAAATAAGAAGATCAGCTTACAACGAATCAAAAGGACTAAGAGAACAGTTTGAAAGTAAGTAGAATTGTACAGTTTTGTTTTCCAAGTGAAGCTCGGGAAAGCGATGAATCAGCACAAAGCAATTGTCCCCTTAGACATGAGAATTAAGTGCATAATAACACTGCGCAGGAATGATGATCACATGTTTCCGCTCTTTTGTAGAGTGGTATTCCAGTGCAAGAAAGAAAAAAACTTGATGAAACTCACTCTGAACCCATTCAATAAAAGGGAGTGGTATATGGCACGCAACAAAAACAAGTTTTCCTCCTTCTGATGAAATAAGTGATCAATATCTGTGTATGGGTGTGTTACCATCTTAGCCTTGACTACCACTTGTCTTGGTATTGAAACCTTGCCTCTAACAATACAATTGCCTATACCATTCACCCCCTTAACCCTGCAAAAGAACACATTTGAATTGATAGATAATCCTGTGGCTCTCATTCTTTCCAAACTTCACCTACGTAGATTATAATGCAGTTCAGTAGGAGGTTATTTCACCCATTGTAAGCTCTTTCAGTAGAATCCTACTTTCCCAATCATTCACCATATTCCCGTAGCATTTTTCTCCTTCGAACACTCATTGCATTCCCCTTTGAAAGATGTATATTGAAGCCATTTCCATCAGCTTAACAAGCAATATATTTCTTTTCAAGCTGATGAATATAGAATTTGGCATCAAAATGTTTTCCAGGGATCATCACTAGCTCTTTTACCAAAGTTAAATTAAATCTATTTCTTCAGCCTTGAAAAGAACACTACAGCACAGAACCAGAGGCTTCAGCCCATCTCCTCCATGCCAAATTGTTATTTTGCCTTGTCCCATCAACACCACACCTGTACCATAGCCCTTCATACTCCTCTTATCCATGAATTTATCCAAACTTCTCTTAAATGTTGCAATTGAATCCGCACCCACCACTTCCGCTGGCAGCTCATTCCACATGCACCACCCTCTGAGTGAAGAAGCCCTCCCTCAGGTTCCCATTAAACATTTCACCTTTCACCCTCAACCTATGATCTCTAGTTCCAGTTTTATCCAACTTCAGTAGAAAAAGTCTGCGTGCACTGACCCTAACTACACCCCTCAGCTGAGAATGTTTGACCCAATAGGGATTGGTAGCCACCCTGGTCAATGGCCATTTGAAACCTGTTACCATTTTCCTCACTATATATTGCAGAAGTTGCCAAGATTGAGATCATCTGCAAATTTAAGTCATTAAAGTAACAGAGACAACAGAGGTGCTTACTTTAAAAGCAAGGGGAATCCACTATGTACTTTTCTCTGTAGCTTAGATTCTTCTCCTGGAATCAATCTTATACTCCCTTTTATTCAGCTTAAAATGTGTATTTACATCAATATCTTTATAAATACATATAAAGATAACTGCACTGCCCTTTTCATCCAGTTATCCATAAAGTCAATCAAATCTTCAAATGAATGCTGGCTCTCCTTTTATTCCATGCTTCTCTAAATGTTTATCTGTTCCTGAATTATTGTTTCTAATAACTTCCGCACTAATAGCATTAAAGAAATTGGCCTGTAATTTGCAGGCTTATCTGCAAATTACTCTTTAATTAAACATAATATACCACAGAATCAGTTGTTAAATGCATGCCAGATTTTCCGAGCTACCACTTCCCTAGCTCTGGATCCAAATAGTCATCCAGTATCCAAGCTTGACTGATCATGTTCAGTTCCTGCCACAATATATGCTCAGTGGAACCTGGCATGGTCTTCTGCTGCTGTGGCCCATCCACTTCAAGGTTCTACGCATGGTGCATTCAGGGAAGCTCTTCTGCACACCACTGTTGGAACACATCATTGCCTGAGTGACTGTCATCTTCCTCTCAGCTTGAACCAGTCTGGCTATTTTCTTCTGACCTCTTTTACTAATAAGCCCATTTTCATCCACAGACCTGCAGCTCACTGTATGGTTTTTATTTCTCGCGCCATTCTCTGTAAGCCCTAGAAACCTTTGTGCATCAAAATCCCAGGAGATCAGCAGTTTCTGAGATACTGAAACCACTCTATCTGGCACCAACAATCATTCCACCATCAAAATCACTTAGATCATATTTCTTCCCCATTTTGATGTTTGGTCTGAACAACAACTGAACTTCTTGACCATGTCTGCATGCTTTTCTGCACTGAGTTTGTGCCACATGATTGGCTGATTAGATATTTGCATTAACGAGCAGGTATACAGCTGTACCTAGTAAAGCAGTCACAGAGTGTAGTTCCCTAGCCATCAACATCCTACCCCTTGAAAGTGAACTATTTTGTTTGTAACCTTAGTATCACATTATAGCCTTGTTGAACTTCGAGCCTTTCTGTAAGACTGCCTTCATGTTATTGCCTGACTCCAGCACTATCTCAGCCCTTCTGTTCCACAATCCATACCTTTGCCTTCAGACTTCCTATTCCAAGTTACTGTGGCTGCCTCCTCCCCCCCCCCCGCCTCCCTTGTTTTATTTTCCATGAGCATGAGGTCATTCAAAACTCAGCCTCTTTTAACCAAGTTTATCCCTCACTTTCAGTTTACCGTTCTCCAATATCCAAATTCAACTAAAGCAAACTATTGAAATTGCTTAACTTTAAAGACTGTGTTTTCCAAAATAATAGTGAAAGACATTCGAAGTCTAAGAAATAATTAAATCATTAAAATGAACGAAAATAAATAATCAAATTATTATTTCCTCTTAATCATCAGATAAAAAATGTTCATGGAAATGAATGGAGATTTGAACTGACCATTGTAGTGTTGTTGGAACTGGAAGTGCATGTTCCCCAGAATGTCCAGGCTTCATTAATGGATTCTACTTGGAGATAAGCAATGTAGCAGACTAACAATTGCACCAGTGGGCTTCTGTCTGTCTCCCTGTTTCTTCTCAATTTTTCCATCTTTCTTTTTTCTTACTTAACATCACTACATATTATAAGCCCTTTGATGCATAAAGTTGTACTGACCTTATAACCTACTTGAAGATCAAGCTAACCCTTCCTTCCTACATAGCCTTCCATTTTTCTGTCATGCGCCTCCACCACTGCCCCTAACAGGATAATTCATGCATCCACATCTTTCTATGCAAAAACTTACTTTTGACATTCCCCCCCCTAACTTTCCCCCAATCACCTTAAAATTTTCCCTCCTGGTATTTCCCATTTTTGCCTTGGGGAAAAATCTCTGAAGATCCACTCTATCTAAGTCTCTTATTATCTTGTACACCTTTATCAAGTCATCTTTGGTTCACTCTTTTGATAGACAGAGCCATCTTTCTCTTCTTATATTTAAGGAAGGAGAGTTCAATAGTTAAACTGTGATGAGGAAAAGAGTTTGAAGGGTTGCAGATCATATTTTGTGTTCAGATTCAGTTCAAAGCTACTAGTTGCACCATCCATGGTTCCCAGGCATCATTTGTGTTTGTAAAATTACAAATGTCCTGCTCTATTTAAATAGTTATTTCAGTATTTCCAATTAATAACAAATAGCAAAGAAGCAAAATAGCTTCACATGAAATCCAGTAGCTGTTGGGGAGCCTGCAGCTGCTACTGGTTCCTACAAACATACAATCCCATCTTCTCAGCTCCATCACTAAGATATTTAACACAACTAGACGAGACATTTTGATCTCTCTAAAAACCTAAACGTTCAACTGCTGTTCCCATTTGGGCCCAGTCCCAACTTCTACCTCATTATAATACCACATACTGAAGAACCACGACAACTATAATTCTACACAGATAAAATTCCCAATTTAATGTTACTTCATCTAAACTCCACAAGCCAGTGGATCCTTTCACCCTCACCCTCACTCCTAGACTCCTTAAGCCTGAGAAGCCACCAGGGGTTAACTCTCTTCGGATGACAACAACCATCCCGATGCTGTAGATATAATTTAATTTTTAACCAACCATAATTCCTATGCTTTTCCAGGTCTAATCGTGCATCTTTTTCTCCATGCCTTGTTGTTAAATGACAATTTCATCAATTAGCTGAACATTTTATATTTGTTGAAAAAACATCAGAATTTATCATCTATTTCAAGGCCCAATGTCTGCGAGTCTGGAGGCCAAAGACAGCCTTTTTTAGGGTTGGAAGACTATCCATGTGTGTGCATAAGTGGATGGCTGGGAAGGAGGAATGGGCTTGTTTTCCCAGTTGATGTCCTTTTTGCTGTGTCCTGTTGTTGTTGCTGCTAGTGCTATTCTGTGAACAGGGTAGATATGCGCTGTTGGCATCAGAACATGTGGCCACACCTGCAGGATGCATCCAGCGCACCCTTAATTTTCTTTGGTCATTAATGCAAAGACACATTTCACTGTATGTTCCAATATGTATGCAATAGATAACTGAATCTGATTGAGAAGTAGTGAGTTCCAGAGCTTAACAACTCTGACTAGAATAGGGTTTTCCTCATTCCTCTTCATCAGTGTTTGTGCTCTTGGCCTCAAACTGTGCAATATTGGGGATGACCTTCATCTATTTATCTTTTCTAAACATATCACAATTCAGAACACCTTTATTAAATCTGCAGCTTCCCCTGACTAGGACCCTATGTTTTACTAGTTGTTCTCTTTAAATTTATAGATTCTTACAAAAACCCTGTATCTATCTATCCAAATCCCTCAAATCTTTCAACCCTTTTAGAATCATGCTACTCAGTCAAGTTCAGGTTTAATTGTCATTCAGTCATATACATGGAATACAGCCAAACGAAAGTGTTTCTCTGTGGCCAAGATGCAAAACACAATGCCAACAGTCACACACAGCACAAGGCGCATTTAGCACCTATCTTTACGATAGCAATAAAACATAGTCACATACAGCCTTGATAGCGCATGGGATGATGTCCTGGAGCTACGTTTCTGCAAGAGCATGCGTGCAGCATGCGGTAGTGCAGCTGCTGACAAACACATTCTTCCACTGGAGGACAGCACCGATGCGAGGGGTAGCCCCCAACCCAGCTGTGCCATACCGCCTCCGGCGTCTCCTCCTCTGAGTGGCTGCAACAGGCGACCCTGTGGCATGAAGGCCTAGTCTATGTAATAACCAAGGCTACCCAGCACCCTCCGTTGGTCTCATCTATAAACCAGCACTGTTCCATATCATCAATGTCCAACAGGTCTTGAGTTTACAAGAAAAATATCCAAGACAATCACTTGCGCCAGTGTGGGACCATGCACGACCTCTGACACCTTCCTCCATGGGTGGCAGGAGCATACGACATAGTACACAAGTCCAGCTCCATCAGTATCGAGAAACTTGCTAATGGCTTTGATGTGCAGTACTTGATATCCTACATATTGTCTTTTCTTGCACTCTCCATCAAATTGTATCAATTCACATACCTCTACCAAATTTCATCTGACAGTTTCCTGCCCGTTCTGGCCAGTTATCCACGAACTCTCAAAGTCTCTTACCTTCTCCTTGCTATTTACCATCTTTTTGGTTTAGGGTCAGCTGTTTATTTGATCTGGCATCGAAAAAGTGGCTTGGAAGGAGAGCAAATAAACACTGCATAAAGCTTTTAATGAAATCCGGAAAAACTTGATTAAGGTCACTCTGCACCATAAGCCTGAGATTGTATTTCCTTGATACCCAGACGAGTTCACATCTGCTTGATCTGCAAGTGTACATTCGAATTTTTCCTTCTCTTTGCTCAAAGGTGAAGTGACATTGCAATAAATAATTTATGAACTATAAATTATTCTCAGCATTAACTTTAATTATTAAAATCATTGTAATAAAGATAAATCCATACCTTTTTAGATTCATCATCATTTCAGTGATGGTGCTAATCCCTCTGCTTAAAAAGTCTTCATTCATCAGTACATGTACAAGGTTAGGAAGACTAAAAAGAACGTCCCAGGTATAGGTTTCATTGTGAATAATTTCTATTATGTTGATTATGTTGTCCATTCCATTCTAAAAAATGTAATGAAGGCAACTTACATTTACCAAAAATGTATTTTATGATTCAAGGTTTACTTCTACAAGCAAGAAAAGATAAAATTTTAATCTGCGTAGATATAAATGTGCATGCAAATTTGTAATGACTGTTTCAAATTGAAACATTTGAGAATCAGAATCAGGCTTAATATCACTGGCATGCATCGTGAAATTTGTCAGAATTCATACCAGCCCTAATTACCCAAGTTAGAAAGTTAAGTGGCAGTGCCTCAGGAAGGTGGCATCTATCACTAAATACCCTCACCATCCAGGATATGCCCTCTTATCATTGTTACCATTAAAGAGGAGATACAGAAGCTAACATCCCACACTCAGTGATTCAGGAAGAGCTTCTTCCCCTCTGTCATCAGATTCTGAATGCTCTGTGAACCCATGAACACTATCTCATTATTACTTCTCTTAAATCATTTATTAATTTCATGTTTTTGCACAATATTTCTGTTAAAAAACAACAGATTTCACACCATGTAAGACAGTGATAATAAACCTGATTCTCATTCTGATTCTGGCCTGATAAAATGTAAGATAGGGAAGAAACTGCTGGGGCCTGGCAGAGTTTGTATTTTTATGAACCATAGTGAGGCACCAGAAGACTGGAGGGTGGCTAAAGCTATGGCTTTATTTAAGCAGGATCTGCCAGGAACTACAGGGCAGTGCACTTAATCAGTGGAAGGAAATCAAGAGCAGGATCCACCTGGATTTGTAAAGACCAGGACTGATTATGAATAGCCCGAGGTTTGTACATGGGAAATTGTGTTTGATAAATTTGTTGGAAAAATGAGTGAGAGGATTGACAAGGACAGGGCAGCAGACATTTTTTTATGTGGACTTTAACTAGGCCTTTGACAAAGTCCCACATGGTAGGCTAGTCCACAAGGTTAAATCACATGGAATTCATGGTGAGCTAGCCAATTGATATAAAACTAACCTGGGGGCAAGGGTCAGAAAGTGATAAAGCAGGGTAGTTTTCCAGACCAGAGGCCTGTACTGGTTCAGCTATTTTTCATCATCTATATTAACAATTTGGATGAGAATGCAGTTGTCATGGTTAGTAAGTTCATGGATGACACCAAAATGAGTGGTATAGTTGACAGCAAAGAAGGTCATTTAAGATTATAACCGGTCTGGAACAACTGGGAAAGTAGACCAAGGAATGACAAATGGAATTCTACACACTATATAGAAAGGACGTAGGTGGCTGTGGAGAGAGTGGAGAGGGGATTCGCCAGGATGTGCCCTTGGGGCAATGGTAGCTAAGGGGTTGCCTGACAGAAGTATGTATGACTATGAGTGGCAGAGATAGGGCAGATGGTCAAAATCTTTATCCCATGGTAAGGGTATCAAAAACAAGGAGGATGTAGATTTAAGATGAGAACAAAGAGTTTTAAAGAGGTTATGAGGATTTTTTTTATTTTTACCAGAACGAATGATATTTGAAACTAGCTGCCAAAGAAGGGTGTGGAATAGATATGAAGAAAGGTGATCGTGGAAGTAGTGAACCAAAGGGCCTGTTTCAAAGAGTCATAGAGAGATATAGGACAGAAACACGTTCTACAGCCCACCAAGTTCCATGCCAGCCATCAACCACCCATTGAAACTAATCCTACATCTGACTTGTTAGTTTATTCACCCCACTTTTCATCAATTTCTCTCAGACTGTACCACTCACTATTACACCTGTGGTAATTTATATGTGCCAATTAACCTATCAACCCACAGATCTTTGACATGTAAGAATATACTGGAGCACCTGGAGTAAAGCCTTACAATGCAAATTTCACACAGTCAGCATGTGAAGTGAGGACTGAACCCATATTGTTGGCATGGCAACCCAGTGGCTCGATGAGCTGTGCCACTGTGCTGTTAAAATGTAATATTTTATACCTCTGCCAGAAATGCTGATCTCTTATTTTAGCTTAATTCCAAAGATGAAGGGAACCCATTTGTCACATGCACTCATGCTTGTATAGACTTCAAAAGAGACACTAATCAAGGATCCCTAAACCTGTTTTCCTTCAGGACATCACACTGCAGCTCTTTAGGCCACATTTGGAGTAATGTATGCAGTTCTGGTTGCTGCATTGCAAGAAGAATGTGGAGGCTTTGTAGGAGATACAGAAGAGGATAGAGATTGTTAGCTAAAAGGAGAGGTTGGACAAACTGAGATTAGTTTCTCTTGTAGCATCAGAGGCTGAGAGGCAACCTGTTCAAAGTATAGGAAATTGTGAGACATTAATAGGGTAGATAATCAGTCTTTGGGAACGTCAAATACTGGAGGGCAAACATTTATATTGAGAGGAGGAAAAGTTTAAAGGAGTTTCATGGGGCAATTTTTCTTTTCCACAGAGAAGGGTAGGTAGCTGGAACACTCAGCCAGTAGAAGCAAATACAACTGCCACATTTAAGAGGTGTTTAGACAGGCACGTGAACAGGTAGGGAACGAAAGGATACAGACCACATGCAGGCAGATCTGCAGTTAAATTGGCAGCACAGACATTGTGAGCTGAAGTTCTTGTTCTTGTGCTGTGCTACACCGTACTGTTCTGTGTTCTAGGGTCACTATTCCATCACTGCTGTGAAAAGTGAAACCACCCAGAAAAGGACAAGCTGAACAACCGTCAAATAGACTCAGAAGCAATAGTATCTGGCGTGGTTCTTAATTGAATGGCCCTTCTCCTGAAGTGCTTCTTAATTTGACACACCAGTTCAGTCACTTACCATGGCAGTGAGTCCATCTGCACCTGAGGAAGAAAATGAAGTGTTCAGCACAGTTTTGTAACCAGCATCAGTTCAAACAGGATTTAGTCAACTTTTCACAGACTGAACACTTGACTGGTTCCGTGGATTTTAATATAACCAAATTTAAGGACGGAACTCCATGTAATGATTTTGTGCTAATTTATATTACAAATACTGTATTTGTAAAACACTGTACAGTTTTAAAGGATCAAAATACATCTAAAATCTCAAGAGAATTTTGAAGGCATTTCAGTTAGACCAAAATATTTAGCCACATGATCCATCTCTACCAGATCCCCCTCATCAATTGTCAATTCCCCCATATCTCCCCACCTGTACCACGATAATACTTGATCACCTGACCTATTACTCTCCACAATATTCAGCCCTTTGCAATCCTCAAATTTCCCTCAACCTTTGGTCTCCTGCAATTGGCTCCTGGGCAAAGCCATAACACCTCCTGGACAAAGCCATAACACCTCCTGGGCATGGTTTTATTCTAGAGCCTCTCAATCAGGCTGGCTTCAAGCTGAGGAGCATATCACAAAATACAAGAACACAAGAAAACAGGGCCATTTAGTCCTTCAAGCCACTCAATCCCATTGTGGCTGAACTGCTACAAGCCATATCTGCCCTTCCATGTCTTTCTTGTATGTGCCAAAACCAGTCATTCACCAATAACATTAACCCAGCTTTTCTCAGTTGTTTACTAATCTGCTGAGAATTTCTAGCATTCTTTCATGATTCAAATTTCAAACAACAGCCATGTTCTGTATCTGACCTTTCCAGCATGCTCATTTGAGGATTTGTTTCGCTTTCTAGCTGCCCGCATTCATCTCATAACTAGATCACACTGACAGCATTGCATTACCTGAAAAACCAGCACTGCTTTTGTTGTTTTCACCCCTCCTCCTCTCTGCAACTTAACACTCACTTAATTTTTCACTTTTCCAGTTCTGAAAGAGGGTCAATGACCTGAAGCGTTCACTTGGTTATCCTCTCCAGAGACACAAGAGACTGCAGATGCTAGAAGGATCCGTCTCGGCCTCAGCCCTGATGCAGAGATTTAAACTGGAGTACTGACAGCTTCTTTTCCCCTCAGAGATGCCACTTAACCCACTACGTTCCACCAGCAGATTGTTGGTTAACTTCTCCGCAGATAACTGACCTACTACGTCTTTTCAGTGCTCACTCCTTTTATTTGTGGTGATGCAATGAGCAATTGACACTTCCTGACCCAGTCTGACCTTCCCTTCATTAGGATAACCAGAGTCCGGGATGATTCTGCTCTTACCTGTGAAATATCACCCGAAAGCAAAGCAATCCAGTTTCCCCTTATCCCACTGTATCATTTCCTAAGAAGTATAAGGGCCCCAAATCAAACCTCTAGCTAACATCTGTTGTGCGCTCCCGATCAGCATTTTTTCCTATAGAAATTGATATTACTCAGAACGGCACTTCAACAGATATGTGGGTCTGTATAGTCCATTGGCTTAGTCATTAAAGTAAGTATATTCTCAGAACAGTTTGCATGCTATTACCTGACTGTTCAATCAATTCATTCACTTTACTCTGTAAGCTGAATGCTTGTTGTATGGTGGCATTGACTTCCTTTCCAAGTTCTTCTATTGTTGACAGCAGACTGGACCCACTACTTTCCTCCAAGTCCAACGATAACCTGCGACAAAATGAAGGTCAATGAGTTGCTCAAATGTAAAACAAAACAAAGCTAAATGTACTGTATGTAGTTAGAGGAGCAAGGTATGCCAACCAGTGGAGTGGTGTCACAGCAACATCCTGGCACTCAATGTCATTAAGACGAAAGAGCTGATTGTGGACTTCAGGAAGGGTAAGACAAAGGAACACATACCAATCCTCAGAGGAATCAGAAGTGGAGAGAGTGAGCAGTTTCAAGTTCCCGGGTGTCAAGATCTCTGAGGATCTAACCTGGTCCCAACATATCGATGCAGTTATAAAGAAGGCAAGACAGAGGCTATACCTTTAGGAGTTTGAAGAGATTTGGTATGTCAACATATACACTCAAAAACTTCTATATATGTACCGTGGAGAGCATTCTGACAGACTGCATCACTGTCTGGTATGGAGAGGCTACTGCACAGGACCGAAAGAAGCTGCAGAAGGTTGTAAATCTAGTCAGCTCCATCTTGGGTACTAGCCTCAAAGTACCCAGGACATCTTCAAGGAGCGGTGTCTCAGAAAGGCAGTGTCCATTATTAAGGACCTCCAGCACCCAGGACATGCTCTTTTCTCACTGTTACCATCAGGCAGGAGTTACAGAAGCCTGAAGGCACACACTCACCAGTGATTCAGGAACAGCTTCTTCCCCTCTGCCATCCAATTCCTAAATGGGCATTGAACTCATGAACACTACCTCACTTTTTTAATATATATTATTTCTGTTTTTGCATGATTTTTAATCTAGTCAATATACATATACTGTAATTTATTTATTATTATTATTTTGTTTTGTTCTTCTATATTATGTATTGCATTGAACTGCTGCTGCTGTTAACAAATTTCACAACACATGCCGGTGATAATAAACCTGATTCTGATTAATAATCAAAGGGCTGAATAACTTCTTTCTATGCAGCAGTACCCTATTTAACCATCTAAGAATTCTGTTACAGTAAGCCATCAATTTTAGTGGATTCATGACACAACAAATAATTGTATGGGATAAATATGCTGCTCACCATAAAGAAACTTATGTGCTTTTAAGTCATATTACAGAATATGAACACCACTGACATCCCCAGTGAGTTGCTGTGACAAATTGTCTTCTTGAACTTCTTCAGTCCAGAGGGAGTTTTTACTCATTTCTGTGGTGGTATCTCAGCAATAGCAAAATAGTTGACATAGGATTTGTAAATTCACAGCTATTCTACAGACCATTGTAGTATTAGTGTTCTTTTTATATCAAAGAATTGGTCAAGTGACTCCTTTGCACTTCCCAGCGCATATACACTTTGTAGAAATCTATGACAAGAATGCTGATTTCCACTGGTGAGGTTGCAGAAATGCAGCTACAGTCTAACATTTCCGTTGGAAGTAAAATAAAAAGTACTGGAAACATTAAGCAGGTCGTTGATGCTACCTGCCTCAAGAATTTTCTGTTTATATTTCAGATTTCCAGCCCATACAGTTTTGTTTTTATTTCTCCTTCAAGAAGTAACAACTGAAAAGAAAAACAGCAGGAAAATTTAAGACTGACCATTCAGTACCATTGATTTAAAATGTGCGCCAAATTCCCCAAAAGCAATAGCATGCATTGAAAGATTGGCTCAGTGGCACAGCGGGTGGTGTTGTTATGTGGAGTTTTTCTATGACCACAAGATTTTCCACAAGGTGCTCTAGTTTCCTCCCAGGTCCCAAAGATGTTCAGATTGATGAGTTAATTTTCTACTGCAACTTAAACCTGGGAGTTGAAGAATCAGGTCATATAGCATAGAATGGGTTACAGAGAGGAAAGTGTAAAGACAGATAACAACAGAAAGGTAAACACAAAATAAATTGCAGATGCTGGGGTCAAAGCAACACTCACAACATGCTGGAGGAATTCAGCAGGTCAGGCAGCATCCATGGAAACGATCAGTAAATGTTTCGGGCCGGAACCCTTCGTCAGGACTGAAGATGAAAGGGGCAGAGGCCCTATGAATAAGCTGGGGGGAGGGTGGGAAGGAGAAGGCCTTCTCCTTCCCACCCCCCCCTACCTTATTTATAGGGCCTCTGCCCCTTCCATCTTCAGTCCTGACGAAGGGTTCCGGCCCGAAACATTGACTGATCGTTTCCACGGATGCTGCCCGACCTGCTGATTACAACAGACAGGGAAGTGTAATGACACTGCTTATTTTTAGAATTAAGCTCAATAAATACATTTTTAAAATATTAAATTGCACTAAGTTTAGAATTTTCTATTCATCACACTTCCATCAGTGCCCAGCAACTAATTTGACTAATTGCATCTCATATTTTGCATGCCAAATCATCAAGTGCCTATCAGTTATAACGGTGTCACACCTACATCTCACAATAGGCACACAATGCAAACTATTTCATCCCAACAGGTGTGTCTCTCAAATATATTGCACAACACACACTGGTGCATAGCCTGTTTTCTTTCAGGACGTGGTGATACATAAGGTGAGAAGGCAAAAGCTAACCAGCAAGTGATAAACATTCACACACAGAGCCAATGGTATCTGTTTCAACTGGAGAAGATATCACTAAACCTATAGGAGGCAGAAACTATAAAACACAAGGTTGTTTCTCAAATCTAATTTTCCAATTTACATCTGACAATCTCTTAATCTACCAGTCCCATTGTTTGAATAACATCTCTTATTCATTCTACCATTTCCCTTTCAAATGCTTTTCTACTCTCTGAGAGACAAGATCTCCAACCTGGCCATTTAAGGGTAGACAAACAAGAACAGGGTGAAGATCAAGACAAATCCAGTCATCACGTGATATGCTCAGCATTGAAAAGAACTAAGAAGTTTGCTTCAAGCTGGGATATGTGTGAATAACCTGCAGTTGACAAAGATAAGGGTGGGTGGGGTTGGAAGCATCGCCCACCATTTTTGCTGCAGACAGCTCAAGTGAAGATGTTAACGAAAGAGTAAAATGTAACACTTCCAAGTTCACTGACAATTTAAAGAGAAATGGAAAAGTAAGAAGTGTGGAGAACATAACACACCTGTAAAGGGATGTAAGGTTAAATAAATGGCTAGGCTAGCAAATGACAATAGAGTGCCATGGAGCTGGTAGGTAGTTCACTGCTATTTTCTCAAGGCCGATTAGAGATTAGTAATGCTGCAGCCTTTTTTTTATATAAAAGGAGATACCACAAGGTAACCGGGCCTTCAGGCCCAACAAGGTTGTGCCGCCCAATTACACCCATGTGACCAATTACCGAATAACCCATATATCGATTTCCCCATTTGCAAATCCCAGTCAATTTAGATTGGCAACAACATCTCCACAATCACTGTCAGCACATTTGCTCCACAAGTCTGTATGCTTAGCCCCCTGCTGTACTCACTTAACGCTTATGGCTGTGAGGCTAGGCACAGCTCCAATGCTATATTTAAGTTTGCTGACAACAGCGCTGTCATTGGCTGAATCATAGCTAGTGATGAATCAGTATATAGGAGAGAGATTGAAAATCTGGCTCAGCAGTGCCATAACAACAACTTCTCTCTCAATTTCAGCAAGACCAAAGAACTAATTATCGACTACAGAAGGAGGAAACCAGAGGTCCATGAGCCAGTCCTCATCAAGCAATTCATCCTGGGCCCATTACAAAGAAAGTACGACTGCCCCTCTACTTTTTTTTTAAAAGAAGGTTTTAAAATATTCTGCATGTCATCTAAAACTTTGACAAACATCTATTGATGTGTGGTGGAAAATATATCGACTGGCTGCATCACGGCCTGGTATAGAACTACTAATGCCCTTGAACGGAAAAGCCTATAAAAAATAGTGTATACTGCTCAGACCACCACAAGTAAAACCCTCCCCACCAAAGACCACATCTACATTGAGCGCTGCCACAGGACAGCAGCATCCATCACCAGCAACCCCCATCATCTAGGCCATGCACTCTTCTTGATGCTGATATCAAGAGGGACAGGAGCCTCAGGACCCACACTACAAGGTTTGGGAACAGTTATCATCCCTCATTTATCAAGTTCTTGAACCAGAAAGAATAATTTCACTCATCTTCACTCACCCCAATTCTGAACTGTTCCCAGGATCTATGGACTCGCTTTTATGGACTCTTCTTCTCATGCTCTAGATAGTTATTGCATTTTTATTTATTATTACTATTTTGCTTGATTTTTCTGTATATTTACTGTGAATGCACACAAGAAAATGTCGTATATGATGACATATGTGTACTTTGATAATAAATTTACTTTGAGCTTTGGAAGGTGGGAGGAAACCAGAGCACCCGGAGGAAACCCACACAGTCACCGGGAAAACGTACAAATTATTTATAGGCAGCAGCGGGAATTGAACCTGCATCACTGGTGCTGTAATAGTGTTACACGAGCTGCCATGCTACTGTGCCATCCCCACATTTCTGATGATGTCCATATCCACCCTGTACCCCAACCCAGAATAAAGTGTAATATAGGTAACATGGTGCTATTTAATTTGGTTGGAGAGTAATGATCATAATTGACAACAAATAATCATCTGTCAGAAGCATTAATCACACTGTACAGTGGAGACAGTCCACTGTACTCTAAGAAATTTACTTCACTGATTTAGATGAATAAATTTCAGAATGAAACAATTACCTCCACTATGCTGCACTTTTCCCAGCTTCAAGACCAACCTCTATCCCAATTTCACCCCTATTGGCACATTGTACCTGGATTTTTGAGCAATGTTCCTTGCTTCTGTGAATGATGTGCTCTGACATTTAGAACCAACGTCACAAAAAAGACTCTGAACGAAGGGGTAAAGTCCACCACTGGGTAAATTACGTGGCTCCAAGTAACCTAGAAATAAAAGGGAAAAACAGATAGCAGATTCAAGCCAAGATGAATTTATATCTGCATTAAATGTCATTCCATTAGTATTTTTCAGTTACCTGGCTGATGAGTTTTTCTATGTGTAGGCTGTAAAAATTTTATTATTTAGATTTTGATTTAATAAAGTTTTGTTTGTTTCATTAAGGGAAATCATTGTCAAATTAAAATCAACAAAGTGAAATAAAAATGCAGCTAAGCAAAGTAATATTATATATAATTGCTATTTTATTTAATTTAGAGATACAGAGAGGAAATGACCCAATGAGTTGTGCCACTCAGCAACACACATATTTAACCCTAACCTAGTCACAGAAAAATTTTTAATCAACATTTAACCTAATAACCAGATTGTGGGTGGAAATGGGAGCATTTGGAGGAAACCCACAAGGTCATGGAGAGAACATACAAACTGCGTCCAGACGGCCCAGAACTCCAATGCCCCAAGCTGTAACAGTGTCGCACTAACCCCTATGCTACCATGGCTACATCAGTTTTATGAAATGGAGCCGGTCTATTATGTAGAATTTCTACTCATGTTATTTCCTACCATGTTAAAAACTAAGAGCAAGTGGTTGGGCAGTGCAGTGGATTATTATTCTCTACTTTAATACCTGGGGAAGAAAGGGTATAGCCAAGTTGAGTTTATTGTCATAGGCACAAGTACATGTATTCACAGGTGCAATGAAAAACTTATTTAAAGCATCACAGATACATAGTATCAGATACACAACATTAACATAAAAACATTATACAAGGAAAAACGCAATTAGAACAAAATATGTCACAGGATGCCATTAGCTAGTTCCAAATGGACATATACCCATGACACAAACTTGCAGCGTTCATTAACTCCCTCATTCAAAAACAGATAGTTTATAAGCAAAATAAAAATGTCATGTTGGCACAATAAACAACAACTTCTGATTCAGAGGGAAAGAGACTTTACAAAACATGTCATAATAACATTCATTTTGAATTAACACATATACTATACTTGCATAGAAATATTTAACTCCAACATTAATTATTCACCTCTCCCATGACCAAGTGTGTATTAGAACAGGTTGTTTTCTGGCAAAGTGTGCTTGGTCAATGGGAGGCCTTTAACAGTGAGATTTTGAGAGTACAGCATTTGTAAGCTCTTGTTACTAGAAGTCCGAGGTTAAGAGTGATCCAGCTTATCACATTATCTTCCAAATCATTAATATAGGTGACAAACATCAATGGAGCCAGTACTGATCCCTGTGGCATACCATTAGACACAGGCCTCCAGTCAAAAATCATCTACTACCACCCTTTGGCTTCTCCTGCAAAGCCAATATCTAATCCAATTTACTACTTCATCCTGAGTGCCAAGCAACTGAACCTTCTTGACCAACCTCCTATGCAGGATCCTGTCAAAGGCCTTGCTAAAACCCACATAAAAAATGTTCATTACCTTGTTTTCATCCACTTTCCTGGTTACTTCCTCAAAAACACTTTAAGATTGATTAGACATGATCGAAGCCATGCTGATTATCCCTAATCATGCCCCGTCTATCCAAATACATATATATCCTGTCCCTTAGAATACTTTCCAATCACTTACCCGCTGCTGACATCAGGTACCTTACCTGTGGCTAAGATAGTTTTAAACACCTCTGCCAGATCCTCTGTAATTTTTGCACTAACCTTCCACAAGGTCCGAGGGGACACCTACTCAGGCCCTAGGGACTTAGCCAACTTAGTTTGCCTCAAGCCTGCAACCACCTCTTCTTCTGTAATCTGGATACACTTCATAAGCTCACTACACTTTTGCCTCAGTTCTACATACTCTGTATCCTGAGTAAATACAGATATGAAAACATTCATTTAAGATCTCCCCCATCTCATTTGGCTCCGTGCATAAATGACCACACTAATCTTCAAATGGACCAATTTTGTCCCTTGCTATACCTTTGCTCTTAATATATCTTAATCCTCCTTCACCTTGTCTGCTAGACCATGGTACCTCATGTCTTCTTTGAGCCCTCCTGGTCTCCCTCATAAGTATTCTCTTGCATTTCTTATATTCAAGTGTCTCATCTGTTCTTTGCTATCAATTTCTTCCATGCACCTCTTTCTTCGTACTAACCAGGACCTTGACATTCCTCAGAAACCAAGGTTCCATAAAGCTGTTATTATTGCCTGTTATACTAACAGGAACATGGAAACACTGTACCCGCTATGTGAGAGTGAGAGTGAGAGTGAGAGTGAGAGAGAAAAGAATATATATATCTCATTCAGTTCTTTTACAGTATGGGAGTCCCGGTCAATATGTGGAAAGTTAAAATCACCTACAATATTTTTCATGCAACTGTTTGCTATCTCCATAAATTTTCTCTTCTAAATCTCACTGAATATTGGCTGGTCATCCCTTTCTTATTCTTCAGTTCCACCCGTATAGCCTCCATAGACCAGCCCTCCAGTCTGTCCTGTCTAAGCACTGCTGTAACATTTCCCCTGATGAGTAATGCCATCATTCCCCCTTTAATACCTCCCGCTCTCTCATGTCTAAAACAAAGGAACCCTGGAACATCCAGCTGCCAGTCCTGCTCCTCCTGAAGCCAAATGCCACAATATCATAATTCCACATGCAGATCCATGTTCTAAGCTCATCTACCATTCCCACAATATTTCTTGCATTGAAATAGACACAACTCATAACATTAGTCCCAACATGCCCAACCTTTTGTTTCCCATCTTAACATCTACTTTCCCCACAACCACTCCATTAGCTGCCCTGGCACTCTGGTTCCAACCCCTGCAACTCTAGTTTAAACCTCCTGGAGCAGCACCAGCAAACCTTCCTGTAAGGATGTTGGTCCCCCTCCCATTCAGGTGCAAATCTCAGGTGTGTACAGGTTGCAGTTTCCCGAAAAGAGCCAAATGATTCAAATATCTGAAGCTCTCCTCCTGTACCTTCTCCTTAACCACATGTTAAACTATATTATCTTCTTATGTCTGGCCTCACTAGCATGTGGCATGGGTATCAATCCTGAGATCAACACCCTGGAGGTCTTGTCTTTTTACTTGGCACCTAACTCCCTGAACTCACTTTGCAGCAACTCATCACCCTTCCTGCCTATGTCATTGGTACTGATGTGGACCACAACCACATGTTACTCAGCCTTCTCCTTAAGAATGCTATGGACTCGATACAACATACCCCTGGTACAACATACCCCTCGATACAACATACCCTGGAAACTCTGGAAGCAGTGCCAGAGCCCTGACTGCTATGGCTTTCTTCTGCTAGGTCATTTCCTTGCCCCCCCCCCCCCAAGTAATATCCGAAACAGTATACTTGTTATTGAACGGAATGGCCACAGGGGTACCCCGCATAGCTGCCTATTCCTTTACCTCTCCTGATGGTCAGCCAGTTTACTGTGTCCTGCACCTCAGGTGTAACTACCTCCTTGTATCTCTTGTCGATCAACCCCTACATCTCCTGAATGATCTCCAATGTGGTCTGCAAAAAGCTGCAGCTAGGAGCACTTCTTGCAGGTGTCGGGTTTTCCTGTATTCCCACATCTCACAAGAGGAGCATTACACTGTTCTAACTGTCATTCCTACTGCCCTAACAGAAAGAAAGAAAGGAAGAAAGAAGAAAAAAATTACCATAGCCTGTGCCCCTTGTCACAAAAGCCTCTTGGACCAACGTCTCAGTAACCCTGACTAACTAACTAACTAACTCACTAACTCTGTCCACTCCAACAATGACCACTCCTCTTAATCCTAGCTTCACTTTATTGGCTCTTTCCAAGTGCTTAATAATGCAAACGATGTCAAGCTTCACAAAAGGTCCTGACAGTCCCTGTTGGCTTTTTAAATCTGGCACATTACTCTCCACAGGCAACTGTATCACAATCTCAAGCTCAAATCATGAAAGCATTCTTCAAAGCTATAACAAGCAGAATTGATAGTTAGGAGCCTTTAGGTGCAGTGTATTTAGATTTCTAGAAAGAATGGTACCAGTGCTAGTGCACTGGTGGGAGCTTGCAGATTTGGAGGAAGTGTGTTAAAATTGATTGAAGACTAGTAATCACAGGGATGTTGAATAAAAGAGTCTTTTTTTTCAGACTGCCATACTCATGGGATGCAAGAAACTTGTCATAGCTTGTGCCTCTTCTTGCCGAAGCCTGTGGTTCAGAAATCCAGATTATCAGAGGTATTTACGTAAGAATAAGATATTATTTTTAAAGACTGGGAAGATAGGCCTATGTGCATCTGGCAGAGAAGAGGAGTTAAAACCTGGAAGATCAGAGATGATCATATTAGGCTCAAGTTCAGGAACCAAGAGGCCTACTTTTGCTCCCATTGTCTTGTGTGTGGTAAATCAGGGCTATTCTACCCCATACCTTAATTCCTCTTTTGTGTCAGTTATCCATAGCTTTGAATTCCCTGATCTTTCAAAGAAGCAAGTTTAAAAGACAATTTGAAAGATCAGTTTAAAATTTTGAAGGAATATCACAAAGTAAATAGGTTTATAAATTTCTTAAGAACTCTTTCAAAGAGAAATCAAGACTTATGAAATTACAGATGTACATCATCAGATCCAAAATAAACAGAGAGAAGCTTTAGCAGAAAACCACAGCATTGAATAAAACAAGCAGACACAAGGTAATGTAATGAAGTAATATCTTTATGTAATATCACAATTTCTAAAGAGCTGTGGAAGTGATGCCTGCATGAATGAGTTTCCCCTTCAGCTTTACATTTACATTTTTCAGATGGCAATGCAATGGTCATAAAGTTCCTGAGTTTTTCAAGACTAGTGCAAGATTCTAGCTTCTAGAACAGGCAGGATTAAAGAATTTCAGGATTTAAGGGATAATACAAGAAATTTAGGACAAAGAGAAAGTTTGAATTTAAAAAGATTTGTAATGCTTTCAAATTCACTTCAGGTATTAAATTGAATTGCATTGCCAACAAGCCTCAGATTGCAATGTGTGATTATCCAATGTCTGTTTATGCACACATAATTCATATTTTTACTTTATCATAATTTAATTACTTGCCAATGATTATTGGTGCATGCAGGCTCCTGTGTTTTGTTTACTCTCATATGCCCTTCAGGGGACAATTTAATTACAGAAGATGCAGTTTACAGCCATAAAGTAATGTAACAAAGAGTGCATATTTTGGAATGTGGAAGAAAAACAGATCATCCAAAGAAAATCTATACAGTCTCAGAAAGAGCATGCAAACTCCACACCAATAACACTCTGGATCAACACTAAACCTCAGAGGAGACAGGACGTGAGCTTATCAACTAGCCTACTCCTGTTCCTTATGTTCTCAGATTCCTGGAGCCATCAGGCATCAGTGCAACCAATGCACTATAGTTCTGTCCTATACTGGAAGGTGCTGAGCTTCCTAAGCACTGCTGGAGCTACAAACATCCAGGCAAAAAGTAAAATATTCCATCACAATCCTGATTTGTGCCTTGTAGATGTGGAGAGCCAGTAGTGCAAGACTCACTTCAAGATACCCAGCCTCTGACCTGCTGCTGTAGCTGTGGTGTTTAGTTTGGGTATGGGCTAGTTGAGTTTCGGGTCAATGAGAAGCCCCAGAATCCCAGTGGTGGGAATCTTGATGACAGCAATGCCACTGAATTTATGAGTAGTTGGTTCACCTCTTTGTTGTTGGGCACAGTTATTCCCTGGCATTTTGCCTGATATAAATGCTGCAGGCCTATGCATGAGTGTTATCAGAAAACATGCACATATAGAATATTTCATTTCCAAAGAGCTCTAAATAGAATTGAACATCATGCAATCATCAATAAACATCCCAACTTCCAACCTCACTATAGAAAGAAAGCCAAAGTGACTGCCGAGTTCTAAATAAATTTCAGTAAAAACTCTTTCTCCTCATACATCAGGGCAGGTTCAAATGCATCTAAAAATAATGGAAATGCTGAAAATGCAGGCACTGGAAATCTGATACAAGACAGAAAATTCAAGATGTATTCAGGTTTGACAAGATCTGTGACGTGAGAAACATGTGAATGTCTTAGGCTAACGACCTTTCATCAAATCCTGTCTAATCTCATAGGCTTAATTATATTCAGGCTCCGGTGACAAGCCTCATTGTTCACATATCTGACACCAGAGTCCACAAATAGAATTTTGTTCTGAGCAAAACTGGTTTTTGCTGGACAGAGAAAAAGGCACAAAGATGTTCTGAAAACTTCCTTAAGACTCATTGGAATCCTCAGCCCATGATCACCCAAAATGGAGAAAAAGCATTCAGGCCAATACTGACAACTTCACGTCCATATACTGAAAGCAGGCAGAGGTGAGGCCTGGCACAAATGATAGAGGAAACATACCATCTTTATCTTACGCATCAAGGATCTCATACCTCACAGATGGTACAGTACTCTAAAATGTTGCAGAATAGGAAAGGTTATTATATCAGTATTTATCACTCTTCCTAAGAAACCTAGAGCAATAGAATGTGAATTACATAGGACCTTAAGTTTAGTGAGACATATCACCAAGATACTTCTAAGACTTTTGATGACAAGAGCTAAAAGTAAGATACAAGCTGAAATAGGTAAAGAACAATGTGGTTTTGTGAAAGACAAAGGTACAAGAAATGCAATATTGATGTTAAGGATACTATGAGAATGAGCTATTCAAGTGCAAAAAGATTTGGTTTGTTTGTTTTATCAACTACACAAAAGCATTTGATAAAGTGAAGCATGATAAGTTATTTGAACTATTACAGGAAATTCTAGATCTAGATTCGAAAGACCTCCGCCTAATCAGAAATCTGTACTGGGAACAAACTGCCCCTGTAAGACCAGATGGAGAAGTGAGTCAGTTTACAAAACTCAAGAGAGGTGTTAAACAAGGGTGTGTTTTCTCCCCTGATTTATTTAATGTGTACAGTGAAACAATATTACAAAAAATAAGAGACATCCTGGAAATCAAAATTGGCAGATGCAGATGACACTGTGTTAATTGCAAGTATGGAGGAAGAACTACAAAACTTAATTGATATAGTTGTTGAAGAAAGTGCAAAAATGGGTCTATCAATTGCAAAAAGACAATGTATGGTGATATCCAAAAAGAAGGAGAATCCTATCTGCAGGCTGAAAGTAAATGGGGAAGACATAAAACAAGTACAGAACTTTTGCTACTTAGGAAGCTGGGTGACATCAGATGGCAAGTGCGACATGGACATCAAAAGAAGAATAGGGATGGCAAAAGACACCTTTACGAGAATGAAGAGTATACTTACCAATACTAACTAGGCATGACAACCCGCCTCAGAGTACTGAAATGTTACGTGGTTTATCCAGTTATGTTATATGGCTCTGAATGTTGGACAATATCTAGTAACATGAGGAAACGAATTGAAGCAGCAGGGAAGTGGTTTTTGAGGAGGATGCAAAGAATATCATGGATGAGATGAATATCTAACAAGGATGTCATGAACACAGCAAACACAAAAAGAGAAATAATGTATGAGATCATGAAAATGCAAACAAAAGAGTAGTTAGAATGCATGGCAATTATAGGAAAGATTGAAGGGAAGAAAGCAAGAGGAAGACAAAGACAAATGATGATGGAGACAGCAGCCAGAGAACTGGAAAAGAATACCAATGAATTGATCCACTTGATCTGAAACAGGAGCGTGTGGGCCATGGCAGTCAAAGCTCAAACTGGGCATGGCACCTGATAATGATGATGATTATATTTGATCATTATGAACTAAATTAATCACTGAAAGATGCCTAATCCTTTTTCCTCCAAATGTCCATGTATTGTCGTGATAAGTGTTTAACATAATTTGACTATCAGATTGGAAATAGCTTCCTTGCTGTGTTCATGCTGAGGACCCAACTCTGATGAAGATGTATTTAGAGGTTAGAGGACTAAAGGTTGCAGAGAGCAAGCACCAGACTGGAAATACTATTTTTTTATTACTTCACCTCTATAATTTATTTAATTCATGTCTCTATTCAAGAGCCCACTTCTAGATAATCTTTCTCCACTCTTAATAATCTTTGCTTTATTTTTACTCTTCTTTTTGTTTTCCTACACATAGAATATTTATTTCAAGTTCAAGTTTATTGTCATTCAAACATACACATGTATACAGCTAAACCTTACTTACATATTCATTGTTCTTTAATTTCATATATTCCTAATTACTTATTTATTTCTTTCCCAAAACAGTCATGGCCTTCACTAATATTCTCTCTTCTAATATTTACATAACGTGTACATACCATTTTGTTTACATTCAACTTACCCTCACTTTCTTAAAACAGCCAAGATTTTGCGTAAAGTGAGCAATGATATGCGTTTTACCTTTTCACTGAATGCATGCAGCATTTCTGTCAGGGCAGGTGAATTAATGGCACAAGTAAAATAAATGAGGATGATCTAACAGCCATCACAGAGACATGGTTGCAAAGATTCAAGGTTGAGAATTAAATATTCTCAGATACTTGATTTTATAAAAGATAGGCAAAGTGAGAAAAGAGGAAGTGAGTGAAGGACAGTAGCTCTGATATCACAGATCAGAAAATCTAGTACAGTTAGTACAGTACAAAAGTACAGATAACTAACAAGGAGCTGAAAATATTGATGAGATTTATACATATGCTCCCAGGTTTTGTGTATTGTATTGTAATACAGTAACAGTGTGGAATTCTACTGAAGACTGAACAAGTAAAAGGGGCAGCATTGTAGAGTCAACAAATATTGGGTGAATCTATCTGAGATCTGAAACTATGTTAATTAAGGAGCTGGTATTTAAAAGGTCTTTAGTGAATAGTGTAGTAGGATATTATACAAAATTGAAAGTGATGCTGTTCACTATGAAACTAAAATCTTCAATCTGAATATAACAAACTACAAAGGCACAGTGTACAAGTTGGCCATGGTGTCCTGAGCAAAAGATAATGTACCATATAAAAATAACTAATACAAACAAGAACTAATATGTAGTTTATGAGTGACATATAGATCCTTTATGGCAAAAGGAACAGTAACAGTGGTCCAGCTGTAGAGTTACAGATAATATAAGAACAAAGAAAAACAATAATTTTGTGGACTGGGAAGATATCAAACTTCAGACAGAACTAAGGCATTGATTAAAAAAGTGAATTTAGAATATGAATCCAAGCTGGCAAAAAAAACCAGAAAAACATAAGAGTCTCAAATGAAAAGCAGAAGATTAATTAAAATTATTGTGAAGCCTTTACACAATGAGTTAATGAGAAATATTAGGGAATAAGGAAATTGTAAATTAATATTTGTGACTATTCACAAAAAAGACACAGAAAACCTTGCACTAAAAATCGGATTAAGTATACTTGGAATGGATGAGATTAAGGAATTCACATGACTGAAATATTGGTCAGTAAAGTGCCACCCAAATGGGGATTAAATAAAATTAGAGGCTACAGCATTCGATAGAGGGTGGATTCATAGACAGAAAACAGAGTGGGAATAAACGAATCATCTTTGAGTAAGGGTGTTGTGATTAGTAATCTGCTGTAAGTATTGGAGCTCCAGCTGTTCACAATCTGTATCAATGTTTTGCATCAAATATAATATATTGAGTTTGCCATTTGGGAGTTTGGACTATGAGGAGGATACAAAATGACTTTGGAGGACATACCATACATACATTAAGTATAAGCTCAAAGTGGTGTGGAAATAAAAGTAATTCACTTTGGTAGATAAATACCATATCTTATCTTATCTTATCCATACTGCACCAACCGCCACCTCTGGACTATAAACGTGCAGGAGCAATGTATGGTTAAGTGCCTTGCTCAAGGACACAACAGGAACTAGCGACTTTCAGATCACTAGTCCAACACCTTAACCATAGAATGGCCCAGCATTTTTATATACTGAAAGATTAATAGGTATTGATGTTAATTTTTAAACAAATCACTCAAAATTAATTTGTGGCTATGGTCAACAATCACAAAGGCAAATTGTATGCTGGTCTTTATTGCAAGAGGATTAGTCAGCCGACTTCTTGCTCCAAGTGCACAGAACCCCAGTGAAAGCACCATTTTGGCACTGTGCAAAGTCTGATCTCCCCAATTAAGGAAGGAAGCACAGAAAAGGTTCATTTGGCTGTTTCTTGACTTGGCTGATTTGTCATGAGGAGTGATTACCAGAATGAAAAGTGATCTTAATAAAATGAACTAAAATCGATTATCTTAATTTCTACTGATTGGTATAGATTATTGTTTTTATATGACTTTTTAAACATAGATTTCTAGAATACAACACGGAAGACAACTTGTGAAAAACACTTCATTTCACTTTGATATTTTTCTCTTATTTTCTCCCTTCAAGAATTAATCCAATTGATTCTCTGTTGAATGTTTCCATTAAACCCCCAGCACTCTTAAGACCCGAAACACCTGATGAGCCCAGGTTATATCTGTGAAGGTGTGTCCCACCGCTTCCTAGGATGTATCTCGGCATATCCTAGGATATATCTCGGCATCAGTTGGTGCACTCGAGATCACAGAAATAAGATTCCCAGTTGTGTCGTTATGATATTGTTTCTAATTAACGCAGCTAATCGGCCAATCCTGCTTCCTTCTCGAACTTTTCCGTATTGTAGTGCTCCATCTTCCTCTTTCATTATTTTCCTATCCCCACAAGTATTTTCTTTACATTGGTTTATTTTTTTTTCTGTCCCTTTCTCCTGCCTGTATTTTATCCACAACATCGTTCAGATGCACCGCATCGCGATCGCGGGGTTTTCAGATTCTCTCATCTGCACCATTATCAGGTTTGTGGATTTTTTTGCTCATGTACTGACATTTTACTTGTCAAGTAATTAAACATATTCGCTCAACGGCAGTTTTAAATTCCAAATATGCAAATTTGATATTATGTAGTAGACTTTCCCTTTCGACCCAGATAAGCAGTGCATCTTCGGGGCTACTCAAAGATTGTTACTTAACATTGATTATAATAAATCCTCAATCTCTGCTCACAGAAACCTAAATTTCCTCAAATGTTATTTGTAAAGACTCCGAATGCGTTTATTTGGTTTATCGTTGTGGGACTTTCCTTTTATCCCAGTCACAGAACAGAAGTGGAAGGACTGGATCGTTCCCACTCTGTTTTTGATACCCTTTACCGCCGCGCCACTTCTTTTCGTTGACTGCATGTCCCCCGACTTTAACTAATTCGATCCAACATCGTCAGATTTCGTCTCATTGTCATTGCTAACAAAATTATAAACTCGATTGTTTATTTCATTAGAAATTCTCAACATCTGAATCAACTCGGCTACTTTTTGCGATATAACTAACACTCGACGATGAAGAACGTATTAACAAACATTCACCGACATCAGTGTCTGAACCGAACTCGTCGCCAGTCCAATTACGGAAACGGTCGACTGCCAAACAGAAATTTCTGAAATTATTAAAATAATTTATCTGTTTACACATAAAAACTTACAATTATCTCGTTCCTGGGGGGAGTGCTGAACTCTAACTGCAAGCAGGATGATAAACAGTAGACATGGCCAAATGATCTCAGACAGGGATAGCACCTAAAATAAAAAATGAAACATGAATTGAATCCTTCGAAATCCACAATAAATCAAATAAACATGTTCACAATCCGCGTAGGAAAATGGAACAAAACCCTTACCGGTTGGCGTAAACGCGAGAGCCAGTTTTTCCAAAATAACACCAAGAACTGGCGAATAAATCTCGCCATAATGGCGTTTTTTAATTGCCCTGGAGATGAATAATCGGTGAACTCGCTGGTATTGTTGCTGCTAAGAAATGTATTGAGAGGGAATTTTCCAAGTTCAATGTGCAGGTGAGAACGCGAGGAAGTTGCGCTCACGCAGCCGCACTCCTTGCCAGCCTACACAGAAGTGGCGCAAGACTGCAAAATCCTGTGAGCAAGAACAACCTGCTCTCACCTGCCACCGTTGCCCGGTTACGCAATCTCCAAAACTGCAAGACGGTCATTTCCTCAAATGGTGTTTCATTACAAATTACAGTGTATCGGAATGAAGAATATAAAAGCAGGCTTTATATGAAATCGAAAAATAACCCGCTGATTACTTCAATGCCTGAGGCTTATCGATAGGAACACAAACTAAATAAAAGCAGCCTGCCTGTCTAAACCAACTCTGGAAATTTATTTCGAAGCGTGTTTTTTTTTTATATAAATCAAATGAAACCTATCTAATGGTCTCCTCGTCGCCTCTTCCTGCATGTCTTTGTACATGAGCAT
Source organism: Mobula birostris (assembly GCF_030028105.1). Taxonomy (NCBI): domain Eukaryota; kingdom Metazoa; phylum Chordata; class Chondrichthyes; order Myliobatiformes; family Myliobatidae; genus Mobula; species Mobula birostris. Next base: position 155,981,947 of record NC_092372.1, on the reverse strand, counting down.
CGTTAATTCTCAGTCCGGTGCTAATTCTATAAATGAGATTATCGGCGTAGTTTTGCAAACCAATGTTTCAGGAAAGACAAGCCTAAACATTACACCTGTCACAAGAGACAACTAGGTAGCATTAATATATTTGTTCTGAACCCTCGACAGCTGACTTTCGTTTTCCCCACATTACCTTTCACCTGTATTCTGTATTTCTTCTTTCATAAGACATAGGAACAGAATTGGGCGATTCGGCCCATCGAGTTTCTGCAATTTTGAAAACAGCTGGTTTATTTTCCCTCTCACCCCGTTATCCTGCTTTCTCCCAGTAACCTTTGTACTAATCCATCCCAGGCAAAGCCCTCCCTATCACTGAGCGTATCTACAAGAACTGCTGCCACAAAAAGTGGCATCCATCATCAAGGACCCCCATAATCTAGGCCATGTTCTCTTCTCTCTGCTGCCATGGGGCAGGAGGTACAGGAGCCTTAGGTCCCACACCACCAGGTTCAGGAACAGTTATTACCCTACCACCATCAGGATCCTGAACTGGCGTAGATGACGACACCCATCTCAGCACTGAACTGACTTAATACCTTTGGACTCACTTTCAAGGACTCTACGACTCATGTTCTCAGTATTATTTATTCACCTTTTATTATTATAAGGAGACACTGGATAGGCATGGACTTTTATTCATGGACTGTAGGAGTTTAAGATAATGAGGGGGGATAACAGATAAGATAATAAGATAAGATGAATGCACACAGATATTCTATCTTTCCACCATCAGAAGATGCAAAAACCTGAAAGCACATAGCACCATGCTCAAGGACAGCACTGTTATAATAAGATGGACTCCTGACCTTGTCATGGCCTTACACCTTATTGTCCACCTGCACTGCACATTCTCTGTATCTGTAACACATTATTCCACATTCTCTTATTGTTTTCCCATGTACTACCTCAATGTACTGTTGTAATGAAATGAGTTGTATGGTTGCCATACAAAACAAAGTGTTTCACTGTACTTCAGTACGTGTGTCAATTACAAACCAATTTACAAATTGGACTAGCTCAGAAAGGCACCTTATTTTTCATGGATCAATTGGGACAAAGAGCTTGTTTCCGTGCTGTATAACTCTATGATTCTAGACATCAACAACACTCTGTGTAAAATCTTACCCCAAATATCCCTTCAAAGCACCTACCTCTTACCTTAAATCTATGCCCTGTTGTTTTGACCAAGTCTCATAAGCTTATGTACTGCCATCAGGTCACCCCTTAGCTTTTGTCTCTGCAGGGAAAACAAGTGGATTTGAATTAATTAATTAATTACATCAGGGTTTATTTAAACACTTACATACCTTAGTTGAATTTGATGAGTGTTTTCATGAAGATATACCTTAAAATGAACAAAATAAAAGTTGAAGGTGGATTTTATTGCATGAAGAAGCTATTTGGCACACAATTCAACTATCTGGATCCTTCTACAGTAACTCCCTGCTGTCTTCAATATGCCACCAAATACCATTCAAAAGGCTACGACTTTATTGTTTATTGTTCCCCATTAGAATGAATCTAAATAAATTGTTGTGCTATATGAAGGCAAGTTCCACTAAATTATTATATTATTAAGCAATAAAGCATGTATATGACATTTATTACAGTTAGAATAATCATAAGTGATTAGAGAAATAGAAATGACGAGAGAAATAGAAAATAGGGTCAGAGAAAACTACAGCACAGAAGCAGGCCTTTTGGTCCATCCAGTCTTTGCTGAACCATTTAAACTGCCTATTCCATTGACTTGCATTGGGACCAGAGCCCTCCATACCCCTACCATCCATGTACCAATCCAAACTTCTCTTAAATGCTGAAATGGAGATTGCATCCACCACTTACTCTGGCAGCTCATTCCACACTCATACCATTCTCTCAGTGAATCTGATTCCCTTCATGTTTCCTCCCCTGAACATTTTACCTTTCACCCTTAACCCATGACCTCTAGTTGTAGTCTCAACCAATCTCAATGGAAAAAGCCTGCTTGCATTTGCCCTGTCTATACTCCCTATAATTCTGTACACCTTTATTAAATCTCCCCTCAATCTTCTACATTCTAGGGAATTTAGTTATAACTTATTCAGTCGTTCCTTCTAATTCATATCTTCCAGTCCCAGCAACAGCCTTGTAAATTTTCTCTGTACTCTTTCAATCTTATTTAGTTCTTTCCTGCAAGTAGGTAACCAAAGCTTTGCACAATACCCCAAATTAGGCTACACCAATGTCTTATACATCTTCAACATAACATCCTATCTCCTGTACTCAGTACTTTGATCTGTGAAGGCCAATGTGCCAAAAGCTTTCTTTATGCCCATGTTTACCAGTGATGCCAGTTTCAATGTTGTATTCCCAGATACCGTTGTCCTACTGCACTCCTCACTGCCCAACCGCTCATTGTGTAAGACCTACCCTAGTTGGTCCTCCCAAAGTGGAACATTGAATTAAATTCCATCTGTCATTTTTCAGCCCATTTTTCCAGGGGGTCCAAATCCTGCTGCAAGCTTTGATCATCTTCCTTGCTGTCAACTACACCCCTAATCTTGGTGTCATCCGCAAATCTGCTGATCCATTTAACCACATTATCCTTCAGATCGTTGATATAGATGACAAACAACAATGGACCCAGCGCGATCCTTGCGCACTCCACTAGTCACAAGCCCCCAGACAGAGATACGACCATTTACTACCACTCCCTGGATTCCCTCACAAAGCCAATGTCCAATCCAATTTACTACCTCATCTTGAATACTGAGCAACTAAACCTTCTTGACCAACCTCCCAAGTGGGACCTTGTAAAAATACCTAGCTGAAGTCCATGTATATAACATTCACTGCCTTGCCTTCATCAACTTTCCTGAGCTACTGCACAGAGCTCTGCTGACTATTGTTAATCAGTCCCTGTCTATACAAATACTTATATATTCAATCCCTTTGAATACCTTCCAATAGTTTTCCCACTACTCATGTCAGGCTCATTGGCCAGAGCCATTCTTAAATAACAGAACAATATTTGCTATCCTCCAATCCTCTGATACCTCATCTGGCACTAAGGGTGATTTAAATATCTCTGCTAAGGCCTCTGCAATTTCTGCACTTGCCTCCCACAGGATCTGGGAGAGATCTTGTCAGGCCCAGGGGATTTATCCACCATAACATGCCTCAAGACAGCAAATACCTCCTCCTCTGTAATCTGTATAGGACCCATGGCTTTGCTGTCACTTTACCTCATTTCTATAGATTCTGTGTCTGTCTCCTGAATAAATACAGATGCAAAAAATCTATTTAAGATCTCCCTGGTCTCTTTTGTCTCCATGCATGGATTACCATTCTGATCTTCTGGAGGACCAATTTTGTCCCTTGGAATCCTTTTACCCTTAGCACATCCGTAGAAGCCCTTCATCTTCTCTTTCACCCTGTCTGCTATAGCAAACTTGTGCCTTTATTTGGCCTCACTGATTAAGAGTTCTCTTGAATTTCTTATACTCCTCAAATATCTCATTTGTTCCTACCTGCCTATACCAGCTATGCACCTCCAGTTTTTTTCTAACCAGGGCCTCAACATCTCTCAAAAACCATGGTTCCCTACACCTGTTATACTTTACTTTTATTCTGACCTGCACAAGCAAGCTTTGTACTTTCAAAGTTTCACTTTTGGAGGCCTTCCACTTACCAAGTGCACCTTTGCCCGAAAACAGCCTGTCCCAATCCACATTTACAAGATCCTTTCTACTTCCATCAAAATTGGTCTTTCTCCAATTTATAATCTTAACCTGAGGACCAGACCTATCCTTTTCCATAACTACATTGAAACTAATGGCATCATGATCACTAGAGGCAAAGAGTTCCCTGACACAAATTTCAGTCACCTGTCCTGTCTCATGCTCTAATAGGAGATCAAGTATCACACTCTGTCATTGGGACATCTACATACTGATTAAGGAAAGTTCCCTGAACACATTTAACAAACTCTGTCCCATCTTGTCCTTTTACAGTATGGGTGTCCCAGTCAATATCAGGTAAGTTAAAGTGACCTACTATCATAACCTTGTTTCTTGCAATGGTCTGCAATCTCTCTACCAATTTGTTTCTCAAAATCCCATGGACTGTTGGGTGATCTATAATATAGCCCATTAATGTGGTCATTTACTCAGTTCTACCAATAATGCCTCACTAGACAAGTTCTCCAGTCTGTTCTGACTGAATGCTGCCATGACATTTTCCCTGACTAGTAATGCCACCCCTCCCCCTTTAGCCCCTCCTGCTATATCATGTCTAAAACAATGGAATCATGGAATATTGAGCTGCCAGTCCTGCCCCTCCTGCAACCAGGTCTTACTAATGGCTGCAATATCATAAATCCATGTGTTGATCCATACCTTGAACTCATCTGCCTTTCTTACAATACTTCTTACACTGAAATATACGCAACTCATGGCATTAGTCTCACAATGATCAACCTTTTGATTTCTGACAGTCTGAGATCTTAACAACATGTACCTCGATAACTTCCCCACTATCTGTTCCCACTCTGGTTCTCATCCCTCTGCAACTCTAGTTTACCCCCCACCCTCATGCAAACCTTCCCCCTAGGATGTTAGCCCCCTCCAGTTTAGGTGCAAACCATCAATCTGTACAGGTCCCACCCTCCCTAGAAGGGTGCCATTGATCCAAAAATCTGACACCCTCCCTCTTATACCAACTCCTTAGCCATGTGTTAGGCCGTTTGATCTACCTACTTCTGACCTCACTAACATGTGGCACAGATAGCAATCCTGAGATCACAACCCTGAAGGTCCTGTCCTTTAACCTAACACCTAACTCCCAGAACTCACTTTGTAGAACCTCGTCCCTCTTCCTTTGTCATTGGTAATTATATGGACCACATCCTTTGCCTGCTCACCCTCCCACTTAAGAATGCTGAGGACTCAATCTGAGATGTTGAGGACCCAGGCACCCAGGGGGAGACATACCATATGGGCATCTCGTTCTCATCCACAGAACCTCCTTTCTGTTTCCCTAACCAGCCAATCCCCTATCACCACAGCTTGCCTCTTCTTTCCCCTTCCCTTCTGAGCCGCAGAGCTCAGACACTGTGCCAGACACCTGACTGCTGTGACTGTCCTCCACTAGGTCATCCCCATCCACCGCCCCGAACAGTATCCGAAGTGGTATACCGACCTGTTACTGAGGGCGATGGCCACAGGAATACTCTGCACTGGCGGTTTAACCCCTTTCATACTCCTGACAGTCACCCAGTTTCTTATGTCCTGCACCTAATTCCACTTCCCATTCCCATTCCATTATGTCAATCCATGGCCTCCTCTACTGTCACGATGAGGCCACACTCAGGTTGGAGGAACAACACTTTATATTCCGCCTGAGTGGCTTCCAACCTGATGGCATGAACATTGATTTCTCAAACTTCTGGCAATGGCGTTCCCCACCCCGCCTTCACCGTTTCCGATCTCCTTTTCCCTCTCTCACCTTATCTCCTTGCCTGCCCATCACCTCCCTCTGGTGCTCCTCCCTCCTTTTCTTTCTTCCATGGCCTTCTGTTCTCTCTTATCGGACTCCCCCTTCTCCAGCACTGTATCAACTTACCTGCTCTTTACTTCATCCCTTCCCCTCCCAATTTCACCGATCACCTTGTGTTTCTCTCTCCCCTCCCTCACCTTTTAAATCTAATCCTCATCTACTCCTTGTTTCTCCAGTCCTGCCAAGGGTTTCGGCCTGAAGCGTCGACTGTACATTTTTCCAAGGATGCTGCCTGGCCTGCTGAGTTCCTTCAACATTTTGTATGTGCGGCTTGGATTTCCAGCATCTGCGGATTTTCTCTTGACTGTGTCTTTATATGGCCTATCTATCACCACCTGAGCCTTCCAAATGATCTGGAGTACATCGAGTTCCAGCTCCACCTCCTTAACACAGAGTGTTAGAAGCTGAAACTAGATGCATTTCTTGCAGGTGTAGTCAGGGACACTGAAGGTCTCTCTGCCCTCCATCATCCTGCAAGAGGAGCATTCAACTCTTCTGCCTGGCATCCCTACTGTTCTAACTGTGCAACTGTAAGGGAGGAAATAATAAATAAACTGGGGAAATAATCTACCGACAGCCTTCTCACCTTCTCTCACTCAAGCCTCTCCTTGCTGATGCCTCGAAGGTGATCATGGAGGTCAAAAATGATAATTGGTGTTTAATTTAGCATTTTGTTATAGACTGAAAGGATATTACAGAATTCAAAACAGCAAACCAGAATTAAAATATTTACAATACAGTATTGGAATTAATGGAAAAGCTCAGAAAAATCAAATTGGTTATCATGATCTTAAAATAGCCATATAATAAGGTTTTTCAAACTCAGTCACAATTAACAGTATTCAGAGTAAAGCAAATTAGATCCTCATCTTCTTAAAACATACCATATCTTCAGGGGTGGTTTGGTACACTAAAGGTTTCTGCTATGCCCTATCGACCCCAGTAGATGCTATTACTTCGTATTTCCTTTGCTGTCCATCAGTGTGCTCTTAACCACAGATCACCCCTTCGACGTCTCACAAGAAATCTCAGCAACAAACTGCAGGTCCTATTGTTCTCACACAAGTTCCATTTCAAGCAGTTGAAGTAGCATCCATTCTGATGAAATTCAGAAAATTCTGTAATGTTAAAAGTTGCACCAAAATACTGTGAACAAAACCTTCCTATTTACAGGGAGAAATTCATCTGTGAGTACCAAATATCTATTACAGTAATTTTCTGAGATTTGATCAGACCTCTTAATTTCCATTTCGGTGGGGAATTCAATAAGCTTCATCGACCTGTAAATGTGCTGATAAATTTGAGGGTCAAATCAGGAAAAATCTGTGATAAGCTTATCATTTGATTATCACACACAGGGACATAATTAGACCATTTGGCCCATCGAGTCTGCTTCGCCATTCAATCATTGCTGTTTTCTTCCCTCTCAACCACATTCTCCTGCCTTCTACCCATATCCTTTGATGTCCTTACCAATCAAGAATCTATCAAACTCTGTTTTATATATACCCAATAACTTGGCATTCCTTTCATTCTTGGGATCATTTTTGTAAACTTCCTGTGGACTGTCTTCAAGACCAGCATATCCTTTCTTAGATTTGGCACCCAAAACTGCTTACAATACTCCAAATGTGGTCTGAATTAAGCCTTATAAAGCCTCAGTATTGCTGCCTTAATATTCTAGTCCTCTCGAAATGAATGCTAACTCTGCATTTGCCTTCCTTACTACTGACTGCAACTTAACCTTCAGGGAATCCTGCACAGACTCTCAAGTTCCTTTACATTTCTGATTTCTGAACTTGCTTCCTGTTTAAATAGTCTACACCTTTATTTCTTTCACCGAAGTGCTTGTCTGTACACATACATATGCAGTATTCCATCTGCCACTTCGTTGCCAGTTTGTCTAATCTGTCCAAATCATTCAGCAGACTCCCTTGCCTCCTTAGTACTACCTGCACCTCTGCATATCTTTGTATCATCCGCAAACTTAGCTAGAAAGCCATCAGTTCTGTTATCCAGTTAACATATAATATGAAAAATAGCAGACCCAAGACTGACCCCTGCAGAACGTCACTAGTCACTGGCAGCCAACCAGCCTTTGCTTCTGCCAGTCAGCTGCTATCCATGCTAGTATCTCTGCTGTAATACCATGGGCTCCCATCATGTTTAGCAGTCTTATCTGCGGCACCTTGCCAAAGGCTTTCTGAAAATCCAAATAAATAATATCCACTGACCTGTCTTTGTCTATCCTGCTTGTTACTTCCTCAAAATATTCCAACAGATTTGTTAGGCTTGATTTCCCTTTTGTGAAACCATGCTGACTTCTGCCTATTTTATCATGTGCCTCCAAGTACCCCAAAACCTCATCCTTAATAAGGGGCTCTAACGATCTTACTGACCAGGCCAGCTGGCCCATAATTTCCTGTCTTTTGCCTCCTCTCCTTCATAAAGGTTGGAGAGACATTTGCGATTCTCTGTAACCATTCCAGAATCTAGTGATTCGTGAAAAATCACTACTAATGCCTCCACAATCTCTTCAGCAAGCTCTTTCAGAACCCATCTGATCCAGGTGACTTACCTACTTCAGACCTTTAAGCTTCCCAAACACCTTCTCCTTAGTAACGCAACAGCACTCACTTCTGCCCCCTGATATTCTCAAATTTCTGGCATGTTGTTGGTGTCTTTCACAGAGAAGACCAACAATAAATACTTATTCAGTTCTTCCACCATTTCTTTATTTCCCAGTGGTTTTCCACTGGTCTGATGTCCACACTTGTCACTCTTTTACACTTCACATATCTGAAAAAAATTATTTTATAATATTGTTAGCTTAAGCAGTAAGGCACGATTTTAATCAGAGGGCTCATCTGGGTTTTGATTTCAGGACCTCTCGCATGCTCACAAATTCAAATCCTAGGTAAGAATCATATTGTTGGCAGATTCCTTAGATATGAGTTTTGGGACCGTAATTAAAAATTTTACAGATAATGCAAAATTGGTAGTATTGATGAATAAAGTTGTAGACTTTAAAATGAGGGGCCCAAAATTGTTCACAATACTCAAAGTGTGGCCTCACCAGTGCCTTATAAAGCCTCAGCAATACATCCTTGCTCTTGTATTCTAGACCTCTTGAAATGAATGCAAACATGGCATTTGCCTTCCTCACCACCGACTCAACCTGCAAGTTAAACTTCAAGGTGCTCTGCACAAGGACTTCCAAGTCCCTATGCATCTCAGCTTCCTGGAATTTTTCCCCATTTAGAAGATAGTCCGCACTTTTATTTCCACTACCAAAGTGCATGACCAACATTGTATTTCATTTGCCACTTTCTTGCCCATTCTCCTAATCTGCCTAAGTCCTTCTGCATCCTACCTGTTTCCTCAACACGACCTGCCCCTCCACCAATCTTCGTATCATCTGCAAAACTGGCAACAAAGCCACCTATTCCATCATCTAAATCATTGATATACAGCATAAAAAGCAGTCCCAACACCGACCCCTGCGGAACACCACTAGTCACTGGCAGCCAACCTGAAAAGGTTCCTTTATTCCCACTCACTGCCTCTTACCAATCAGCCAATGCTCTAACCATGTTAGTAACTTTCCTGTAATGTCATGGCCTCTTAAGCTGGTAAGCAGTCTCATGTGTGGCAGCTTGTCAAAGTCCTTCTGAAATTCCAAATGTACAACATCCATTGCATCCCCTTCATCTACCCTACTTGTAATCTCCTCAAAAGAATTCCAACAGGTTCATCAGGCAGGATTTTCCCTGAAGGAAACCATGCTGACTTTGTACTATCTTGTCCTGTGCCACCAAGTACTCCATCACCTCAGCCTTAATAATTGACGCCAACATCTTCCCCACCACTGACGTCAGGCTAACTGGTCTATAATTTCCTTTCTACTGCCTTCCTCCTTTCATAAAGAGTGGAGTAACGTTTGCAATTTTCCAGTCCTCTGGCACCATGCCAGAGACCAATGATTTTTGAAAGATCATTTCTAATGCCACCACAATCTCTAACGCTATCTCTTTCAGAAACCTAGGGTGCAGTTCACCTGGTCCAGGTGACTTATGTATCTTTAGGTCTTTCAACTTTTTGAGCACCTTCTCTATTGTGACAATTACTGCGCCCACTTTTCTTCCTTCACACACTACAAAATCAGGCATTCTGGTATTGTCTTCCATAGTGAAGACTGATGCAAAATACTCATTTAGTTCAGCAGCCATCTCCTTGCCCCCCGTTATTATTTCTCCTGCCTCATTTTCTAGCTGTCCTGTATCCACCATTATTTCTCTTTTATTTTTAACATACTTGAAAAAACTTTTACTATCCACATTGATATTATTTGCCAGCTTGCTTTCATATTCCATTTTCCTCTTCGAATGATTTTTTTAGTTGCTCTCTGTAGGTCTTTAAAAACCTCCCAATCCTTGATCTTCCCACTTATTTTTGCTTTGCTGTATGCCCTTTCTTTTTCTTTTTCAATAGCTTTGACTTCCCTTGTCAGCCATGGTTGTACTATTTTACCGCTTGAATATTTCTTCATTTTTGGATTACACATGTCCTGTACCTTCCTCATTTTTCCCAGAAACATATGCCATTGCTGCTCTGCTAACATCCCTGCCAGCAGCTCCTTTTAATTTACTTTGGCCAACTCCTCTCTCATACCACTGTAATTTCCCTTACTCCACTGAAATACTGCTACATCAGACATTACTTTCTCCGTATCAAATTTCAAGTTGAACACAATCACTGCACTCACTTCTGCCCCCTGAAACTCTCAATTCAGAAGGATTGGTGGGGGGGGGGGATCTTTTTGAAACCTTTTGAATGTTGAAAGGCCTAGACAGAGTAGATGTGGAAAGGATGTCTCCCATAGTGGGAGAGTCTAGGTCAAGAGGGCACAGCCTCAGGATTGAGGGACATCCTTTCAAAACAGAGATGAGGAGAAATTTCTTGAGCCAAAGGGTGGTGAAGTTGTGGAATTTGTTACCACATGCAGCTGTGGAGGCCAGGTTGTTGGGTGTGTTTAAGTCAGAGATTAATAGGTTCTTGATTGGACATGGCATCAAAGGTTACGGGGAGATGACTGGGAAATGGGGTTGAGGAGGAGATAGAAAACAGGATCGGCCATGATTGAATAGCGAAGCAGACTCAATGGGCCAGATGGCATAATTCTGCTCCTATGGTCTTATGGACTGCTGAAGATATCAATGATCCATTTGGCCAGGAGAAAACTACAATTAGAATTGAGTTAGTACACTGTGATATATTATATTGGAGGTGGCTAACAGAGAAGAATAAGCAAGCTATGGGATATTGAGACGCTAGATAATACCTTGGAATCCACGTCTACCATCACTTGAAAGCAGGGTGACGGGAGATAATGGAGTAGACAATAAACATAATATTTCCTTGTAACAACAGCAAGAGAATCACACTAGAGTTGTATAAAACTCCAGTCAGGCCACAGTCTAAGTACTGAGTATAATTATTATTTTACTTCCTGTAAAGTGATGACAAAGACAATAGAGTTTACAGAGAAAATTTACGAGGACACTTCCAGTTGTGGAGACTTACAAGGATGTTCCCTGGATTGGAGAGCATGTTTTATGAGAATAGATTAAGTGAACTTGGCCTTTTCTCCTTGGAGCAACAGAGGATGAGAGGTGACCTGATAGAGGTGTATAAGATGATGAGGGGTATTGATCATGTGGATAGCCCAAGGCTTTTTCTTAGAGCTAAAATGGCTAACACAAGTGGCATAGTTTTAAGGTGCTTGGAAGTAGGTACAGAGGGGATGTCGGGTAAATTTTTCACACCGAGAGTGCGGGGTGTGTGGAATGCACTGCTGGTGACAGTGGTGGAGGATGATACAATAGGGTCTTTTAAGAGACTCTTTAGATAGGTATATGCAGCTTAGAAAAATAGAGGGCTATAGTGGCAGTTTCTAGAGTAGGTTACATGGTCGGCACAATATTGTGGCCCAAAGGGCTTAAATGTGTTGTAAATTTCTATGTTGACTTTTGAACTCAGTGCTTCTACTAATAAAAGTAAGCATTCTATAAGCCTCTTAACCACCTTATTGACCTGTGTAGCCACTGTCAAGCAGCTATGAGCTTGGATCCCAAAATCTCTCTGCTCAGCAACACTGTTAAGGATCTTGCCCTTAACAGTGCACTATTTCCTTGTATTTGCCTTACAAGGTGCAACACCTCACATTTATCTGCGTTAAACTCCAACTGCCATTTCTCTGCCCATATCGGCAACTAATCTACTTTACACTGTATTCTTTGCCAGTCTTCGGCACTATCCACAACTTCACCAATCTTGGTGTCATCCACAAATTTACTAACCCACCCTTCCAAGTCATTTATATACATCATAAACTGTAGAGGTCCCAGCACCACTAATTACAAACTTCCAGCTCAAATAAGCCCCTTCAACCACTACCCTCTGTCGTCTATGCATAAGCCAGTTCTGAATCCAAACAGCCAATTTGCCACAGACCCTATGCATCTTAATCTGTGGGATTAGCCTCCCAATAGGAACTTTGTCAAACACCTTACTAAAATCCATGTAGGCAACATCCACTGCCCTACCCTCATCAATCTCTCTCATCACCTTGTCAAAAAAACACAACCTGCCCCACACAAAGCCATTCTGGTTCTCCCTAATTAGGCCACGAGTTTCCAAATCCTCATATTCCTATTCCTAAGAATTTTCTCCAGCAATTTACCTACAACTGACATGAGACTCACCAGTCTATAGTTCCCAGGATTCTCCCTTGCCCCTTCTTAAACAGAAGTACAACATTAACCATTCACCAGTCCTCCAGGACCTCACCTGAGCTAGAGAGGACACAAAGATACTGGTCAAGGCCCCAGCAATCTCGTCTCTTGCCTCCATCAATAACCTAGGGTAAATCCCATCAGACCCTGCCGACAAAACCACTTTAATACTCAGTAGGAGGCCAAACACTTTCTCCTTCTTGACCTCGAAATGCCCTAGCATTTTTATACAGTCAGCACTGATCTCCTGGTCCTCCATATCCTGTTCCTTGATAAATACTGTACCAAAGTACTCATTAAGTACCTTTGTACATCACTCACATTCTCCACACCCACACAAATGATCTCCCCTTTATCCTTGAGTGGTCCCATCTTCTCTCAAGTATTCTTGTGCCCTTGATGTATATGTAAAGATTGCCTTGGGATTTACCTTAATCCTATTCGCAAAGGACTTTACATGGCCCCTCCCAGCTTTCCTAATTCTCTTCTTTAGTTCTTTTTTTGGTTTCTTTATGCTCCTCATGTGCTTCGTTTGATCCTAACGACTGAAGCTTTACATACTTTTCTTTTTCTTCGTAACTAAATTCATCACCTCTCTGGACATCCAAGGTTTTCTTATCTTTCCATCCCCGTCCTTTCTTCTAACAGGAGCATACCTTTCCTGTACTCTGTGCAATTGATCTTTAAACACCCTTCACATGTCTGATGTGGACCTGCCAGAAAAAAAAAAGTTGTTCCCAATGAACTCTTCATCGTTCTGGCATAATGCCCTCATAATTTGCCCTATTCCAGTTTAGAATTCTCCCACAAGGACCATAGCTATCCTTACCAACAACTATCCTGAAAGTTAAGGAGTTGTGGTCACTTTTCTCGAACTGCTCACCCACTGAAGGGTCAGCCACCTGACTTATTACCCAACATCAGGTCCAGTATGGCCCCTCTTCTCGTTGGACCATCCACATATTGATCTAAAAACCTTCCTGGATACACTTAACAAATTAGCAAAATAGAATCGAACAATGGCTTACGCCCCATCCCGTAGCCTTCTCACCGCAAAGCTTGTGTGGGCTGCCTCTGTCTCCCAGAATCCTCCTGGAGACTGCAGATCTCCAAGCCTTCTCATTCACCTCAATGCTTCCATCTCCCTCGTCAGTTTTATCAGCCAACAATGGAAGCTTTAATCAGCAAAATGCAGTCAAACATTGGCTTGCAGCTTGCCCACCACGAGATTCACGCCCTCCGCCTCTGCCTCACAGAATCCTCGTGGAGACTGCAGAGCACTGGAACACTCAGATGATCTCTAAACAGCAAATCACAGGCTCCAACAGTTCCAGAATCACACCCAAGACGAAAAACAAACATAAAGGACATAAAAAAAGTGCAATATATGCTTTCATGATCTACCTAGAAGATGTTGACCAAAGAAATGTTGTATACAGGCACCACCTTGACTGGAATTTTTGGACTGAAGGAGTCAAAAATGAGGGGGCTGGCGAGGGGGAGGAGAAAAGCAGAAAGGGCAAACAATGAAGAAAGCAGGAGTATTCTATCCCATTTAATCCATCAACATTACAGCAATACTAATGACTTTGCCTGAAGCAAATAAAATGATCTCATGTCAATTAAGCTAATATCCAAAGAGGCAACTTCAAGCTTAGTATCAATGAGTGTAATGGCTGAAAACACTGTCAGAGTGTCAGCAAGCATAAGCATGAGAGAATGAGAAAATAATACAATTTGTGAGGCTTAAATACAATAACACAATTTGACAGTCTGGAGAACATTATGGATGGAATTGAGCAATAAGAAGGGTATGACCGTGTTAATGGGGCTATAATACAGACCACCCTACAGTCCGTAGGATTTAAGGGAACAAATTTGTACAGAAATCGCAGACTATTGCAAGAAACACAAGGTTGTGATAGCAGGTGATTTTAACTATCCACATATTGACATGGACTCCCAGAAGGATTTAATGGGATAGTGTTGTCAAATGTATTCAGTAAAGTTTCCTTTATCAGTACATGGAGGTCCCACCAACAGAATGAGCCAGGGCAGGTGACTGATGTTTGTGTAGGGGAACTCTTTGCATCTAGTGATTGTAAGTAAAGTAAAGGTACCTGTTAGTCTTGTGAGACCATGGATCTGCGCCTGCAACTCTTCACTCTCCAAAGCGCAGGCCTGGGCAAGGTTGTATGGAAGGTCGGCGGTTGCCCATGCTGCAAGTCTCCCCTCTCCACAACATCGATGTTATCCAAGGGAAGAGCAAAGGCCGATACAGCTTGGCACCAGCATCGTCACAGAGCACTGTGTGGCTAAGTGCCTTGCTCAAGGACACAACACGCAGCCTCGGCTGGGGCTCGAACTCACAACCTTCAGATCGCTAGTCCAATGCTTTAACCACTTGGCCACGTGCCCACAGTCTAGTGATTGTAATACCATTAGTTTCAAGGTAATTATGGATAAAGATAGGTCTAGTCCTCAGGCTGGGATTCTAAATTGGAGAAAGGCCAATTAGAAAGGATCTGGCAAGTGTGGATTGGGACAGGCTGTTTTCTGGCAGTGGTGTACTTGTTAAGTGGAAGGCCTTCAAAAATGAAATGTTGAGAGTACAAAGATTGTATGTGCCTGTCAGAATAAAAGGTAAAGATAACAGGTGTAGGGATCCTTGGTTTTCAAGAGATATTGAAGCCCTGGTTAAGATAAAAAAAAGGGGATGCATTCAGGTATAGGCAGGTAGGAGCAAATGAGGTGCTTCTGGAGTATAAGAAATGTAAGAGAACACAAGAAAGGAATCAGTATGACTAAAAGAAGGCATGAGGTTGCTCTAGAAGACAAGGTGAAAGATAAGATGAAGGGCTTCTACAGATGTGCTAAGAGTAAAAGGATTCTAAGGGTCAAAATTGGTCCTCTGGAAGATCAGAATGGTAATCTATGAATGGAGCCAAAAGAGATGGGAGAGAACTTAAATGAATTGCCAACTGTGTCTACTCAGTAGACAAACACAAAGCTTATAGAAGTGAGGCAAAACAGTATCAACTTCATAGACCCTATACAGATTACAGAGGAGGAGATGTTTGCTGTCCTGAGGCAAATAAGGGTGGATAAATCCCCCGGGCCTGACAAGGTGTTCCCTCAAACCCTGCGGGAGCAAGTGCAGAAATTGCCGGGCCCTCCATAGCAGAAATATTTAAATCATCCGAGGCGACAAGTGAGGTACCAGAAGATTGGAGGATAGTCAGTGTGGTTCTGCTGTTTAAAAAAGGCTCTCAAAACCAGGATACTATAGGCAGGTGAGCCTGCCATCAGTAGAGGGAAAATTATTGAAAGGAATTCTCAGAGACCCAATATTTAAGTATTTGAATAGACATGAATTGATTAAGGTTAGTCAACATAGCTTTATGCATCTTAGGTCATGGTTAACCAATCTTATCGAGTTGTTCAAGGAAGTTACCAGAACAGTTGAAGGGAAGGCAGAAGATGTTGTCTATATGGACTACAGCAAGGCATTTGACAAAGTCCACATGGAAGATTTAGTCATTTGGCATTCAAGATGAGGTAACAAAGTGGATTAGACATTGGCTTTGTGGAAGAAGCCTGAGAGTGGTAGTAGATGGTTGCCTCTCTGACTGGAGGCCTATGACCTATGGAGTGCCGCAGGGATCGGGGCTGGGTCATTGTTGTTTGTCATCTATAATCAATGGTCTGGATGATGATGTGGTTAGCTGGATCAGCACTATGTGGATGACACAAGATAGGGGGTGTAGTGGACAGTGAGAAAGACTATCACAGTTGCACCTGTTTGCCCTTCTTCCTGTGACCTTTGACACCCTCACTAATCAAGAACCTAGCAACTTCTGCTTTCAATATACCCAATGACTTGGCCTCCACAGCCATCCATGGTAATAAATTCCACAGATTCACCACGCTCAGGCAAAAGAAATTCCTCTTCAACTCAGTTCTAAAGGGACATACTTATATTCTGAGGCTGTGCCCTCTGGTCCAAGACTCCCACACTATAAGAAATATACTCTCCCACATCCATGAGCTAGGCTTAAAATATTTGATAGGTTTCAATGAATTGTAATTCCCCCCACTATTCCTCTAAACTGCAGTGAGTACATGACCAAAGCCATCAAACACTCCTCATACATTAACCCTTTCATTCCTGGGATCATTCTCAGGATCGAAAACTGCTCATCACAGATAGACAGATGAATATCCAGGGAATGGGGAGATGTAGACTATGTGCAGGAGGAGAGATTCAATTTAATTGAACATCATGTTTGACAGAGACAAAGATCCTGCTCCTATGCTTATTCCGAGAAAATGTTATTTTAAGGAAAACACTAATACACTTCAATTTACTTTGTTCAGAAGGTACCCAGTGGTGAAATGAATTTTCCAGTGAACCAGTAGAATTAAAAGCAAACACTGCAAACAGGTGAGATTAAAAGGAATGGGATTGCGGCTTGGTGAATGTAAATTGGGTAATGAAGGGAGTGTTGGAAATAGCACTCTAATGGGTTTAAAGTGAACTTGGGAAATAGGGCCCCAGTGAGTTTAAAATCGACAAAAGGAACTTGGCCACGCTGAGTTTAAAGAGAATGCAGAAAATAGAACTAGGTGTGTTTAAATGGAGCACAGAAAACAAGACCCAGTGTCTAAATGGATTATACAGTAATTTGGGAAATGGAGGACAGTGAGAAAGTCTTGGACCAGAGGGCACAGGAATTAGACAGCCATTTTACTTGAACGTGAACGATAAGATCCTGCCTAAGGCCACTGCTAAGTGAGTCAAGTCTCTGGTGGTGTGGTATCCTCAGTACAATGCAAATCAATGGGTGGGAGACAAATAGTTTCCCCTTTCAAGCCTGGAGTGAGGCAAGATTTCCCTCTCTCCCCTGCCTTGTTTGTGTGCTACACAGAACCATTTGCCAATCCATCCAGAAGGATAAGAGGAGCAAAATTGCCAGGTTTCTGCCCAGATTTGTCAGGCCTGCACAGGCAGACACCTCCCAGTTGCCCCCACCTAACAGGAATCACCTGCAGCCTATTTAAACCCAGCTCTCACCACAGCCCTTATTCAACCATCAAACCAGCCAGCCTCAACTATTTAATCCTAGCCTCATTGCCTATGAGTTTAGCATCTGCTTTCTTTTGTTTTGTGGCCCCAATGGCTTGTGATGGTTGCAGTTTATTATTAAAGTTATTTGTTCACTGCTGAATCATCTTTGCTGTTCTGAATTTGGTATGGATGGGTGCCTGCCTGGTCAGCTTGAACCAGGAGGTGGCCTTTGACAGAATATCACACATGTACATGATGGACATGCTCTGCAAAATGGCTTTTGGGGAGGGAATCAGAAATTGGATCCAACTACTCAATACATGTATCCTCAGTACAATGCAAATCAATGGGTGGAAGACAAATGGTGCAGCACCCCATCAAGCCTGGAGTCAGGCAAGATTTCCCATTCTCCCCTGTTTTGTTAGTGTGCTGCACAGAACCAGACATCCCACCCTGCAAAAACTCATTTCAGGGAGGTAGCACCATCAAATTGCAGGATACTCCCGGAAGAGGTGGGATGTCTGCAATACAGCAGCTCCTTAGGAGCCGGCCAACTAGTTTAAATAACGTTAGCTAATGAACCAATGACACCTGTTAAACTCACCTCAACACATCTTTTACAGTCTTAACCCACCATGGGCAATAGAAAAGTCACTGTTGCAAACAGTGGGGCGAGCAACACTATCATTATTTTGACACTTATTAGGCAGGAGTACACTTTAGTGTAGTCTGGGGTGACGTACGTTTTATATTTTCTTGGAACACTCTGCAATGGCGCGCTCTCGCTTGCGCCCTCTCTCTCGTGGTCGCTCGCGCTCTCGCTTGCTTTCTCTCTTGCTCTCCCCCGCTCTCTCTCTCACTTGCTTTCTCCCTCGCGCTCTCTCACTTTCTCGCTCGCGCACTCTCCCTTGCTTTCTCTCTCACTTGCTTTCACTCTCGCTCGCGCACTCTCGCTTGCTTTCTCTCTCGCTTGCTTGCTCTCGCTCTGTCTCTCGCGCGCGCTCTCTCTCGTGGTCACTCTTGCGCTCTCTCTTGCTTTCTCTGGCTCGCTCTCAAAAAAATTGATTTCCGTGATATTGTATATAATTTGCGGGCATCAGGGAGCCACTATTCATATGTGGGAAATTCACAGAACTTCCGGGAGAGGTGGGATGTCTGCAGAACCCTTTTGTCAATCCATCAGGAAGCATTAGAGCATAACAGTGCCAGGTTTCAGCCAGATTTGTCAGGTCTGCACAGGCAGGCACCTCCCAGTTGCCCCTGCCACTCATTTTCAACTCATCGCCTGCAGCCTATTTCAACCGTGCTGTCACCACAACCCTGTGGTGCGTCGAGGCTTACCCTCCGTGCTGGGTTACACTGTGGAATTCAGAACCCTCACCGCTGGAATGAGGAAGTGCTGCTGGTGCATTACCATCACGGCATCTTGGAGTGCTTGAGAGATGAGCAGTCTACTCAGGAGATGCCCACTGAAGTCAAACACCTCATCAGTCTGGCCCACTGAATGGACAAGCATCTTAACAAATGACCCTCCAGATCATCAGCCAGAACCATTTCAGTCTGCAAGATCCTCATCATCAACATCTCCAGAACGTATGCAATTGAGGAGTGCTCCCTTAACACCCCAAAAGCTTGAGTATCAGTGGAGAAAGAACATGCGCTTACAGCGGAGCCATTGATTACCCATGCATCAAATACACACTGTGTCTGGGATAGCTGCACCACCAGGTGGAGATGAGGGGCCTCCCTCCAGCCTCTTGTTCCAACACTATAGCCTGACTCACTCCCTCTGTCCTCCTCCACACGCTGACGGCTCTATGCACACAGTAGGCTCTGGAGGATCCCGGTGCAGCAGGCACTTTCTGGACTGGACACTGTTGTGTAGCTTGGACTCCCTACCATACTTATCTCACCCTCTCTACATCACATCCATTGACAGATGTCCCTTAGGTCCCAGGATGATCAGAGTGCACACACGGCCTGAGCACATGAGCAGAGGAGAGCATCGCAAGTCTAACCAATTCCTTATCATCAACTCATCCAACACTTGTATCATCTAGGGTTACCCCTGGCTCTCCACTCACTACCCTCACGTTGCCTGGTGATCTGCTTCACTGCTGAGTCAGGGAGCCCCCGCTGACCACCTGCCTGCAGCCTCATACCATAAACCTGTGGAGACGGTGGAAACTCTTGACCTCAGCAGAATTCCACAGGAATACCATGATTTAGCTATCATCTGTAAAAGGGAACCCATTACCCTGCTGCCTCACAAACTGTGTGATCGACACCTGGGCACCACCCCTCTCTGAGGTCTTCTGTTCTCCCTCTCCCCTCCTGAGTCCCAAGCCATGAATGATTACATTGCCGAAACATTACAGCATGGCTTCATTTGACCATCCCAGTGCCCAGCCAGTGCAGCATTAATTTTTTTCAAAAAGAAAGATGGAGTTGTGGTTCCTGAATCAACTGCTGAACACTCAACAAAATCACCATTAAGAACTGCTACCCTCAAACCCTTGTTGGAAAGCACTTTCAAAGCACTTCACAGAGCCCAGAACTGCACCGAAGTGGATCTACAGAGTGCGTACAGAGCACGTAGAGACAAGGGGCACTCTGTCTGGTGAGCTTCCTTCAGCCTCTTGATCCAGCACTGTAGTCTAATTCACACCCTCCATCCTCCTCCACACCCTGACAGCTCCCTGCACACAGCAGAAAGCTATCAGAGCTTGCAGTGGGATCTGGACCAGCTGGAAAAGTGGACTGGAAAATGGCAGATGGAATTTAAGGCAGGTAAATGCAAGATATTACACTTCAGTAGGACCAACCAGAGTAGCTCTTACACAGTGAATGGTAGGGCACCAAGAAGAGTGGTAGAACAAAGGGATCTGGGAATACAGGTTCATAATTCTTCGAAAGTGGCATCACAGATAGATAGGGTCATTAAAAAAAGCTTGCGGCACATTTGCCTTCATAGATCAAAGTATTGAATACAGGAGATGGGATGTTATGTTGAAGTTGTACAAGACCTAATTTGGAACATTGTGTGCAATTTTGGTCCCCTACCTACAGGAGAGATGCAAATAAATTTGAAAGAATATAGAAAATTTACAAGGATGTAAAGGAAAGATTGCATAGGTTTGGATTTTATTCATTAGAATATAGAGATTGAGAGGAGATTTGATAGAGGTACACAAAATTATGGACGGTATAGATGGGGTAACTACAAGCAGGCTTCTTCCACTGAGGTTGGGTGGAACTACAACTAAAGGTCATGAGTTAAGGGTGAAAGGTGAAAAGTTTAGGAGAACATGAGGGGGAACTTCTTCATGAGGGCTATAGTCTTAGCAGTCCTGCAGGTTGATGGGAGTAGGCAGTTTAAATGGTTTGATATGGAGTGGATAGGCCAAAGGGCATATTTCTCTGGTGCACTGTTTGACGACTCTATGTGCTTGTAGTTGATGATGCAATACAGAGGTACAAGAATATCATTTTTATGTAGAGTTCAAAGGAAACAATCCATTTGAAAACTATGCTTTGGAAACTAAGGGTCAAGCTTAAACCTAGATCATCGAAAACTGTGGGAAACCACAAACTTGGAAATTAAAAGTCAGTGCAGTTCAGAAATAATATCTCCTCTTCGTTGACAGTCAACACTGGTGCACCTCAAGGATGTGTGCTCAGTCCATTGTCCTACTCTCTCTACACTCAAAACTGTGTGGGTAGACACAGTTCAAAAGCCATCCATAAATTCATTGATTACTCTACTGTTAGCAGAATATCAGAGAGCAATGAGGAGGTTTGCAAGAGTGGGATAGATCAGCTGGTTGAGTGAAAGGCCAAGGAATTGATTGTGGACTTCTGGAAAGAGAAGTCAGGAGAACATATACCAGTCGTCATTTAAAAGTCAATGGTGGAAAAGATGAGCAGCTTCAAGTTCTTGGATGTCAACATCTCAGAGGATCAACACATTGATGCAATCACAAAGAAGCACATTAGTGGCTCTGCTTCATTCGAAGTTTGAGGAGATTTGGCATGTCACTAAAGACTTTCAAATTTCTATAGACGTACAGTGGAGAATATTCTGAGGAGGAGATGTTATTACCAATTCATACTGACTGTGAGTTCCTGATGTGGAAGTCAAAGATCCAGTTGCAGAAGAGGTCCAGAGGCCCAGGTTTTGAAGCCTGTTGATTAGAACTGAGGAAATTGCGATGTTGAATGCTGAACTATAATTGATAAACAGCAGCCTGACATATATATTGCTGTGCTTGGGGTGCTCCAAAGCCGAGTGCAGAGCCAGTGAGAATGCATCCACTATAGACTAGTTTTGGCACTTGGAAAATTGCAGTGGGTCCAGATCCTTGACTTGGCAGGAGTTAATTCTAAGCATGACCAACCTCTCAAAGCACTTAATTATGGATGTGAGTGGTCATCAGGGATGTGCCAAGTTTTCTTAGACTTCTGAGGAAGTAGAGGTGCTTTCTTGGGCACAGCATTTATGTGGTTGGACCAGGACAAGGTATTGGTGATGTTTACACCTTGAAACTTGAAGTTCTCAACCCTGTATACTTTAAAACCATTGATACAGACAGGAGTGCGTTTAAGGCTCCAGTACTAAATAGAACCAAGGATACAAATAAAAATCAATTTAGCCAAGACCCATTACTAAGTGATACAGTAATCTAATTCCTTACAAAAAAGGAAAGCAGTGCATTTTATGTAATGCACAATGCAAGTTGAGTGGATTCTGATTAATTGGGCCATTGGTTAATCTGGGCAGCCACTTATTTGGGACAACTCAAAGAACAAAAACTGATCAAGAAACTAGCCAGGACTTCATTCATTTGAGATATAATATTGCTTAACTGGGACAGGAAACTGTTGAGATTATCTGCACTAGGTTTCTGTGCTGATTCTATCTACAGTCAATCAAAAGAACTGGCAGTGTACACAGGATAAATTCCTCCGTCAATAGCTCTTAGGAACTAAATCACAATTTTAATGTACTGTAGAGGAATCGGTAGTGTTCTAATTTATTCTGTATTTAACTTAAATAAATAAATTGCTCATCAGTTAAACAATAGTTTGTCTTTTTTTTAACTATTTCCATGAAGCTTCATCTAATGGGGACAGCCATTTAATTAGGCCAAAATGTACTGGTCTTGGTTTATCCCAGTTAACCAGAATCCACTGAACATGCAATGAGGTTAGCATGTTGAATAATTAAGCTGCATATATTGTAGCAGTTCCTGTCTGTCTATCTCCATATTTTCCTGTATTGGATGCAGGAATATATGCATAAGCATATACTGTACATTACACCAACGGTCCCATATCAAGTGAAACACCTTGTACATAAATAGGAAATTTCCTGCCTCAACTACTTTTGTACAGGATGTCCTGTTTTCATTATAACTTTGCTCATTTGGGCATGTGACCAGAAAGATCAACTCCAAAGACAAATGACACTCAGAGACACCTGGCAGGATTTCTAATCAGTGGTGAGTGCTACTTATTTACTATACTCCAAAATTAATTGGAACTTGCCCCAGATTGAACATTTTTAAAGACCCTTCCTAGGTTAATATGTCCAATGGTGTTTCTCTCATCCTACTCCCCAGTTTGGCAGTGAGATGATACATCAGGTAGTGCTGCTGCCTCACAGCTCCAGGAACACAGATTTCAGCTCAGTTTTGGGTGCTGTCGATGTGAAGTTTGCATAGTTCACTCTTTGATCAAATAGGTTCTGCCAAGTACTCCAATTTCCTCCTACAGACAAAAGGCATGCTGATAAGTTAACTGGCTAATGTTAATTACCCCTTTGTATAGAGCAAAGAATCGAAGGGGATGTGATGGGTCTATGAGTGATGGGCACTACAGGTGATAAGAGAAGAATTAGAACAGATGGAATTGCTCTGTTCTGCTGAGAGGCAGGAGGATCTAATATGGCCTCCGATTGTGTTGAAGCACATAAATATAAAATTGGAATAAGCACAAGCCAGTCATACCCATCTTGTTTACCTACCTTTGTTCTGTATCCCCTGGTACCTTTGCCTAACAACAAGCAATTAGACTTTTGAAAACTGCAATTGATCTAGACGAAAAGTCTTTTGGAAAAGAGGGTTTCATATTTCTACAACCCTTTATGCGAAAGTCCTTGATTCCACTTGTTAAATTACTCACACTACTTTTTCAAAAGTACCTTGTTGCTCTGAATCCCAACCCCCCCCCCCACTGGAGAAAATATATTTCCCGTCCAATTTTCTAACACCTTTACAATTTTAAACGTCTCTACCAGATCATCCTTCAGCTTTCTAAACTCAAGGAAACAAAAGGCAAATCTGTGCTCATAATTTAACTCTTGCCAGCACTTCTTTGAATTTGCACCACACCCCCTCCAAAGCCTATATACCTTTCATGAATTGCACTGGGCGCACCATCCAAATTAGAATATTAATGAAGCTCCACAACAACCAAACATGGCTCCTCCCACTTGCATTTCAGCTGCTCTTCATATATAGACTAACTTTCCATTGGCCTTTTTAACAAAGTGATTTGCTTGCAATAAGAGCAAATTATTTAATTCACAATAGCCTGTAAGTTAATGATAATGCAGGTTATGCTAGCTAAAGTGAAGGCAGAAATTCCAGACTTACAGATTCACAATGTTGAATCTGTGCAATTTCTTTGTTACTAGACTTCCCATGGAACTTGCTGGTGAAGTTCAGTCTTGCTAACATGCCCCAGCATTTATATTGCCTCTTAGGTGAAGCCAACATCCCAGATTCCAACACTGACAGTGCAGTATCATCAGGTGGGGAGAGAGAGAAGTCCTGACTCCAAACCTCAGGAAGTCTTAGAACACAAGATCAAATGCGGGCAAGAAAGCTTCCACCTGTTTATAAACTAGCATGCTTTACATATTGAACACCACTTGGAAGAACCTCAGGGAATTATAACATGAGGTCACTTCAGAAGTAGTTAATTGCACATTAAGTTCTTTGGAGTGTCCTGAAAGGGATGTGGTAAGCACACTTGTCTTCATTGGATGGGGCATTGAGCTGGGAATCTCGTTACAGCTGTACAAGACACTGTTGAGACCCCATTTGGAATTCTGCATGTCAGTCTGGTTGCCATACTACAGGAAGAATGTGATTAAGCTATAAAGGGTACAGAAAAGATTCAAAAGGATATTCACAAGGACTGGAGGCTTTGAGTCATAAGGAGAAACTGGATATGCTGGGACTGTTTTCCCTGGAGCAAAGGAGGCTGAAACAGTGGTTGACATTTTGGGTTGTGACCCTGCAGCAGCATCTAAAACACCAATCCTCCCTTTGCTGGTATACATGCCACTTAACCCTCTGAGTTCCTCAGCAGTTTGCATTGTTGCTCCAGATTCCAGCATCTGCAGTCACTATTTATCGTTCTTTCACTTGATCGGGTCTTTACCAATCTATCTGAACTACATGCCGGCTTGACAGGAATGACAACTGTTTTAGGAAAGAAATTCTGCCTTTATACCAAGGATATCGTGTTATATGACACAACCACCATACCAGACAGCAGAAGTTCCACCAGCTCTAAATGAGCATCCATGAAGAGGGTTGAGCTATCTACAGCAATTTAATACTCAAGACATGACATATTCTTCATCCCATCATCACTATCATGCCAGTCATCAACCCTAGAACAATACGGACTTTAGAAGCTTCTTTTAGGAGCACATCAAAACATACCCAAAAATCAGTGCCAACATTGTGAAGGTAATACACAGTTCTTTATCCATCATAAACAGCGAAATATGAATGCGAAACACAGAAAAAGCATACCCCAGCACCAATAGATAAGAACTGAGATCTATAGCTCTGCAAGACCAGACAGCAATTACTCTATTTGGATTATTAAATAAGCACTGGAGAGAAAGCTGTCCCTTTTGTACAGGTTGTATCTACCCCAGAAAAGATCTCAATGATCTACAAATCTGACTCCCCCCCACCCCCCAAATCAGTTCATCAGCCAAGCATTCATTTGCCAAATGCTCCTATTCTGAACCTCAGTGACTCCTGCTTTTCAGCTTTATACCTAGCTCCCTAAAATCTCTCTTCAGGAACTCCACTCCATACCTACCAATGTCTTTGCTGCCAATATGTACCAAGATTTCTGCAGCTCATGCTCCCTTTCAGAATGCCATTGTCAAAATCTGAGACATTCCTGACCCTAGCACCGGGGAGACAACATACCATCCAGGTGTCTCTGTAGCGTACACAGAATCCCGTCTCTACTCCTCTAACTATGGAATCTCCTATCACTACTGCAGTCCTCTTCATCTCCATTCTCTTCTGAGCCACGGTGCCAGGCTCAGTGCTAGAGACCTGGTCACTGCAGCTCCCCCTTGGTAGATCCCCCCTAAACAGTATCCAGTTTGAGGTATGGTCACAAGGGGACTCTGCTCTCATCGCCTATTTCCCTACCTTCTCCTGAAGGTCACCCAGATACCTGCCTCCTGCAGCCAAGGGTGACTACTTCCCTGTAGCTCCTATCTATCACTTCCTGAGTCTCCCATATGGGCCGCATGTCACTGAGTGGCAGCTCCAGTTCCTTAACACGTTCTCGGAGGAGCTGTAGCTTGGTGCACCTGGTGCAGATGTGGCTACGTGGAAGGTTGTGGGTCTTTCAGAACTCCTACTTAGTACACAAAGAATATAACACTAACCTGGAGTCATTCTCACTGCTCTAACTATGCCCTAACAGACAAGGAATGAAGAATAAAGAAGAAGAAACTTACCAGATAACTAGCTTACCAAAATCTGATGACCAAAGCCAAAGCTTCCCCACTCTAACAGTGGCCACTTCTGCTTGCCCCTGCCTTTTTATTTGCCCTTGCTAATGAATTCTGTTCACTCATTAGCTGCATTTCAAACTCCAAAAACAGTCACAAGCATGCTTTTTTAATCTTCAATCGCGGATCTGTGTGAAGTCGCTCTTCTTCTCACACTCCTGTTCACTGATTGACCACAGTCCAAATATATGTGTAGCATGTCTTGGTGTTTTCCTTAAACCTACTCACCAAGGCGTTCTCATACACTGTTCTAACTTTCCCCAAGTCATTCTCCAAGGCCCATCATATCTACCTGCTGGTGCCATTTTCCCAGATGCAGTGAACACTCGATGCGTGGGTGATCGGTGGCTCTGCAGTAGGTGCTCAAGTTGTGTCTCCACTAACACTCATGCTCCTGGGGGGAGGGGGGGGGGAGGGGTGGAGAGGGAGGGAGCACTCCGAAACAGCATGGCTTCTGGAGACATTGAGGATGAGGATCCTGCAGATTGAAATGGTTCTGGGAATGGAACTGGGGCTCTGGCTGATAACTTGGTGGGTCATTTGATAAGGCGTTCATCAATTTGATGGGCTAGAATGATGAGGTCCTTGAGTTTGATGGACATCTCCCAGGTCAGCAGCTTGTCTTTCAAGTGCTCCAAAATGCCATGGAAGTAATGGACTAGTAGCGCTTCCTCATTCCAGCTGCAAGGGTCCTTAATTCCACACGTAATCCAGCACAGAACATGAGCCTTGACAAAGGCAAAGTTTCCCATCCGGCTGCCTTCCTTCCACTTCCCAAATGGTTGAAACCCCAGTGCATGCATCCCAGTGGTAAAGTCCTCATATTGGTTGCAAATGGGGGTTTTATTGGCCGTTAGCGGTGGCCTAGGTCAGAGCTCGCCCAGTCAAGAGAGAAATGATGAAGGCAACCTTGGTTCAGTCTGAAGCAGATAGAGGTGGCTGGAGCTCGAAGAGTAAGGCACATTGGGCTAGGAAGTGATAGCGTCAGGTTGGGGATCCACCATAGCATTTAAGCACTGAATTTGAAGGCGCGGAGGGAGGAGGTTAATTAACAGGGTTGCTGTAACGAGATGGAGAGTTAGTTGAAAGCTGTGAGTAGGTGGTCAAAGGTTTCCTGTTGCTTCTGGATCATGTGCTCCTGTTGACAGATGACTTCTCTCAGGCATGCAAACTCTGCCAGGTCATTCATCCTGTCAGGGAGTGTAGAAGAGGTTTGACCAAATTCAGAACAGCAAAGATGATTCAGCAGTGAACAAATAACTTAAATAATAAACTGCAACCATAACAAGCCATTGGGGCCACAAAACAAAAGAAAGCAGATGTTAAGCTCGCAGGCAACAAGGCTAGGAGTAAATAGTTGAGGCTGGCTGGTTTGATGGTTGAATAAGGGCTGTGGTGAGAGCTGGGTTTAAATAGGCTGCAGGTGATTCCTATTAGGTGGGGGTGGGGGCAACTGGGAGGTGCCTGCTTATGCAGGCCTGACAAATCTGGGCAGAAACCTGGCAATGTTGCCCCTCTTATCCTTCTGGATGGATTGGCAAATGGTTCTGTGTAGCACACAAACAAGGCAGGGGAGAGAGGGAAATCTTGCCTCACTCCAGGCTTGATGGGGAAACTATTTGTCTCCCACCCACTGATTTGCATTGTACTGAGGATACCACACCACCGGAGACTTGACTCACTTAGCAATGGCCTTGGGCAGGATCTTATTGTTCACATTCAAGTGAAATGGTTTTCTAATTCCTGATGTCCTCCATTTCCCAAATTACTGTATAATCCATTTAAACATCAGGCCTTGTTTTCTGTGCTCCATTTAAGCACATCTAATCTGTTTTCTGCACTCTCTTTAAACTCACTGGGGCCAAGACCCGTTGTTGAATTTAAACTCACCAGGGCCCCATTTCCCAAGTTCACTTTCAACCCATTAGGGTGCTATTTCTGACACTCCATTCATTACGCAATTTACATTCACCAAACCACAATCCCATTCCTTTTAATCTCACCTGTTTCCTGTGTTTGCTTTTAATTCCACTGATTCACTGGAAAATTCATTTCACCACTGGGTACCTTCTGAACAAAGTGAATTGAAAGTGATTTGGTGTTTTACTAGAAATAACATTTACTCAGAATAAGCACAGGAGCAGGCTCTTTGGCCTGTGTCTCTGCCAAACATGATGTTCAATTAAATTAAATCTCTCCTCCTGCACCTAATGCACATCTCTCCATTCCCTGCATAATCATCTGTCTATCTGTGGTGAGCAGTTTTGGGTCCTGAGAATGAAAGGGTTAATGTATGAGGAGTGTTTGATGGCTCTGGGCCTTTACTTACTGGAGTTTAGAAAAATGGGGGGGAAGGGATCTCATTGAAATCAAAGCCCAGACAGACTATCTTTCGTGAGGATGTTTCTGATAGTTTGAGGGTTTCAGACCAAAGAGCAGGGCCTCAGAATACAAAGACGTTTGTTTAGAACAGAGGTGAGGAGGAATTTATTTTGCCAGAGGGTGGCACACCTGTGGAGTTCATTGCCTTGGATGAGTGTGGAGGCCAATTTATTGGATATATTTATAGCAGAGGTTGATAGCTTCCTGATTAGTAAAGGTATCAAACGATAAAGGGAGAAGGCTTGAGAATAGGGTAGATGGGGAAAATAAATCAGCCTAATTCTGCTCTTATGGTATATCTTAAAAGTCTTATCTAACACTCTTACACACAACTTTCCTATCTGCTTCAATGGCCAGTCCTGGCAGCCTATTCCTGGCGCATACCAATCTCTGGGCAAAAAAAAATTGTCTTGCACCCCCCCCCCCCCCCACGCACCCCCAGGTTAAATGCATGTTCTACACAACTTGATACTTCTATCCTGGGAAAAAGATTCATAGAGTCTTCCCTATCCGTCTTTCATAATTTTATAGACTCCAATCACATTTCCTCTCAGCCTCCAACCCTAGAGGAAAAACAAGTTTCTCCAACCTCTCCTTAGAGCTCATTCCCGCTAATATGTCAGTGGCAGCCCGGTAAATCGCTTCTCTACCATTTCCACAGTTTCCATATCCTTCCTGTAATAATTACACACAATACTCCCAAGTGTGACCTAACCAAAGTTCGCATAGCAACCAAGTTCCAAGTATCTGCAATGTTACTCCCAGAGTCTTATACTCAATGCCTCACCAATGTAACCAAGTACGTCACATGCCTTCTTTAACAGCCTATCTACGTACATGGTCACTTTCTATGGACTTGGATGCCAAGGCCCCTCTGTAGATCAACCACAATCATTCTGTACATCAAAAATAGTGCAGAAAATCCATAAATCCTGTACCACCATAGCCCCAAGGATGTTGCGTCATTAGTTTTACTGTATAAAGGGTCTGAAAGAATGAGTACTGAGAACGGTATTGAAATCTATCAACCCTGATCTTTGTAAGTGACAGAGAAACCTCGCATAGATGAGTGGCTTAATCCTTCTCCTAATTTTTACATTATTATGTTTTTGACCTACTTTGTGGGGGGAGAAATAGAATTCCAAAACTAAGGGAGAAAATGGTTGCAAAAGAAGTCAAAATCCTCAAAAATGGGAATGTAAAAATTTGAAGAACAACCATGATTCTTGATTTGCCGGCCAATATTTGTCTCCCCACTAAAACTATCTAGTACTCAGTTTACAATTTGTGGGGTTGCGGATTCGTTCTATACATTACAAACTGTTGCGCTTCAAAAATACTTTGTTGACTGTAACATGCATCATGGTGCCTTAGAAGAAAATCTGTAACTGTTAATTTTTCATCGTTGTAACCTCGGGAATATAACTTCCGTACAATAATTCAATTTGTCGTGGCGATAATTGCGATACAACCCCCGAGGTTGATCTCCCCTCCCCAAATAGGGGCGGAGACGGCGTGGAACTTCGCCCGGAAGTGACGTTGCACGCCGCTGAAGAAACCCATCCGGTACGCGCCGGAACTGATCGCTGCAACGGAGATGGCGGCTCTGGTCAAGGCGAAGAAGAAAGTTGTCAACCAGCAGGAGCTGCGGCGGCTGATGAGGGAGAAGCAGCGGGCGGGCGCGAGCAGCAGAAGGATTGAGTCTCCGCTCGCTAAATATCCTTTTGGAGAGGCCGGGCAGCTGGAGGGGGTGAACCTGTTGCTCGCCATTCAGGCTCACATCCACATTTATCAATCAGTAAACAACGTGATCAACACAAACACAAAGCTGCAGGACCTCAGTAGGCTATGCCGCATCTGTGGGGAGTTATGAACAGTCGACTTTTCGGACCGAGAGACTCATGAAGGGTGGACTGCTTATTTCCCACTTTTGATGCTGCCTGACCTGCTGAACTCCTCCAGCACATTGCAGGTGTTGCTCCAGATTTCCACTCATTCTCTCTCGTGTCACCAAGTAAACTACGCCAGTGCCCTGAGATCAGTAAAGTCGAGGGTAACGGAGAGGGGGCGGGGGGGGGGCTGCTGTAGACGTTCTTTTTAAACCATGAAGGATAGCGCTTTTCCGATATAGTCAAAGTCTGACCCCTTTGGTGTTTTAGTCAAAATGTTCATATAATCCCATGAAAAGTGTTGTACTCCGTTTCATATCCCTAAAATATGACTTTCAAATGCGTTGCCTGAAATTAATTGATCGGTACAATTAGCACGAGTGCTCACGTAAACTGAAATGGTCCAGGGGATGTTGTATACCTGAAAGAAAGGCAGACAAATAAATGAATTTGGCCATTATATGGACGCATATTTATTTTTTTTATGTCCAAATTGCTTTGAAATTGAGACAATCTAGAGCAGATTACTTCTTTCATTTGCAGCATCCACTAGGAAATGGGATTGGTACATCTGATGTTTTTCTGGTGTTCAATGTGCATCTAATAATGTCAGCATTCTAGTAGCTCTCATTTCATATCTTACTAGAGTAATGAGAACGCTTGGTTATTAGTATTTGCACTCCTTTGTGCTTTGCCATTACCTAAGGGGATGCTGCTGACATTGGTAAATTTGACTGCACAGTTTCAGGACTGATGGGAAGCAAGGCAGGAGGTTACTAGTGCTCCATGAAAAATTGTTGTGGAACATTTTCAGCCACAGGTAAGATACTGGAAGATAGCTGATGATGTGCCTCTATTTAAAAAGAGTAGCAGGATAAGCTTGGTAAACTTTGCAAGACTGATGGGAAACTTACTACAGGGGATTCTGGGGGGCAAGATTTGTTTGCATTTGCAAAAGTGAGACCAATAAGGAATTGTCAGCATGGCTTTGAGCATGGGGAAAGGTGCCTCATAAATCTTGAGTTGTTTGAAGAGGTGATCGAACAGTTTGGCAGTGGATGTTGCCTACATTAGATTAGATTAGATTTATTTATCAAATGTACATTGACATATCGAGTAAAATGTGGTGTTTACGTTCACAACCAGTGCAAGTTAAGAATGTCTTGGGGGCAGCCCACAAATGTCACCACACATTCCGATCCCTACATACCATGCTCACAATGTTCAACAGAACACATAGTCAACATAGAGGCAACAGCAAATTAAACACCTTTCCCACTCAACACACAGTTGGTCCTTCAACCCCAGAACAGGCTGCTTCTGACCCCCTGCCGTTGCCCAGGTACCAGACTTGCAAACTTCGAGCCCTCAACCTCTGGATTTGCTGACCTCTGGGTTTTGACCCCAGGATTTCCCTCGGTCTTCCCAGGATGACCCTTGATCTCAGGAGCACATGGCCCTCAACCTTGTTTCCATTTGTTAGAAACCATAGAAAAACTACAGCACAGAAACAGGCCTTTTTGCTTAATGATCCTCTGGATTTTCACAGGATGTTGTCTCTGATTGGGATTGGGGGGGGGGGCAGCTTGTTCTCAGTCTGTGAGCTTACTTCGCTGGTTTAACTAGGACTCAGTGCCATAGGAAGCTGCCACCATCCCTCCTGAACCCCCACACACCAGGGAGAGATAGCAGAAGCAGCAGTGGTGACCGCGAGCTGCCTGGAATCTCACCATTTTGGCACAGGCTGTTGGTGTAGCTGAGGTTTATGGTAGTAAGAAGTGCACTACTCGCCACCACAGTGGGCTTCAGTAAGGCTAGTCGAGGTAAGACGAGTCAGCAAGACCATGCAGGAGCCAGAGTGAGCAATCCCATTGAATAGGAAATTGGCTTGGTGGTAGAATGCAGAAGGTGTAAGAGAAAAATTGTTGTTCAGAACGGAGGTTTTGTCTAGTGGTGTGCCACAATGATCAATGTTGGTTTCTTATCATTACTTGGACGAGAATGTTGATGACATAATTAGTAAGCTTGCAAATAACACCAAAGTTGCTGGATAGTGGACAGTGGAGAAGGTTGTCTAAGGTTACATGGGAGATACATCAACTGAGAAAATAAGCAGAGGAATGGCTGATTGAATTTAGCTACGATAAATGAATTTTGTGAAGTAAAACCTGGCCAGGAATGGTAGGACCCTGGAAAGTGTTGCTGAGCAGAGACACAAGAACATCATTTCCTGAAAATGGAAACATGAGTAGGATGAGGCAGGTATATTGTATGCTTGTCTTTATTGGCTGAGGCTATGGTTAAAAGAATTGGAACATCATGTTTCCGATTTACAAAATATTGGCTAGTGGTATATTGTCTGCATTTCTGATTTCCTGACCATGGTAAAGATGTGACAAACCTCCAGAGGGCACAGAAGAGATTCACAAGGAGGACGTGAGTCAAAAAGAGATTGAATAATGTAGAGCCTCAGGAGAGTCTGCAGATGCTGGAAATCTGGAGCAACGCTCTCAAAATGCTGGATAAATTCAGCAAGTTATGCAACATCTCTCGAGGAAAATGGAACAGTTACTGTTTCAGGACAAGACCCTTCAACAGAACTGTTGCTTTGAATAATCTGGGTGTTTTTTTCCTGAAGAAAAAGGTGAGAGGTACGCACACAAAATGCTGGGAGAAATTCAGCATGTCAGGCAGCATCGATGGGGGAGAATCATATCAGGCTGAGACCCTTTTTCAGGGATGGAAAATAAATGGCTAGAAGCCAGAATAATGAAGTAAGGGAGGAGAAGGAAGACAAGTTAGCACGTGAGAACTGAGAACAGATGATGGGGCAAGTGGGTTAGTGGGGGAGGGTGGATAAAGTCAGCAGCTTTAGAGGTGATCGGTGGAAGAGACATAGGAATGAAGAAGAAGGAATCTAATAAGGGCAGTGAACCTTGGAATAAAGGGACGGAAGGGTGGAACCAGAGGGAAGAGACAGGTTGAGAGGTAACCAGAATAGGGGATGGAAAACCAAAGTAGGGCTAAGTCGGTGGTAGGTACTGGAAGTCAGATAAATCGATATTTATACCATCAGGTTGGAGACCACCCTGACAGAATATGAGACGTTTCTCCTCCAACTTGAGTTTGGCCTTTCATGGCAGTAGAGGCGACCATGGATAGTAAGATTGGCAATGGGAAGTTGAAGTAGAATTGGTAGCCACAGGGAGATCTTGTCTTTTGCGACAGACAGAACAAAGGTGCTCAATGAAACTGTTCTCCAATCTGAGTCGGGCCTCACCGATGTAGAGATGGCCGCACCAGATACAATAGATGGCTCCAACAGACTCACAGGTGAAGTGTTGCCTCACCTGAAGGTCTGTTTGCATCCCTGAGTAGTGGAGGGAGGAGGTGTAGGGGCAGGTGTAGCACTTGTCACACTTGCAGGGGAAAGTGCCAGGAGGGAGATCATTGGCGGGGGGGCAGGAGAAATGAGTGGACAAGGGAGTAACGGAAAGAAAACCCTGTGGAAAACAGAGGTGGGGAGGAGGAAAGATGTGCTTAGTGTAAAGATCCCATAGAAGATGGCAGAAGTTGAGAATGATTTGCTGGATACGGAGGCTAGTGGGATGGTAAGTAAGCACCTGAGATACTTTATCCATGCAAGAGGATGGAGAGAGGGCAAATATGCAGGGGGAATGGAGAAGATCTGGGTGAGGGCAGCATTGATGGAGGTGGAAGATAAACACCATTTTTTGGAAAAAAAAAAGCGCTGACATCTCAGATGTTCTAGAATGGAAAGCCTCATTTTAAGAGCAGATGCAGTGGAGATGGAGGAACCGAGAGAAAGGAATAGCATTTTTAAAAGAGACTGGGAAGAGATCTCGTCAGGATAAATGTGAAAGTCTATGAGTTTGTAAAAGATGTTAATCAACAGTCTTCTCTAGAGGGTGAAGTGATATGATGCAGGTATATAAAATTAAGAGATTACTGTGATAGACGGATAATAGTAAGAGGTTGATGGACTGTTTCTCATGGTAGCAAGATGCATAAGTTCAAGGTGAGAGGACATTTAAAGGATATCTGATGAGTAAACTTTACACACAGACTGGTTGCCAGAGGAGTTGATTTGGGCAGGCACAGTTACAAGATTTAAGAGATATCTATACAAGTACTCAAATAAGCAGGGCCTAGAAGAATGTGGAATTGCTGCAGGAAAATTGGATTAGAGTAGATAATCCAATGTTTCTATACAACTCCAAAACCTGAAGGAATGGATAAAACTCTGAGAGACATAGACAGGGAAGGTAATCAAGGTCTCTTTCGCAGAGTGGAAATGTCAAATACTAGAGGGCATAGCTTCAAGCTGAGAGGTGGGAAGTGTAAAGGAGATTCCCAAGCCAAGTTTATTTATACAGAGTGGTAGGTGCATTGAAAGTAGTGGAAGCAGATATGATAGCAACACTTAAAAGGTATTCAATGGGCAGGGAATGAAGAGATGTAGATATGGTGCAGGCAGATGTGCAGTTTAAATTGGCATCGCAGTGGCACAGACACTGTGGACCAAAGGGTCTGTCCCTGGGCTGTACTGATTTCAGTGTTGTGCATCTCACCCCGGTACATCATGAAGTTTATTTATGTATTGCTGGAATGAACAGGAATTCTCGCACCTGGAACTTCCTGCTGCTATTCTATCCCTATGAGGACCCCAGCAGGTCTCCTGACATCTTTGCCTTTTATGTCATTGATTGATTATGCCCATGTCTCCCTTAAACAGATTTTTATGCCAAAACAGGATAACATATCTGGTCTCCTTGCTTGATTATCATCAATTTTAAACATACATTTAATACAATCTATTTGGTTTTAGCTCAAATTGTTTAAGAAATGCTTACTATTAAAGAGAGATATCAAATGTAAACAGTCCCTTTGGCCCACTGAATTCTTCTGAGCCATCAGACACTCATTTTTACACTAATCCTATCTTGACTGATATCTTTCTTATAGTCCTATGAATTCCAGCATACTTCCTTCCAAATTCTGCCTTGATCTATTTCCACTTCCTGCCTCATCCCACTATACTGCATCTGTGGGCATTCATTTCTCTTTCTCCACACTTCTGCTCTTCTTGCCAGTTCTTTAAAATACTTGTTCCATATCACATTCAAAGTCCTTTTGTGCATTTCCAATCAAGGTATTCTTCCTTTCCTGAAACTGTCACCATCTTAGATGTCCAAAACTTCTCATTTAAATCCCCCTCCCAGTCCTATATTTAAAACTTTTTTTGTTAATAACTCATTAATGAGAAGTAGACAATACAAGCTGGCATTCATTGTCAAGTCCTAATTGCTCTAAAAGTAGACTGTGGGAATCAACCACGTTGATGGGACTGGATTCACAAAGAAGCTTGACTGTGTAAGTATAGATGTCCTTTCCCTTTAGGACATTAGTGATACAGTTTTTTTTCCTACAGCCATCCAGTAGTGCCATATTATCACTGCTGAGATTACATCCTTTTTGAAGTTTCAGGTTTATTTGATCACTTCAGTTTCCTTTCACCGATTACCATGGTTGGATCCTAGTTAAGTCTGGTTCAGTGGCCTTGAACTCAGATTGCAGCTTAGTCCTTATGAAGGCTCAATGGCATGAGACATTGACAGTCACCTGTCCCAAGTCACAGAGCACCACAGAGTCATAGAGAACTACAGCACGGAAACAGGCCTTTTGGCCCAGCTTGCCCGAGCTGAAGTTTTGAAACTGCCTATTATTAGGTCATTAAGTGGCAGGATTGAGAATACATCACCAGTGAGTATGTAAAGAAAGGCGGGCAAGGCTGAGGTAATAGGCGAAAAGGGAGGGATGAGTTGAAGTGTGTTTTATTTCAGTGCTAGGAGTATTAAGACTGTGAGAAATGAACTTGGAGCATGGATCAGTACATGAACTTATGTTGTGATCATAATAGACTTTGTTGAGATGAGGAGAGGATTTGATAGTAATATTCCAGCGTTTCGATATTTTAGAATAGACAGGGAGGTAGAAGCGGGTGGGGTGGGGAAACATCACAGCTGCACTCAATGGCAATATAGTGGAGGGCTGATATTCCAAGTCTGTTTGGATGTAAGTCAAAAGTAAGAAAGGTGTCACACTATTGGGATTATACCACAGGACAATGCCCCCCACCCCCCAATAGCCACTGGAAATTCAGCAGTAGGTACATAGGTAGATTAGGAAAGGTGAAAAAAACAACAGAATTGTCATGGATGATTTCAACTTCCCCAATGTAAACTGGAACTTCTATTGCGCAAGGGGTTTTGATGGGGCAGAATTTGTTAGATGCTTCCAGGAAGGTTTCTTAAATCATGAAGTAGATGGTTCAACTAGTGGAGGTGAATTGTGGACCTGGTAGTGGAGATCTGATGTTGGCTGGCTGACTGACCTTTCAGTAGGAGAACATTTAGGGGACAGTGATCACAACTCCAGAAGCTTTAATTTAGCTGTGAATAAAGGTAAATCTGGACCTTGTGGGAGTACATTAAATTGGGGCAGGTCAAACTATGAGAGTATTAAGCAAGACCAAGGGAGAGTTAATTGAGAGCAGCTGTTAATGTGCAAGTCCACATCTGGCATGTGGAAGGTGTTTAAAGACCAACTGCAGAGAGTACAGGATGCATATATTCCTTTAAGAAAAGAACAAGTATGGCAGGGCAGTGGAACTTTAGATTATGAGAGAGGTGATGAATTTGGTCAAGGAAAAGGAAGCGTATGTAAGGATTAGGAAGCTACAGTCAAACTGAGCCCCTGAGGATAATGGAGAAGCTAGAAAAGAACTCAAGAAGGAAATTAGGAGAGCCTGGAGGGGCCATGCAATGCCCTCAACAAGTGGGATTAAAAAGGAGCCAAAGACATTCTACATGTGCACTAGGGCAAGAGGGTAATTAGGGAGCAGGTGGGACCACTGAAGGATAAAGGAGGGTACATGTGCTTGGAGGTGGAGGATGTGGGCAAAGTCCTAAGTGAGTACGTTTTGTCATTATTTACCAGTAGCTGGAAGTGAGATCAGTGTGAAGCAGGCTAATATACCAGAGCATTTTGCGATTAATGAACAAATACTGTTGGCTCTCATGAAGAACATGAAGGTGGATAAGTTCCCAGGGCCTGATGGGATACACCCCAGTTTATTGAGAAGCAAAGGATGAAATTACTGGATCTTTTACCAAAATCTTCATATCCCTTCTAGTCACAGGGAAGGTTCCAGTGGACTAGTGAATAGCTAATGCTCTTCTGTTATTTAAATAGGGGTATAGGGATAGACTGGTGACTCTCACATTAATGGTAGGGAAGCTACTGGACAGGATTCTTGGGGTAGGGTTTATGAACATTGGAGAATCATGGTTTAATTAGAGGCAGTCAGCATGATTTTGTGTGGGACAAGTCAGGTCTTATGTTGATTGCGTTTTTCAAGGAAGTGATGAAGGTAGAGCTCTGGATGTTGTCTACGTGGATTTTAGTAAAGTATTTGAATAGGTCACATGTAGTAGGCACATCCAGAATTTTGAGATGCATGGGCTGTGGTGATTGTCATTTGGATTCTGAATTGGCTTGCCCATAGTAGATGAGGTAGTGGACAATAGACGTTTTGGCTGCAGGTCCTTGACTGGTGGTGTGTTGCAGTGATCTGTACTGGGGTGCCCGTTGGTTCTGATAAATGACTTGGATGAAAACATGGATGGGTGCAGTAATAAGTTTGCAGAGGATGTAAAGAATGGTGACGTTGTGGATAATATAGAAGACTGCCAAAGCATACAAGTGCATATAGATCAGTTGCAGATATGGGTGAAGAAAGAACAGATAGTGAAGTGTTGCACTTTGGGAGATTAAATGTAAAAGTGTGGTACACAAGTAATGGCAGAACCCTTAATAATGTTGATGTACAGAGGGGTCTTGTTGTGTCAGTCCATAACTACGTGAAAGCAGTTGCCCAGATTGATAGGTAAAGAGGACAAATGACATGCTTGCCTGTATTCGTCGAGGCACTAAGTTCAAGACTCAGGAAGTTATGTTGTAGCTTTGTAAAGCTCCAGCTTGCCTGCACATCTGAAGTATTGCATTCAGTTTTATTCACCCCAGTATGTGAAGGTTGTGGCAATGGTGTAGGAGTGACTTACCAGGATTGGACAGATTTGAGTTGTTTTCTCTGGGGCTGCAGAGACCTGATAGAGATTTATCAGTCCATGAGGGCATAGAGTAGGCAGCTGTATCTTTTTAACCCAATGTCAAAATGTCTAATGCTAGAGGGCATGTATTTAAGGTGAGGGGAAGGGGTGTTAAATTCAAAAACGTGTGTGGCTTTTTTTTTGTACACAGAAGTGGTGGGTGCCTGGAATGCACTGCTCGGGGCATTACTGGAGTGAAATACAAAAGAGTTGTTTAAGAAGCTCTTAGATAGGCACCATCAATATCTAGAGAATGGAATGGTTTGGACATGTAGGCAGAAGGGAGACTGCTTTAGTAGGTTTTTGGTTAAGCCAGTGCGGCATTGTCAGCCCGTGTCTGGTCCTCCACTATGTTGTTTATGTTCTTTTAGTAGTTTAGTTTAAAGCACTTAGCTTGAATTACTGAGGATAGAAATAACTACAAGTTATATTTTGCAATCTTTCACATGGTAGAAAAAAGAGGCAAGAATAATCTGTTTTGATTTGATATCTTGGTGTGTTACAGTGCATGGTTTTATTTGACTCCATAATTTACTCTGGTTTTTGCATTCCTGAATAAATACAATGATAATATTTATTAATATTTCTCCTTCTGAACTTCAATTCACCAATGTCTAACCTGGTGGGCCAATTATTGCTGAAATGGGTCTGTAGCAGTGACCTCATTAGATAGACTAGTTTTTACTTACAAGTTGCTTTTTAGCAGAATAGCAATGGCACAAGATCATCAGGAGCCTCAATAGATAATGAGATATATGGTGCATATCCTGAACAATTGAGGATCTAAGGATTGAAAATTAACAGAGAAAATAATTCAAGCAATTGAAATTCAGTGTCAGAAAAGGCTGAAGTCTAATAGAGCACACAACAGTACAGCACTTCAGCCCACATTGTTGTGTCAACCCTCTAAACTACTCCAAGATCCATCTAACCTTTTCTTCCTACATAGCCATCCATTTTTCTTTCATCCATGTACCTACATAAGAACCTCTTAAATGTCCCTAATGTATCTGTTTCTACCATCGTCCACAACCTGTGATATCCCCCCATACTCGAAACTTCTTAAAGTTATGCTCGCTTGTATGAACCATTTCTGCCCTGGGAAAAAGTCTCTGTAAATTAACATCTTGTACACCTCCCAAGTCCTCTTTCATCCTCCAAAGAGAAAAGCCCCAATTTTCTTAATCTAGTCTCATAAAACAAGCTTTCTAATCCAGGCAGCATCCTGGTAAAGCTCCTCTGCACTCTCTTTATAGCTTCCAAATATTCTGATAATGAGGTGACGAGAACTGAACACAATACTCCAAGTGTGGTCTAACCAAGGTTTTATAGAGCTACATTACCTTGTGGCCCTTGAACATAACCCTCTGATTAATAATGCCCAACATACCATACACCGTCTTAACCACCCTATCAACTTGCATGCAACTTTGAGAGATCTATGGACGTGAACCCCAAGATCCCCCTGTTTCTCTACACTTCTAAGAATCGTACCATTAACCCTGTATTCTACCTTGAAGTTTGACTTTCCAAAATGAATCAATTCATACCTTTTTGGGTTGAACTCCATCTGTTCATCATGCCCGGCTCTGCATCCTGTCAATGTCCTGTTGTAACTTATCCACAGCACCGCCAACCTTTGTGTCATCTGCAAACTTGCATACCCTTCCACCTCCTCATCTGAGTCATTTATAAAAATCACAAAGGACAAGGGTCCCAGAATAGATCCTTGCAGAACACTGCTAGTCACCAATCTCCAGGCGGAATACTCTCCATCTAGTTCTATACTCTGCCTTTTATAGGCAAGCCAATTTGGAATCCACACAGCCAGGCTTCCCTGGTTCGCAGGCCTCCTGACTTTCTGAATGAGCCTAACATGGGGAACCTTGTTGAATTAATTACTAAAATCTATACACACCACATTCACTGCTCTGCCTTCATTAAGATGTTTTGTCACTCCCTCACAAAACCGTGTTGATTTTTCCAAATCGACTATGCTTCTCCAAATGATTGTAATTCTTGTGCCTAAGAATCCTCTCCAGTAGTTTGCCCAACAAGATTGGGGGCATAATGAGGAAGGATATCAAAACTAGCAGTGGGATCTGGACCAACTTGAAAATGGGCTGAAAAGTAGCAATTGACTTTAATGCAGACAACTGTGAGGTGTTACAGTTTGGGAGGATAAACTATGGTAGGAATTATCTGGTGAGTGCCAGAGCACAAGGAGTGTGGTAGAACACAGGGAATACTGATCCATAATTCCTTAAAAGTGGTATCACAGGTTGATAGGATTGTAAAGAGAGCTTTTGGCACATTGGCCTTCATAAATCAGTGTATTGAGCATAGGAGTTGGGATTTTATGTTGAAGTTGTATAACACATTGGTAAGGCCTGACTTGAGGTATTATATGCAGTTCTGGTCACCTTCCTGCAGGAAACATATCAATAAGTTTGAAAGATTGCAGAGAAAATGTGAAGGATATTGCCAAGGTTTGAGGATCTGAATTACAGGGAAAGGTTGAACAGGTTATGACTTCATTCCCTGTAGCGTAGGAGAATAAGGTGAGTTCAGATAGAGGTATACAGAATTGTGAGGGTATAGATAGGGTGAATGTAAGCAGGCTCTTTCCACTGAGCAACACACATCAAAGTTGCTGGTGAACGCAGCAGGCCAGGCAGCATCTCTAGGAAGTTACTAGCTCTTCTTTCTTTCAGTTAGTCCTGACGAAGGGTCTCGGCCCGAAACGTCGACTGTACCTCTCCCTAGAGATGCTGCTTGATGTGTGTTGCTTGAATTTCCAGCATCTGCAGATTTCCTCGTGTTTTCGTCTTGCCACTGAGGTTGGATGAGATTAGAACTAGAGGTCATGGGTTAAGGGTGAAAGGTGAAATGTTTAAGGGTAACATGATGGGGAACTTCACTCAGAGAGTAGTGACAGTGTGGAATGCGCTGCCAAAGGAAGCTGTAGATGCAGGTTTGATTTCAACATTTAAGAGAAATTTGGATAAGTACATGGATGGGAGGGGTATGGAGGTCTATGGTCTGGGTGCAGGTTGACTTTACTAAGCAGATTAAGACCATAAGACACAGGAACAGTTAGCCCATTTGGCCCATTGAGTCTGCTTGCCATTCCATCGTAACTGATTGATTATCCCTCTCAACCCCATTCTCCTGCCTTTTCCCTGTAATCTTTGATTAGTCAAGAACCTATCAACCTCAGCCTTAAATATACCCAATGACTTGGCCTGCACAGCCATTTGTGGCAATGAATTCCATAGATTCACCACCCTCTAGCTGAAGAAAATTTTCCTTATCTCTCTTCTAAATGGACATCCTCAGGTCTGAAGCTGTGCCCTCTTGTCCTAGGCTCCCCCGCTATAGGAAACATCTTCTCCACATCCATTCCATTGGGGCC
The DNA here is from genome assembly GCF_030028105.1 of Mobula birostris. Taxonomy (NCBI): domain Eukaryota; kingdom Metazoa; phylum Chordata; class Chondrichthyes; order Myliobatiformes; family Myliobatidae; genus Mobula; species Mobula birostris. The sequence goes on along the minus strand of NC_092372.1, from coordinate 155,939,788 downwards.
TTTCAATATTCTATAGGTTTCAATGACATTCCCCCTTAGTCTTCTAAGCTCTATATGTTAACCCTTTCATTCCTGGGATCATTCTCGTGAACATCCTCTGGACCTTCTCTAATGACAGCACAACTTTTCTTAGATAAGGGGCCCAAAACTCTTAATGCTCCAAGTACAGTCTGATCAATGCCTTATAAACCTTCAGCAATAAAACCTTGCTTTTATATTCTAGTCCTCTTGAAATGAATGCTAACATTGCATTTGCCTTCCTTGCCACAAACTCAACCTGCTGGTTAATCTTCTGGAAATCTTGCACAAGGACTCCCAAGTCTCTTTGCACATATGATTTTTGAATTTTTTTCCTCCATTTAAAAAACAGCCCATGCCTTTATTCCTTCTGTCAAAGTGCATAGTTTGGCATTGGACTAGATGAGCTGAAGGGCCTGTTTCAGTTGTGTTCTGTGACTGACCACTGATGTAAGACTCACTGGTCTATAATTCCTGGGGTTATCTCTGTTACCTTTCTTGAACAAAGAAATAACATTTGCCGCCTCCAATCTAGCACCAATGTTGTAGCCAGCGAGGACTCGGGGATCAGTGCCCGGGCAGCAGTCTCTTGCCTCGCTTCCTGTAGAAACCTGGGTTATATCCCATCCAGCCCTGGGGATTTATCTTCCTAATGTTTTCAAAAGTTCTAGCAAAACATCTTTGTTAAGGTTGACATGATCCAGCTTATCAGCATGTTCTATGCTGACCTCGGATTCATCAAGGTCCTTCTCACTGATGAGTACTGATGCAATGTATTCATTGAGGACCTCCCCTAACTCTTCTGACTCCGGACACAAAATTCCCTTTTTTAACCCTGATTGGTCCTACCCTGATTCTAGTTGTGCTCCTGTTCTTAATTTTCCATATAGAATGCCTTGGGGTTTTACTTAGTCTTACTCATGTCCCTTCTATCTCTCCCCAATCCATTATTAAACCACCTTGTAACTCTCAAGAGCCACTTGAATGCCTGATACTCAAAACCAGTTCTAGGCTTCTAATTCAGACAGTCTAGTGGCATAACACAGATGTCTGGCAATATTTAGAACTGAGCGGAAGGTTGGATTTCAGCATATGCTTGGGAGCCCAAAGGTTCCTCTTGGATAAGCTGGTGTGAACCATCACATCTGAATGGACCTGCTGGCTTTTAAGCAGAAGATCTGACTCAATGTTTCTTTTCCATTACTTTCTTTTAAACATTTGGCATATTCTCATGCAGCCTGTTATTTTGTTGTACCTATACAGTAAGAATTCACACTTAAACAGAGATAATGATAAGTACTGTGTTTGAAATTCTTATATCAAATGCATAAACTTTTGAAGTTTGCTTTACCTTAACTAGTTCGAACATATAACAGTTTAGGTCATCTCAGCTGTGTGATTTGCAGCACTCCAGTGAAAAATGAACTACTGTGGCAGACACACATTCTGGGGAAGCAACATAAAGAGGTAAGAATATGGTTACTTAGTACGAAACAACAAGCTCCAAAACCTAGGCTTCTGTATCTCCTTCTGCAGCTGAATCTTTCGCTTTCTCATTGGAAGACCACAGTCAGTGTGGCTTGAAAATAATATCTCCTCCTCCCTGTTGATCAATATTGGCGCACCTCAAAACACGTGCTTAGCCCACTGCTCTACTATCTCTGCATCCATGACTGGGTAGTTAAGCACAGCTCAAGTGCCATCTATAAATTTGCAGATGACTCATCACCCAGGACATACCCTCTTCTCATTGTTACCATGAAGGCGTTGTTACAGGGGCCTGAAGACACATACTCAAAGTTTTAGGAACAGCTCCTTCCCCTCTGCAATCAGATTTATGAATGGACTTTGAACTCATGTACAGTATGTAATTATTTAATATAGTCAGATATATCTTGTTCTAATGTATAGTTTTCTTTTATTATGTATTGCAATGTACTGCCACAACCAATAAATGTCATGGCATATGCCAGTAATATTAAACCTTATTCTGTTATGTTACATCAATTCCAAAAATGTGACACTATAAACTAAGTTTTGTATTGTCAGTTTTGCTTTTTTTTAAAAAAACACAAATTCTTTGTGGTATGGGTTAAAGGGAGTAATGATGTTAAAACTGGTTTTGGGACAGAGGCCAACACAATGGTTGACCCCTTTATAGCCATATATTGCAGTCCTGTAAAACTTGTAGCTTGTGTACAGATGAAAATTCTGACTATGTCAAGTTAAACTAATCCTATGATTCGTCAGAGAAGGCGATGGTTTTTGAGCCACCTCCTCTACTTGGTTTAGCTGTTCACCACTATTCGTGACAAATATGGGGTGTTGCACTATTAATCAGGGACAACATCACAGCGGTACTTGGGCTGGACATAATGGAGGGCTCGTCCACTGAGCCTGTATGGATAGAACTCAAAAAAACAGGAAGCGTGGAACCACTAGCATTGTACTACAGACCTCTGCTACCCACCCTCAATTGCCACTGGGACATTAAGGAATACATATGCAGGCTGATTTAGGAAAGGTGTAAAATAATAGGGTTGTTGTCATATGTCATGGGGGATTTCAACTTCCCGGATGTAAACCGGAATCTTCTTAGTGCAAGAGGTTTAGGTGAGGCAGAGGTTTTGTTTTGGTGCATCCGGGATGGTTGCTTACATTAATGTTGATAGTCCAACAGGAGGAAGGGCTGTACTGTACCTAGTGTTCAGTAATGAGCCTGATCAGTGACTGACCTTTCAGTGGGTGAGCGGTTAGTGAACAGTGACCACAACTCCTTGAGTTTTAAGATAGCTATAGATAAAGGATAAGTATGGACCTTGTGGGAGACTATTAAATTGGAGCAGGGCAGATTATGAGAGCATTAGGTAGGAACTAGGGAGAGGTAATTGGGAACAGTTTTAGGGCATCCATAACTGACGTGTGGAGGGTGCTTGAAGACAAAATACACAGCGTACAGGACAGAAAGGACAAAGATGGCATTGCAAGAGAACTTTGGATGACAAGAGAGGTGATGTATTTAGGCAAGGAGAAAATGGAAACTACTTAGGAAAGTAGTTTCAAACAGCCTTGAATCAGAATCGGGTTCAATATCACCTGCATATGTTGTGAAATTTGTTAACTTTATGGCAGCATACAATAAAGTACATGATAAATAAATATAAAGAGCAAAAAGACCTGAGTTACATTAAATATATACATGTCTATTAAATAGTTAAGTTAAAATAAATAGTGCAAAAAAAACAGAAAGTGGATGGCAGAGGGGAAGAAGCTGTTCCTGAATCGCTGAGTGTGTACCTTCTACATAATGGTAACAGTGTGAAGAGGGCACGTCCTGGGTGGTGGAGATCCCTAATGATGGACACCACCTTCCAAAGGCACCGCTCCTTGAAATGCCTTGGATACTTCAGAGCCTAGTACCCGTGATGGAGTTGACTAGTTTTACAGTCTCTGCAACTTACTTCGATATTCTGGAGTAGCTGCCCCCCCCCCCCCCCCCCAATACCAGACAGAGATACAGTGGGTTAGAATGTTGTCCATGGTACACTTGTTGAAGTTTTTGAGTGTTTTAGTTTACAGACCAAATCTCCTCAAACTCCTAATGAGATATAGCCATTGTCTTGCCTTCTTTATAGCTGCATCAATATGTTGTATCCAGGTTAGGGCCTCAAAGGTATTGACATCCATGAACTTGAAATTGCTCACTCTCTCCACTTCTGATTCCTCTATGAGGATTGGTTTGTGTTCCCTCGTCTTACCCTTTCTGAAGTCCACATCCAGCTCTTTGGTCTTGCTGATGTCGAGTGCAAGATTGTTGCTGCGACGCCACTCAACTAACTGGTATATCTCGCTCCTGTACGCCCTTTCGTCACCATCTGAAATTCTGCCAACGATGGTTTTATCATCAGCAAATTTATAGATGACATTGAGGATTATAAAGAACCCAGAAAAGAACTTGAGGGAATTAAGAAAGACATGAGGGGTCACGAAAAGGCCTTGGCAAGTAGGATTAAATAGAATCCCATGGCATTGGTATTATCCCAAGAGGATAACCAGTGAGAGCGTCCTTAATGAGTACTTTACATCAGTATTTACCAAGAAGAAGGATGTGGAGGATAGGGAGAGCAGTACTGAGCAGGACCCTTCAAGTCAAAGGGGGAGGTAATGTTGGAACTCTTAAAGGGCATTGTTGGATATGTTCTTCAGGCATGATGGGATATATTCCAGGTTATTGAGAGAGGCAAGAAATGAGATGGCTGGGTCTTAACCCATGTCTAGCCAATGGCAAGGATCTGGAGGACTGGTGAGTAGCTAATGTTCCATTATTCAAAAAAAGAACCAGGAAATATCTTGGAAACTATAGTCCGGTGAATTTCATGTCAGTGGTAGGGAAGATACTGGAGAGAATTCTTGGGGATAGGATTTGTGACTATTTGGAAAACTGTGGCCCAAATAGGGAGAGCCAACATGGTTTTGTGCGGGGCAAGTCGTGTCTTATTAACTTGTTTGAGTTTTTTGATGAGGTGACGAGGGTGATTGATGAAGGCAGAGTTGTGGATATTGCCTACATGGATTTGGGTGAGGCATTTGACTGGGTCCCTCATCGGAGGCTCATCCAGAAAATTAGGTCCCATGGGATCCACGGTGAAATGGCTGTTAGGAGTCAGAACTGGCTTGCCCATGGAATACAGAGGGTAGTGGTCAAAGGGACTTATTTTAGCTGGAGTTCTGTGCTTATTGGTTTTCCACAGGGATCTGTACTGAGACCTCTGCTGTTTGTGATTTTTCAAAATGACTTGGATGAAAATGGGGGGAGGGGGAGGATACAGCGCAGATATGAGTGGAGAAATGGCAGATGGAGTTTAACCCAGATAAAGGTGAGGTGTTACACCTTGGTAGGGCAAAGGCAAGGAGACAGTACACTGTTAAGGGCAAGATCTTTAACAGTGTTGTCAATCAGGAGGGATCTTGGGATCCAAGTTCATAGCTCTCTGAAAGTGGCTGCACAGGTTGATAGTTTGGTTAAGAAAAGATACGGCATGCTTGTCTTTATTAGTCAAAACCCAATCAGGATTATTCCGTATAGTTGTGATCGGCCATTATAGGAAGGATGTTGAGGCTTTGGAGATGGTGCAGAAGAGGTTTACCAGGATGCTGCCTGGATTGCAGGGCATGTGCTATAATGAGAGTTTGGGTTTTCTGAAGAGCAGCGAAGCTGAGGGGAGATCTGATAGAGGTTTATAAGTTTATGAGAAGCATAGATAGAGTAAACAGAGTATCCTTTTCTCAGGGTGGAATTGTCTAATACCAGAAGATATTAAGGTGGGAGGGGATAAGTTCAAAAGGGATATGAGGGTCAGGTTTTTTTTACACAGAGTGGTGGGTGCCTAGAATGTGCTGCCTGGCTGCCCAGGGTGATGGCTGGGGCAAATTCATTAGGGACTTTTAAGAGACATTTAGATAGGCACACAAATTTGAGGGAAACGGAAGGATATGGACATTGTGTTGGCAAAAGGAATTTGTTTCGTTGGCCATTTGAATACTAATTTCACTGGTTTGGCGCAGCATTGTGGGCTGAAGGGCCTGTTGTTCTATGTTCCAAGAGCAGCTAAGACTGCCCAAGTTTTGAAATTGCTAGATCAATCAGTGTTATTTGTGCATAAAGATACCCTTACCAGGAAATATCTGTCAAAAATGCTGTGTTGGGAGGTGCTGTTGATCCCATAGGAAAGCACAGTAATCACACTGTTTCTTGCAGAACCTGGAGAAGCTAAGAAATGTAGATCAAGCAACTGGACCATCAAGAGTTAATACAGCAACAGTTCCTGTAATAAAGAGAAAAGGTACAGATACAGAAACACAACCAATAAAGAAGATCAAAGGTAAACAATTTTAAGAATTTAAAAAATGTTCTGTTGATATAATTCTTTGTTGGAGAAATTCTGTAATCCATTCTAAGTGTTCACTTTCACCTCCGCACCTGGTTTAATTTTGTGCTTCTGCCTTTCTGACTCCATGGTTGTCGTATGAGCTGAACTGAGCACATCATACCTTCATTCCTCCTTTGACAATCTCTAGCCCCCACTGTTAATTCTTTGACTGAACCCAATAATAACTCTTTCTCCCACCCCACAGATCCTCCTGCCCTATTCCCCAATCCTGGCCCAGTTATCTCCCTGAATGAAGTTGTACCATCCTTTAACAAGCCCCAGTTTTCCACCCAACCTTGATTCTCCTGAGCTTGCCCAATCCGCTTTTTCCATCAATCCTCTCTCCACTTCCCCAGTCTACTTTCAGTTCCTTTCCTGGTTAAAAACTGGCATGTTCCCTGGTGCAACTTCACAAGCATGCTGAGATCTGAAACAATAAACAAGAAGCTGAAGGAAGCATAGAAAACTTTCAGCACAATACAGGCCCTTCGGCCCACAAAGCTGAGCTGAAGATGTCCTTCCCTTCGAGATTATCTAGGGTTACCCATGGCCCTCTATTTTTCTAAGCGCCATGTACCTATCCAGGAGTTTCTTAAAAGACCCTGTCGTATTCACCCCCACCACCATCACTGGCGGCCCATTCCACACATTTACCACTCTCTGTGTAAAAAAAAAAACTTACCCTGACATCTCCTATTTCCAAGCACCTTAAAACTGTGCCCTCACGTGCTAGCCATTTCAGCCCTGGGAAAATGCCTCTGACTATGCACATGACCAATGCCTCTCATCATCTTGTACACCTCTATCAGGTTACCTCTCATCCTCTGTCGCTCCAAGAAGAAAAGGCGGAATTCACTCAACCAATTCTTGTAAGGCATGCTCCTCAATCCAAGCAACATCCTTGTAAATCTCCTTTGCACCCTTTCTATGGTTTCCACATTCTTCCTGTAGTGAGGTGGCCAGAACTGAGCACAGTACTCCAAGTGGGGTCTGACCAGCGTCCTATATAGCTGCAGCATTACCTCTCAGCTCTTAAACTCAATCCCACGATTGATGAAGGCCAATGCACCGTATGTTGGCGGGTGGGAACCAAACTCAAGAGACTGGGGAAGAGGAGGTTGGCTCACTAATAGAGAAAGCTTGTAGACAGTGCAAGAGGGAGGATAGACAGGTGATAGAGAAGGGACGCGCTCAGAGCGAAGATTTGAGATGTGTGTATTTTAATGCAAGGAGTGTTGTGTACAAAGTGGATGAGCTTAGAGCGTGGATCAGTACTTGGAGATTTGATGAGGTGGCCATTACAGAGACTTGGATGGCTCAGGGACAGGAATGGTTACTTCAAGTGCCGGGTTTTAGATGTTTCAGAAAGGACAGGGAGCGAGGCAAAAGAGGTGGGGACGTGGCACTGTTGATCAGAGATAGTGTCACGGCTGCAGAAAAGGTGGACGCCATGGAGGGATTGTCTACGGAGTCTCTGTGGGTGGAGGTTAGGAACAGGAAGGGGTCAATACTGGGTGTTTTTTATAGGCTGCCCAATAGTAAAAGGGATATTGAGGAGCAGATAGGGAAACAGATCCTGGAAAGGATTAATAATAACAGAGTTGTCGTGATGGGAGACTTTAATTTCCTAAATATCGATTGGTATCTATCAAGAGCGAGGGGATTAGATGAGGTGGAGTTTGTTAGGTGTGTTCAGGAAGGTTTCTTGACAGAATATGTAGATAAGCCTACACGAGGAGAGGCTGTACTTGATTTGGTATTGGGAAATGAACCTGGTCAGGTGTCAGATCTCTCAGTGGAAGAGCATTTTGGAGATAATGATCATAATCCTACCTCCTTTACAATAGCATTGGAGAGAGATAGGAACAGTCATTAGAAAAGCTTTTAATTGGAGTAAGGGGAATTATGAGACTTTCTGGCAGGAAATTGGAGGCTTAAATTGGAAACAGGGACTGTTCTCAGGGAAAAGTACGGAAGAAATGTGGCAAATATTCAGGGGATATTTGTGTGGAGTTCTGTATAGGTACGTTCCAATGAGACAGGGAAGTTATGGTAGGGTACAGGAACTGTGGTGTACAAAGGCTGTAATAAATCTAGTCAAGAAGAAAAGAAAAGCTTACAAAAGATTCAAAGAGCTAGGTAATGTTAGAGATCTAGAAGATTATAAGGCTAATAGGAAGGAGCTTAAGGAAATTAGGAGAGCCAGAAGGGAGCACGAGAAGGCCTTGACGGGCAGGATTAAGGAAAACCCCAAGGCATTCTACAAGTATGTGAAGAGCAAGGGGATATGATGAGCAAGAATAGGACCTATCAAGTGTGACAGTGGGAAAGTGTGTATGGAACCGGAGGAAATAGCAGAGGTACTTCATGAATACTTTACTTCAGTATTCACTATGGAAAAGGATCTTGGTGATTGTAGTGATGACTTTCAGCAGACTGAAAAGCTTGAGCATGTAGATATTAAGAATGAGGATGTGTGCTGGAGCTTTTGGAAAGCATCACGTTGTATAAGTCGCCGGGACTGGATGAGGGATGTACCTCAGGCTACTGTGGGAGGCGAGGGAGGAGATTGCTGAGCCTCTGGCGATGATCTTTGCATCATCAATGGGGACGGGAGAGGTTCCGGAGGATTGGAGGGTTACGAATGTTGTTCCTTTATTCAAGAAAGGGAGTAGAGATAGCCCAGGAAAATATAGACCAGTGAGTCTTACTTCAGTGTTTGGTAAGTTGATGGAGAAGATCCTGAGGGGCAGGATTTATGAACATTTGGAGAGGAATAATATGATAAGGAGTAGTCAACATGGCTTTGTCAAGGGCAGGTCGTGCCTTACGAGCCTGATTGAATTTTTTGAGGATGTGGCTAAACACATTGATGAAGGAAGAGCAGTAGATGTAGTGTATATGGATTTCAGCAAGGCATTTGATATGGTACCCCATGCAAGGCTTATTGAGAAAGTAAAGGGGCATGGGATCCAAGGGCCAACATCCACTTTCCTTGAAAAACTGTATAAGATTGGTGAGACATAGCCTACCGTGCGCAAAGCCATGCTTTATCAGTCCATGTCTCTCCACGTACTTATATATCCAGTCACTTAGAAAACCTTCCAATAACTTTCCTATAACTGATGTTGGACTCACCAGCCTATAATTTCCTGGATTATGTTTACAGCGTATTTTAAACAGTGGAACAACATTGGCTTTCCTCCAATCCTCTGGTGCCTGTCCTATCACTAAGGAAGTTTTGCATATCTCTACTAGGTGATTGGCAATTTCTGCACTTACCTCCCTTGTCAGGCCCTGGGGATTTATCCACCCTGATTTGCCTCAGGCTAGCAAATGCCTTCTCCTCTGTAATCTGCACAGGGTCCATGAAGTTGATGCCACATTGCCTCACTTCTGTAGAATCTGTATCTATCTCCTGAGTAAACACAGATGCAAATAATGCATTTTAGATCTCCCTCATCTGTTTTGGCTCTACACATGGATTACCATGCTGGTGTTCCAGGGGGCCAATTTTGTCACTTGCAGTTCTTTTACTCTTAACATACCCGTAGAATCCCGTGGGATTCTCCTTCACCTTGTCTGCTAGAGCAACTTCATGCCTCCTTTTAGCATTCTGATTTCTTTCTTAAGTGTTCTCTTCCATTCCTTGTACTCCATAAACACTTCATTTGTTCTTTCTTGTCTATACCTGTTCTGCACCTCCTGTTTTCTCTTAAACAGAGCCTCAGTATCTCTTGAAAACCAAAGTTCTCTACACTTGTTATCTTTACCTTTTATTCTGACGGGCACATACAAGCTTTGTACTCTCATAATTTCACTTTTGTAGGCCTTCCACTTTCCAAGTATACCTTTGCCAGAAAACAGCTTGTCCCATACCACACTTGGCAGATCATTTCTAATACCATTAAAATTGGCCTTTCTCCAATTTAGAATCTCAACCCATGGACCAGACCTATCTCTTTGCATATTTACTTTGAAACTAATGGCGTTGTAGTCACTAGATTCAAAGTGTTCCCCAACACAAACTTCTCTGTCACCTGCCCTGGTTCATTCCGTAACTGCAAATCTAGTATTGCGTACTCTCTTGTTGGGATTTCTACATACTGATGAAGGAAACTTTACTGAACATATTTGACAAACTCTATCCCATCTAGTCCTTTTACAGTATGGGACTCTCAGTCAATATGTGGAAAGGTAAAATCACCTACTATAGCAACCTCATGTTTCTTGCAACAGTCTGCAGTCTCTGTACAGATTGGTTCCTCTAAAGCCCCAGTAATGTGGTCATACCTTCCTTTTTTCCCAGTTCCACTCATAAAGCCTCATTAGTTGAGTTCTCCCGTCTGTTCTTACTGAGTACTGCAGTGACATTTTCCCTGACTACTAACATTACCCCTCCTCCTTTAATCCCTCCTGCTCTGTTACGTCTAAAACAACGGAGCTCCAGAATACTGAGCTTCCTGTCCTGCCTCTCCTGCAACCAAATCTCAGTAATGGCTACAACATCATAATTACTGGTGTTGATCCATGTTATGAGCTCATCTGCCTTGCTATGATACTTTTTTGCACTGAAATATATGCTACTAGTCACGCCATGCTCAACCTTTTGATTCCTAACTTTGCCTGAGGTCTTACCAATATGTGCTGCATAATCTCTCCACTAACTGTTCAGGCATTCTGGTTCCCATCCTCCTGCAACTCTACTTTAAACTCCACTGTGCAGCATTAACAAACCTTCCCATTAGGATATTAGTTCTCCAGTTCGAGTGCAAACCATCTCGTTTGTACAGGTCCCATCTTCCTTGGAAGCAAGCCCAATGATCCAAAAATCTTATACCGTTCTCCCCTACACCAACTCCTTACCCACATATTAAACTTTATAATCTTCCTAGTTCTGGCCTCACTAGCACGTGGTATGGGTAGCAATCCTGAGATTACAACTCTGGAGGTCCTGCCCTTTAACGCACCTAATCCCAGAACTCCATATGCAGAACATTGTCACTCGTCCTACGCATGTCATTGATACTTACATGGAGCACAACCTGTGGCTGTTCACCCTCCCACTTTGGAGAACCTCGTCACTCTTCCTACCTGTGTCATTGGTAACTACATGGCCCACATCCTATGTCTGCTTACCCTCCCACTTAAGAACGCTGAGGACTTGATCTGAGATGTCCTTGCCCTGGCACCCGGGAGGCAGTGTACCATCCGGGAATCTCGTTCTCGCCCGCAGAACCTCCTGTCCATTCCCCTAACTAACGAGTCCCCTATCACCACAGCATGCCTCTTCTCCCCACTTCCATTCTGAGTTACAGAGCCAGACTTGCTACCAAAGACGACTGTGACTTTCCTCCGTTAGGTCAACCTCCTTCCCCAACCCCCCCCCCCCACAACAGTATTGAAAGTGATATACCTGTTGTGGAGGGGGGTGACCACAGGGGTACTCTGCGATGGCCCCTTAACCGTTTTCTTCTTCCTGACTGTAACCCAGTTTCCTGCATCCTGCAGCTTGGGTGTAACTACCTCTCACTGTGTCCTGTCTATCACTCCTTCACCCTCCTGAATGATCCAGAGTTCGTCCAGTTCCAGCTCCAAATACTTAACACGGATTGTTAGAAGCTGGAGCTAGACGCACGTCTCGCAGTTGTAGACGTCAGGGACACTGGAAGTCTCCATGTCTTCCTACATCACGTAAGAGGAGCATTCAGCTATCTTGCCTGGCATCTCTACTGTCCTAGCTGAGGACATATAAAGAAGAGAAAAAAAAAACTTAACCTAGAGCTTTTCTTTGATTTCTCTGACTGAAACCTCGAAGAGCTTTTCAACTACCCACTGTTATTTTATTCAGAGTATTAAGAGAGAATTTCTATGTCCTCATCTTCAAAATCAAGACTTTCTTTATCCCTCTCAGTCCTCTCCATTCCTAAATTGTGCAATTGTATATAGAGATTTGTAATTCAGTGAACTTTGGACAGGGATCTAGACTGCAATAAAGTGATGAGAAAAATATCAAATCAAGATGTTCCTTGAATTTTAAAATACGGTCTGAGTACAAGAAACAACCAACAATGTCATCAAAATTTAATTAATATTTCTTGCCATAGCAGCAAACATTTTTATAGCAAATGTATACTTCTTTTGCAGCCTACTGTGAATCTAGAGCAGCTACAAGTACTGGGTGAGTAATTTTTCAGCAAAGATTGCACTGTTTATTCTTCTGTTGCAAAGGTTAGATTTTTAAATGATTTCATATGAGTGAGGGATTAAAGCTTCAGAAGCAATACAAGACCATAAGGTCTAGGAGTAGAATTAAGCTATTTGGTCCATCAAGTCTGCTCTGCCATTTCATCATAGCTGATCCATTTTCCCTCTCAGCTCCAATCTTCTGCTTTCTCTCCCATAACCCTTCATGCCCTGACTAATCAAGAATCTGTCAACCACTGCCTTAAATATACCCAATGTCTTGGGCTCCACAACCACTTGTGGCAACAAATTCCATAGATTCACCATTTCTCTGGCTAAAGAAATCTCCTCGTCTCCATTCTAAATAAGCATCCCTCTGTTCTGAGGCTGTGCCCTCTGGACTTAGACTCTCCCACTATAGGAAAGATACTCTCCACAGCTACGCCATCGAGGCCTTTCACCATTTGATAGGTTTCAATAAGGTCACCCCTCATTCTTCTGAATTCTCGTGAGTACAGGCCTAGAGCCAACAAGCGCTGCTCATATGGCAAGCCGTTCAACCCCAGAATCTTTTTTGTGAACTTCCTTTGAATCCTCGCCAATGTCAGTACATCTATGCTTAGATAAGGGACCCAGAACTGTTCACAATACTCCAAGTGAGGCCTCACCAGTGCTTTACACAGCCTCAACAGTACATCCTTGTTTTTATACTCTAGTCCTCTCGAAATGAATGCTAACATCGCATTTGCCTTCCTCACCTGCCAATTAACACAACCGGCCAATTTAACCTTTAGAGAATCCCTTGCACCTCAGATTTTTGAATTTTCTCTCCATTTAGAAAATAGTCTACACTTTTATTTCTTGAATTGCATTGACTTTATTACTTACATCCTTCATATACATGAGGAGTAAAAATCTTTACATTACGTCTCTGTCTAAATGTGCAATTTATAGAAATTTATAATAAATAGTATATACAACTTTTCAACCAAAGTGTATGACAGTACACTTCCTGACACTGTTTTCCATATGCCACTTCTGTCTTAAGTCCTTCTGGAGCCTCTCTACTTCCTCAAAACTACCTGCCCCTTCACCTGTCTTCATATCATCTACATACTTGGCCACAAAGCCATGAATTCCGTCATCCAAGTCATTGACATATAAAAAGAAGCAACCCCAACACAGACCCCTTTGAAACACAACTAACCTCTGACAGCCAACCAGAAAAACCTCCATTTATTCCCACTCTTTGCCTCCTGCCATTCAGCCAGTGCTTTATCCATGCTAGTATCTTTCTGTGATACCATGGGCTCTTATATGCAATTAATGTGACAGTTGCTAAACACGTATATTAAATGTAGCAGACAATTGTACCAAGTGCCACATTACTAAAGCAGATCAGACCAAAGACACAGTTTTGTGTTGAAATATTTACATCATTTAAATCTAGAGCATACAACCCTTTGGTTAATCTTTTTCCTCGTTTTTTGATTATGATTCACAGACCATCCCATGCCTTCAAATTCACACAGTGACGAAATCAGATTATTATCTGTACTTCGTGCATTTATCACCACCTTCCTTTAAATTCCAGTTTTCAGTGTAAAGTTTTTAAAATTCTTCCTGTTGACAGAATATCATGTCTAAACCAAGTTCTGTTATGTCTCTCTCCCATCTCCTTTTCATAATCACTGATGTCTATTTACATAGGCTATTTCCAAATATGCCTCAATTTCCCATTTCTTATCCATTTTGTTCTGTTTGATTTCTATCAAATTTATCTATTCTTTTCACCATGGGAAGAAATAATCATCTTTTAGTTCTTAATGTCTATTATGAAGAGCAAAGCAACTGCTTTTCTGATTTTCCTAAAATGGAAAACCTATTGTTGTCACTTAGGGAGTTACATGCCAGAAAAATAAAACAGCTCAAATTAAAATCCTGCCAAAGGTCAAGGATCAAATATCTGGATTAGAGCTAGGATGCCTGAAATATTCCTAATTTTGCTGTTTATGGGCTAGGTCAGTTGCCTAGGTAACATGCCATTTTTGGATTTGTGTAGTGGCATTCTCAGGCACGCACTTCTAAATGATATAATTAGGTCACTAAAAATGTAATCTTCTATGCTTCTCAGCACTTGGTGTTTATTCCAAATTTTCATTAAGGTTGTATGCTTTTCTACTGCTTGCCTTTTTATTTATACGTACAGCTATTCAAGCAGTAAGACAGAAATAATCACAACTGTTCTTATTAGTTTAAGCTGAAGGCCTGATGCCAGATTTGAATTTAATCCTCTAGCTAGATTTAGTTTATAGTCTAATTTGGGATAGAAATAAGGACACTGTCATTTAAAGTCGCAGATATTTTTTAATCACAGAAAGTACTTGAAATATTATAATGAAAAAATGTCCAGAAAAAATATACTGGTGATTTTTGTTCTTCACCATTAATACTTGTAGGTTACCGGCTAACTTTATCGATCCAGTGAATAAACTGTCTCAACAGTGCATGCAGCATGCTAGTCGAAATTCAGAAGTTGTCAGTAATGATGATGTCGAAAAAGTGGCCGAGGAAAGAGGTCATCCTGCGTCTCCTTTGGGAGTGGAAGTTTTACAGAAAAACGCTACTCTTCCAGCACCTGTGCAGAACAAGACAGAAAACATCCTTCCTGCAGGTAATGATTTGAAAGAGAGGCCTTCATTAAACACATATCACTGCAGGCACTATTTTTAACATTTCAATCATCATTGCAGGAAAATAGAAGGCAACGTTTTACTTAAGGCCCTATTTTTGTCCAACCATTCTGCAATTCATGATTAAACTAGTATACAAGATGAATTTTAATTTGTCTTTGCTGTTCTTTAGATTTTGATGTATGCATAATAAGGACTGTTTGCTATGTGGAAAATTCCAGATGTAATTTACAGTCAATACTCAATTGGAGTTATGAGCTCATGTTCACATGCAATTTCAGTGACTGTTTTGCAACAAACGTGTAAATAATTCTCTTTATTTAAAGGGCCTTTGCTTTAGATTTTAATCTTTTGAGAAAAATGTGGAAATGGACCCTAAAACAGGGATGGATAATTGTTGTGCTTATTGAGTCTGTTGAGGAATAGGAAGTAAGTCCCAGATGTCAACAATTTATGAGCAAATAAAAATGCAAATGCCAGAAATCTGAAGCAAGAACAAAACATTAAGAAAAAGAAAGTCAGACAGCATCTGTGGAAAAGGAAATAAGCAATATTTTAGGGAAGTGCCACAGATTCCACGGATGCTGCATGACTATGTGATCTTCTTTGATATTGATGGAATGAGGCTTCTTTGCTTCTTCTACCTTGCCCCTCCTTAACTTACCACACTCCCTCTTCCCCACAGGTATTTATTGATCTCTAATTCACTATAAATTCTGTTCACTCGGTAACAATTGTGCACTGATCGGTATGACTTCCAATTTAGCGCTAAATGCATATAGAGTTACTGGGTTATTAGCGGCTATGCAGTCATATTAACCTCTCCAGGAATCATGTATGTAAAATAAGATCCTTTCCAGTGAAACTAGAATTGTGTTGCGCAATGACGGTTGGAATTTTAATTATGCCCTTCATTGTATATATGAGTGAAAAATAGGTGCTGTTAAAGAAATACGATTATTTGTTGATCCCAGGGCCAGTTCAAGCTGAAAAGACTGAATGCCCTGATGATCTTATCCCTTAAATAAGCAAGCCATTGCTTGTTTCAGAATAATAGTCTTGATTTTTTTTCCTTAAGGGCGCTAGGGTGACTTTCATGTGACAAACCATTTAATCTCATTGCGAAATAACTTGATTAATTTTCTAGCAACACTCACAAAATGTTGGAGGAACTCAGCAGGCCAGGTGGTATCTGTGGGAAAACGTACAGCTGACGTTTCAGGCCGAGACCTTTCAGCAGGACTGGAGAAAAAAAAAGATGAGGAGTAGATTTAAAACATGGGGGAGGGGAGAGAGAAACACAACGTAAAAGGTGAAACCAGGAGGGGGCAGGATGAAGTAAAGAGCTGGGAAGTTGATTGATGAAAGAGATACAGACCTGGAGAAAGGGGAGTCCGATAGGAGAGAACAGAAGACAATGGAAGAAAGAAGAAGGGGGAGGAGCACCAGGGGGAGGAGATAAGGTGAGAGATGGAAAGGGGGATGGGGAATGGTGAAGGAGAGGAGGTGGGGCCCATTACCGGAAGTTCAAGAAATCGATGTTCATGCCATCAGGTTGGAGGCTACCCAGACGGAATATAAAGTGTTGTTCCTTCAACCTGAGTGTGGCCTCATTGCGACAGGAGAGGAGGCCATGGATTGACATATTGGAATGAGAAGTGGAATTAAAATGGGTGGCAACTGGGAGATTCCGCTTTTCCTGGCGGGCAGAACATAGTGCTCGGAATCTACATCAGGCCTCACCGGTATACAGGAGGACACACCAGGAGCACGAGTCACAGGATGTGACCTCAACAGACCACAGGTGAAGTGTCGCCTCTCCTGGTAGGACTGTTTGGGGTCCTGAATAGTAGTGAGATGGGAAGTGTAGCACTTGTTTCGCTTGCAAGGATAAGTGCCAGGAGGGAGATCAATGAGGAAGGACGAATGGATAAGGGAGTCACATTGGAGGTGATCCCTGTGGAAAGCATAAAGTGGAGGGTGGGGAGGGAAAGATAGTGGGATCCCATTGGACTTGGAGGAACTTGCAGACAATTATGTGCTGGATGCAGAGGCTGGTGGGGTGATAGGTGAGGATGAGAGGAACCCTATCCCTGGTAGGGAGGCGGGAAGATGGGATGAGAGTAGACGTGTGTGAAATGGAAAAGGTGCAGTTGAGGCCAACGTTAATGGTGGAGGAGGAGAAGTTCCTTTCTTTGAAGGAAGAGGACATCTCCTTCGTTCTGAAATGAAAAGCCTCATCCTGAGGGCAGATGTGGAGAAGACAGAGGAATTGAGTGAAGGGGATGGCGTTTTCACAAGTAACAGCCATTTTAATTCCACTTCCTATGTCTATCCATGGTCTTCTCTACTGTCGCGATGAGGCCACATTCAGGTTGGAGGAACAATATCTTATATTCCATCTGGGTATCCTCCAACCTGATAGCTTGAACATCAAATTCTCGATGCCCCCCCCCTTCCTCTTCACCATTCCCCATCCCCTTTTCCCTCTCTCACCTTATCTCCTTGCCTGCCCATCACCTCCCTCTGGTGCTCCCCCTCCTTTTCTTTCTTCCATGGCCTTCTGTTCTCTCCTATTAGACTCCCCCTTCGCCAGCACTGTATCTCTTTAACCAACCAACTTCCCAGCTCTTTACTTCAATCCTCCCCTTCTCAGTTTCACCCATCACCTTGTGTTTCTCCCTCCCCTCCACCCACCTTTTAACTCTCCTCCTCATCTTTTTTTCTCCAATCCTGCTGAAAGGTCTTAGCCTGAAATGCTGACTGTACTCTTTTCCATAGATGCTGCCTGGCCTATGAGTTCTTCCAGCATTTTGTCTGTGTTACTTGGATTTCCAGCATCTGCAGATTTTCTCTTTGTAATTACTTTTCTAGGCAGCTTCCTTGTGCATAATTTTTTAATTGCAAACACAAAGTGAGTATAATTTATTGTTGTGTTGGCTCCCACTAACTTGGTAAGGTTAGCTTGGTTCTTTTCATTCTTGTTTGCTTGAGGATGCCACGTAAGACTATCCATATCCTTATTTACACTCTCATCCTCTGATTGGATAAAAGGCCATTCATTTACGTCTGAATCTCTGGATCAGTTCTAGTGTCAACCTAGTTGATGTGATGTCCCTTTATGCTGAATTTACAGGAAGTGCTGTTATAAAGTAATTCCTTTTCTGGAGTGTGAACAATAAAGAGTTCTTAATATATTATCAGTACTTGCACTTGGCTTGTCACAAATGATCATCTGGTCCAAATATGTGAGTTTTTCCTCAGAATCTACAGTTGCGTCAGAGGAGATAAATGGTGAATTTTCTGTAAGCCAACCTTACTGACATTCAGCTTAAAATAAAGTATTTTTAAGCATAGAATCTGTGATGTAAGAATGGTACTATTTGCTCAATGTAGAATGTTCTCATTGGAGATTGAAGTTTGGTTAAAAAACAAAGTCAGGAGTCTTCAGTTCATGTATACACAGATATGTGAACATTAATCTCCAGTTTTGTGAATTTGTTGCAAGTTCTAGTTGTTCTGTAGATAGTCTAGTGTTTGGAGTTATATAAAATTCTTGATCATTGGCAACCATGGACATAGATACTGACACTGTTATGAATACACTATTAGATTTCGAGTTAATGTTCTTCATTACATAAAATCTAGAGGAAATCTCATAATTGTTGTACATTTGATATAGCAATCTGTGTGACAGTTCTTTAAATGAGGTTATTTTTGAGAGTGTAGTTAGTTACCAGCTTTGAAGAATAAACAATGAAGTATGTTTTCAAAGGTCATTCAAAGGGTAAATATTGTGATATCACAAAATCCATGTTGGCTGTGTAATATTGTGCAATTGCCACACTAGTCATTTTGGTTAGAACAATTTATACAAAACAGAACATTGAAAGGGCAACACAAAATGCTGGAGGAATTCAGCATTATCTTTGGAATGAGTTTCAGTCCAAGGTCCTGCTTCGGGACTGAAGGAAGGGAGAAAATGCTAGAATAAAAAGATGGGGGGGGGGGGAAGGAGGCTAGCTGGAAGGTGATAGATGAAGCTAGGTGCGTGGGAAAGTTCAAGGGCTGGAGAAGAAAGAATCTGATAGAAGAGGAGAGAGTGGACCACAAGAGAAGGAGGAGGGGATCCAGGGGGAGGTTTTAGGAAGGTGAGAAGAGCTAAAAGGTCAGAGTGGGGAATAGAGGAAGATGGGCAGGGGGTGGGAGATTTGTTTATCCAAAGGAGAAATTGATTTTCATGCTATCGGGTTGGAGGCTACCAAGATGGTTGCTCCTCTACCCTGAGGAGGCAAAAAATGAGGCCATAGACCAACAGGTCGGAACGGAAATGGGAATTAAAAAGTCCCACTTGTGCTTGATGAAGCAGTCTTCCAATTTACAACAGATCTCACCAGTGTAGAGGAGGCTGCATCAGGAGCACTGGACACAAGACGACCCTAGCAGGTTCGAAGGTGAAATGTTGCCTCACCTGGAAGGATTGCCTGGGGCCCTAAATGGAGGTGAAGGAGGAGGTGTATAGGCAGATGTAGCACCTAGACCACTTGCTGCTTGCAGGGATAAGTGCTGGGAGGGACAAATGGACAAGGGATTCGCAGAGAGAGAGATTCTTGCAGAAAGCAGAGAGAAGTGGGGAGGTAAAGATGTGGTTTGTGGTAGGATCCCTTTGGAGATGGCGGAGGATGTGGAGGCTGATGGCCTGATAGGTTAGGACAAGAGTAATTGTATCACTGTTAAGATGGTGGAAAGATGGGGTGAGCGCAGATGTACTGGAAATAGGAGGAGATGCATGTGAGGGCAGCATCAATTGTGGAGGAAGGGGTTATCCTGTCCTTTAAAGGAGGATATCTCTGATATCCTGGAATAGAAAGCTACATCCTCCGAACAGATGTGGTGGAAGCATGCTATCTGTGCTCCCTGGGGCCTAGCATAGACTCAGTTGATGTATGGACATCTTGGGCATCATTATAAGATGTTCAATACAAATTGTTTGTAACATACCTCATTGTGATTGAATATTTATCTGTTTACATTTCAATTTACACTTTGTCACACACTTCTAATAATAATAAATAAATGATTGAAACTGTGCTTAATTTTTGACAACTTTCATAAGGTTTTAAACTTCCAGTAATGACAGATTGATTTGAGGTTGTTAAATTGCAACATTGGGAATATTGAAGGATAGTGTTAAAACTTGGTACAAGGTATTGTGATTCAGCTGAAGTGTGACTGGAAGAGAAGAGTTTATAGTAAAGGAAGGGATGAAATTTTTGCTTTGGTCTAAAAGCAATGATTTCAAGCTTGCAAATGTCAGCTTTAAAGAAATTGCAACCACTGAATATTATATCAGCAACTAATTAACCAGTCGGCCCCACTTTATTTACATGGTAAAGCTGATCCATTCTTATGGTTGCTTTTGTTGAGGAAGGTTCTTGAAAGAGAACCAGCAGAATTCTGCTGATGATTTCAGGAAAGAGACTACGATTATTGGTGGTTAATGAGCAATATTAAATTATTGTTATAGCATACTATTGCTTATCTACAACATCTAGGCACACTCCCTCCTTGTTCCTCCCCATCACTACTTCTGCCCCCTCTGTCCTCTCTTCCTTCTGTCCCCTCGGCTCATGTTCCCTCTGCGCACTAAATCGATCACCTCTTCATTTCTTTCCACAAGTGCTGCTTTATTTTGATAAGTATCAGCAGTATTTTCCATTTTTATTTAATGTGCTAGTGTTCAATGAAGCATTAAGTTCCATATATTTTGTGGCATCTGTGTTGGTGTATAATGATTACCATGTAAATTATTTCAATCTGGAGCATAAACATTTTTATATATTAAATAAACCACACTGAGCATCTAATATTTGTTCTTAGATTTGACTGTCTACACAATTGTGCTGTCGTATCAAAGGAGATATCCACATTGTCCTACTCTTGTACTCTTTCCCCTTAATCGTATTTAATATTATCCAAATCTCTCCTGAAAGTTGCTATTCAGTTGATACCACCATCATATCAGGCAGGTTAATACAGGTCATCAGCCGGCATTAAAACATCTCATTTGCCCAGCTGATCTTTTTCTTGATTACCATATCTAAATATTCAGTTACCATGTAAATAAGTTTATTCCAAATACGTTTAGTTTAAATTCCCTAGTTGCCACAAGAGAATTTAATTCATATCTTTTGGATTGGTACTTTGATTTGAACCATTAATTTGAAGTAGAAAACATTTGCCTTATTACATGCAATTCAGAGCTAAAAAATATTGTTAAATTCTTAGTTGTGGTGCATTGGGCTTCTCTTGCCCCCCCTCCCCCCCCATTGGTTTCTGAATGACTTGTTAAGAGCAGGGTGCTAATTGTTATGGAGGGAAATTGTCAAACTTGTAAAACTAGATTGCTATTGTAATGTGTGGCATGTAATTACGAACACACCTTAAACAAATGGATCATTGTGTGGGTGTTGGCTACAATATCACACCCAGGTAGGTGGAGAGTGTGAAGGAGGGGAAAGAAACAGAGTAATGGGATCTGTGATGAGTAGGCTGAACAGTAAATTGGGATGAGAGAGGAAAAGGAGTTGGGGGCAGGGGAGCTTTTTGTAGTTCAGAAGTTGAAGAATTCAGTGTATATGCATTGTGCTGTTTCCTGCAGAACTTAACAATTTCATTAACTTGGCTATCAACTTCGACCCTATCCTCACTTTCACTTGGTCCATCTTCAACACCTGTTTGTCTTATTTTAATCTTTCTGTCTCCATCTCAGGAAACAGATTACCCATCAATAACTCACATAGGTAACTGGACTACACTTCTTACCCTGTCCAATGTCATTCCTTTTTCTCCGACCTTCCATCTGCTGAAATGAGATTTTCCACTCCCAGACATCTGAGATATCCTCTTCTTTCAGAAAATGGGGTTCCCCTCTACACTGTTACCATTGGAGCCCTGCCTGTATCTCCATTAGTTCCAATTTTTCTGCTTTTATCCCGTCCCAGCCCTAGATAGTACAGGGGTAAAGTTCCCCTGGTTGTCGTATATCACCTCACTAACCGATGTATCTAACAACCATACAGCACAACTTTTGCCAGCTACATCATTATCTTACCAACTGCCACAGATTTCCTCTCCCCACCCCACCCCTTTCTGCAGGAATCTCTCTCTCCCTGACTCTCAGATCCGTTCATCCCTCCCTCGCAGACACTTATCCCTG
The DNA here is from genome assembly GCF_030028105.1 of Mobula birostris. Classification (NCBI taxonomy): domain Eukaryota; kingdom Metazoa; phylum Chordata; class Chondrichthyes; order Myliobatiformes; family Myliobatidae; genus Mobula; species Mobula birostris. The sequence goes on along the minus strand of NC_092372.1, from coordinate 155,917,742 downwards.
TGACAATAAGAGGTCTTTAACACTTGTCCCTACACCACTTCCCTCACCACCATCTGAAACACTCCTTCCAAGTGAGGCAGTCATTCACGTGCAAACCTTCTAGCTTTAATTATTACTTCTGGTGCCCCTGATGTGGCCTTTGCTATGTCAGTGAGACCAGACACAGACTAGAAACCACTTTGCCAGCACTTGTGCTCCGTCTGCTGTGTCAGTATGGATCTCCCGGTTGCTAGCCATTTTAATTCTCCTCCCATTTTCCCACATCAATATGTCTATCCTCAGCCTTCTCTACTGCCAGGGTAAGGCTTGATGCAAACTAGAGAACATCACCTTCTTTTCCACCAGAGTAATCTACAATCTAATAGCAATATCATTCTCCAATTCCAGTAAACTGTTTCCTGCTCTCTCCCTTTTCTCTCTCCTCCTGATCTACCCAGTTTACCTTGCACTCACCCCAGCCCCCATTACCCTATTTCCTTTCCCTCCTCCAACCTCTCCACCTACTCCTCCCACTGGTTCCACTCCCACTAGCCCCATCTGCCCTCCTGACCGCCCTTATTCGCTTCCATTCTCCACCTTCTTCCCCAATCATATTCCATTATCTTCAGCCCTTTGTCACTTCCGTCTATTGCCACCCAGCTTATGCTGCTATCTCCACTTCCCCTCTACCATCTGCCTATCACCCCTCCTCACTTGGATGCTTCACCTCTGCATACTGTCTATATCCCCTCTATCTTTCAGTCTAGATGAAGGGTCTCAGCACAAAATGTTGATTGTCAATTTCCGTCCATTGATTTTGCCTGATTCACAGAGTTCCTCCAGATTCTAGTGTGTGCAGTCTCTTATATTTTTCTGGATGATCTGCCCACTTTCCAACCTCCTTACTCCCCTTATGTCCACTTACCCTTCCATGATTTCTAATTCTCCTCCCCTCCCCACTTATTTCTGAGTACAATGAAACTCTGACAATCCGGTATCAGATTGTTCAGAAATCCTCTTGGTTTGGCATCTGGCTCATTGGGTTCTGCCTCCACTCTCCCTTTAAGCATATCTGGACTCTGTTTTCACACTCCCTTTAAATACCAGGGTCCTTTAACTCTGCTCCCTTTAAGCTTACTAGGTTCATTCAAAAAAATATGATAGCACTGCGTAAGATCTTAAAAATAGTGAATTTTAAAAACACCATTATTGGAGTGTTGCTGTATTGTTGCTTTCAAGTCAGTACCTCACCTTTTCCACATTCACTTTATCCTCTCCCTTCATACTGCATCATATCATTTTTACTCCTATTACCCTCTCCGTCATTTATCCCCTTTGTAGCTGTTTGGCCTAAAAATCTACCTGATTTTGTTTCATTGTGCAGTGATTCAGGTGCAGTAGAATCCAGTTTATTGGGACACAAGGAACCAGTACATTTTGGCCCCATTCTGCCCCAATTAGCTGAAGTTTCATGGAAATAATTAAATAGGTATAAAAAAAGAAAACTGCTGTTTAACTGAGTAACAATGTATGTATTTAAATGAAATACAGACCAAATTAGAACACTACTAATACCTATAAAACTCTGTATTAGTTCCTAATAGTTATCGGCAGAGGAATTCATATAGTGTACACTGCCATGTTCTTTTGATTGACTTAGAGGAACAAAATCAATATCGATACCTAGTACAAATAATAGACTGCCTTCATACAATGCTTTGATGATTGCATCCTCCAAGTCTTCATCTTCATTATAACTTTCAAGATGATTACCAATCCGTCCAAGTGCTTCTTAGGATGCGGCCTGGCCTACTGAGTTCCTCCCACATTTTGCGTGTTGTTAAGGTTGTGAAATCATTTCATTATTACTGCTGGCTATTTCTGGGATCTCCAAGCCTCAGTGCTCAACTCACTACAATTCTTGAATTGTTCAATTGCTTATTTCTCGCCAACTATCAGTGACAAAAAATAACACAGACACTCACAACTGACACTGTTTATAAACTTCTCTCCAAGTACGGTGTCGTGTGTAGCGGCCACATAAGTGCAAGCGACTGGCACTTGTTAGAAACTGTTCAGCAACGATCTCCTGTCCCAATTAAGCAGCAAAGTGTCCCAAATAAACAAAGGGAATCCTGGCTATCTTCTCGACTAGTCTTTGTTCTTTAGGAGTTGTCCCAAATACGCAGCTGCCCCAATTAACTGGAACCCACTGTACTGAGTTGAGTCTATGTAAAATGGCCCTTCAGTTATTGCTAATTTCTAACTGTATTTCCTGTTGCATACTCTCCAAAATACTTTATTAAATTTATCAATAAAATAAATAAGAGTGACCCGTCAAGGACTATTTTGTTTAAAAATTATTTAACATTAGGTTTGGTTGTTTATTAAAATACAGAAGTTTTTAAACAAAATTAGATGTAAAAAAATCACATAATTTGATGTTAGTTTTTTATATTATAATGCTTTCTTTGGAGTTTTGCTTTTGCTTGTCTCAAAAGCCTGGAATTATAGAACTAGATACTATTTACCTCAGATTATTCTGGACAACATTTGTATTCATATCACTGAAATAAAAAATATTGCCCAGAAATTGCGCTCCTTATGACATTTTTTGTGCAGTAATTGAATTTTAAAGGTACAATGTTAATCACATCAGTGACAGGAAAATAAAAGAACTGGCCCTGTAGTAGATGGTGAGTAATATGTGAAGTAAAGTTTGCCCAGCCTATTCTTCCTCTCATACACCAGCCTCACTTATTATTGCTGGATATCAGGTCACTGTCAGCCTTTCCACACGATGAACAACAGCGATCTAAATACCATCTCCGATAGTCCGATCTGTGTGGCAAGGTACCAGTCACAGCACAGGATTTGGATCTGGCTAGGGGAACTGCAAAACTGTGTCCCTTCACTTCTCCGAGATCGATCTCTTTTCAGCAATTGGCTCGTAGCCACCATGGAAAGAAATTCTTCAAAGCAATCACATCACAGCAAAGTTTTTACACATGTAATAAGATGAAAATCATCAAGGCAATTTTGTTTAGTGCATTCTTTCCCAATTACCCAATTTTCTTTCTTTTTCTCCCAAATTACCATACTGCTTATAATGCTTCAAGCAGGACTCATTTGTTAAGTGAAAAAGGCTGGACTCTGGTCTCAAGGTTTATTAGTTTTTATTTAGTCAGAAAGAATTTGAAGCAAACTGCTTCTAAATGCAGTGGCCATTGTCAGTGCTTCCTCAAACTTCTTCCCAAATGCTCAGACTCTGCCAGAAGTTTCAGCCATGATTGTGGGAGAAGGAAAAACATCTTCAGAGTTGATCTATTGCCCGATTGTGATATGAACCCCTGACAGAGAGATAAGTACTCACAATTAGTGTTTCTTCTGCACAGCTACATAATGGTGTTGATGGAGTATGAAGCAGGTAGATTGTCTTAGTAAAAACATTCTGATATGTAACTGAAAGAAACTGAAAAGTACCCCTTCAGTTCAAATTCCCTGTTTTGATTTCTAACTTGTTTCTTCCTCACACTCTTTCCAGATTTCTTTGATAGCGGTCTAACACCTACTGCTGTTTCTCATTCTGGATCTATCCAAAAACCAGAACAAGCAGAGAAGATTGTGGAAAGGTGAAATTCTGATGTGGTAATTATGAACTAATTACAGAGCAAGTTTAGTAATTGTAACATATGTAAATGGTGTGTATGATTTTAAATACTATTCCATTTCTGAAAAAAAGTCTATTTAATTTTAATTATTAACTTGTTTTCATTATATCTTGATAAACAAATATTTGATTGCAAAACCCTATAACCATGTATTTATTTGGTAGGCGTCCACTTCATATAAACATTTTCTAATTATTATTGTCACTTTATGTAACAAGATATATGTCAAAAGTGTTACTAAAACAATTAAAAAAGAACAAGTTTAATGATTCACAAAATACTGGAGGAACTCAGCAGGTCAGGCAGCATCTGTGGAAATGAATGAACTGTCGACATTTCAGGCTGGAGCCACTTTTTCAGGTCTGAGAAGGAAGGGGGAAGGTGCCAGATGTAAAAAGGTGAGGGGAGGGGAAGGAGGACAAGCTAGAAGGTGACAGTTGAAGCCAGGTGGGTGGAAAAGATAAAGGGCTGGAAAAGAAGGAATCTTATAGGAGAGGAGAGTGCACCATGGGAGAAAGGGAAGAAGGGGGAGCACCAGGGGAAGGTGATAGGCAGGTGAGGAGGAGATAAGAGGTCAGAGTGGGGAATAGAAGAGGAGGAAAGTGGGGGTGGGAAGAAATACCAGAAGGAAAAATCGATGTTCATGCCATTAGGTTGGAGACTACCTAGACAGAATATGAGGTGTTACTCCTCTATCCTGAAAGTGTTTTTTTTTCCATGACAAAAGAGGAGGCCATGTTGGAATGGAAATGGGGAATAGGAATTAAAATGTTTGGCCACTGTGAAATTCTGCTTTTGGCGGGTGAAGCAGAGATGCTCGACAAAGTGGACCCCAATTTACGTTGGGTCACACTAACATAGAGGAGGCTGCATCAGGAGTACCTGATACAATAGACGGCCCTAACAGATTCTTAGGTGAAGTGTTGCCTGACCTGGAAGGACTGTCTGAGGCCCTGAATAGCGGTAAGGGAGGAGGTGAATGGCAGATATAGCATTTCTGTCGCTTTCAGGGATATGCAGCAGGTGGGAGATTAGAGGGACAAATGGACAAGGGAATCATGGAGGGAGCAGTCTCTGTGGGAGGATGTAAAGATGTGTTTGGTGGTAGGATCTCGTTGAAGATGGCAGAATTTGTGGAGAATGATGTGTTGGATGTGGTGCCTCGTGGGGTGGTAGGTGAGGACGAGAGGAACTCTATCCCTGTTAAGGCAGTAGTAAGATGAGGTGAGCACGGATGTCTAGGAAATGGAGGGGATGTGGCTGAGGACAACATCAGTGGTGGAAGAAGGGAAACACCGTTCTTTGAAGGAGGACATCTCTGATGTTCTGGAAAGGAAAGCCTCATTCCTGGGACCAGATGCGGTGGAGACGAAGGAACTGAGAAAAGGGAATAGCATTTTTACAGGAGACAGGGTGGGAGGAAGTATAGTCAAGACAGCCATGATAACCAGTAGGCTTATAAAAGATATCGGAAGGCAGTTTGTCTCCAGAGATCGAGAAAGTGGAGGGAGCTGTCAGAAATTGTCTAAGTGAATTTATGGGTAGGGTGGAAGTTGGAGGCAAAGTTGATTAAATTGACGAGCTCAGCATGGGTGCATGAAGCAGCACCAATGCAGTCATCATTGTGGTACAGGAAGACTTGGGGACCAATACCAGGGAAGGGTTGGGTTGTTTTACGTAGCCAACAAAAAGGCAGGCATAGTGAAATCTGCAGAATCTCTTGTGTTTATTTTAGTAAGTTCTTGAACTTGAATTGCTGCAAATTTAGTGGTATATTTATTATAAAAGCTAATAAAAATCAAAAAGTCTTATTTTTAAAGAATTCATGTTCATTTAGTATTGAGAAGACTGAAGTACTTTTCAGGACAGAAGATTGTATTCATTCTCTCTGAAAAGTTCATGTCATTGTTAAACAAGGTGAGCTAAGTTTCTGATAATTAATTGCTTCAAAACATAATCAGAACTATGTTGTTCCTTTAGGAAAGAGAATACTGCTGAATCTTTGCCAGAAGGATTCTTCGATGATCCAGTAAAGGATGCAATGGCAAGTACATATAGAATCTACATTATTCTCCAAACCTAATACTATTTTTAATTACGCATGTCTTTATTTGCTGCCTATTTTTGCAAGTTTCACTTTGATAAGCTGTAGAGGGCAGCACAGACCTGCTATATTTCTGATAACTGATTGTTACCTTTCTCACTCTCGCCTAATACTGCAGGTGCGGAAGGTAGACCTACCGAAAGATCAGATGGATAAAGAATGGGAAGAATTTCAAAAAGAAATCAGACAGGTTAATACGGTGAGTCATTTTAAGAATATGAAGTATTATTTGCAGTCACATATTAGAAAACTGTGGATAAAGGATCATCTATCCTTTATTATTAAACTGCACGGTTTCAAATCTGGGTCGGAACTTATAAAACAATGTGCAAATATTTCCAGGACCTATTGGCAAGGCCAGCATTTATAGCCTCTATAAGTGCTATTTTGGTATTGGTTTATTATTGTCATTTACCAAGATGCACTGAAAAGCTTGTCTTACATACGGTTTATACAAATGAAGTCATTACACAGTACGTTGAGTTAGAATAAGGTAAAGTAATAACAATGCAGAATAAAGTGTGAAAGCCACCGAAAAGGTGCTGTGCAAATAATTGATAAAATGCATGATCATATCAAGATTGATAGGCCAGAAGTCCATCTGATCGTACAAGGGTCTGATAAAATGGGATAGAAGCTATCCTTGAGCCTGGTGGTCCATGCTTTCAGGCATGTATATCTTTGTCCTGATGGGAGAGGGGAGAATGTCTGAGGTGGGTGAGATTTTTGATTACGCGGGCTGCTTTACAGAAGCAGCAAGAAGTATAGACAAAGTCCATAGGGGGAGACTGGTTCTTGTGATGTGCTGAGCTGTGTCCACAACTCTGCAGTTTGCTGTAGTCATGTGCAGAGCAGTTGCCATAACAAGGTGTTATGCATCCAGATAGAATGTATCTGTGGTGTATTGGTAAAAATTGGTAAGAGTTTATAGGGACAAATCACATTTCTTTAGTAATTGAGGCATTGCTGAACTTTCTTGGCTGAGATGTCAACGTGGCTAGAACATGGCAGGCTATTGGTGATAAGCATCACACATAAAATGTTGGAAACATCGACTGTTCTCTTTTCTATAGATGCTGCCTGGCCTGCTGAGCTCCCCCAGCATTTTGGGTGTGTTGCTTGGATTTCCAGCATCTGCATTTTCTCTTGTTTGTGAGGCTGTTCACACTTCGAAACTTGAAGCTCTCAACCTCAACATTGGTAATTTTGCTGATGATACTCCAACAGTGTTGAGGAGGAAACTCCAGACTGTAGACCCAACATCAGGTCATCAACATATCTTCCTGTCAGGGTTACACATTACTTGGTCAGGAATCTGCAGATTATGGTGTTCCCATACACCTGTTGCCCTTGTGTCTCTGGATAGTAGAATTTGTGATTTTGGGAGGTAATCAAGCAGAAGAGGTTTGGCCCTAAGGAACTTGCAGTATTGGTCTTGAGCTGGAATAATTGACTCAGACAATCAGAACAATCCTTCTTTGAGGAAGGTTTGATCTGAGCTACAGGGGTGTTTTCTATTTGGTAGCCATTGACTTAAGTTTTATGAAGGCACATATAAAAATGCTGGCTTGATGTCAAGGGCAATTACTCTTATCTCACTTCCAGAATTCATGCTGCTTGGTCTGTTTTCACCAAGCTGTAATGGGGTCTGGAGTCAAGTGAGACAAAGATTGGTCTGCTCATATAGCCTGAATCAAGCAGATCAACTGTACAAGAAGGATTCTTTTTAGGTACGTCAGACCTCACCTGCAGAAACTGAGAGAGAAATAGGATAAGCAAAGGGAAGCATGGAAGAGGTGAGGCTCAGAGAGGATACTGTCAATTCGGGTTCATTGGGGCCAGTACATTTGGACTCAATTAAGCAGTTGTCCCAGTTAGCCAAAGTTTCATGGAAATAGTTAAACCAGTACAGTATTAAAAAGACGAACTGCAGTTTAACTGAGTATCAAATTATGTACTGTACTTAAATGAAACAGAATAAATTGGATCCAACTGCTTATTTCTCGCTAACTATTAGTAACAAAAATCACTGCTTTTTGAACACAAACACACTCAATGAATGCTATTTAAAAACTTCGCTCTAAGCATGGTATAGCATCTGAACAGCCTCATGAGTGATTCTGTTTAGAACCTGTTTGGGACCAGTCTCCTGTCCCAGTTGCCCATATTCAGCTCAGAACCCTCTAAGCCCCTCCCCTCCATGTACCTATCCAAATCCCTCAACCGTTTCCTCTGGAAGTTCATTGTAGATACTCACTACTCTGTGTAAAGAAATTATTTCTCAGGTCGCTTTCAAATATCTCCCCACTTTTCTTGTATCTGTGCCCTCAAATTCTGGATTTCCCACCCCTGGCTATGACCATCCACCTTATCCATACTCCTCATAATACAAAAATGGCAACTCTTTTGCGTGCGCAGCTCTGAAGGGAATCATAAAATACTCCCAGTTAGGATTACTCCAGCTGAAATCTACCATCACAGACATGGGCACTTCAGTGAGAGCATCATTTTAAGATGCTTAAAAAAATCTATCGATCCTCAAATTCGCGGACCCCGACTGCAGACTCGGGTCACAAGTGCAATTTCTGTTTAAGGAAAAGGAAACATGGACAGTGTGCTGGCCTGCAGGTAAAATTAAAACGCAGAGCCCTTAGACCCCCACCCCCTGCTAACCTGCTGATGAAATAAACAGTCTCTGGAAAATAAAACTGAAGACCTCAGAGCAAGATTGCAATACCCGAGGGGACACCAGGGATTGCAGTGTACTTTGTTTCATGAACACATTCCTCACTGCCACCATTTCAGATGCAACCTTGCAGTCCCCTAATCTGAGGAAAGACATCCTTGCCATAGAGGGAGTACAAAGAAGGTTCACCAGATTGATTCCTGGGATGGCAGGACTTTCTTATGATGAAAGACTAGATCGACTAGGCTTATACTCGTTGGAATTTAGAAGATTGAGAGGGGATCTGATTGAAACGTATAAAATCCTAAAGGGATTGGACAGGCTAGATGCAGGAAGATTGTTCCCGATGTTGGGGAAGTCCAGAACGAGGGGTCACAGTTTGAGGATAAAGGAGAAGCCATTTAGGACCGAGATTAGGAAAAACTTCTTCACACAGAGAGTGGTGAATCTGTGGAGTTCTCTGCCACAGGAAACAGTTGAGGCCAGTTCATTAGCTATATTTAAGAGGGAGTTAGATATGGCCCTTGTGGCTAAGGGGATCAGGGGGTATGGAGAGAAGGCTGGTACAGGGTTCTGAGTTGGATGATCAGCCATGATCATACTGAATGGCGGTGCAAGCTCGAAGGGCCGAATGGCCTACTCCTGCTCCTATTTTCTATGTTTCTGTGTCCAGGGCTTCACCATCCATTACTTGGACAGGACAGCGGAGTCTGTTAAAGGTAGAGGAGGTGGAGGCGGAGTTCCTTCATGATTATTTTATCATGATGCATCGATGTGGCGATTCTGTCGCAGTCCTGCTCACCCGACCTGGAACATCTGGTGGCCGAGTGAGTTTTCTGCCATCATCCTGGTAGCAGTGTACATTCTACCCCTGCCAACTTCAGGAGGAGCTGAACATCGTGACCAGCAGTCACAAAACAGCACACCTTGGTGCCTTCCTGATCATTGCAGGAAATTTCAACCAGACCAGCTTGAAGAAGTATGACCAACTGCCACCAACATATCACCTGTGGAACCAGGAAAGCCAATATATTTGACCACTGTTACATCACCATCAAGAATACTTCCTGTGCCATCCCACACCTACACTTTCATGCAAGGGATCCAGGTACAACCTACAGAAGGCTATTTTAAATGCAGAAAATAATTCCGATTGAAGTTAGACACGAAATTAGATGCACATCAGCTCTGGCAGGTTTGTATGCCATTATTTCCTACAAGGCAAAACGTAACATTGTTAATGGCTGTGATACTTCACTCCCAGATGAATGAAATGCACTTTACGCATGCTTTGAAAGGGAGAATCAACCTTTACCAGGGCAAATCTCTGCAGCATCTGGTGACCCTGTAATCTCTGTCTCAGAAGCTGATGTCAGAACATCTTTCAAAAGAGTGAACCCTCGCAAGGCGGCAAACCCCGATGGTGTACCTGGTAGGGAACTTTAAACCTGTGCTATCCAACTGGCAGGAGTGTTCAAGGACATCTTCAGTCTCTCACTGCTACATTTGGAAGTTGTCACCTGCTTCAAAAGGGTGGCAATAATACAAGTGTCCAAGAAGAACAGGGTGAGCTGCCTCAATGATTATTGCCCAGTTGCACTCACATTTACTGTGATAAAGTGCTTTGAGGTTGGCCGTGGCCAGGCTACTTAAGCAAGAACCTGGACCCACTGCAATTTGCCTATTGCCAATAGGTCTACTGTGGATGCAATCTCACTGGCTCTGCAACCAGCTTTGGACCACCTGGATAATAGCAATACCAACATCAGGCGTTATTGATTACAGCTCAGTGTTCAACACCATCATACCCTCAGTACTAATCAACAAATTCCAAATCCTGGGCCTCTGTACCTCCCTCTGAAACTGCATCCTTGACTTCCTCATTGCAAAACCCAGTCAGTGCGATCGGAAATAAGATCTCCTTGCTGACAATTGACAGCAGCACACCTCAAGGATGTGTGCTTAGCCCACGGCTCTGCTCTCTACATACATGACTGTGTGGCTAGGCACGACTCAAAACACCATTTATACACTTGCTGAGACACAACTGTTGTTGGCAGGATTTCAGATGGTGACGAGGAAGCGTACAAGTGTGAGGATAGATTATCGGGTTGAGTGGTGTTGCAGCAAAAGCTTTGTATTCAATGTCAATAAGATCAAGGAATTGATTGTGGACTTCACCAAGGGGACTCGAGGGAACACACACCAATCCTCGCTGAGGGATCAGCAGTGGAAAGGCTGTGTAGGTTCAAGTTCCTGGGTACCAATGTCTCTGAAAATCTATCCTGGGCCCAACATTGATGCAATTGCAAGAAGGCACAACAATGGCTATATTTCGTTAAAGATTGAGGAGATTTAGTATGTCACCAAAGCCTTCAGCAAATTTCTGCAGATGTATTATGGAGAGCATTCTAACTGGTTGCATAATCATCTGGTATGAAGGGACTGGATTGGAAAAAAAATGGTAGAAAGTTGTAAGCTCAGCCAGCTCCATGTTGGGCACAAGCCTTTTCAGTATCGAGGACATCTTCAAAAGGCAATGACTCAAAAAGACAATGATTTTGAAAAAAAAATATATATAGTATTGTAATTTATAGGTTTTTTTAATGTTGTGCACTGTATCTGCTGCCGCAAAAACAACAACATGTACATACTGTATGCCAATGATATAAACCTGATTCTAATGATTTTCTAAACATTATCCTGCACTCCTAGGAATAATGATCCAGCCTGGATAATCTCTTCTACAATTCATGCACTTTAATCCAGGCAGTATCTTTGTAAATCCCTTCTGTACCTTCTCCATCTTGACAAAACTGTGCACAATTTCCCTGGTGTGGCCTCACCAATGCTTATGTAACTGCAGCATATTATCTCTTCTCCTAAACTCGATGTCCAGACTGACGAAGGTCGGCATGCTAAATGCCTTTTTCGTCACCCTATCTACTTGCACGGCTGCTTTTAGTGAACAGTGCACTTAGTACTCCCTTGTCCTTCTGTTCCTCAATACTCATCAGTGCCACTATTCACTCTGTAAGTCTTACCCTGGTTCAGAATTCATCACCTCATACTAATCTGTTTCCTCAGCCCATCTTCCCATCTAATCAAGATCACTGGCAATTCACTGTAACCTGTTTCATTGTTAGTAAGACCCCAAATTTTAGAATTATCAGCAAACCATTGCTAAAATCATTTCCAATCATGCCAAGTACATTCATATCTAAATCATTTACATAAATAATGAATAGCAACGGTCCCAACACTGACTCCTGAGATACCCCACTAGTCACAGGCTCCAGTCAGGGAATCAACTTTTAACCATCATTGTTTTCTTCCTCTCAGCGTTCCAATTCTGAATCTACCTTGCTGTGCCCCCTTAATCCCATGCGACCTAACCTCCCTGACAGCCTCCCATATAGACCTTGTCAAAAGCCTTAGTAAAGTCCCTATTGGCGACATCCATTGCCCTACCATCATCTATCCCTTTAGTTACCTCTTCATAAATCTCCAAAAGATTCATCAGACATGACCTCCTTCTCACAAAACCATGCTGACTGTTCCTGATCAGACCTTGCTATAGTGATATTAGATCTTGTCCCTCAGATTCCCTTCAGTAACTTCCCTACAACTGAAGTCAGGCTGATTGCCCTGTAGTTCCTGGCTTGTTCTTGCTACCTTTCAGTGAACAAATGGCCACCCTGCAGTCTTCTCGCACTTCATTAGTGGCTAATAGTGAAGCATATATTTCTTAAAGTGCCTTTACGATTTCTTCCATGGCCTCCCATAAAGTCCAGGGTGCACTTTGGATTTGCCCTTCTTAATTTGCTTCAGGCTGCAAATACTTCCTTCCCCATAGTATGCATATGTTCTAAGACCTCACTACGTATTCCCCTCATTTCCTAGGCATCCAGGAGAAATAGACATTAAAAATCTCTTGCAGTTCTACACGTAGGTAGCCCTGATGGTCTTTAAGAGGAACTCGACTCTCACTTGCTCCCTTTTACTCTTAATATTATTAGACCATAAGATATAAGAGCAGAAGTAGGCCATTCAGCCCATCAAGTCTGCTCCGCCATCCAATCATGGGCTGATCCAATTCTTTCAGTAATCCCCACTCCCCTGCCTTCTCCCCATACCCTTTGATGCCCTGGCCATTCAAGAATCTATCTGTCTCTGCCTTAAATACACCCAGTGACTGGCCTCTACAGCTGCTCATGGCAACAAATTCCACAGATTTACCACCCTCTGACTATAGTAATTTCTCCGCATCTCTGTTCCAAATGGACGTCCTTCAATCCTGAAATCATGCCCTCTTGTCCTGGACTCCCCTACCATAGGAAATAACTTTGCCATATCTAATCTGTTCAAGCCTTTTAACATTCAGAATGTTTCTGTGAGATCCCCCCTCATTCTGAACTCCAGGGAATACAGCCCAAGAGCTGCCAGACGTTCCTCATATGGTAATCTTTTCATTCCTGGAGTCATTCTCGTTAATCTTCTCTGAACCCTCTCCAATGTCAGTATATCCTTTCTAAAACAAACTGCACACAACACTCCAAGTGTGGTCTCCCGAGTGCCTTATAAAGCTTCAACATCACATCCCTGCTGTTATATTCTGTACCTCTAGAAATGAATGCCAACATTGCATTTGCCTTCTTCACCACCGACTCAACCTGGAGGTTAACCTTTAGGGTATCCTGCACAAGGGCTCCCAAGTCCCTTTGCATCTCTGCATTTTGAATTCTCTCCCCATCTAAATGATAGTCTGCCCATTTATTTCTTCCACCAAAGTGCACAACCATACACTTTCCAACATTGTATTTCATTTGCCACTTCTTTGCCCATTCCCCTAAACTATCTAAGTCTCTGCAGGCTCTTTGTTTCCTCAACTCTACCCACTCCTCCACCTATCTTTGTTTCATTGGCAAATTTAGCCACAAATCCATAGTCCAAATCATTGACCTACGTCGTAAAAAGCAGTGGTCCAAACACCGACCAATGTGGAACTCCACTGGTAACCAGCAGCCAGCCAAAATAGGATCCCTTTATTCCATTTTGTGCCAATCAGCCAATGCTCCACCCATGCTAGTAACTTCCCTGTAATTCCATGAGCTCTTATCTTGCTAAGCAGCCTTACGTGTGGCACCTTGTCAAAGGCCCTCTGAAAAGGCAAGTACACCACATCTACTGCATTTCCTTTGTCTATCCTGCTTGTAATTTCCTCAAAAAATTGCTGAAGGTTAGTCAGGCAGGGCTTTGGCCTATCTTGTCATGTGCCTCCAGGTACTCCGTAGTCTCATCCCTAACAATCGATTCCAACAATTGATGTCAGGCTAACAGGTTCATAGTTTCCTTTCTGCTGCCTCCCACCCTTCTTAAATAGCGGAGTAACACTTGCAATTTTTTCAATCATCCGGTACAATGCCAGAATCTTATCAATTCTTGAAAGATCATTGTTAATGCCTCTGCAATCTCTCCAACTACTTCCTCCAGAATCCAAGGGTGCATTCCATCAGGTCCAGGAAATTCATCCACCCTCAGACCATTAAGCTTCATGAGCACCTTCTCAGTCGTAATTTTCACTGCACATACTTCACTTCCCTGACACTCTTGAATGTCTGCTGTACTACAAATGTCTTCCACTCTGAAGACTGTTGCAAAATACGCATTCAGTTCCTCTGCCATCTCGGCATCTCTTATTACAATATCTCTTTTACTCTGCCTGACAAATCCGTCTCATGCCCTCTTTTGCCCTCCTGATTTCGTTGGTGGTCTTTAACTTCTTATATTCATCAAGAGGTTCATTGATACCAGCTGTCTAAATTTAATGTATGATTATTTCTTTTTCCTTGGCAGAGCCTCAATCAGCCAGAATTCCCTGAATTTGGTATGTCTACCTTTCACCCCAACCATAACTTGCTGGAGTCTTGATATGACCTTTATAAAAGCTGCCCACTTGCCATCTGTTCCTTTGTTTTTGAATAGAGTTACCCAGTTTACCCCAGCTGGATCCTGCCTGATGCCCTCAAAGTTGGCTCTGCTCCAATTCAGAACTTTCACCTGTAGACCTGTTCTACTACCATATTCTTTTTTTAGGTATTAGACCACATCTGTGTTTTCCAGGTCTGGCTTTGCTGGTATTCTATACAATTGTGACAAAGTCTTTCTGTTGTTAAACTCCAGCCTCCTTTCAATGAAGTCCAGTAGGCTGTTTATCTTATCCATTTGTCGAACCTGCTGGCTTATTTCTTTGTGATTCATACAGAAAACACCTCAATTCTTCAGAAATTTACAGACTTGCAGTTTCTCTCCATTTAGCTAATAATCTGGACACAACTGGGAATTTTTCCATATTGTTGGGAAAGTACCAGTGTTGTAGCTGTACAGAATGTGCATTTCTAGGGGTGCAGATAGTCCTGAGGCAAATTTTCAGTGTTGCAGTTGGGATATTGTAGTGGCCTGCAACCTCTGGTATCAGTGCACCTGCATGTTTCTTCATCTGAAATGAAGCAAGTTGGTTGAGTGAAATCTAGCCTCAGTGCTGGCAGGAATCTTCAGAGGAGGGTGTAACTGATTATCTCCTTAGCACCAATGAGATTTTGTTCAGTTATTATACAGGTTTAAAACTGCTGCTTTTGTAATAAATATTTATCCTACTTTAATTATCACTAATTTCTTTATGACACAAAGGTTTCAGAAGCAATTGTAGCAGAAGATGACGAAGAAGTTCGTTTAGATAGACAAATAGAAGAAATTGATGAACAAATGTAAGTAAATTCAAATAAGTTTTGCATTGGGATATGTAACAGTACAATTGATTAAATGTCTGATTGATAGTTTTTTTAACATTGTTTTTACAGTGTTTTATAAATTTACCATGTTAGAGGTTTAAAAGTGAAAGTGCTACCCTTTGAAATATGTGATCTGTTCCTTTTCTATCTATATTATCTGGTCACATCACAAGATTGGGGATGGATTAACTTTACTTCATATTGTTTTCTGTATTAAATAGATTTCAATGTTTTAATTTTTCTTTAGTGATTCTACAGTTTCATTACTCAGTTATGTGTCTCTGTCACTAATGGCTTTATTGCAATGGTGATTGTTGAATGTCAAAATATCTTTCACTTATTGGAGATGTTATTGTCTGATTTTTTTAAATATGAATGCTACTTTTTGTAAGCGGGAGATTTCTGCATTATCAATTAGATATAATTTAGCATTTCTAAAACTGCTTAGCTACATTTTTGGCATTTTCTTGTGTGTTGGTCTTCGGTACTACAGCTACGAACTCGTCTGTTTCTACAAACTTTGTCGTGTTCAGTCCTTGAAGCCATTTCTTAATATCATGTGTTTTTGAATGGGAAGTCTGGCTTCTGTGATGGTGAGGAGCTCAGATGCTCAGCATTTCTGGCTCAACATGCACTTCAAAAATGTAGTCCATTGTGAAGCACTGTGAAATATCCTATGATTCTGAATAGAAAATGCAAATTCTTTTTCATCCTTTTCATTCTTTATGATATCTTGATTTTCTTGCTACCTTCTACACTCTTTGGAGAAGATGTGATATAATTGAGGGTTGATTCTTTGATTTTTTTTCTACTTAACTATTTGATTTATTTTCGCTCTCAATCCCATTCTCCTGTCACCTTCCCGTAACCTTTGACACATAACCTAATCAAGAACCTGTCAACCTCCAGTTTAAACAAACCCAATGATTTGGTCTCCACAGTCATACACAAATCTCTGGCAAAAAAAATTCTTCCTCATTTCTGTTCCAAGGCAGTACCTCCGGTCCTAAATTTTTCCCAATTGGAAACAACCTCTCCATGTGCACCCTGTGCCTTTCAATATTCAGTGAGTTTCAATGAGATCCTCCCTCATTCTTCTAAACTCCAGTGAGTCTAGGCAAAGAGCCATTATTCCTAGGATCATTGTTGTAAACCTCCTCTCAACCCATCCCAATGTCAGCATCCGAATATTTTCATCTGCCACTTCTTTTCCAACTCTCCTAATATGTTCTTTTGCAGACTTGCTGCCTCTCAACACTATCTGCCCCTCCACCTATCTTGTATCATCCGCAGACTTGGTCACAAAGCCGTCAATTCCATCATCCTGAACATCAGTATAGTATATAATGAGTAAAGTAGTGGACCCAACAGCAACTCTGCAGAACATCACTAGTCACTCGCAGACAACCAGAAAATTCCCCATTTATTCCCATTCTTTATCTTCTGCCAGTCAGCCAATCCTTATTCCATGCAGTATCTGTCCTATAATACCATACATTCCTTTTTTATTTAACAACCGCATGTGCAGCACCTTGTCAAAGGTCTTCTGAGAATCCAAGTAAACAATATCCACTGACCCTCCTTTGTCTGTTATTTCCTCAAAGAATCATTACAGGTTTGTCAGGCAAGAAATCCCCTTGAAGAAACTATGCTGACTTTGGCCTATTTTATCATGTGCCTTCAAGTACCCCGAAACCTCATCTGTAACTATGGACTCTTACCAGCCACTGAAGTCAAGCTAACTGGCCTATAAATTCCTGTCTTTTATCTCCCTTCCTTCTTAAAAAGTGGAGTGATAGTTGTAATCTTAAAATCCTCTGGAACCATTCCAGAAACTAGTGATTCTTAAAAAATCCTATTAATGCCTCCACAACCTCTTCATCTACCTCTTTTAGAACACTGGGTGTCATCCACCTGGCCCAGGTGACTTATCTATCTTTAGACCTCTCAGCTTCCCAAGCAAGTTCTCCTTAGTAGCCATTACACTCACTTTTGCCCCAACACTCTTGAATTACTGGCATACTTCTGGTGTCTTCCACAATGAAGATTGTTGTTCATCCACTTTTTGCTAGCTCCCTCTCTAATGTCATTTTCCAGCAGTCTGATGTCCACTCTCACCTCTCTTTTACTTTTTGTATATCTGAAATAACTTTTGCTATCCTCTTTTTATATTATTGGACAGTTTACCTTCACATTTAACCTTTTCCCTTCATATTGCTTTTTAAATTGATATATATATTTAAAGCTTTCCACTCCTCTAGCTTTCCACTAATTTTTATTATATTTTGTGCCATTTCTTTTGTGTTTATGGTGTCTGTCTTTTCTTATCAGCCATGATTGCCTCATCCTCTCTTCAGAATGCTGCTGCTGCTTTGGCATCTGCTGATCCTGCGTCTCCCAGAAATACCAGCCTTGATGCTCTATCATCATCCTGGGTTTTGTTTACTGTTTGAATGAAGATCTATGTATATAACTTCTATTAGCAACGTATGCAAAATGCTGGAGGCACTCAGCAGGCCAGGCATCATCTGTGGAAGAGAGTAAACATTTCAGGCCCCCCTCCTCCCCACCTTTGTACTCTGACTTCTCATTTTTTTTCCCCAGTCCTGATGAAGGGTCTCGGCATGAAACATTGACTATTTACTTTTTTCTGTAGATGTTGTCTAGCCTGCTGAGTTCCTCCAGCATTTTGTGTGTGTTGCTTGGATTTCCAGCACCTCCAGATTTTCTTGAGTTTATAAGGTCTTTATACGCATGCAGTTTCTTAACTGTACCTACACTTCCTTCTAAAGATTTGATACTAATTTTTTAAGGGCTAAAAAGGCTACCCCACCCCCTCAGCCCACCTTCCTGTTTTTTGATACAATGTGTATCCTTGGATGTGAAGCACACGGCTATGATCTTTCAGTCAGGTGCTCACATCATACCTACCAATTTCTAACTGCACTGCAGAACATCTACCTTATTGTGTATACTACATGCATTCAAGCATAACACTTTTAGTCTTATATTCACCATTCTTTTTTTTTAAAGATTTTTTGTTTCATCTTGTCTAATTCATCTTGCAGTTTTACCTTCCTTAAGGTTGTAAGAATTCAGTTTCTAAGCACTATCCCTCCCAAGAATCCCAATGCCACTTTATGCCTCAGTTTTACCCCAGCTGTTTCTTCCAGTCTCAAATGAGTTCAAATCTAGTATAATTATTTATAGTTGGGCTAAATACACCAAACATGATTTTTGAACCTTATCATTTAACGAGATAGATTAATAAACTTCTGGAAGTGTAACCTTTATGTATGTCTCCGTGATAGCCATTCATTTGTTTCAGGTTTTGCCTGAGTTCACTTGGGTGCTCAGCAGAAATTTTCTCAAAATCAATTTTTTGTAAACCTGCTTGATGCTGTTGATAAATTAATATTATTCTTCAGCTTTGTCAGTGTGACAGAGAGTATTAAAAAAAATGCTTTGTGTCTTTTCCAGTCAATGAGATACAAGCTGTTTATCAAATTCACTTTCATTCCAGTTGCATATTTACAGTCCAAGGTTTCTAAGGAAACTAAAGCATAGGGAAGTAGACAATAAGAAAGAGATGAGTGATTCTATTTGTGTGACTGAAATCAGCAGATACGTTTGGAGTTGTATAATTTTCAATGCCTAAAACTCACTTTCTTCATTTTTACATAGGACCTTGCCTCAAAAGATAGTGTTTCATTCCCATATTAACAGTTAGTGTAAAAACAGAAGTGCAAATATGGGAATTCACACCAGATTGTTAACTGTCTAATTTCTGTTCAAGAGGAAAATTGAGCTGGTCATTTGTTATTTATACATAAACTTGGCTTCACCAAGTTGGTATAATATTCATTTGGTGCAGTCCCTGTTGGGAAGTACTAATTTGGAAGCCAAAGAAGAACAAACTCTTAGAATGTCATTTTGTTCTGTTGATTTTTGCTAAGACCCTATTTAGGCTGTGTTGATTTCGATAGAGTATTAGGGAGTTATTGGTGCCATTAAATTGCCAGAAGTTCAAGACAAACAGATGCTGGAATTGCACAGTTAAGTGTTTGAAAATCAATCATATAAATTTCCCTTTAATTTCTATCAGTTGTTTTACATTAATCCTATGTAGGAGACTGTTCCAAGAAATTAGAAAGCCTGGGATTCAAGGAAATTGACATAGAAATTAATGTGGGAGGTGTGATAATTAAGCTTGCAGATAAATTTGTATGTTAATAGTGAGAAAGGTAATTTTACATGACAGCATGATATTGATCAGCAGCTTTTTTCAAAAGTGTTGCTTCCTCAGAAATGTTTTGTGATTATGGTAGACAGCTTGCAGCTGAACAGAAATATAATGTCAGACTGCTTGTGTAGGAATTTGGAGAAACAAGGAATGAATTTTTATTGAATACAATGTTTAATTTCATAATGGTGCTGATGTTTTCCAATAGTTCAACTAAGCTCAAAATGTTTTAGTTTTTATTTCTACATGGTCTTTGAGGTTTCTCACTTAATTTGTCACCAATTCTCAGCCAGCATTGATGGATTCCAGTTGCCCTGATACTGTTGCTCCATGACCGCAATGTCCTGGTGAAATCTTTCACCATGTTCATCACTGACAGTGCTAAGATTTGCAAGGAAGAAGTCTAAATGGGAATGCAGAAAATGGATCTTTAGTGACGTGTTGCACTTCATGGTTTTGTATGCTTGAAGCATGTTGTCAACCAGCTGCATGAAGTTTGATGCCCTGTAATTGTCAAGAAAATTTTCAGCAACATCCTTAAATGCCTTCTATGTGATTTTTCTCTAGTCCCACTTGGTGTTCTTTGACTTAAATGTCATTGACCTGTTTGATTTGTGGAGCAACAAAAATACCTTTCTTAATATTTTCCTCAGTTATTCTGGGAAACATCTGTCTCAAATATCGAAATTCTTCACAGAAATTTTTGAGCCTGATGACAACAGATTTGATCCTTGCAGCTTTAAACCCAGTAATTTTGCAATTACCTTTGACAAATCCAGGTCTCCAATCAGGTTATTTAACACAGTTTGAGTTATTAGTTGAGATTCACTCAACATAAAAGGTTCAAAATCTATATCAATATTAGTGTCATCATCCATTCCTGGTTTGTGCATCATGGCATCTTTATCTGCCTCCTCAAGACTCCATGTCTCTGGTGGCTTCGGTACTGGAAGACTACTGTCATGCATCACAGGTCTCATGGCTGAAGGAAGATTGGGGTATTCAATGGATGTCCTCTTTTTAGCAGAGAAACCAGGCACACTGGTCAGATGGAAGTAGCAGTCTGTCACGTGATCCTTCTGCTCTCACCACTTCATTAAAACAGCCAGTGGCATTGACCCCCGAGTACCTCTGAGCCAAGCTCTAAGATTGACAGCGCATGTTGTGCCACAAGTATGAGGAGCCCAGCCTTTGTCTTTGGTCACCAATTTTACACCCAAGGTCTCAAGAGCTCACAGGCCTTAGTAAGAGGAGTCATGCTTTGTCTTTGAGAATTAGCGTATACATTTGTTACTTTTCTTAAAACCCGTCCTGCCATGCAGCATTTGCCCTGCCTAAGCGTGTCCTGGCATACCAGGATAAGATAGAGAACTTTCTAGCTTACATTGTGGGTGATTGTTAAAAACATGTGTGATAGGGAAACTTCATGGTGATTTTCATGATCAGCAGCTCAAAATCGAAAAGATACACCCAAAAGGGTACAGCAATGAACAATGGCCATCAAAATGGTGGAATTTAGTCTTGTGCCAATCCAAGGATCCCCGAAGGTGACAGTAGGTGAGTTTCTGAAGAATGCACATGAAATTCTTCCCTTCATTAGCCAGAGCATAAAGTCTAAAAATATGCAGGCTATGGTGCAAGTTTATAAAACATTGGTTAGGCCACAAATGGACTACTCTGCACATCTGCCACATTATAGATAGGATGTAAATGTACTCAAGTGAGAGCAGAGGAGGTTGATGGAGTACTGATGGAACTATGCAGAATTATGAGGGCTTAGATCGGGTGGGCAGCAAGGTGGTGTCTAAAACCAGAAAAATGGTTTAGGGAAAAGATTTAGAAAGTTTAGAAGGGAATCGGAGGAAGAATTTATATATAATATATATTCATAATACATATATATGCAGTGAGAGAGTGTGAATGCAGGTACACTGAGATTAAGCTGAATTTTGAATTGTCAATGCACAGAAAACTGGGCTGTATTGGAAAAATAGATTAATATCAGCATAGGTGTAGTCGCTGATGTATGTCATGAATTTGTTGTTTTGCAGCAGTACAGTGCAAGACATAAAAGTTACTTTAAGTTGCAATAAAAATGTGGTGGTTTGAATTACTTGTTTCTGTGCTTTAAATTTATGACCCTGTTTAATGGCAGTGAAAATCAATGAGTACACTACTTTATTTTCAGATTCAGTTATGAACAGTTGATTTTTATAATCCGATGTTGAATGTTAAGATCCCATTACATTAATCGGGTATTATGTTTCTGAGATATGAATTTACAATTTGCAGAAAATTGAATAACCTCAAGGCTGAAAGAGCTAATATTGCCACCAATATCAGTAAAGTTAGCGGTAGGACATCAGTTAAGTATAATGCTGGCAAACCTGTTCTCCTAATAGTGTTGTGAATCTGAGTGGTATCAATTACAGATAAGTTTAGAAGCCTGAGGCATTTCATAGAATGCTCTGCTGATGGGACAACATGCTGGCTGTGGGCTAATTTTTGTGGGTCTTGTGCAACTATTGTTGCAAATCAGGACTTGTCAGAATATAATGGTATGTGGCTAATAAGAACACAGTTAATCGATATTCATGGAGTAGTTTCCAATTTTGTTTTAATTTTTCTAAATTCTTGACAATGAAATACGAGAGGATGTATGCTATTGAAATGAGAATTGTTCAATTGTAATTTATAATTTTTCTATCACTTTGGCATCTTGTCTCAACACAATCATGTTTCAGCCCAGAAGGCAGCATTTCTCTGTGTTATAATCTCTGAAACATACCATGACAATTTGTGTACTTTACTGAATTATTTGGAACACCTACTTAGAAAGCTGAAGATTTATAGTTTGAGTTTTTGGATTTGTGTATTGTCACAAACCACAGCTTTTTGCTGGGCATATAGATCGATTAACTTTAAATATTTTATATCTATAACTTTTGAAGGTGCTGTTTCAACCTAA
This sequence comes from Mobula birostris, assembly GCF_030028105.1. Classification (NCBI taxonomy): domain Eukaryota; kingdom Metazoa; phylum Chordata; class Chondrichthyes; order Myliobatiformes; family Myliobatidae; genus Mobula; species Mobula birostris. The sequence goes on along the minus strand of NC_092372.1, from coordinate 155,895,300 downwards.
TTGTAATAATACGGGTTTACAGTACTGTTACTTGTGATGTGTATCTGTTTTGAAATGAACTTGCACTTCTCATGAACTCAGCTCATTTGTAGAAAGTTAAGCATATTTGCAAAGTCTATATTTTTGCCATAATGCAAATTATTGCCGTTGGTGAAGGAGAAATAGCCATCATTAGACTTGCCTTTGGTTTGTGTAGAGCTGTATTGCAGAAACATATTTTGATAGAATATTATTATTGCCTAATTTAGTATGCACCGTTATAAGCCATTTTATATATGCTGATGACTTATGCATCACTGCCCAAAGCACTGATTTTAACACCATGGAGAAAACACTTTCTGAGGCCTTGGAGGGACTAACATCCTACTATGAAGAAAACCACCTCCACGCAAACCCATCAAAGACGCAAGTTCGTGCATTCCACCTCAGGAACCGTGAAGCCAAACGACAGTTTAAAGTGACCTGGTGTGGAGCAACATTGATGCATTGCGAGCACCCAATCTACGTTTGTACTCAGGAGTCACCCTTGACAGATGCCTCACTTTCAAGAACCACATCAATAAGACAAAAGCAAAAATGAGCGCACGAAACATCATCCTGAAAAAGCTCACTAACACAAAGTGGGGAGCAGGCTCGAAAACATTGCAAACCAGTGCACTTGCTCTTTGCTATTCCACTGCCGAATATGCCTACCCTGCATGGGAAAGATCTACTCATGCTAAGATGGATGCCGTTCTGAATGCAAGCTGCCAACTTATCACAGGTTGTTTAAAACCAACAAACACCAATAGCCTATATCCTGGCGGGTATTGCTCCCCGATATAGGAAGAACGGTAGTCAGCAAGAAAGAATGACTCCGTCAAACATCAGATGAGAGGCACCCTCTACATGGTCACACACCTACACCCAGCCGCCGGAAGAGCTTCATGAACAGTGTTGTTCTGTTACAATCAACCCCATCTGAAGCCCGCATCGCCTTGTGGAAAGACCGGCTCACCAGTTGTTTGAGACTGGATGGAAATTCTACCGGATGAAAGCCTCCCCCCCAGGAGCTAATTGCAACTGGGCAACCTGGAAGTGCCTTAACAGACTTAGGACTGGTGTAGGTCGTTCAAAGGTGTCACTAAGCAGATGGGGATATACAACCAGCCCAACAACTTGTGAATGTGGAACTGAACCACAAACTATGCAACATCTCCTGCAATGCCCATCGCTGGAGGAACCCTGTACTGTTGCGGATCTTGCCGAATTCAACAACAAGGTGCAAAAATGTGTCCATTTCTGGCTGGGCCATGTATAGACTGTCCGTGGACACGATAGAAGAAGTAGTATGCACCCATTCAATAAGGTTTATAGCTTACCATAGTTTAAATTAACAAAGCCATATAAAAAAATTAACCCTTATTGTCATTGTGACTTGGACAATGATAAGGTGTTATATTCCCACCTCTTCATAACTAAATGGTATTTTTTTCAGAGAGCAGAAGATTTCAATGAGATTCCCCCCTCAACCTTCTAAATTCTAGCGAGTACAGAATAAGAGCCATCAAATGTTCCTCATTTGATAACTCTTTTATTCCTGAAATCATCCTTGTAAACCTCGTCTGAATGCTCTCCAATGCCAGCACACATCTTCTTAGATAAGAAGCCCAACACTGTTCACAATACTCAGGTGAGGCCTCACCAGTGCCTTATAAAGCATCAGCATCACATCCCTGCTCTTGTATTCCAGACCTCTTGAAGTGAATGCTAACATTGCATTTGCCTTCCTCACCACTGACTCAGCCTGCATGTTAACTTTTAGGGTGTTCTGTATAAGGACCCCCATGTCCCTTTGCATTTCAGATTTTTGGATTTTCTATCTGTTTAGAAAATAGTCTGCACATTTGTTTCTACTACCAAAATGCATGTCCATGCATTTTCCAACATTGCATTTCATTTGCCACTTTCTTGCCCATTCTCCTAATCTGCCTGAGTCCTTCTGTAGCCCACCTGTTTCCTCAACACTACCTGCCCCTCGTGTTGGCACGTGGCCAAGTGGTTAAGGCATTCATCTAGTGATTTGAAGGTCGCTAGTTCGAGCCTTGGCTGAGGCAGCGGTGTGTCCCTGAGCAAGGCACTTAACCACACATTGCTCTGCGGCGACACCGGTGCCAAGCTGCATGGGTCCTAATGCCCTTCCCTTGGACAACATCGGTGGCGTGGAGAGGGGAGACTTGCGGCATGGGCAACTGCTGGTCTTCCATACAACCTTGCCCAGGCCTGCGCCCTGGAAACCTTCCAAGGCGCAAATCCATGGTCTCATGAGACTAACGGATGCCTATACCTGCCTCCACCAAGCTTCATATCATCTGCAAATCTGTAAACAAAGCCATCTATTCCATCATCTAAAACTTTAATATACAGTGTAAAAAGAAGTGATCCCAACACCGAACCCTGTGGAATACCACTGCCAGCCAACCAGAAAAGGATCCTTTTATTCCCACTTGCTGCCTGCTATCAATCAGCCAATGCTCTAACCATGCCAGTAACTTTCTTGTAATCCCATGGGCCCTTATCTTGATAAGCTGCCTCATGTATGGCACCTTGTCAAAGGCATTCTGGAAGTCTAAATATACAACATCCACTGCATCCTTAATTTCATTAGGCGGAATTTACCCAGACTGTCAAGAGTTAAGTTCACCGTGTATGTTACCTGTTATGCTATTACGTTTTGGGGGTGGGGTTATATTTATGATTTTGCCATTTGTGGCGGATCTCAATAAAGTGTATGTTAGAAGTCATTACATTTGTGTTGATTTTTGTTGACGTTCCTATCTATCCTACTTGTAATCTCCTTAAAGAATTCCAACAGGTTCATCAGGCAAGATTTTCCCTTCACTTTCTCCCTGTCAGATTTCAAGTTGAACTCAGTCATTTTGTGATTATTGCCTCCAAGAAGTTCTTTTCCCTTAAAATCCATCATCACCTCTGGTTCATTACATAACACCCAATCCAGTATAGCGTATCCCCTATAGCTGAAAACAAACTATAGAGATGTCCAAACATGACCCAGAAACTGATCAAGTGGGCTCATCATCAGAAAGAAGACTAATGAAGGGTAGTGTGACAGTATAGTGGCTAGCGTAATGCTATTACACTGCCAACAACCTACTTTCAATTCCACCTATCTGTAAGAAGTTTATATGTTCTCGCCTTGCTGTGTGGGTTTCCCCTGAGTGCTCCAGTTTCCTCCCACATTCTAAACACATGTAGATTAATTGGTCACATGGCAGGGTATAATTGCGTGGCAGGGGCTCATCACCCAGAAGAGCCTGTTACCGTTCCAAATCACTAAATCAGTGGTTCTCAATCAGAGTCCAAGGACTCCGTGCTTAATGGTAATGGTCCATGTTTGGGCACCACTGATCTAAATAATAAAATAATAAAAAATAAGACTCTTCATTTTAGAGAGTATTGAATCTAGTTAATATTAGTTTATTTAAGGAAATAGTTGTTTTGCATTTAGTATGGGATCAATTGATAGTGGAGCAGGGATGGAGTGATTTAAAGACAAGGATAGGCCAGAATGGCCAAGTAATTTATTTTCATCTCAAGCTTGGCATTCTTAAGTATTGAACACTGAAAACTGCAAGAAAGAACATTATAGCATTCTTCATGCTGAGGCAGTTTTGAAAGAATTAATAGGTATTTCAGTGAAAGAAGGTATATAGAAATAATTCATAGATGATTTACTCAAACATGACTGGGTATGGAAGGGTTGTCTTATGAGAAAAGCTTCAATAGACAAGGCCCGTATCTGTTGTTGTGAATAAAAATGGCAGAGTCATAGAAAAAGACCCTTCGGCCCATCCAGTCCATGTCAAACCATTTAAACTGCCTGGTTGCATTGACCTGCGCTCAGACCACGGCCCTCCTACTCGGGGATCAGGTATACTGGATTGGGTGCTATGTAATGAACTAGAGGCAATTAGGGTAAAAGAACCCTTAGGAACCATTGATCACAATATGATTGTGTTCAACCTGAAATTTGATAGGGAGAAAGGAAAGTCTGATGTAGCAGTGTTTCAGTGGAGTAAAGGAAATTACAGTGCTATGAGAGAGGAGTTGGCCAAAATAAATTGCTACTGGCAGGGATGTCAGCAGGGCAGCAATTGCGTGTGTTTCTGGGAAAAAAGAGGAAGGTGCAGGACATTTGTATTCCAAAAATGAAGAAATTCTCAAATGGTAAAATAGTACAATCGTGGCTGACAAGGGAAGTCAAAGCTAATGTAACAGCAAAAGAAAGGGCATACAACAAAGCAAAAATTAGTGGGAAGATCAAGGATTGGGAAGTTGTTAAAAGCTACAGAGAGTAACTAAAAAATCATGAGAAGGGAAAAGATGAAATATGAAAGCAAGCTAGCAACTAATACCAAAGTGGATGGTAAAAGTTTTTTCAAGTATGTTAAAAATAAGAGAAATGAGAGTGGATATAGGACCACTAGAAAATGAGGCAGGAGAAATAATAATGAGGGACAAGGAGATTGCTGATGAACTAAATGAGTATTTTGCATCAGTCTTCACTGTGGAGGTCACAAGTTTACTTGATGCTGTAGTGTGTGGAGGAAGAGAAGTGGATGCAGTTGCTGTTAGAAGGGAGAAGGTGCTCAAAAAGCTGAAAGACTTAAAGATACTTGGGTCATGCGGACCAGAGGAACTGCACCCTAGGATTCTGAAAGAGGTAGTGTTAGAGATTGTAGTGGTACTAGAAATGATCTTTCAAAAATCATTGGTCTCTGGCATGGTACCAGAGGACTGGAAAATTGAAAATTTTACTCCACTCTTTAAAAAAAGAGGAAGGCAGCAGAAAGGAAATTATAAACCAGTTAGCCCGACCTCAATGGTTGGGAAGATATTGGAGTCAATTGTTAAGGATGAGGTGATGGAGTACTTGCTGACACAGGACAAGGTAGTACAAAGTCAGCATGGTTTCCTTCAGGGAAAATCCTGCCTGACAAACCTGTTGGAATTCTTTGAGGAGATTTCAAGTAGGATAGATAAGGGGGATGTAGTGGATGTTGTATATTTGGACTTCCAGAAGGCCTTTGACAAGAAGCCACACATGAGGCTGCTTACCAAGTTAAGAGCCCATGATATTACAGGAAAGTTACTGACATGGTTAGAGCATTGGCTGATTGGTAAGAGGCAGTGAGTGGGAATAAAAGGATCCTTTTCTGGTTGGCTGTCAGTGACTAGTGGTGTTTCGCAGGGGTCGGTGTTGGGACCACTTCTTTCTGTGCTGTACATAAATGATTTAGATGATGGAATAGACGGCTTTGTTGTCAAGTTTGCCGATGGTACAAAGATTGGTGGAGGGGCAGGTAGTGTTGAGGAAACAGGAAGGCTGTGGAAGGACATAGACAGATTAGGAGAACGGGCAAGAAAGTGGCAAATTAAATATAATCTTGGAAAGTACATGGTCATGCACTTTGGAAGAGGAAATAAATGTGCTGACTGTTTTCTAAATGGGGAGAAAATCCAGGAATCTGAGAGCAGAGGGACGTGGGAGTCCTTCTGCAGAACACCCTTGAGGTTAACTTGCAGGTTAAGTCAGTGGTGAGGAAGGCAAATGCCACGTTAGCATTCATTTCAAAAGGTCTGGAATGTAAGAGCAAGGATGTGATGCTGAGGCTTTATAAGGCACTGGTGAGGCCTCGCCTTGAGTATTGTGAACAGTTTTGGGCCCCTCCTCTTAGAAAAGATATGCTGGCATTGGAGAGGGTCCAGAGGAGGTTCGCGAGTATGATTCTGGGAATGAAAGGGTTATCATATGAGGAATGTTTCATGGCTGTGGATCTGTACTTACTGGAATTCAGAAGGATGGGGGGGGAGGGGATCCCATTGAAACCTTTTGACTGTTGAAAGTCCTGGACAGAATAGATATGGAAAGGATGTTTCCCATGGTGGGAGAGTCTAGGAATAGAGGGACGCCCTTTCAGAACAGGAATGCGGAGAAATTTCTTTAGCCAAAGTGTGGTGAATTTGTGTAGCTGTGAAGACCAGATCGTTGGGCGTATTTAAGGCAAAGATTAATAAGTTCTTGGAGAAGGCCAGGTACTGGGGTTGAGGAAGAGATAGAAAAAGGATCAGCCATGCTTGAATGGTGGAAATGACTCGATGGGCCAGATAGCCTAATTCTACTCCTATATCTTATGGTCTTATATTCCTCCCCCCGCTCCACCCCCATACACCTATCAGAACTCATCTTAAATGTTGAAATCAAAATCACACCCACCACTTGCACTAGCAGCTCACTCCACACTTACCACCCTCAGAGTGAAGAAGTTTCCCCTCATGTTACCCATGAACATTTCACCTTTCAACCTTAACCCATGGCCTCGAGTTGTAGTCCCTCCCAACCTCAATGGAAAAAGCCTGCTTGCATTACCCTATCAATACCTCTTAATTTTATATACCCCTATCATCTCCTCTCAATCTTCTGTGTTCTGGGGATAAAATTCTAACCTGTTCAATCTTTCCTTGTAACTCAGGTCCTCTAGTCCTGGCAACATCCTTGTAAACTTTCTCTGTACTCTTTCAATCTCATTTACAACTTTCTTGTAGGTTGTGACCGAAGCTGCATACAATACTCTAAGTTAGGCCTCACCAATGCCTTGTACAATGTGGACATAACATCCCAATTCCTGTACTCAATACTTTGATCTCTGTGGCTAATGTGCCAGAAGCTTTCTTTACAGCTCTATCTGCCTGTGACACCATTTTCAATGATTGGACTTGTATTCCCAGATCCCCTTTTTCTACCACACTCCTCAGTGTCCTGCCACTCGCTCTATAAGACATACCGTAGGTTGGTCCTCCCAAAGTTCAACGTTTCACATTTGTCTGCATTAAATTCCATCTGCCATATTTCAGCTCATTTTTCAGCTGATCCCGATCTGGCTTCACGCTTTGATCCTTTTCCTTGCTGTGCATTACACCCCCAATCTTAGTGTCGTCTGCAAATTTGCTGATCTAGTTAACCACATTATCATCCAGATCGCTGATGTAGATGACAAGCACCAATCCCTGCAGCACTCCACCAGTCACAGGCCTTCACTCAGAGAGGCAACCATCTACTACCACCCTGTGACACATCCCACAGAGCCAATGTCTAATCCATTTTTACTACCTCATCTTAAACACCAAGTGACTATACCTTATTGACCAAACTCTCATGCAAGACTCTGTCTACATGGACTTCAGCAAGGCCTTCGACAACATCCACTGCTTTGCTTTCATCAGCTTTCCTGGTAACTTCCTCGAAAAACTCTATGTTAGTTTGACATGGCCTATTACGCACACATCCATGCTGACTATCCCTGTCAGTCCCAAACTGTCCAATTACTCTTATCTCTTAGAACACCTTTCAATAACTTTCCAACTACTCATGTCAGGCTCACCGGTCTATAATTTCCTGGTTTATTCTTTGAGCTTTTCTTAAATGGTGGAACAACATTAGCTATCCTCCAATCTCCAGTACCTTACCTGTTGCCAAGGATGATTTAAATATCTCTACTAGGACCCTTGCAATTTCTGCACTTGCCTCTCACATGGTCCAAGGAAACATCTTGTCAAGCCCTGGGGATTTATCCACTCTGATTTGCCTCAAGATAGCAAACATATCCACCACTGTAATCTGTATAGGGTCCATGAACTTGCTGCTGTTTCATCTCACTTCTATTGATTTTGTATCTGTGTCCTGAACAGATGCAAAAAATCCATTTAAGATCTTCCCCCATCTCTTTTGGCTCTATGTACAAATTATCATTCTGACCTTCCAGAGAACCAGTTTTGTCCCTTGCAATCCTTTTGCTCTTAACATACCTATAGAATCTCTTAGGATTCTCCTTCACCATATCTGCTAGGGCAACCTCATGCCTTCCTTTAGTGCTCCTGATTCCTTTCTTGTGTTCTATTGCTTTTATACTCCATAAATACCTCATTTGTTTCTACCTGCCTATACCTGCAATGCACCTCTTTTTCCTTAACCAGGGCCTCAATATCTCTTGAAAGCCAAGGTTCCCTAAACCTGTTGTCCTTGCCTTTTATTCTGACAGGCACATACATGCTCTGAGCTCTCAAAAATTCATGTTTGAAAGCCTCCCTCTTACCATGTACACATTTGCCAGAAAACAGCTTGTCCCAATCTAAACTCAGCGAACAGGTAGCATTGAAAAAGGGAAATGGACAGTTGCCGTTTCGAGCTGAAGCCCACGTCGACTGTTTATTTACCTCTATAGATGATGCCTGACCCGGTGAGTTCCAACAGCTTTTTGTGTGTGTTCCTTATGTGATTTTTGTTTTATGTCCCTTTTCTCCTCCAGTTTAAACAAACACTTTTGTTAATAGTACTCTAAAATAATACTTCTCCTGATACCTCACCTGTTCTTCTTGCTGTACAATTTTAATAGTCCATCAATATTCATCAAGGTCATCTTCAAAAGACAATGCCTGAAGGTGGTAGCATTCATCATTAAGGACCCTCACCATCCAGGACGTGCTCTCTTCTCAGTACTTGCCCTCCACCAAGGATTTCGGAATGATCCATAAACACTACTTCACTATTTTTGCTTCTATTTGTAATTTTCTTTTGTATTGTAATTTTTTATATTTTTTTTATGTATTGCACTGTACTGTTGCTGCAAAACAACAAATTTCACAACATGTCAGTAATAAACCTGTTTCTGGTCTGATGAATTTGTCATGCATTAGTTTGCATGATAAAATCATGAAATATTGTTTTGCTTATTCTTTAGTTATTAATTCTTTTCATAATTATTGTCGTTTCTTTCTTTTCCTGCAGCATGTGCTACAAACGTGTAGAGTATTTAAGAGACCGGCAAGAGACTGTAAAGCAACAATTGATGACAACTTTGAAAGGCAGACCATCACAAGGTGATGAGAAAGTTGATACCTATGAGGAAGAGGAACTTCAAGAGTTCCTTTCAGGTGATTGGCGAGCAAAAGGAGCTTTGCTTTAGTACACTGTTGTGCAATAATTACTCAAAATAAGCATACAACAAACCTATTCGTATTGCTAATCAAGGCTGACTTCTTATGGAGCTTTCGCATGAACTGATAAATATTCAAGAACTTCAGTCATGACCATGGGGATACTTTGAAATATTATTTCTTTTTTAGATTGGTAAAGCTTTTCAGATGTACAGTGGTTATTACATTAAAATAAATGTTCACTTGTGTCCAGATTTAGTTTTATCAGATTACTTCAACTAACAGGATTTTCTGATCATATTTCATTTTTCTGCACTGAGCTTTATACAAGATTAAATTTGGCGGCGCCCAGTAACACGAGTGGCATTGATCGTGTGGATAGTCAGAGGCTTTTTCCCAAGGTGGAAATGGCTAGCACGAGAGGGCACAGTTTTAAGGTGCCTGGAAGTAGGTACAGAGGAGATATCAGGGGTAAGTTTTTTTTTATGCAGGGTGGTGCGTGCGTGGAATAGGCTGCCGGCGACAGTAGTGGTGGTAGATACGATGGGTCTTTTAAGAGACTCCTGGACAGGTATACCCTAGGTAATTTCTCAGGTAAGGACATGTTTGGCACAGCTTTGTGGGCCAAAGGGCCTGTATTGTGTTGTAGGTTTTCTATGTTAACAACTTTTTCTGAAGAAGAAATCAAGCATTGTGGTAAAATTTGGTTTGAAAACCTAGCTCTTTTGTACAAGTTTGTTTTAGAAATGGAATTTTACAAAGTAATATGCTGGTTTTGTGTTATGTTGCAAGAGCTGAATTTCCAGTCCAAAAACAGTAAAGGGTAAATCTCTTTTACAGAGAACATAGAACAATACAGCACAGAAAACAGGGTCTTTGGCCCACAGTGATGTACTAAACCACATAAATTAGTAATCAACTTGCCAACCTCTCTTTCTTCATCTCTTCATAATGTCCATATCCCTCCATTTTCCTCACATTCATGTGTGTATCTTAACGTCTCTTAAAAGTCCTTAGTATATCAACCTCTAAAGCCACCTCAGGCAGTGCATTCCAGTCACCCACTACTCTGTGTGTGTAAAAAAAAAACACACACACAACAAACCAACTTACCTCTACGTCTCCTTTAAAAAGCTCCCACCATGTTAAATGCATATCCTCTGGTATTAGACATTTCAACACTACGAAAGATATGCTGACTGTCTACTCTATGTCTGTCTTGCTTAACCTTATAGACCTCTATCAGATCTCCCCTCAGCCTCCACCACTCCAGAGAAAACAACCCAAGTTTATCCAACCTCTCATTACAGCACATGCCCTTTAATTCAGCAGCATTCTGGTAAACCTCTTCTGCACCCTCTTCAAAGCCTCAACATCCTTACGATAATGGGGTGACCAGAACTATATGCAATGCTCCCATGCAGCCTAACTAGAGTTTTATAAAGCTGCAACATCCTGACTTTTGAACTCAGTGCTCGACTGAAGAGGCAAGCATGCCAAATGCCTTCTTCCACCTTCTACCAACTTCCCAGTCATCATGGACTCACCTTCACTACTGAGCAGGCGAGGAGAGCTCTGAGGAAACTCAGATGCAGCAAAGCGTTGGGACCCGAGGTGCTGAGCGGCTGTGTGGAGTTGGTCAGCACATTTTCAATCTGAATCTCAGCCTGGAGAGGGTCACAACTGTGAGGAAAGCACCATATGTGGTCCTGGTACCCAAGAAGGGCTGACCAAATGTCTGGAATGACTACCGTCCAGTGGCCCTGATCATAAGACCCCTGAGAGGCCGGTCCTGGCTCACCTCTGACCCCTGGTCAGATCAGTCCTTGATCACCGACAGGAGCACATTGGAGTTGACGATGCTGTCATCTACCCGCTGAACAGAGTCTACCCCATTTGGATAAGCAGGGCAGCACTGAGGATCATGTTTTTTTGATTTTTCTAGTGCCTCCGACACCATTCAGCCCTCATTGCTGGGGGAAGAGCTCCATTCAGTACAGGTTGGTACTTCCATTACATCCTGGATAATAGACTACCTGACTAGCAGACCAGTCTGTGCAGCTTCAGAGCTGTGTGTCAGACATGGCTATAAGCAGCACTGGAGCCGCACAGGGGATTGTATCGGCCCCCTTCCTGTTTACTCCGTATACCTTGGACTTTAGATACATCACCGAGTCATGTTATCTGCAGAAATTCTCTGATGCCTCAGCAATAGTTGGATGTATGAAAGGAGGACAGGAGGATGAATTGAGGGCCCTGGTGGAGGACTTTGTCGAATGGTGCAAGCTGAACCATCTGCAGCTCAACATCAGTAAGACATAGGAGATGGTGATGGACTTTAGGAAGATGAAATCTTACTGTTTCCCGATACTATTGATGGTGAGGATCTACAAGTACATGGGGGGTGCACCTGGATGACAGACTTGAGTGGAGCACCAGCACAGAGGCTATGTACAAGAAGGGCCACATCACCTCCACCTCCTGAGGAGGATGAGGTCCTTTGGAGTATGCAGGCCTCTCCTTCACAATCTACCACTCCGTTGTCGCCAATACAATCTTCTATGCAGTGGTGTGCTGGGCAATGGCATCAACACAGCTGATGTCAACAGGCTCAATAAACTGATTAGAAAGGCTGGCACTATTATAGGTGTCAAACTGGACATATTGGAGGCTGAGGTAGAGTAAAGGTCCCTCTGGAAAATCCTGGCAATTCTGGACAATGTTTCTCACCCTCTGCATGCCACCTTGGCTGAGCATAGGAGCACTCTCAGTAACAGACCAAGACAACTGCACTGCTCCAAAGTGCGCATTATGAGGTCATACTTACCCTTGACCATTAGGCTCTATAATGAGTCAATCTGTAGCCGGGGAAGTGATGACCCCCTCCTGTTAGACTGTTATTAACCTCAGTTACCAGAACTCTGTTTGATCTTTGTTTATCTCTGTTTAGCTCTGTTTACCACACCCTGTTGTTATGGACACCCTGTGCAATACTGCTATCACTTCTTATCTGGATGATGCAAATATGCACCCATTACTGTATCATATTACGGAAATTCTTGCACTACCACCTTATTAGTGTGAACTTGTAAATCTTGTAATCTTTGACTTGTAAGTCTTGTATATCTTATTTTTAAGGTAACTTATTTTTATTCTTTCGTAGTCCTCTTCTAATAGTTGTATATCTGTGCACTTGTAATGCTACTGTGATACTGTAATTTCCTTTGGGGTCAATAAAGCATCTGTCTTGTATCTTAATTACCCTTATCAACCTGTGTAGCCACCTTCAGTGAGCTATGAACTTGGATCCCAAGATCTCTATGCTCAGCAACACTGTTAAGGGTCTTAACATTTGACCTACCAAGGTGCAACTTCACATTTGGCCAGTTTAAACTTCATCTGCCATTTTGCCACTCATATCTGCAGCTGATCTATATTCTGTTGTATTCTTTCCCAGTCATCTATATTTTCCACAACACTGCCAATCTTTGTATCATCTGCAAACTTACTAACACACTGGCCTACATTTTCATCTAGGTCACTTATGTACATCACAAACAGAAGCAGTCCCCTTACAGACCCCTGCAGAACATCACTAATCACAGACTCCCAACAAGAGCAAGATCCTTCAACCACCATCCTCTGTCTTCTATAGGCAAGCCAGTTCTGAATCCAAACAGCCAATTCACCATTGTTCCATTGCATCTTGATCTTCTGGATGAGCCTCCCATGAGGAACCTTGACAAAGCCTTACTAAATTCCACATAGACAACATCCACGGCTCGACCTTCATCATTTCACCCCTATCATCTTGTCAAAATTTCAAGTTAGTAAGATGCAACTTGCCCCGTAAAAAACCATGCTGGCTCTCCCTAATTAGACCATGGCTTTACAAATGCTTATCAATTGTATCCCTAAGAATTCTCTCCAGTAACTTCCCTACCACTTTCGTGAAACTCGTCGGTTGATAGTTTCCAGGATTTTCCCTGCTTCCCTTCTTGAACAATGGAACAACATTAGCTCATTGCCAGTCCTCCAGGACCTTGCCTGTGGCTATAGAGAATACAAAGATATTGGTCAAGGCCCCAGAAATCTCTCTTGCCTCTTTCAATAACGTGGGGTATATCCCATTAGGTACTGGGGGCTTATCCACCTCAAGGCTCTTTAAGAAACCCAACGCTACCTCCTCTGGTACTTTGAAATGCCCTCATATATTAATAGTCTTGGCGCAGATCTCCATCCACGTCCTTCTCCTTGGTAAATACTGATGTAACAAACTAATTCAGGATGTCACCCACATCCTTGAGTGGTCCCACTCTCTCTGGTTATCCCCTTGCTCCTGATGTATATATAGAATGCACTGGGATTCTCAAGGGCTCTGTTTGATTTTAGCCTCTTAAGCCTTATGTACTTTTCCTTCTTGACTAAGTTCATCATCTCCCTTAACATTCAAGGTTCTCTTACCTTGCCATCCTTGTCCTTCTGACTAGAACATACTGTACTTTGTGTAGTTAGACTTTAAACACCCTCCACATGTTGGATGTGGACTTGTCCCAAAAAACAGCTGTTCCCAATTAACTGTCCCTCGTTCCCACCTAATGCTTTCATAATTTGCCCTGCTCCAGTTTAATACTCTCCCACAAGGTCCATATGTGTCCTTATCTATAACTATCTTAAAACTTAAGGAGTTGTGGTCTCTGTTCCCTAACAGCTCACCCGCTGAAAGTTAGGTCACCTGACCAGGCTCATTACCCAGCACCTGGTCCAGTACAGTCCCTCCTCTCACTGGACTCTCAACATACTGATTTAAGCAACCGTCCTGGATGCACTGGACAAATTCTGCCCCATCTAAACCTCTTGCACTCAGAAGGTCCTAGTTTATTTTAGGGAAGTTGAAGTCCCCCTTAATAACAACCCTTACACCTTTTACACCTTTCGTTTATCTGCCTGCATATCTGTTCCTTCATGTCCCTTGATTACTGGAGGTCTGTAGTACAATTCTATCAGAGTGATTGGACCCTTCCTATTTTTGAATTCTATCCATGTAGACTCAGTGGACAAGCCTTCTATTATGTCCCTTTTGCGTGCAGCTATGTATTGTCCCTCATTAGTAGTGCAGCTCTTCCCCCCTTCCTCCTCCTTTTACCTCCCTCTCTATGTTTAATAAAATGTCAAAACCCTGGGATATTATGCACCCATTCCTGTCCCTCTCAACCAAGTCTCTGTAATGTCCACAACATCATAGATTCCCTACACTGATCCATGCTCTAGGTTCATCTCTTTACCCTTAATACTCCTAGCATTAAAATATACACATTTCAAGCTATCAGACCCATCGAACCTGTTATTTCATTTTTGCCTTTCAAAATTTGCCCTGATATCTACCTTCCTTTACTGACCTGGTATTCTGGTTCCCAGGCTGCTGCAAAACTAGTTTTAACTCTCCTCCAGTAGCATTAACAAACCTCCCAGTCAGGATATTGGTTACTGTCCAGGTTAGGTGCAACCCATCCCTCTTACAAGTCACCCCTGCTCCAGAAGAGGTTCCAATGATCCTAGAATGTGAAATCCTGCCTCCTGTAATTACTCATCCATCTGTACTGTCATCCAATTCCTGCCCTGACTAGCACGTGGGGCTAGGAGTAAGCTTGAGATCACTAGCTTGGAAGTCCTGCTCTTCAGCTTCTTTCTAACTCCCTATACTCTCTGTGCAAGACCTCTTCCCCCTTTCTACCAATGCCATTAGAGCCAATGGAGGAACAACATCTTGTATTCCATTTGGGTAGCCTCCAGTCTGAATGCATGAACATAGATTTCTCGAACTTCTGGTAATTCCCACCACCCCGTCCCCCTTCCTTCACCATTTTCCATCCCATTTTTCCTCTCTCACCTTATCTCCTTGCCTGCCCATCGCCTCCCTCTGGTGCTCCTCCCCCCATTTCTTTCTTCCATGGCCTTCTGTCTCTTTCAACCAATTTACTTCCCAGCTCTTTACTTCACCCCTCCCCCTTCAGGTTCCACTATCACCTTGAGTTTCTCTCACCCCTCCCCCCCATCTTTTAAGTCTACTCCTCAGCTTTTTTTCCTCCAGTCCTGCCGAAGGGTTTCAGCCCAAAATGCCCACAATACTCTTTTCCATAGATGCTGCCTAGCCTGCACCTTAAAGTCCTGCTTGTAGCACAGAGAGTAAATTCTCTCATCTGCAGCAATTGTAACAGTGCAGATTTACATTTTTAGAACTTTTAACAAGAAACTGATGTTACATTTGGTACTCGTGATCATTGTGTAAAGTTATCATTCAGTGTCCTTTCTTCTGACTTCCACTCTTTGAAAATAAAGTTGCTGGGAAGGGGACTGAAGACTGCCAGTACATCTACACTCATATGTCACTTGTTTTTACACAATGGTGGTCTTGCTTCTGGACAGTTTTGGTAGCTATCCTTTGACTATAGATCAATTTTACATTTACACCTTCTCAGGATGGAATCTCCTGGCCATTCATCTCCATGGAAGTTGCCATAACATATTTCAATGAAGCATGAAGCTTCTGTGCTTAATAGCTTTGACTGGATCCAATTTTCCTCTTGGACCAAACGCATGCCCCATATACACACACACCAATCCTAGGTAATCAATCTGTAAATTTAACTATAAATGGATCTGTATTAAAAGACATTTCCATCGTCTCCATGGAATATGTGAACAATTTATTAACTGTCTTTTAGTACTGCAGGACGCCCATGAAGCCTGTTTGAGTTTGAGCCACCATTTTGTTTTCTACCATGGCCCCAATGTGCCACATACTCAAACCTGTGTCTGTTTGCACTTCAACTCTCAGCTTGTTCCATTATTTGCAAAGTTTTAGCACTTCATGTACAATTCTGCCCTGCAAATCCAAAACTTGTCTGGCATCAGCTGAGCAAATAATGATGTGACGGATTGAACCACGCACTCTCCTACTGTTGTGGGAGCTTTGGAAGAACCCCATACCTACTGCACACGGTTCACAGATTAGACAGCAATTACAGAATCTGCACAGAGTTTTCCCCAGTATATTGCCTTATCAGAATCAGGTAATCAGCAGCATATATCATGAAATTTGTTACTTTGCAATGCAATACATGATAAATATGGAAAAAACTGAATTACAGTAAATATATATAAAGTAGTTAAAATAAGTAGTGAAAGATCAGGAATTTAAAACAGTATTGAGGTAGTCTTCACGAGTTCAATGTCCATTTAGAAATTGGATGGCAGAGGGGGAAAAGCTGTTCCTGAATCGCTGAGTGTGTGCCTTCAGGCTTCTGTACCTCCTTCCTGATGGTAGCAATGAGAAGAGGACATACCCTGAGTGCTGGGGGTCTTTAATGATGGATGCCACCTATCTGAGGCACCGCTCTGTGAAGATGTCATGGATATTGCAGAGGCTAGTACCCATGACGGAGCTGACTAATTTTACAACTTTCTGCAGCTTACTTTGATCATGTATACTAGCCCCCACCATACTAGACAGTGATTCAGCCAGACAGAATGCTCTCCACGGTATATCTGTTGACGTTTGAGTGTTTTAGACGATGAACCAAATCTCAAACTCCTAGTGGAATATAACTGCTGTCTTGCCTTCTTTATGGCTGCATAAATACGTTGAGACAAGGTTAGGTCCTCAAAGACTGACACCCAGAAATTTGAAACTCTCACTCTCTCCACTTCTGATCCCTCTGTGAGAATTGGTATGTGCTCTTTTGTCTTACTCTTTCTGAAGTCTACAATCAGCTCTTTGGTCTTACTAACATTGAGTCCAAAGTTGTTAACGACGCCACTCAACTAGTTGGTATATATTGCTCTTATACGCCCTCCCGTCACCACTTGAGATTCTGCCAACAGTGGGAGTACCATCAGCAAACTTATAGATAGCATTTGAGATGTACCTAGCCACACAGTCGTGGGTATATAGAGTAGAGCAGTGGACTAAGCACAAGTCCCTGAGGTCCGCCAGTGTTGATCGTCAGCGAGGAGGAAATATTATTACCAATCCACACAGTTTGTGGTCTTCCAGTTAGGAAGTCAAGGATCCAGTTGCAGAAGGAGGTACAGAGGCCCTGGTTCTGTAGCTTTTTGATCAGGACTGTTGGAGTGATGGTGCGAAACACTGAGCTATAATCAATAAACAGTATCAATAGGTGTTTGTATTGTCCAGGTGATCCAAGGCCACGTGAAAGACCAATGAGATCGCAACTGCCGTAGACCTGTTGTGGTGATAGGCAAATTGCAGTGAGTTCAGGTCCTTGCTGAGGCAGGAGTTTCAACCTTTCAAAGCATTTCATCAGCGTAGATGTGAATGCTACTCAACAATAGTCATTAAAGCAGTTCACACTACTCTTCTTGGGCACTGGTACAATTGTTGTTCTTTTGAAGCAGGTGGGAACTTCCTACCGTAGCAGTGAGAGATTGAAAATGTCTTTGATAACCTGCCAGTTGGTTGATACAAGTTTTCAGAGCCTTACCAGGTGCTCCATCGGGGCAGCTGCCTTGTGAGTGAGCATTCACCCTCCTGAAAGACAGCCTGACACTGGCCTTCAAGACAGAGACCACAGGATCACCAGGTGCTGCCGGGATCCTCACAGATGTAGTTTTATTCTCTCTTTCAAAGGATTGAGTCTGTCTGGTAGTGAAGTATCACTGCCATTCATGATGTTGTGTTTTGCTTTATAGGATTAATGTCCTGCAAAGCCTGCTGGTGTTGACATGCATCTGACGTCACCTCCAACCTTATTCAGAATTGTTTCTTCACTTTTGAAATTGCCCTCCGCAAATCATACCTGGTCTTCTTGTACAGACCTAGGTCGTCAGACTTAAATGCCACAGATCTAGTCATCAGCAGACTGTGAGCCTCCTGGTTCATCCACAACTTTTGGTTTGGGAATGTACAGTATGTGTTTGTAGGCACACACTCACCCACACAGGTTTTAATGAAGTTGGTGACAACTGTGGCATGCTTGTCCATACTCAAAAATGAATCCCCGAATACAGTCCAGTCCAGCAATTCGAAGCAGTCCTGTAAGCACTCCTGTGCCTCCCTTGTCTATACCTTCTTGGTCCTCACTACTGGTGCTGCAGTCTTCAGTCTCTGCCTATCATCAGGGAGTAGAAGTACAGCCAGGTGACCAGACTTTCTGAAGTGCAGGTGTGAGATAGCACAGTAAGCGCTCTTGATCTTCATGTAGCAGTGTAATTCAGCAATCTCAGTTCTTGTATTACATATAATTCAATGAATTTTCCTTCCCAGTTCACAGTACTTTGTATAAAATTGGAGGTGGAGTGCCATAATTACTGGTTTTGGTCAGCTCATGACTCACAGTGGATTGGGGCTGCTCACAGTTCGTGCTGTAGCACCGGGGGACATAGAAACAATCCCAAACGTAGAGTAGAGTACCATACCTACCCTACCCACCTTCCAAGGCTCCTTTCCTGCCACTGTTCTGAGGCTGCCAGGGGAGAGTTCCTTAACTGTTGACTCACTTCTCAGCACTCAGTATGACATTTAAAATAGGCACAGTACTGTACATTCCACATTCAGTTCCTGACACGAACTACACAGGTCCATTCAAACATATAATTTGCTTCTGTCCAATTCTGTGACTTTTGTTTAAGGAGAAGAATATGGATGTTACTGCTATACACAGATTACCACACCTATAGAGGATGAACTCCAATTTCTAGCCAATCATATTCTCTAAAGCTCTTCCAAAGGACATTGATAAATGGCTCAATAATGGAACTGAAGCCTATAGAATGAAAGTAAGGAAAAACTAAGAGTATTTGAAAACATGTGATACGATACCAACATTTGCAAGTTACAATGCTTGGAATTTGTTAGGAAGTCACAAGTGGGAAGCTGAAGTGCAAAAGAAACACAGATGCTCGAAACTTGAGTAGATCGTTCAGGCTGGTGAGCTGCTGAATTCTCCAGTAAAGGGTCTATTTAAAAGGAGCCTCAACAAGCCTCCAGGAGGCTCAAGTGTATTGTACTTACTGTAAGATGAATGAGAACAGAGAACAGTGCAGCACCAGACTAGCTATTTAGCCCACAATATTGTACCAGTCATGATTCCAATTTATACTAAATATCCTCTTGTGTATCATCCATATCTCTCCATTCCCTTCATTTTCACGTGTCTATTTAAAACCTCTTAAACTCCACCAAATTGCCTGTTCCACTGTTACCCTTTTCAGTTACATACCACTCTGTAAAAAACCTACCCCATATGTCACCTTAAAATTTTTCCCCTCTAATCCTCTGATGTTTGACACTTCTATCATGGGGAAAAGATTCTGACTGTCTATCCTGTCGATGTCTCTCATAATTTTATGAACCTCTATCAAAAGTCTCCTCACATCCTCTGGTGCTCTGGGGAGAACAGCCCAAGATTGTCTCACCTTTCCTCATAGCTCATGCCCTCAAATTCAGGTAACATCTCTTCTGCACCCTTTCCACAGTCTCTACATATTTTCCTATAATAGGGCAACCAGAACTGCACACAGGGGTATGGAGTCGGGGTATGAGGACATGGGGGTTCAGTGGGGCAAGAGTGGCAGAAACAAGAGGCCTTCCCGGACAGTCAGGCTTGAAGATTTGGGTAGGAGGTAGAAGTGAGCAGAGTGGGGTAGGGGAAGGTAGCAACAGAAGTGCGATTGGACTAAAGTTTTATATAGCTACAGTATGACTTTTTTACCCTTAGACTTGCATTAAAGATGAGCTTGCCTTATGTCTCCTTTACCACTTTATCCACTTGTGCTAACACTTTCATTGAACTATGAACCTTCACCCCACGACCCCATTAATGCCATTAGGGCGGCTACCATTAACTACATACTTTCTCCTTTCATTTGACCTCCCAAAGTTTAATACCTCATACTTGCCCGGATTAAATGCCATCTGCCACTTCTCTACCCATATCTGTGACTGATCTGTATCCCACTGTACCCTTTGATAGTCCTTTACACTTTCCACAACTGCACCAAATCTTGGTCTCATTCAGAGACTTTCTAATTCACCCATCTACATTTTCATCCAAGTCGTTGATATATATCACAAACAACTGAGGTCCCAGCTTCAATCCTTGCAGAATACCACTGGTCACAGATCTCCAGTCAAAATAATAGTCTTCTATTCCTACTCTCTATCTTCTATGGGCAAGCCAGTTTGAAATTAAAATTTGCAATTCACCATAGTTCCAGGCATCTTTATCTTCTGAATCCATCTAAAATGAGGGACCTAATCAAATGCCTCACTGAAGTCCATGTAGATATCATCAACTGCCTTACCCTTATCAAGCAACTTTGTTACCCTTTTCAAAAAACTCAGTCAAGTTTGTGATGCATAACCTGCCCCGTACAAAGTAGCTGTTGACTGACCCTACGCAAGCCATGCCTTTCCAAATATTATATATATCCTATCTATGGTAAATGCCTCCAATAGCTCCCCGAGCACACTGACGTGATGGTCACTGTCCTGGAGAAGAGAAAACATATAACAAATATATTTTTAAGCACCCGCCATGACGTTCCATCACGGAGCCCACTTCTTTGGCAAGAATTCCACACCCCACACTGATGACCCCTTCTCCTGTCTCCCATCCTCCTCTTCTTGGACATCCTGCTCTAGTTCTCTGCCTGCTCTGGATCATTTCATCTTAAATTGCTGATGAGACATCAACTGTCTTGACTTCAGCACTCCTCTCACTCTCAAACCTTACCCCTTGTGAACACACTGCCCTCCACCCTCTCCACACCAATCCCAACCTTACCACCAAACCCGCAGACAAATGGAGTGCTGCTGTATTGTGGCAGACTGACCCCTACTTTGCTGAAGCCAGGCGGCAACTCTCAAACACCTTCTCATACCTACCCCTGTAAGATGACCCCTCCCTCGACCATCAGAAAACTATCTCTGACATCATCACTGACCTCATCAACTCTGGAGAACTCCCATCCACTGTCACCAAACTCATAGTTCCCCTACCCAACTCTGTTCACTTCTACCTCCTACCCAAATCCACAAGCCTGACTGTCTGGGTAGGCCTCTTGTTTCTGCTACTCCTGCCCCACCGAACCCCCGTGTCCTCAGACCTCAACTCCATAGTATCCCCCTTGGTTCAGTCCCTTCCCACCTACACCTGCGACACTTCTCGTGCTCTTGATCTCGGTAACTTACAATCCCCTGACCCTGTCCACTTCATTTTCACCATGGATGTCCAGTCCCTATACACTTCTTTCCCCCATTGAAAAGGCCTGAAGGCTCTCCAATTCTTCTTCAATAACCAGTTCCCCTCCACCACCACCCTCCTTCGTCTGGCAGAAATGGTCCTCAGTCTCAAAAATGTTTCCTTCGGCTCCTCCCACTTCCTCCAGATTCGAGGGGTAACCACGGGCACCCACATGGCTATGTAGAACAGTCCATGTTCCAAGCCTTCTCTGGTAAAGCTCCCCAACTCTTCCTCCGCTAAATTGACGACTGCATTGGTGCAGCTTCATGCACCCATGCTGAGCTCATCAATTTCATCTACTTTGCCTCTAATTTCCACCCTGTCCTTAAATTCACTTGATCCCTCCTCTTTCTCAATCTCTCTGTCTCATCCCTAGTGACAAACTGTCAACCAACATCTTTTATTACTGTACCAATCCCCACGAGTGTCTTGACTATACCTCTTTCCACTTTGTCTCCTGTAAAAATGCTATCCCTTTCCTCAGTTCCTTCATTTCCACCGCATCTGTTTCCAGGAGGCGGTTTTCCTTTCCAGCACATCAGAGATGTCCTCCTTCTTCGAAGAACGGGGTTTCCCTTCCTCCACCATTGATGGTGCTCTCACCTGCATCTCCTCCATTTCCCAAACACCCACACTCACACCATCTTTCCACTGCCTTAACAGTGATAGAGTTCCTCTTGTCCTTAAATACCACCCTATGAGACTCCGCATCCAACATATCATCATCCCCAACTTCCGCCATCTCTGAAAGGATCCTACCCCCAGGGAACCGCAGAGATTGCTCCTCAGGGATTCCCTTGTCCATCTCTCCCTGCCCACTAATCTCCCTTCTGACACTTATCCCTGCAAGTGACCAAAGTGCTAGTCCTGTCCATTCATCTCCTTGCTCACCTTCATTCAGGGCCCCAGTCGTGTCTGGTACTCCCAAAGCAGCCTTCTCTAAATTAGTGAGACCTGTCATTAACTGGAGGATTGCTTCGTTGAGCACCTCCGCTCCATCCGCCAAAGGCGGAACTTCCCGGCGGCCAAACATTTTAACTCTGATTCCAATTCCGGTTTAGACATGTCAGTTCTTGGCCTCATCTTGCGCCAGGATGAAACCACCCTCAGGGTGGAGGATGAACACCTTATTTTCCATCTGGGTAGCCTCCAACCTGATACCGTGGATATCAATTTCACCTTCCAGTAAAGCAAATTTTTGCTCTCCCTCCCCCCTTTCTTCTATTCCCCATTCTGACAGCTTACCTCTTCTCACCTGCCCATCATCTCCCCTGGGTTCCCGCCTCCTTCCCTTTTTCCTGTGGTCCACTCTCCTCTCCTATCACATTCCTTCTCCAGCCCTTTGCCTTTCCTACCCATCTGACTACACCTATCTCCTTCCAGCTAGTCTCCTTCCCCTACCCCCACCTTCTTATTCTGGTGACTTCCCCCTTCCTTCTCAGTCCTGATGAAGGGTCTCGGCCCAAATCAGCGACTGTTTATTCATTCCCAAAGATGCTATATGACCTGCTGAGCTCCTCCAGCATTTTGTCTATGTTGCATTAAAATTTTAATGTGGATTGCAAGAAGAAAGAGGCCTAGGGATATTTACGCCTGAAATTTTAATTTGCAGACCAGGTGACAAAGATATTTATAAAGTATTTTGGATCCTGGCCACAATTTCTATCATGCTTTGGATAATGAGAAAATAAAACTTTAAAAAAAAAGACACAACAGTAATCTTCTATAAATGAACATGCAATTTCAGAAGTTCATAGATTTCAAAAGTCAACTAAAGTAATAACATTTAATTTTGTAAAAGACTGTTCCCCTGTGCCTTGAATTGATCATGCCAGGCAGGTTATGTCCAGCTTAGGTTAAACCTTAATATCCAGAATGTAATTAACCCTCCCATTTTTTAATGTATATCCGAGAGTTGATCTTTGATTGAAATGAATTTACAACAGTGGACTACTATAGAATACTGGTAGAAACCAATAGCTGGGCTAAGGCTGAATTTAGAAAGTTAATATAAGAAAAATCTTCCTCAAAGTGTGATGAAT
Source organism: Mobula birostris (assembly GCF_030028105.1). NCBI lineage: Eukaryota > Metazoa > Chordata > Chondrichthyes > Myliobatiformes > Myliobatidae > Mobula > Mobula birostris. The sequence goes on along the minus strand of NC_092372.1, from coordinate 155,871,998 downwards.
ATTATGAATTATTAAGAAGGAATGCAATGAAGAGAAAACTTGCTGTGCTGTCGAATTCCTGAAGGTGTACAACAAAAGGAGCTCTGGATGGTAGGTGCAAAATTTGTCAGCACTTATAGCATATTCACTTTGAGTCAAATGTCATTCCGGTTTTAAAGAGAAAATTAATGAAGTTCATATCTAAGAACTGGCAGCAAAAATCATTTGAATATTTTTACACAAATAAATGGTCTCAGTGTGGCAATAACTTATTAATGGAGGGGGTCAGGAATGCATTAATGCAGACTTGTGAATTATGCATGTGATTGCTTCCTGAAGTTAGTTGGAAGGATGCCTTCTGTCATAAAAGGATGAGCTCATTCAAGCACCTATCCAACCCTTTCTTTCTCTCTGCTTCAAGATGCTTCTTAAAGTCAGTTCTATTGCCATGTTTTTGTGGCTTTATGCCGTGTTCTTGAAGCATCTTGGAAATATTCCTACGTGGAAGGTTACTACATAAATACAATGTCATTAACTTAAGCATGTTATTACAATGTTTTTAAATCCGCTTTTTAAATTTTCTCTCATATTAATTTCTCTAATAGGAATTGAACTGTCCGTTTTTGTTATGACTTTACAACAGAAGGATTTTAATGTATCCCACTGCATCCAGAAGAAGTAATCCAGTATTCAGAATACAGCAAGCAAATGCTAATCTTCCTTTGCTGCTGATAAACACGAAGATAATTGAATAAGGTTCCTCACAGCATCTGAAATTCTTGGACAGATAAATAATTCTCCTAATGCAAAGTGGCAATAAATCAAAAACAAGCTGAAATGCATTAGAGTGATTTTCCAAGCAATTGTCTTGAACCTTGATCTTCTTCCAAGAGCAAACCACAGCCATGTGTCTGATTATCCGAATTGCATATAAAATAACGTGATTTTAGAAGGATAAGAGACTGAGTTATATGGATTAATTTCTTCATTTAACTGAAAAGAGCTGCATCTTCAATAGAAAGGAAGGACATAAGCCGGGAAGATGTGGAATCGATATGGGTAGAGCTGCGTAACACTAAGGGGCAGAAGACGCTGGTGGGAGTTGTGTACAGGCCACCTAACAGTAGTAGTGAGGTCGGAGATGGTATTAAACAGGAAATTAGAAATGTCTGCAATAAAGGAACAGCAGTTATAACGGGTGACTTCAATCTACATGTAGATTGGGTGAACCAAATTGGTAAAGGTGCTGAGGAAGAGGATTTCTTGGAATGTATGCGGGATGGTTTTTTGAACCAACATGTCGAGGAACCAACTAGAGAGCAGGCTATTCTGGACTGGGTTTTGAGCAATGAGGAAGGGTTAATTAGCAATCTTGTCGTGAGAGGCCCCTTGGGTAAGAGTGACCATAATATGGTGGAATTCTTCATTAAAATGGAGAGTGACATAGTTAATTCAGAAACAAAGGTTCTGAACTTAAAGAGGGGTAACTTTGAAGGTATGAGACGTGAATTAGCTAAGATAGACTGGCAAATGACACTTAAAGGATTGACGGTGGATATGCAATGGCAAGCATTTAAAGGTTGCATGGATGAACTACAACAATTGTTCATCCCAGTTTGGCAAAAGAATAAATCAAGGAAGGTAGTGCACCCGTGGCTGACAAGAGAAATTAGGGATAGTATCAATTCCAAAGAAGAAGCATACAAATTAGCCAGAGAAAGTGGCTCACTTGAGGACTGGGAGAAATTCAGAGTTCAGCAGAGGAGGACAAAGGACTTAATTAGGAAGGGGAAAAAAGATTATGAGAGAAAACTGGCAGGGAACATAAAAACTGACTGTAAAAGCTTTTATAGATATGTAAAAAGGAAAAGACTGGTAAAGACAAATGTAGGTCCCCTACAGACAGAAACAGGTGAATTGATTATGGGGAGCAAGGACATGGCAGACCAATTGAATAATTACTTTGGTTCTGTCTTCACTAAGGAGGACATAAATAATCTTCCAGAAATAGTAGGGGACAGAGGGTCCAGTGAGATGGAGGAACTGAGCGAAATACATGTTAGTAGGGAAGTGGTGTTAGGTAAATTGAAGGGATTGAAGGCAGATAAATCCCCAGGGCCAGATGGTCTGCATCCTAGAGTGCTTAAGGAAGTAGCCCAAGAAATAGTGGATGCATTAGTGATAATTTTTCAAAACTCGTTAGATTCTGGACTAGTTCCTGAGGATTGGAGGGTGTCTAATGTAACCCCACTTTTTAAAAAAGGAGGGAGAGAGAAACCGGGGAATTATAGAGCAGTTAGCCTAACGTCGGTGGTGGGGAAACTGCTGGAGTCAGTTATCAAAGATGTGATAACAGCACATTTGGAAAGCGGTGAAATCATCAGACAAAGTCAGCATGGATTTGTGAAAGGAAAATCATGTCTGACGAATCTCATAGAATTTTTTGAGGATGTAACCAGTAGAGTGGATAGGGGAGAACCAGTGGATGTGGTATACTTGGATTTTCAAAAGGCTTTTGACAAGGTCCCACACAGGAGATTAGTGTGCAAACTTAAAGCACACAGTATTGGGGGTAAGGTATTGATGTGGATGGAGAATTGGTTAGCAGACAGGAGGCAAAGAGTGGGAATAAACGGGACCTTTTCAGAATGGCAGGCGGTGACTAGTGGGGTACCGCAAGGCTCAGTGCTGGGACCCCAGTTGTTTACAATATATATTAATGACTTGGATGAGGGAATTAAATGCAGCATCTCCAAGTTTGCGGATGACACGAAGCTGGGTGGCAGTGTTAGCTGTGAGGAGGATGCTAAGAGGATGCAGAGTGACTTGGATAGGTTGGGTGAGTGGGCAAATTCATGGCAGATGCAATTTAATGTGGATAAATGTGAAGTTATCCACTTTGGTGGCAAAAATAGGAAAACAGATTATCTGAATGGTGGCTGATTAGGAAAAGGGGAGGTGCAACGAGACCTGGGTGTCATTATACACCAGTCATTGAAAGTGGGCATGCAGGTACAGCAGGCGGTGAAAAAGGCGAATGGTATGCTGGCATTTATAGCGAGAGGATTCGAGTACAGGAGCAGGGAGGTACTACTGCAGTTGTACAAGGCCTTGATGAGACCGCACCTGGAGTATTGTGTGCAGTTTTGGTCCCCTAATCTGAGGAAAGACATCCTTGCCATAGAGGGAGTACAAAGAAGGTTCACCAGATTAATTCCTGGGATGGCAGGACTTTCATATGAAGAAAGACTGGATGAACTGGGCTTGTACTCGTTGGAATTTAGAAGATTGAGGGGGGGATCTGATTGAAACGTATAAAATCCTAAAGGGATTGGACAGGCTAGATGCAGGAAGATTGTTCCCGATGTTGGGGAAGTCCAGAACAAAGGGTCACAGTTTGAGGATAGAGGGGAAGCCTTTTAGGACCGAGATTAGGAAAAACTTCTTCACACAGAGAGTGGTGAATCTGTGGAATTCTCTGCCACAGGAAACAGTTGAGGCCAGTTCATTGGCTATATTTAAGAGGGAGTTAGATATGGCCTTTGTGGCTACGGGGATCAGGGGGTATGGAGGGAAGGTTGGGGCGGGGTTCTGAGTTGGATGATCAGCCATGATCATAATAAATGGCGGTGCAGGCTCGAAGGGCCGAATGGCCTACTCCTGCACCTATTTTCTATGTTTCTATGTTTCATTACATAGCTTAGGAGCGTCAAAGTGTCATTGCAGAAAATGTAGCAAACTTAACGATAGAAAGCCCCATAAGTGGTACTGTGATTTTACCAGATCATCTCATATATATTTATTTATCTGTTTAACCATCTCGCTAACTATGTATTAATTTGTAGTTGTGTTTGTTTATTTATTTAGTTAGTTAATATTAAATGTGAATCAAATATTGGGCAGAGCACTGGTGATTACTCCCTGATATCTATCTACATAAGTAAGGCATTGAGATCTCCTTTACATTCACTGAAAGAATCAAACTGAGATTCTATGTTACATAAGACCATAAGACAAAGGATCAGAAGTCAGTCATTCGGCTCATCGAGTCTGCTCTACCATTTTATCATGAGCTGATCCATTCTCCCATTTAGTCCCACTTCCCCCGCCTTCTCACCATAACCTTTGATGCCCTGGCTACTCAGATACCTATTAATCTCTGCCTTAAATACACCCAATGACTTGGCCTCCACTGCTGCCTGTTGCAACAAATTCCACAGATTCACCACCCTCTGGCTAAAAAAAATTCTTCGCATCTCTGTTCTGAATGGGCGCCCTTCAATCCTTAAGTTATGCCCTCTTGTACTAGACTCCCCCCCCATGGGAAACAATTTTGCCACATCCACTCTGTCCATGCCTTTCAACATTCAAAATGTTTCTATGAGGTCCCCCGTCATTCTTCTAAACTCCAAGGAATACAGTCCAAGAGCGGACAAACATTCCTCATATGTTAACCCTCTCATTCCCGGAATCATTCTAGTGAATCTTCTCTGAACCCTCTCCAACATCAGCACATCCCTTCTTAAATAAGGAGCCCAAAACTGCCCACAGTACTCCAAGTGAGGTCTTACCAGCACCTTATAGAGCCTCAACATCACATCCCTGCTCCTATACTCTATTCCTCTAGAAATGAATGCCAATATTGCATTCGCCTTCTTCACCACCGACTCAACCTGGAGGTTAACCTTAAGGGTATCCTGCACGAGGAATCCCAAGTCCCGTTGCATCTCAGTATTTTAAATTCTCTCCCCATTTAAATAATAGTCTGCCCTTTTCTTTCTTCTACCAGAGTGCATAACCAGACACTTTCCAACATTGTATTTCATTTGCCACTTTGTCCATTCTCCCAATCTATCCAAGTCTCTCTGCAGACTCTCTTATTTCCTCAGCACTACCGGCCCCTCCACCTATCTTTGTATCATCAGCAAACTTAGCCACAAAGCCATCTATTCCATAATCCAAATCATTGATGTACAATGTAAAAAGAAGCAGCCCCAAAAAGGAACCCTGTGGAACACCACTGGTAACTGGCAGCCAACCAGAATAGGATCCCTTTATTCCCACTCTCTGTTTCCTGCCAATCAGCCAATGCTCTATCCATGTATGTAACTTTCCCGTAATTCCATGGGCTTTTACCTTGTTTAGCAGCCTCATGTGTGGCACCTTGTCAAAGGCCTTCTGAAAATCCAAATATACAACATCCACTACATCTCCCTTGTCTAGCCTACTGGTAATTTCCTCAGAAAATTGCAATAGGTTTGTCAGGCAGGATTTTCCTTTAAGGAAACCATGCTGCTTGTGGAGAGTACAATAGGGAAAATTCAAGAGAGTTTTGAAACATATTATTGAGAGCTGTACTCCCAACCCCGGGCCCCCAATGAGCCCTATATAGACAGTGTATTGAATTTTTTAGATCTACCTAAACTTACAGATTTACAAAATGAAAGTTTATTAGAACCAGTAACTGTCAAAGAACTGAACGTGGCCATCTCTAGGTTAAAAGCTGGAAAGTCCCCGGGTTCTGATGGGTTTACCTCAGAGTGGTACAAGTCCCTGAAGACACAGTTAGCCCCATTACTACTTAACACCTTTAATTGGATCTTGCAGAGAGGAGAAACTCCACCTTCCTGGAGAGAAGCGATTATTTCAGTTATTCCTAAAGAGGGTAAAGATAAACTAGAATGTGGCAATTATCGGCCAATTAGTGTTCTTAATTTAGATTACAAACTATTTACATCTATATTAGCGCGCAGATTGGAAAAGCTTTTACCTGGCCTAATCCACTTAGACCAGACTGGATTTATTCAACAAAGACAAACACAGGACAACATAAGGAGAACTCTGCACATATTAGAACAGGTTAATAAGAACGAGACAGAGACAATGGTAGTAGGATTGGACGCTGAGAAAGCTTTTGATTCGGTTAGTTGGGCATTCCTATACAGAGTGTTAGGAAGATTCGGCTTTCAAAGTAATTCAGACTCTATATGACAGCCCTACAGCCCGAATTAAGATAAATGGGGACCTCTCTGACTCCTTCACCTTAGACAGAGGCACTAGACAGGGATGCCCAATTTCTCCTCTCCTTTTTGCGCTATATATTGAACCGCTTGCCCAACTAATAAGACAGAGCGAAATCGTAAAAGGTATCAAGGTGGCAGGGATTGAACAGAAAGTGGCGTTATTCGCAGATGATGTTTTGGTCTATCTGAGTGAACCAGAAAAATCATTTATAGGATTGTTTACACTGTTGGATGACTTTGGGAAAATATCAGGTTATAAAATAAATGTAAAGAAAACGCAGGTTATGTCCCTAAATTATACACCATCCAAAAAATTGCAGGATACATATGATCTTAAGTGGGAAGCTAAATCATTAAAATATTTAGGAATAACCCTGCCGAAGGATCTTTCAACACTGTCACAGGTAAATTATGGGCCATTAATCTCAGAGATAAAAGCAGATATGCATAGATGGAATCTTATCCCCTTTTTAAGTTTAAATTCAAGGATAAATACTATAAAAATGAATATTCTTCCTTGGTTATTGTATCTTTTCTATACTTTACCGGTGGAGGTGGATGATAATCAATTCAGGGAATGGGACAAATGGATTTCCCGCTTCATTTGGCAAGGAAAGAAACCTAGAATTCGATATAACACCTTACAGTTAGGGAAGGAAGGAGGAGGTATGGCTCTTCCTTGCCTGAGAAATTATTTTTATGCCTCACAGATAACCCCTCTGTTATATTGGTGTAATAGAGAATATAAGGCTAGATGGAAGGAAATAGAATTTGGATTAGTTGACAGTTTTCCTCTTCAGGCCTCAATAGCTGACAAAGGATTGAGGGCCAAGTTGGAAAAATTTAAAAACGCTTGGATAAATCTTACATTAAAAGTATGGCAGAAGGTGGTTAATTCATGTGGAATTAATAACATGTTAAAACTCTTTAGATGGTGTGCATATGATACCGAATTCCTTCCCAACAGAGGAGATAAAAGATTTGAGCTATGGATAAAGAAAGGTCTTACAACCTACCTCTCATTTATAGATAAAAGAGTATTACAAAGTTTCCAAATCCTGCAGGACAAACATGGCCTAGAACATAATGACTTTTTTAGGTACCTTCAAGTACGAAACTATGTTAACCAGAGTTGTAGATATACAGACCTATCAACAGTAGAATTAGAATTTTTCAAGATTCTGAATTCGGCTTGCAGTTCAATACCTAGTAAATCAGTTTCTCGATTATATAATGCACTCTCCCATGCTAAAAATGTAAATACACTGTATATTAAAGAGAAGTGGGAGAAAGAAGCGGGGTTGGTACTTTCAGAGGAGGCTTGGGAGAAAATCTGCAGCTTTCAATGGTCCTCGACTAATTCTTTGACTTGGAGAGAACATTGTTGGAAAAACATTATAAGATACTTCAAGACCCCATATCAGCAAAAATATAAAGATACAAATGTGATGTGTTGGAGAAGGTGCGGCTCCAAGGAGGCAAATCATTTTCATATTTTTTGGGATTGCCCTAAATTAAGTCTACTTTGGGAAGGTATTCATAGAACATTAGTTAAGGTACTTAGGTCCCAGATACCTCTGAATTTTGAGACGCTCTATTTGGGGCATGTATTGTTTCTTGAACAGAAGGAAGATATAAAGTTGCTGCAGGCCCTCTTAGCGGCAAGTAAGAAATCAATCACTAGAAAATGGCTATACCACCTACATTAGAAGATTGGTACAAAATTATCTTGGAAATATTTAAAATGGAAAAGTTGACTTACTCCCTGAGAACTCAAAAAGAAAAATTTTATCAAATCTGGAATAAATGGATTGAATATATAACCCCAATGCGAGCAGACTTTAGATGACTCTCCTAATGATTTATACTGCTCTTCTCATCAACACAGTAATATTGCTAACGTAAGCACCCCTAGTCTAAATGTTTTTTTTTGTTTTCTTTTGGAAAATAGAGAATTAACACAAGTAAAGGGAAAGATTTGGGAAAGGGATAAAAAAATGAAAAAATTAAGTAAATAAGTATATAGGGATTGGATAATTATGTCTGTGGGCAGGAGCAAGCATGAACAAATTAGGATATAAACACCTACAATGGTTGATACATAGGCTTATATACAACATTTTGGACCAGTGGAAATGGTCCAGAAGGGTTATATGGAAACTATTATTACCATTTTTCTTAACAACTAATTCCATTACTTAGCCTAATAGGTTAGATTTACCACAGTACATAATTATCTATTTAAATGTTTATTTTCCTTTTATATCATCTCAATGTGTACTTAAGAATGTATAAATAATTGTAGTTTTATACATATAAAAAAATGGAAAAGGTTATATGTGTGAAAAAAGTACATGATATTTGTGAATTCCTTATCCAAATAAAAATAAAATTTAAAAAAAAAGGAAACCATGCTGAGTTCTGCCTATCTTGTCATATGCCTCCAGGTACTCCATAACCTCATCCTTGATAATCGACTCCAACAACTTCCCAACCACTGATGTCAAGCTAACAGGTCTATAATTTCCTTTTTGCTTCCTTGCCCCCTTCTTAAATAGTAGAGTGACATTTGCAATCTTCCAGTCCTCCAGAACCATGCCAGAATCTATTGACTTTTGAAAAATCATTGCTAATGCCTCCACAATCTCCACAGCTACTTCCTTCAGAACACGAGGGTGCATTCCATCTGGTCCGGGAGATTTATCTACCCTTAGACTATTCAGCTTCCTGAGTACTTTCTCTGTCATAATTGTGACTGTGCACACTTCTCTTCCCTGACACCCTTGAATGTCCGGTATACTGCTGATGTCTTCCTCAGTGAAGACTGATGCAAAATACTCATTCAGTTCCTCTGCCATCTCCTTATCTCCCATTACAATTTCTCCAGCATCATTTCTATCGGTCCTATAACTACTCTCACCTGTCTTTTACTCTTTATATACTTGAAAAAGCTTTTAGTATCCTCTTTGATATTATTTGCAAGCTTCCTTTCATAGTTCATCTTTTCCCTATTAATGACCTTCTTAGTTTCCTTTTGTAAGCTTTTAAAAACTTCCCAATCCTCTGTCTTCCCACTAATTTTTGCTTCCTTGTATGCCCCCTCCTTTGCTTTAACTTTAACTTTAACTTTGGCTTTGACTTCTCTTGTCAGCCACGGTTGCATCCTTTTTCCATTCAAAAATTTCTTCTTTTTTGAATATATCTGTCTTGCACCTTCCTCACTTTTCGTATAAAATCCAGCCACTGCTGCTCTGCCGTCCTTCCTGCCAGTGCCCTTTTCCAGTCAACTTTGGCCAGTTCCTCTCTCGTGCCACTATAATTCCCTTTACTCCGTTGAAATACCGACAAATCGGATTTCGACTTCGCTTTCTCAAATTTCACAGTGAACTCAATCATGTTATGATCACTGTCTCCTAAGGATTCCTTCACCTCAACCTATCTAATCATTTCTGGTTCATTACACAATACCCAATCCAGTACAGCCGATCCACTAGTGGACTCAACAACAAGCTGTTCTAAAAAGCCATCTCGTAGACCTTCTACAAATTCTTTCTCGTGAGATCCTGTGCCGACCTGACTTTCCAAATCCCCCATAATTATCATAACACTGCCCTTCTGAAAAGCCTTCCTCTTCCTGTTATAATTTGTAGTCCACATCACTGCAGCTGTTTGGAGGCCTGTATATAACTGCCATCAGGGTCCTTTTACCCCTGCGATTTCTTAGCTCAACCCATAAAGATTCTGCACCTTCCGATCCTATGTCACCTCTTTCTAATGATTTAATATCATTTCTTACCAATAAAGCCACACCACCCCCTCTGCCTACCTGCCTATCCTTCTGATACACCGTGTATCCTTGGACGTTCAGCTCCCAGAGACATGCATCCTTTAGCCACGTCTCAGTGATGGCCACAATATCATACCTGTCAATCTGTAGCTGTACAACAAGATCATCCACCTTATTCCTTATGCTGCATACATTTAAATATAACACCGGTATTTGGTACTTTTTGCTTTGATTGCACTGCAACTGTATTGCACCGCAACTCATCTCAATGGCTGCAAATTTGCCCCATCACCCGCCTCTCCTTCCTGACATCTTTACTTCTCACTATTTTAGATTTATTTCTGTTTTCCCCCTCCTCTGCTCTATCATTCCGATTCCCATCCCCCTGGCAAATTAGTTTAACCCCTCCCTAACAGCTCTTTTAAACCTTCCCGCTAGGATGTTGGTCCCCTTTGGGTTCAGGTGTAACCCGTCCTTTTTGAACAGGTCAGAAGAGATCCCAACTATCCAAGAATCTGAAGCCCTGCCCCCTACACCCTACACCAGTCTCTCAGCCGTGTGTTCATCTGCCTGATCCTACTATTCTTGCCCTCCCTAGCACGTGGCACAGGTAGCAATCCCAAGATTACTACCCTGGAGGTCCTGCTCCTCAGCTTCCTTCCTAACTCCTGGAAATCTCTCTTCAGGACCTCCTCCCTTTTCCTATCCATGTCATTGGTACCAATATGTACCAAGACAGCTGGCTGCTCACCTTCTCCCTTCAGAATATTCTGGGCCTGATCCAAGACATCCCGTACCCTGGCACCTGGGAGACAACACACCATGTGGGTATCTCTATCAGGCTCACAGAATCTCCTGTCTGTTCCCCTGACTATGGAATTCCCTATGACTACCGCATTCCTCTTCTCCCTCCTTCCCTCCTGCACTACAGTGCCAGGCTCAGTGCCAGAGACCCAGTCACCGTGGGCGTCCCCTGTCAGGTCATCCCCCTCAACAGCATCCAAAACGAGATACTTGTTGCTGAGGGGGGCAGCCACAGGGGTGCTCTCCACTATCCGGGCATTTCCCTTCCCTCTCCTGACAGTCACCCAGTTTTCTGACCCCTGTAGCCTAGGGATGACTACCTCCCTGTAGCTTCTGTCTATCACCTCTTTGCTTTCCCTAATAAGCAGTAGGTCATCAAGCTGCATCTCCAGATCCCTAACATGGTCTCTGAGGAGCTGCATCTCGGTGCACCTGGTGCAGATGCGGCCATCAGGGAGGCTGGAGTTCTCCCTGGATTCCCACATCTGACACCCTGAACAAAGCACTAAACCTGCAGACATGCTACTTAATTCTACAGGAATGAAAAAATGAAAAATAAGTCTACTCATCCACTTACCTCGCCAAACACACAAACTTTTTAAACCGTTAGCTCGTACCGTTAGCTGCGTGAGCCCTGCTGTTCCTCTGTCTGTCTGGGCCACTTCGCCAAGGGGAAAAGAAGAGTTGGTGCCTAGCTCTCGCCTCTTCCCATTGCCACCTAAGCCTGTTGAGTCAAAGCCTTACACTCTGCTGCCACTCACTCCGCTGCTCGCTGTATAGGGTGGTCTCCTTTTTAAACTCTCCGCGCTGTCCTGTTGATGTCACACGCCTGCACAGTCTCGTCCTTCTTGTACTCGAAGAAGTTTTTTAAAAAACTGCCTTCCATCAGAATTTAGCTCTCATGCCTCCCTCCGATCCAAAAAATATCTCATTCAAAATCCAGCAGAATCAGCAATGTAGTATTCATTCCTTCAGTTTTGTACCACAATGTAAGCCTAGATTTTTTCTGTCTGCTTTTAAAAATGGAACTTTGATGTGAACTCACAACCTTCTGATGCAGAAGAAATAATGTTGCTTGGTACCCACAACTAACACAGTTTTACTTGTCATACTTGCTGAATGCAGGATGACAAAACTACACACACTTTTTGTGACCTTTTTTCTCTCCTATAACTCAGAAGATAAAATTAACTAATCTCCTCTTACCTCAGTTCTATCCCGGTCCTGCCCTGTCCAGTCCGTTCCCACTTACATCAGGGGCACCTCCCAAGGGACACCACCATTTTAACGACTTCTGATTCCCTGGCCCCACCACCAGACATTAAGTCTTTCGCTCAGTTTCTCCATCTCATCTGTGTATGTTCCTTTCGCTTTCCTTCTGATCTGTCCAGGTTCTCCCTTCCCCACTGTTCTGTTTTGTAACTCCAGAAACTAATTGGAAGAAAAATGCAGAAGCCAGGATACTTATCTACCTAGCTTTTCTTTTCCTTTTTTGTTAGTGAGGCACTCAAAGTGAAGTGGTGGTGTAATGACATATGCCTTCACATACTTTTTACCTATAACCCATAGTGAATTATATAAACAAATTAAGAATGCATAATCAAATAATATATTTACATGATTACTTAAATATTACTAATATACTAAATATTCAACATTCATCCCTGCTTTAGCTACAACCTCCAACTCAATATAGAATGTATCTCAATTCACCTATGTAACGTATTGCTCTCTAGTCATTATATATCAGGGTCAGAATCAGAAACCGAATCAGGTTTATTATCACCGGCATGTGACGTGAAATTTGTTAACTTAGCAGCAGCAGTTCAAAAAAAAAGCAGAGGAAAAAAAAATAAATAAAATTTAAAAAATAATAAATAAAATAAAAAATAATAAATATTAAAGTAAATCAATTACATATATTGAATAGATTTTTTTTAATGTGCAAAAACAGAAATACTGTATATTAAAAAAAGTGAGGTAGTGTCCGAAGATTCAATGTCCATTTAGGGATCGGATGGCGGTGGGGAAGAAGCTGTTCCTGAATCGTTGAGTGTGGGCCTTCAGGCTTCTGTACCTCCTACCTGATGGTAACAGTGAAAAAAGGCCATGCCCTGGGTGCTGAAGGTCCTTAATAATGGATGCTGCCTTTCTGAGACATCTTTCCCTAAAGATGTCCTGGGTACTTTCTAGGCTCGTACCCAAGATGGAGCTGATTTACAACCTTCTGCAACTTCTTTTGGTCCTGTGCAGCAGCTCCTCCATACCAGACAGTGATGCAGCCTGTCAGAATGCTCTCCATGGTACAACTACAGAAGTTTTTGAGTGTATGTGTTGACATGCCAAATCTCTTCAAACTCCTAATAAAGTATAGCCACTGTCTTGCCTTCTTTATAACTACATCGATACGTTGGCACCAGGTTAGATCCTCAGAGATCTTGACACCCAGGAACTTGAAGCTGCTCACTCTCTCCACTTCTGATCTCTCTATGAGGATTGGTATGTGTTCCTTCGTCTTACCTTTCCTGAAGTCCACAATCAGCTCTTTCATCTTACTGATGTTGAGTGCCAGGTTGTTGCTGCAGCACCATTCCACTAGTTGGCATATCTCACTCCTGTACGCCCTCTCGTCACCAACAATGGTTGTATCGTCAGCAAATTTATAGATGGTGAGCTATGAGCTATGCCTAGCCACACAGTTATGGGTATAGAGAGAGTAGAGCAGTGGGCTAAGCACACACCCCTGAGGGCGCCAGTGTTGATCATCAGCGAGATGGAGATGTTATCACCAATCCGCACAGATTGTGGTCTTCCGGTTAGGAAGTCGAGGATCCAATTGCAGAGGGAGGTACAGAGGCCCAGGTTCTGTAACTTCTCAGTCAGGATTGTGGGAATGATGGTATTAAATGCTGAGCTATAGTTGATGAACAGCATCCTGACATGGGTGTTTGTGTTGTCCAGGTGGTCCAAAGCCATGTGGGAAGCCATGACATTGTGGTCTGCCGTTGACCTATAGGCAAATTGCAATGGGTCCAGTTCCTTGCTGAGGCAGGAGTTCAGTCTAGTCATGACCAACCTCTCAAAGCATTTCATCACTGTCAGTGTGAGTGCTACTGGGCAATAGTCATTACGGCAGCCCACGTTATTCTTCTTAGGCACCGGTATAATTGTTGCCTTTTTGAAGCAAATGGGAACTTCTGACCGTAGCAGTGAGAGGTTGAAAATGCTCTTGAATAGTCCTGCCAGTTGGTCAGTACAAGTTTTCAGAGCCTTACCAGGTACTCCATCGGGATCTCCTGCCTTGTGGGGGTTCACACTGTTTAAAGACAATCTAACATTGGCCTCTGAGACGGAGAGATCACAGGGTCACCACGTGCAGCAGGAAGGTTTTTTCATATTTATTTATATATGTGTGCACGTGCACGCACAAGAGATTTCTTTTCTTATGTTACTGTTGAGGCTAACTAAAATGGCTTCTTTGTTATGTTAACTGCTGAGAAAGTTCTCTCGCTAGCAGCTTGTTTGGGTTTTAGAGCGAGTTGTGTTCCATTGCTAACCAATTGGGATAGATGTTATTCCTTTTTGTGTGTCTGTAAGCTATTGTATGCACGGGTTTTTGGGGAGAAGGCGCGATGGGGAGAGAGAGAGTGGCACGATGCTGTGAGCTGGCCAACGGGGTGGACTCCAAGCCGGAGTCCGAGGTCCAGAGTCTTCGACGAGGAGAGGAGACGAAGACAGACTCATGTGGAGTGTCTGGTCGGCCACCGTGGTTGGTCCCAAGCAGTGGCTCGAGGTGGTCAGAGGGGATCGAATGGTGAAGAGAGGATCATTACTAGAGCTCCAGCTGTTTGTGCATGAAGAGGTTGAACTTTGATAAGTTTGGCGCCTTTTACTTTCCTTCTATATTTTATCTATTAACTATAGTTCCAGTAATATTTATAAATTGTAATCATTTAATCATATATGGTGTATTGTCTGTTATTTGGCAGGATGGCGTACATCACACAGCATCCACACAAGCTTAATTACCCAGTTTGGCGGAGCCGAGGGTGAGCCTTGTGGCTGTAAAACGATTTCAGGTTCTGGGGACTCCTTTGTGATGGTTGTAGGTGACCTTTGAATACCTTTCTTCTCTAACAATTGACCCTGCTCCCATCGACCGACCAATGTGTTGTCTTCAGATGACCTCTCCACTGTGTAGGAGAATGGTCCAGTTCTGTCCTTAATCTTTTGAAGTACCCACTTTTGATAATCCCTGTTGTCTCTTACCAGGACTGCTTGTCCAGGAGCAAAACATCAAACCTCTGTTTTTTGAGGAGCCTTCAAGCTGTTTGTCCTGCATACTCCTTCTAAGACTGGGTTTGAGGAGATCCAAGTATGAGCACAATGGACGACCCAGGAACAGCATAGCTGGTGAGTTGTTGGTTGTGGAGTGTGCTGCATTGTGAGATGCAAGGAGGAAATTCGGAACCTCAAAAATGAGGTTCTGATTCAGTGTTAATGCAGTGTGTTCTGCTGACATTGCTCGCAGTGCATTCTTTAGACTCTGCCCAAACCTTTCCGCTAAGCCATTTGTAGCTAGATTGTATGGTGCAGATGTAATATAGAGTCATAGAAAGATACAGCACAGAATCAGGCCCTTTGGCCCATGTAGTCCACGTTGAACCATTTAAATTGCCTACTCCCATTGACCTGCACCCAACCATAGCCTTCCATACCCCTACCATCCTTGTACCTATCCAAATTTCTCTTAAACAATGAAATCAAACTTGCATGCACCACTTGCACAGGAGCTCATTCCACACTCTCGTAACTCTGAGTGAAAAAATTTCACCTCATGTTCCCCTTAAACTTTTCACTTTTCACTCAAAAAACATGACCTCTAGTTGTAGTCTCATCCAACCTCAGTGGAAAAAAGCCCGCTTGCATTTGCCTCATCTATACCCATCATAATTTTGTACACCTCTATCAAATCTCCCCTCAGTCTTCTATGTTCCAACGAATAAAGTCCTAAGCTATTCAGGCTTTCCTTATAATCCAGGTCTTCCAAACCCAGCAACATCCTTGTAAATTTTCTCTGTATTCTTTCAACCTTATGTACATCTTTCCTGGAAGTAAGTGACCAAAACTGCACACAATACTCCAAACTAGGCTTCACCAATGTCTTATACAACTACATCATAACATCCTATTTCCTGGACTCAGTACTTTGCTTTATGAAGGCCAATGTGTCAAAAGTTTTCTTTACAACCCTATCTAGCTGTGCCTCCACGTTCAATGAATTGTGGACTGTATTCCCAGATCCCTTTGTTTTACTGAAATAAAGCATTTTGACATCAAATATTATGATTGTAGCTCAAATATTCTTACCTGATTGAACCTTTTTCCCATCCAGCTTCATTTTTCCTAGCTATTGTATTTCAATCAAATATTAAGATGCAACTGTAGTTGGACAAATATGATTAATACAATAATTGGAAAAACAAGCATAAATTTAATGGAGGTCAGAATATACCATCAGTACTCTAGTACTCAAATTGCAGTCTGAGCTTTAATCCAATGAAGATACATTTACTAAATTATCTTTCTCGAACATAATCTTTCAGACATTGAATATCAAAGCACGACTTCCACAGGCACCAGTTAATGTGATGCACAGGTAAAATGAATTTCCCTGAGATATTCTCATCAGAGAGTAAATGTTTCAGAATGTTCTTCAGTGCATCATCCATAAAGTGTATGCTTTTACAGCTGCCTGAAACCTCTAGTTAACGATACAACCTCTCAAGGTGATAACCTGTGTGTCCATAAATTTAGTTCTGAAAATGTGAGGAAAATAATACTTAAATTCAGCAAAAAAGGTAAATATTAAATATCTATTGTTAGAACAGACAGTGATTGAAATGAAATTCCTTATTTGAGAGAAAATTTACTATTATTGTCAAATTTCTGCTGTTCTTACTTTGTCCTCCATATGATTCCAGACTCCTAATTCCTCTTGTTTTATTGACATTGCACCAGACTGCACACTTTACAAAGGGCTTTGGACTTCAAGGACACATGCTAATAGTGCCAACAAGATTTCCCATCCCTCCCCAACTTGATCTCTTTTTTCCCCAATTCTGAGAAAGGGTTTTGGACCTGAAGGGTTAATTCTGATTGTCCATCAACAGATGCTCTCTGACCTGCTGAGTGTCTCCAGAATTTTCTGTTTTTATTTGAAAGCAATTTAATCCCCAAGCTCTGTGAGATGATGTTACAAGGCCATCTGGTGTACCCTCTGCTGACGATCAACCTTCCAGCAGCCAATCCCATTGCTCATTCTCCTTGCAATGTCATGCTCCCAGGTGAGTTCTAGTACATACACCTCACTGCAGGCTGGTTTCTGTAATGATCAGTCTGCGTGCAAACTTCTGAAGGGAGGAAGGTGAGGATGAGCAATGAACACTCACAATCTCACCAATATGGTGTCCAATGCAATCTGAAACATTACTGTGCATATATGCATCAGGTGGTTGTATCAGAACCAATTCAATAAGCATATCTTCCAAAAATTGCATACTGCAGCATTACAACTTTCCAAAAGTTTGCAGATTAAGAAGTGTTGAATGTTGCTATCTGTGTCCTGAGGTTCTGAATTGGACCAGAGATATTCATTCATTCTTAATGGGAGCAGTTCCTGGACCTACTGTACACCTGAGGATTACTGACATCAACATTCAATAATACCAGTGCCTAAGAAGAATGTGGTAACCTGCCTCAATAACTATCGTCCAGTAGCACTTACATCCAGCTGATGAAGTGATTTGAGAGGTTGGTGATGAAACATATCAACTCCTGCCTGAGAGGTGACTTGGATCTGCTGCAATTTGCCTCCGGAACAATAGGTCCACAGCAGATTCCATTTCATTGGCTCTTCACTCAACCCTAGAACATCTGGATGATGTTCATTGACTACAGATCTGCATTCAATACTATCGACCTCTCAAAACTAATCGATAAGTTTCAAGATCTAGGGCTCATTTCCTCCTTGTGCAACTAGATCCTCGATTTCCTCACTTGCAGATCCCAGTCAGTTCGGATTGGCAACAACATCGCCACAATATCCATCAGCAGAGGTGCAACATAAGGCAGTGTGTTTAGCCACCTGCTCTACTCATTGTCTACTTACGGCTGTGGGGCAAAGCACAGCTCTAATGCCATATTTAAGTTCGCTGACAAAATCACTGTTGTTGGCCGAATTAAAGGTGGTGATGAATCAGCATATAAGAAGGGGAGTGAAAATCTGGCTGAGTGGTATCACAACAAATGCCTCTCATTCAATGTCAGCAAGACCAAGGAGCTGATTATTGACTTCAAAAGGAGTAAACTGGAGGTCTATGAGACAGTCTTCATCAAGGGATCAGTAGTGGAGAGGGTCTGCAAATTTAAATGCCTTGTTGTTATTACTTCAGAGGTTCTCTCCTGGGTCCAGCACATATATGCCATTACAAAGAAAGCATGGCAGGTCTCTACTTTCTTAGAAGATTGCAAAGATTCATCTGAAACTTTGACAGGTTTCTACATATAGGCAGAGGGGAGTATATTAGCTGAAACACCAATGCCCTTGAACAGAGAAGCATACGAAAAGTCATTGATACGGCCCAGTCCGTCACGGGTAAAGCCCTCCCCACCACTGAGGGATTAGAATTTCAGAGAAGTGCTTCCTAGCTCTGAGAGAAGCCAAAACTCTGTGCCTGACCCTGATTTCAATAAAAGTCTGACATGGGCATTACAATACCGCCTAAGACCATAAGACATAGGAGTAGAATTAGGCCATTCAGCCCATCCAGCCTGTTCCACCATTCCATCATGGCTGATCCCACATCCCACTCAACCCCATACACCTGCTCTCTCACCACGTCCTTTGATGCCCCGACCAATCAGGAGGCCCAGTGGCCAACGAGGGCTCATTGCCCTGTGCCAGGGAGAGGAAGCCCAGTAAGATCAGCCTTCACATTCGTGCCAGTTTTATTTGGAAGCCAGGGCAATGTACGACCTTGGATGGTGGGCCAGCAGAAACATTTAATGCATTGTTTTTGAATCAATGGATGTAGATGAGGTCATCAGAACATGTTAGTCATGAGCCAGGATGCTTCTCTCTGGGAAATATGATTACAGAAAAGCATGCACCTCTATTTCTGCCCAGAATCTGTTAGGTGCATAAGAATTATAGAGTTGTACTGAACAGAAAACGGCCCTTTGGCCATACATCTTCATGCCAACCTATATGTATATTGAAGTTAATCCCATTTCCCTGTATGAACTTGGCCCATAGCCCGCTAAACTCTTGTCATCCATATACCTGTCCACATACTTCTTCAATGCATCTTATGTATCTGGCTCAAGTACTTCCTCTAGACATTGGTTCATATATCTACCACCTTTTGTATGAAGAAGATGCCCTTCAGGGTTCTCATTAAACTTTTCACCTCTAACTTTGAAACTATGTTCTTTAGTTTTCAATTCCTCTAGCCTGGAGAACAGACTGCTCACTGAATCTATGCCTCTCATGATTGTATATACCTCTGTAAGATTACCTTTCACTCTCCTATGCCTAAGGGGTAAAGACCCAGCCTCTCCAATCTCTCTCTACAACTCCATCCCTTGATTCCTGGCAAAATCCTTATAAATCTTATTTTGTACTTTTTTTCCAGTTTAATTGCATCCTTTCTTTCACAGCGGCAACCAAATCTAAACTCCAAGTGGAAGAATGGTCAGCAAAAGGGTTAATGAACTAAGTAACTAACTTGTATTTTTCCATTTGAACTTTGCAACAATGAACTTTGTAACCCAATGTTTCAAGCTTAGACCTGCAGACGGCAGTCTTTCGGAACCGGGATGCAGGGCGCAAGTGCAGACAGCCGAAAACAGGAATGCGTACTCATATGATTTAGCCACATATCAGTTCTATGATTAAGAATATCTTGTATTCACATGCAAGTCATGTATATTTGTTTGTTCATGAGTATAATTATATGCCAAAATTGCTCAGTAACCTTTCTGCAGGCTCTCCATGACATCATGCTGAATAAAAGTATCACAGCTTGAAGTCTGGTCTCTGAAGTCATTTTTCTTCGACATCTTATACAATTGCAACATAGGCTCCCAACTTCTACAGTGCGTATAACCCGTAGGAAGTTTTCATGTTTTATTGTTTTACAACATTGAATCACAGTGGATTTAATTTGGCTTCTTTGACACTAATCAACAGCAAAAGACTCTTTCCTGTCAAAGTGAAACATATCTCTACAAAGTGAAAATTAATTAATTACTAATATAACACACAAAATAATTGATTGCGTAAGTATTCACCGCCCCCCCCAGTATGACACACTAAATCATCACTCATGCAGCCAATTTATTTTAGAAGTCATATAATTAGTTAAATGGAGATCACCTGTGTGCAGTCAAGGTGTTTCAATTGATTGGTGTAAAAATACACCTGTATCTGGAAGGCTCAAATGCTGCTGAGTCAGTATCCTGGCAAAAACTACACCATGGAGACAAGAGAACACTCCAAGCAATTCTGCGAAAATGTTATTGAAAAGCACAAATCAGCAGATAGATACAAGAAAATTTCCAAGTCACTGAATACACGAGTCAATCATTGACAAATAGAAAGAATATAACAGAGTTGTAAACCTGCCTAAAGCAAGACATCCTCAAAAACTGAGTGACCATACAAGAAGGGGACTAGTGAGACCAATGACAACTCTGGAGGAGTTACAAGCTTCAGTGGCCGAGATGGAGAGACTGTGCATACAACTGTTGCCCAGGTGCTTCACCAGTCATAGATTACAGAAGGATGGCAAAGAGAAACCATGGTTGAAAAAAAAACTCATGAAATCTCAGCTAGTGTTTACCAGGAGGCATGCGGGAGACTCTGAAGTCAGCTGGAAGTAAGTTCTAAGGTCTGATGAAACCAAAATTGAGCTTTTTGGCAATCAGATAAACATTGTTTGGCATAAGTTAAACACCTCACATCATCAAAAACACACCATCCCCTGTTTTCCAGCAAGACAATGACCCCAAGTATACAGCCAAAACTACACAGGGGTGGCTTAAAAACAACAAAGTTAATGTCCTGGAGTGGCCAAGTCAGACCTCATCTACTAAATACTGACTTGAAGGAGGTGAATACTACATAATCAGTTATTTTGTATTTGATATTTTTAATTAATTTAGATCACTTTGTAGAGATCTGTTTTCACTTTGACACAAAAGTGTCTTTATCTGTTGATCAGTGTCAGTAAAGCCAAATTAAATCCACTGTAAAACAATAAAATATGAAGACTTCAGGGGGTGGGGGGATACTTTTTATAGGCACTGTATATTAGTGCTTTAACTATTGAGAAAACTTGTGATATCGGAGTCAATTTGTTTGATCCTTTGCTGCAGTATACTACCCAACCCCTATCCTGCTAACATGAAAATGCAATTATCATCTACTTCAGAACAACAAAACGTAGCCAGGAATATTTAACCCATTTTTTTAACCCACAAACTTCAGGAAAATTGAATGCTGCTGTGAGCTCTCCTTGGAGGCTGCTGGTTCTAATGCAGCATCTAATGTACTTGCATATGGTTGTGCTGCAGGTCGCTTTGGACAACGTATTGATGAGGTTATTTGTACCTGCAAATTTATCGCTCAGCATCAAACCTCTTCACAATTGAAGTTTGCACTCCACAAGTTATCGTGACGACTGACAGTGGAAGATGTTTAGGAAATGAGGGTAGTTGCAGGAAGCTTGTTGAAGTTTTAGGAACATGTTGATGTGTATTAGTGCATTGAAAGGCCAGCTTTAATTCTGCAAATTTTTATAGCTCTTGCTGTAGCAGCATCTGTGGTAGAGGATTTTATATTTCATTATCTTCACTCACTTGTGTTTGGTAATTTTGCTAGCATTAATTTTATTCTATCATCGCGGTTCTGCTTCTGAGCACTCATACCACTCACTAGCAGAGCATCTGTCTAATACCAGATTTTCTCCTGCGGTAGCAACCTCTCCCCTCAAACATCTTATTGTGAGGCCATCTGTCCAATGTTAGTTTTTTTTTAATTTCCCAGCTCTCTGCTCTTGTACTACACATTTTGAGAAAGTTTATCTTGCAGTAGCTATCAAAGTTAGCTTCCTTTAAGCAGTAGCTATCTTTTTTGGATCATATTACAAACGTGCTGTTATAGTGCATTTTCATGCTTACCATCAAATATAAATTTTCACCACATTCTCCTATACAGACAGAATTAACTGTGGCCTGAAAGTAGATTTACTTTCTTGGTTACAAAAATGATGTGTGATATAAAGGTCTCATTTGATTCTACACAAATACATTATCAACCAGAC
Organism: Mobula birostris; assembly: GCF_030028105.1. Lineage (NCBI taxonomy): Eukaryota > Metazoa > Chordata > Chondrichthyes > Myliobatiformes > Myliobatidae > Mobula > Mobula birostris. The sequence continues at coordinate 155,850,018 of NC_092372.1, read as the reverse complement.
CTTTATCGGTTGGCTGAACTTAAAACAAAATCAGTTCATGTGTTTTATTTTTATTCCAGAACTCTGTCTCAATCTATAAAAAGTACCACCTCAGTATAAAGCTCTGAGAAAAGCATCCTATTAGGAAGCATCACTGTTTGGTATGGCAACTGCTCTGCTTGTGAATGCAAGAAACTGCAGAGTTGGGGATACAGATCAGCACATCCCTTCCCTCCATGGACTCCGCCTATCCTTCTCGCTACCTTGGTAAAGCAGCCAGTGTAATGAAATACTCCCTCATCAAGTAGACATTCACTAAGACCATTGAATGGTCCCCAGATTGATGAAATGGGCACTTGGCCTCACAATCTACCTCATTATGGCCTTGCACCTTATCGTCTGCCTCTTCTGTGCTTTCTCTGTAACACCTTATTCTGCACTCTATTATTGTTTTCCTTTGTACTACCTCAGTGCATTGTTGCAATGAAATGATCTGAATGGGTGACATGAAAACAAAAATTTCCAGTTTACTTCTGTACATATGACAATAATAAACTAATTTAATATTTTACCAAAACTCATCCAAGAGAAATCCATCCTGGAGGCTCGTTGTTTTTATTCTGAAAAATGTTCCAACATATCCCATTCTGGCTTCTAAATTGAGAGTCTGAATAACTGTTTTCCAGGAATACTCTGTAACATAAAGTATTCATGTACAGTAATTTGTATGCTCACAAATTTAAATACCTTGATAACCACTCACCATCTCGTTTTCCCCTTTTAACCCAAATTTAAAACCAGGAACTTTCCGCAGGATTTTGAATCCTTAGATCAGAAGCCAACCTGTTGCTTTCCAATGAATGCAGTGCCCTTGAGTTCTGTTTGCATTTTTTGGATTCAGGAGAAAAAAATGCTGATTACAGAATTTGTTCTTTACTTTTAGACTCATGGGAAGATGCTAATATTCTTCATTTGTTATTTTATTTCTTGACCTTCTAGAAATGTTCTAGAATTGCAATCCTATTCTTCATGTGGCCCCTTGCATCAAGCCTGCTCTGCCAGTCCATCTTGGCTGATTTATTATTCGTCTCAGCCTCGTTCTCCTCTCTCCTCCCTTTGACACCTTTGCTAAGCAAGAACCTATCAGACTCCACTTTAAATATATCCAATGACCTGGCCTCCACAGCCATCTGTGACAATGAACTCCACAGGTTCACCACCTTCCAGTTAAAAATATTCTTCCCCATCTCTGTTCTAATGGGACGTCATTCTACTCTGAGGCTATTCCCAACTAGTCCTAGACTCTGCCACTATAGGAAACATCCTCCCTACAACAGCTTCCAGTGTTTGGACTTTTTGTGCTTGCCTTTTGGTGGTACAAGTGTTCGTTGTAACAAGACCATGCAAGTTGTATAATTCTTGGCATTATTTGTACTAAATGCAGTTGACTACAGCAACAAAATAGCTGAAAAGGGTGATGACTCCATGTGCTACCCAAGCAAACACCATGTAAAACTTGCTCGAGCAAATCAATATTGAACAATATTTATATTGACTGGACTGGTCTTGAAGCATATCAGGTCTGAAAGCTTTCAGTATTTTGGCACATACTGCATGGCCTCACCATCAATGGGGAAAGCTTTTTACAAACTGATGCATAGTAGGAGAAAGAGGCGAAGAAAGGAAAGGTTGATCAGCCCTTTACTGGCCAGGTTGTCCAAGAGCAGCTTGTCTGAATGTGTCCCCATGAACCAGAAAACCAACTCTGCATTCACCATGAATCCAATATTCCTTCATTCTCTATCGCAATGTTACCTTGGTCACAAAAATAATACATGACCTCACAATAAACCAAACCAAGTTTAGGACTGAAAATAGTCTGAGTTGCTTATACATGTCAAATTACTCCTTTGTACTGAATTTTAATGAATACAAGTTGTTGGATAATAAGTGAACGTCGAGTTGCAGTGCTCCGAAGAGTGGATGCTGCTGCTGGAACTTGGATTTGTCCACTACCCTTGACAACTTGCATCAGGTTATTGAATTACTTACAGTCATGCATTGGGGTCCTTTAGTACCACTCCTGGGATTGAGAGCTTTCTGTCACTAATACCCTATAAGCATGTATCTCCAATCTCCTTACAACCATAGACTGGGCATTTGAAGTCACTTAAATCCATTAACAGCTCGCCACAGACTTAGCAGGAAATAAATATCCTTTACAGGCATACCTCAACAGTCTTACCCTTTTCTTTAGATGCATCAGGGCAAAGGCAATGGCTTCCCACACACTGACTCCAAATATAGGATATTGGTATTAAATATTCCAGAAGAAAGAGTTTGCATTTTTGAATGGGTACCTAACGACTGATGCACCACATCGTTCCACTTGTGAACACTTTGTAGCCAAAGCCCTAGGGCTGAGGTAATCTACTTCATCCATGGTCAAATCAGACCTTCCCATTTCAAGGAGTAAGAGTGAGAACAAGAACAAGTTCAGTGAAACCTTCTATTCTGCTTCCTGGGTGGAAGGGCTGAATGGGATTCTGCTCATCAAGCTAACATGAGTTTCAAAATTCCATCCATGAAATATAAGATAGAAAGGAGATGGAGTCTGTTAGTTCCTCTGCAGTACCAAGGACATTCAGAAGAGAGATTGCTCAGGCAAAGAATGCCAGCAGCATGCAAGATTGAGAAGTTATTAACAAGCCAGTAAGGGGTAATTCAACTTTGATACATTTGTACATTTGCATTGTTCACAATTAACCATAACTCAAACTTTGAGTATATTTTACATCCTTTCAGTAATCCAGCATTGATATATAAAGCAAAGAGTGGAACACAAAAAAATGACATTCACAGTGATCCACTCGTAAGAAATATCTCTATCTCAATTCAACATTTGTGCATTCAGTTTAGGAAAGGGAGAACGAAAGTATTGGCTGAAATGTCATGTTGTACTCAGGGAGTGCTGTAACGTCAGATTTGCTGTCTTTTAAATGAATTATTTGTGTTCAAGAAGATGTAGAAAGTTCCCTGGTACTATTTTAGGTAAGATCAGTTGTCTGAGGCATTTAACTGTGATTCCTAAAGTCCAAAAATGACTACACTTCAAAAAGTACTTAATTGATGCGCTTCTTGAGATTGTGAAAATATGCTATGCAAATGAAAATCAATTATTTCTATTCAAAAATAGTTCACAAAAAACAAATCTATATATTTACTGATTTCTTCTTTATCAAAAGTAAATTATCTCATCTCTTTTTTTTCATGGCTTTTCTTATGATACAACTGAAAATACATTTTTGACATGTGCAAAAGTAGTAAAGCATCTTTTTATTTCTAACTTGAACTCTTGTATCTAGATTGATCTTACCTGTGAACCTCTTTCTTTCATGAAATGAACATATGGTGAAATAGTCCTTAAAACTACGAGACTAATAGGAATGAATAGAAAAAAATCATATTGAAAATTTTGAGTTGATAATGGAAAGCAGGTAAAGAAATATTTTATAATTCACGAGAACTGGGAAATAGAATATGCTCAATCCATTAGTATCTGAAGGGATTAAGGATAGTAATACATGGAAGGAAAAGACATTATATTTCCAAGAAAAATAGTAATCTGACAACGTGAAGAGTTTTCAAAACAGAAGATAACCATTAATGAGGGGAGAAAATATAGAACACGAGAGAATGCAACCTAGAAACATAAAACTGGTTCCAATTTTTCCAGTAACATGGAACTACTGCCATTTCTCAGTATCAGTTTAAGAATACCGAAATCCCAGCTTTACTGACTGAGCTCCATTGGGCAGTGTTGAGACTGGGAGCTACTACTTGGAATTAATTTAAAAAATGAAATAGTGAGAGTAGCTGGCTAATATTTTCCTGTAAAGGTACATTGTAAGGCCAAAAAGTCCAAGGAATGCTGGAACCTGGGCAGAATCGATAAAAGTGTTTTCCATGCATGTTGAAAGCAGAAATGTAACGGGAGTGAGTATAGAAAAGGACCAAAGTGGTCATCTGTGCATAGAGCTGGAGGATAGAGATAAGATTTTGAAGAAATTTCATCTGTATTTATAATGCATAAGAACACCATAGATGAAGAATCAGAGGAATGTCAGAGTTCTAGAACAAATTACCATTGAAAAGGAAAAGATATTGGGTGTTGTTTTTGGTTCAAAGGTGAAAAATCCCAGGCGCCTGATTAAGTGGATATATAAGTGCATTTCCAAATGGACATAGATCCTGCCCCTCAAAACCTACTCTAATAACTTTCCTATTGATGGTGCAAGGCTTACTGGCCTGCAGTTTCCAGTTTTATCCCTACTTTCATATTTGAATAAGGGGACATTAGCTAGCCTTGTTAACTAGGCTTCCACAGATCCTATCCATTAACTCATTAAGTTTAAAGTTCTAGCTTAACTGCATTGTAAAATATTTTCATCCTTTATTCTCATCATTCTACATTAATTAGTCTTAATCCACACACATGGGATGTAGTTCCAGTGTCTAAAGCAAAGATACTGAAATTGTCTTTGTGCTAAAAATGTAAGATATAAAAGCCAGCAATCCTTTCATCCTGAACAACCTACACTAAAGTAGTAGTGTATGGGATCCCACTCCTCCTCATCCCATTGTCACTGGAGCAAAGATTTCATCTTACACATTGAATATAGAAGAGAATAGCACAAGATCAGGCCATTTGGCCCACAATGTTGTGCTGAACCAGCTAAAAAGCAAATCAAAAGCACCCTAACACTAATCCCTCCTACCTACACCATGTCCATATCCCTCAATCTTCCTGACATCTCTGTGCCTACCCAAATGTCCCTTAAGAGCCTCTGGTGCAGGGATGGACAACCTGTGCCGCATTGGATGATTAGAAGTGGCGAATTGCACCCCAGTGATGATAATAAAAAAGTAAGTCTACTCATGCAAAAAGTATTAAATATAAACCGATTTGTAGAAAAAAAATCTATAACAGGAATTCAAGTAGCTTAGAGCTAGAAATGGGTTTTACTGAGAATAAATCTAAAACTTAGCAATTATTTTTAGCGATTTTATTATTTTGTGCACATCTTTTGGCGAATGTTATCTTCTCACATTAATCTGTTCTCAATTAAAAAAAAATGTTCAATGAGTCAAACTAGGAAAGGTGGACTTTTGTTCTGCAGTTGTTCCATAACTGTTCAATACACGTTTGATACTTGTTTGATTCTGAGGCGCCAGGCATCTGCACCAGCGGTGCATCGCAGGTTTTTGCCAGTAAGTTTACAATTGACACTCATGCACTAAGGATTTGTGCCTTGTTTGTCCTTTGTGAACATTTGCAGTTTTGTACTTTTTTAAAAATTAAGCCTTGTTTTTAGTCAATTGCCCATCACAGTGCAAAAGGAAATGAGCAAAAGAAAAGCAGAAAGTGATAGTAAGCGTGAATTCAATGAACAGTGGGAAAATGAGTTCTTATTTATAGCGGGTCCGTCAGGAAGACTGTTGTGCATTGTTTGTGAAAACACTTTCTCACATAATAGAAGACATGATCTTAATAATCACTATAAAACACAACATCAGACTGAAATAGAAGGAAAACTTAGTAGTTGGGTCTGAGTTACAGGAAAAATGTGATTAAGAAAAAGGAAGAAATCAAAAGAAGACAAAATATATTTGTTAGAAGTCTCATTAAGGTGAGTAATGTTTATCTTGTTTTTATATTAAATCAATATATCATGTAAAAATGCTAAATATGTCTATATTAACATATTTGTACAAGAATTGAATGGGGGCAGAAGAGTTGTATGGCACACCTAAACTCATGCGTGAAAAAAATGACGCATGGAATGTAAAAGGTTGGCCACCCCTGCTCTAGTATATTTGTCTCTACCACCATACCAGGCAGCACTTTCCATGCAACCACCACTCTCTGAGTAAAAAACTTACCCCTCACATCCCCTTTGAACCTACCCCCTTTCATCTTCCATGCTTGCCCTCTGGTATTAAACATTTCAACCTTAGGAAACAGATACTCCCTGTCTACTCTATCTATGCCTCTCGTAATCTTATAGACCTCTATGAGAACTCCTGAGCTACTGGAGCTCCAGAGAAAACAGCCCAAGTTTATCCAGCCTCACGTGATAACATATGCCTTCTAAACCAGGCAGCATCCTGGAAACCTCTTCTGCTCCCTCTACAAAGCACCAACATCCTTCCTATAATGGGGCAACAAGAACTGTATGGAATACTCCAGGTGTGGCCTAAGCAGTTACATAAAGTTGCGACATTACCTCCTGACTTTTGAACTTCATGCTTCAGCTAACAAAGCAAGCATTCCAAAAGCCTTCTTAATCACATTATTGACCTGTGTAGCCACTTTCAAGGAACTATGAACTTGGATCCCAAGATCTCTCTGCTAAGGATCTTGCCCTTAACATTGCACTGTCTCCTTGCATTTGTCCTACCGAGGTGCAACACCTCATATTTATCTGCACTAAACTCCATCTGCCAATTCTCAGCCCACATCTGCAACTGATCTATATTGTTCTGTATCCTTTGCCAGTCTTCTACACTATCCACAACGCCACCAATTTTAGTATCATCCTCAAATCTATTAACTCACCCATCTACATTTTCATCCAGGTCATTTTTATACATCACAAACAGCAGAGGTCCCAGCATAAATCCCTGTGGAATTCCACTAATTACAGACCTCCAACTCAGTAAGTCCCTTCAACCATTACCCTCTGTCTTCTATGCACAAGCCAGTTTTGAATCCAAACAGCCAATTCACCATGGATGCCACGCATCTTAATCTTCAGGAAACACACATCAAAGTTGCTGGTGAACGCAGCAGGCACCAGCAACCAGCAACTTTGATGTGTGTTGCTTGAATTTCCAGCATCTGCAGAATTCCTTGTGTTTACGTTAATCTTCAGGATTAGCCTCCCATGAAGGAGTTTGTCAAACACCTTACGAAAATGCATGTAGACAACATCTACTGCCCTACCCTCATCAATCTCTCGTCACTTTGTCAAAAAAAAACTTACCACGAACAAAGCTCTCCCAAATTAGGCCATGGGATTCCAAATGCTCATATATCCTATCTGTAAGAATTTTCTCCAGCAATTTCCCTACAACTGACATGGGTCTCACCAGTCTATAGTTCCCAGGATTTTCCCTTGTTCCCTACTTAAATAGAGGTACATTAGCCACTTGCCGGTCCTCGAGAACTTCACATATGGCTAGGGAGGACACAATGATGCTGGTCAAGGGCCCAGCAATCTTGTCTCTTGCCTCCTTCAATAACCTAGGGTAAATCCCATCAGGCGCTGAGAACTTATCCACCTTAATATTCAGTAGAAGGCCCAATACGTACTCCTCCCTCACCTCACCTCTCAATGCCCTAACTTTTTTTTATACACTCAGCACTGATCTCCTGGTCCTCCATGTCCTTTTCCTTGGTAAATACTGAAGCAAGGTACTCCCTACAGTAACTGTCTCACTCACATTCCTCACAACCAAGCAAAAGTTCCCCTCTTTATCCTTGAGTGGTCCCACCCTCTCTCCAGTTATCCTCTTACTCATTATGTTTATTTAGAATGCCTTGTGATTCACCTTAATCCTACTTGCCAAGGACTTTTCATAGCTCCTCCTGGCTTTCCTAATTCCTTCTTTAGTTCTTTTTGGCTTCTTTATACTCATGTGCTTCATTGATCCTAACTTCCAAAGCTTTACATACTTTTCCTTTTTCTTCTTGACTAAATTCATCACCTCACTAGACATCCAAGGTTCTCTTACCTTTCCACTTCTGTACTTCCTTCTAAATCAGAAGACACCTTTTCTGTACTCAGTGCAGTGCATCTTTAGTCACCCTCCACATGTCTGATGTGGACTTACCAGAAGAAAAATGGCCTGTCCAATTATTGCTTCTTGGTTCCTGGCTAATGCCTTCATAATTAGCCCTACTTCAATTTTAAACTCTCCCATAAGGACCATGCCTATCCTTATCTATAGCTATCCAGAAAGTTAAGGAGTTGTGGTCCCTGCTCCCTAACTGTTCATCCACTGAAAGGTCAGTCACTTGGCCAGGCTCATTACCCAACACCAGCTCCAGTACGGCCCCTCCTCTCGTTGGACTGTTCACATATTGTTTTAAAAAAACCTTCCTGGATACGCTTAAATTCTGCCCCATATAAACCCCTCACACTAAGGTGGTCCCAGTACACATTAGGGAAGTTGAAATCCCACATGACAACAACAACTATTATTTTCACACATTTCCTTAATCTGATGATATATCTGTTCCTCAATATCCTGGTGGCTATTAGGAAGTCTGTGGTTCAATCCCATCAGTGTGATTGCATCCTTCCTATTTCTGAGTTCCACCTAAATTAACTCAGTGTCTGACCCCTCCATATCGTCTCCCTTGAGTGCAGCTGTGATAATGTCCCTGATGAGTAGTGCAACTCTCCCCAATCTCTTTTACGTTCTCCTCTATGTTTTCTAAAACTTCCAAAACCTGGTACATTAATCTCCCATTCCTGCCTCTTTCTCAACCAAGTTTTAGTAATGGCTACAGAATCGTAGTTCCATGTACTGATCCATGCTTCAAGTTCATCACCCTTACCCATAATACTAGTAGCATTAAAATATACACACTTCAAAACTATCCAACCCATTATACCTGTTATTTCATTTTTGCCTTTCAGTACTTTCCCTGACATTTACCTTCTGGTCTGACCCTTCCCTTACTGTCCTGGGCCTCCAGTTCCCAGCCCCCTGAAAAACTAGTTTAAACTCTCCTAAGTCACATCTCCCAGCCAGGATATTGGTTTCCCTCTAGTTCAAGTGCAACTCATCCCTCTTCTACAGGTCAACCCCTCTTCAGAAGATACCCATGATCCAAGAAACTGAAACCCATCCCCCACACCATCTCTGCAGCCACTCATTCATCTATGTGATTAGCCATTCCCACCTGCACTAGCCCGTGGTACAGGGCATAATCCAGAGATTACAACCTTGGAGGCCCTTCTCTTCAGCTTCTTTTCTAACTCTATATACTCATTGTATAGGACCTAATCTCCTTTTCTGCCTATGCCATTGGTGCCAAAATGCACCATGGTCTCTGACTGTGAATTGATGAAATACGATAAGAGTCATACAGCCCAGAAAGTGTGTAAAACTGAATGTTGACTAAGGTCTTTTCCTGAACTAGTCCTATTTTCCAGCATCTTGACCACACCTCTCTGAACCTTTCCTACCCATGTACCTGTCCATCGATCTTTTAAATATGAGTGGTACCCACCTCCTGCACTTTCTCTGGCAGCCTATTCCATATACCCACTACCTTCAGTGGAAAAACTTGCCCCTCAGGTCCCATTTGAATCTCTCCCCTCTCATCTTAAATCCATGCACTCTAGTTTTAGATTCCTGTGCTGTAGTTTAAAGAGAACTGAAACCATTCATCTTATCTCTGTCCCTCATGACTTTATAAACACTTCTTTTCTTTTTTTCCCCCTCTGGAGTCATAGAAAAGTGCAGCACAAAAAAATGCCCTTCAGCCAATTTCGTCCATGCTGAGCCATTTAAACTGCCTACTCCCATTGACCGGCACCAGGACCATAGCCCTCCATACCCTTACCATCCATGTACCTATCCAAACTTCTCTCAAACATTGAAATCGAGCTTGCATGCACCACTTGAGCAGGTGGGTCGTTCCACACTCTCATATGACCATCTGAGTGAAGAAGTTTCCCTTCATGTTCCCCTTAAGCTTTTCACCTTTCACCCTTAATCCATGACCTCTGGTAGTAGTCCCACCCCACCTCAGTGGAAAAAGCCTGGTTGCATTTACTATATCTATACCCCTATCAAATCTCCTATCAATCTACTACATTGCAAAGAATGAAGTCCTAACCTATCCAATCTTCCCTTATATCTCAGGTCCTGCAGTCCCAGCAACACCCTTGTATATTTTCTCTGTAATCTTTCAACCTTATTTACATCTTTTCTGTATGTAGGTGACCAAAACTGCATACAATACTCCAAATTAGGACTCATCAATGTCTTATACAACTTCAACATAACCTCCCATTTCCTGTACTCAATACATTGATTTATGAAGGCCAATATTCCAAAACCTTTACGACCCTGACAACCCAAGACACCACTTTCAATTAATTATGGACCTGTATTCCCAGATTCCTACCACACTCCTTAGTGCCCTACTATTCACCGTGAAAGGTCACCTACCCTGGTTGTCCTACTGAACAACACCTCACACTTGTCTGCATTAAGTTCCATCTGCCACTTTTCCAGCCGGTCCAGATCCATCTGTGAGCCCTGATAGTCTTCTTAGTTGTTCACTACACCCCAATCTTGGTGTCATCTGCAAATCTGCTGATCCAGTTAACCACATTATCATCCAGGTTGTTGATTTAGATGACAAAGAACAATGGACCCAGCACTGATTCCTGTGGCACTCCACTAGAAAGAGGCCTCCAGTCAAAGAGACAACCATCTACTACCACTTCTCCCACAAAGCAAGTGTCTAATCCATTTTACTATCTCATTTTGAATGCCGAGCGACTGAACATTCTTGACCAACCTCCCATGTGGGAACTTGTCACATGCCTTGCTAAAGTCCACATGGAAAACATCATCTGCCTTGCCTTCAACTTTCCTGGTAAATTCCTCAAAAAACCTTATAAGATTGGTTAGATACAACCTACCACACACATAGCCATGCTGACTATCCCTAATCAGTCAATATCTATCCAAGCTCTCACATACCCAGTACCCTAGAATACCTTGCAATGACTTTCCCAATACTGATATCAGGCTCACCAGCTACAATTTCCTGGTTTATTTTTAGAACCCTTCTTAAACAACATTGGCTATTGTCCAATCTTCTGGTTCTTCACCTGAAGCTAAAGATTATTTAATATCTCTGCTAGGGCCGTGGTAACTTCTGCACTTGCCTCTTGCAGGGTCCAAGGAAACACCTTGTCAGACCCTTAAATCCACTTTAATTTGCCTCAAGTCTTCTGTAATCTGTATAAACCCTGAAGTTGATACCCCTTTGCCTTACTTTTATAGACTCTGTATGTCTCCTGAGTAAATACAGATGTAAAAAAAATCATTTAAGATGTCCACTTTGGCTCCAAGCATGGATTACCATTCTGATCTTCCAGAAGACCTCTATAAAGCCAACCTCAGCTTCTTCGCTCCAGGAAGAACATCTTGTCCTTGCTTTCCCCAGAAGAGTGTAGTCAGCTCATCTATGCTATGCAAAAGTTCAAATTGCATCAACCACCATTAAAATATAGAACATTGAAGAACGCAATCACAGATGTGGTGATCGTTTTGTGCAACACCGACTGTACACTCATTCCACATGGTTGCTCCTGAACGTGAAACTAATTTTGTTTCATGTGGCAGAGCATGACAAGGTGGTTCATTCAAAAGGCTCAGGGCTGAGACAAAACTAATGTTGGAGACTAAAAGTTTTGTTGAAGAATAGGGTTTAAAGAAGCATTTAAAAGTGGAGAGAAACAGACTCAGATTAAAGTCTACACTGTAGACAGGTGCTCTGAGAATTTGCTTGTAAGATTAGGCATTATACAGACGGTAACTTTTAGTGAAGATCTGAATCGAAGATTGAAATGAAAGAACAAGATTGGTCTAATATATTTAGGTCAGAAAGTGATGAGGACAGGGGAGGTTGAATAGTTGAAATCTTTAAACATATACTTAGCAAATAGGAAAGAAAGAGGAAACACATAACAATGATGCAGATGTTACATCCATTAGAATTGAGTTAAACAGTAAGAAATCCACTTTCAAACTGAGGTAGACTCTTGACTGCCAGAGAATGGGAGAAGCACATCTCCAAATGAAAGAGTCACAGGCATAGTATAATATCATGAGGGATGTGAACTTACTCCAATGGACCCAAGACATTATGTTTCCTTTGTGAATACTGATGAGAAGTATTCATTTAGGACCACACCTATGGACCCTATTTTCCCTGTCACACTTTTCCCCTCCATATACTCATTGAACATTTTCAGATTTTTCTTAATCCTGTCCGCTCGTGACTCTCCTGACACTAATTTGCCTTCTTAAACACACTGCACTTTTTATACTCTTGGGAGCCCCTATCATTAGTTCTGTCTACCTGTCATCTGCTTCCACGTTTTCTCTTCCTCTGACGCTCAACACCCCTTGTTATCCAGAGCTCTCTGTACTTGTTGCCTCTGCCTTTTAGCCTTACAGGGAAATGATGCTCTGAACTTATTTCTTTTTTGAATGCTTCCCACTTTGCAGATGTACACTTACTGGCAAGTAGATGCTCCCGATCTACCTTTGCCAGGTTGTCCCTTATATTAGTGAGTTGGCCTTACCCTAATTTAGACATCAATTACTGGTCCATCCCTATCCTTTTCCATAACAATTTTAAAATATACAGTTATAGTTGCATGCTACCTACATACAGCATCAAAAAGTCTCCTGGGCACACCTCAAAAATTCTGCCCCACTAAGCCTTTAATATTAAGAAAATCCCAATTAACATTTGGGGAATCTAAATCTATCAATAGGATTACCTTTTTTTTTTGCATCTCTTTGATACCTGCCTGCAATACATTTCCTCTATCTCTTGTTGACTGTTAGGAGGTCTGTAAATCACCCCCAGCAAAATGATAACATGTACTGTATGTTTCTAATCTCCACTCATATAGCCTCCTAGAGGTCCTCCAGCAACACTGAAGTAAAGCAAACAGTGCAACACCTCCTCTCCTCTCTTGGCTGAAAATTCTATAAGCCTGTGTACTGAGTAACCATTCCTGCTCATCCTTCAACCATGTCTGAGAGGTGGCAGTAATATCATAGACCCAAATGTTAATTAAAGTTTTTAATTCAAATATTTTACTAGTTGTACTTCTGTTAAAATAGATCTGATTTAGCTTGCAATTCCCTCGATGTTCACTTGCACACTTATCTGGCTTACTGGTCTTACTAACTTCTTCTCCTCCAAGTCTGTTTACCTCTCTATTTGAACATCTGTTCTGAACTCCCTTCCCTAGACAGTGCAGTTCAAAACTTCCAAAGCAAAGTTGTTTGTCCCAGTCTGGTTAAAATGTGACCTGTCCTATCTGTACAGTTCGCACCTTTCCCAGAAACTGTCCTAAAGATCCAGGAACCTGGATTCCATCCACCTGCACCAACCCCCCGTCATGTCCTTCTATCCCTATTCTCAGTACATCATGGCACTACTATTGCAAGACATTAGCTAACAGTAATATGAAATGAATACAATATTCTGAATATATGTCCTCCACTTTGATCTTAGCAGATTTTATGTGCGAAAAATTGTAAGCATTAATATGAAATCTAAGCTAAATTTTCACATTTTTATTTTGCATTTAAGCATGCTTTTCCTGCAGATGGAAACAACTATGAAGATAATTTAGAAATAACTGAATTCAGTTGCATAATGTTTTTTGTAAGTAGTGAAAGACTGGAAAATAATTTCCAAAGCTGAATTAGATAACAACTAGTTCCACTGCACAAAGCCATTGAAAAGGTTTACTGTGAACATTGAGATTATACATTATTCCTATGCAGAACATGACTAAATGTTGAGAATTGAGAAGAACCCATTATAACTTTTCCAACTCTGAGACATCCATACGTATCACAAGCAGTAAAGTGTTTTCAAACTACAATCATTGCTAAGCAACCTCCCACAACCAAGATGAAGGTATAGTGGTCAGCAGCAATTATACAACAGCACTAGTACACCAAGGACCTAGACTAAACAATCAAAACAAATTTCAAATCCTATCATAAAAATGTGGAATATAAACTTGGACTTAAAAAAGTATAACTATGACCAGAAAACTAGTGGATTTTCATAAAAAAAAAACATCTAGTTCTCTAATGTTCTTCATTTCCACTGAGAAGAATATACAACTTCAGATACACCAGGATAGTTGACTGAATGGTTTGTCAGGCTGTTTAAGATCAACTGCAAATGGACAATAAACAGTTTGTCAAAATGTTCCATTCTCCAAAACAAAAACAACCAAGTATCAAATATTCTTCCTTAGCATTATTAATGGAAAAATATTGACCAACAACCAGGCAGAACTACTCGAATTCAGAAAGCATAAATCAATCTTAAGTAAATCTTGTTCTCCCACCTTACATTCAGCTAAGAGATCATAGTAGTTCATGGCTTGATGTCTAAACAAAGACATGTCTAACAGTGCAATACTGTGTACTACCTTGGAGTACCAGGCCAGATTTATGTGCATACCTCTGAAATGGGACTTGCGTTCTGACTTGCAAACATGAGTACTACCAACAGAAGCAGAGAGGGGGAATGATGGCAACAAAGACCTTGAATCTCTTTGAATAGAACATGCAGACACCCAGTGAAAATGGTGGAAGGCATAAACTGCGTGAGAGTGAGAGAGAAAAAGTGAAAAAAAATCAATTCTCAAGATGTTGTATAATGTGAATCAGCTGTGCTGACCTCTGCATCCAAATTCTAAATTGGAAATTAGATCAGGTGAAACACACTCCTGGGATGCAAAAATCATAAAATTAATTCCACGGGTCTGATCTTCAAAAAAATGCATATTTCCCCAATTGAATTAAATGACAGTTTAGAAAAGCATTCAACAACATGCTACCTTCTAAAGAAAACATGACAAAAATACTGAAATATTGAATCATCTACCAGTTAACATAAACAAAACAAATCCTAGTCATGATGAACTGAATTTACAATCACATACATTCTTTCACATTATTGAAGCATTTTTAAAACAGTGTAATGTAGGGCAGTGAATTTGGGCATAGCAAGATCACAACTAAAGAATACATTCTGTGATTTTATTGACATTGTTTGAGTGGTAACTGTTCACCACTCAACTATTAGAATTTCCTATTCCATTGCAGTGTGTTGCAAGATTTTTTTTATGTGACATCCCAAAAGCAAAGCAGAACTCGATTTTAACATCTTGTTCAATTATACATAGAAACACAGTAACAGCTTATACAAGGCAAATCTCTCCGAAAGCAGTCAGAGGAATATTAGAATATACAGTTTGACTCTGAAATGCAACAAGACATTAGGTGAAAGAGATTAGATCTTAAGATACAGCTGAAGGTATGGCAGCCCATAACTTAAGTGTTATTTAGTGACGTACACTTGGGCAAAAAAACAGGCCAGCATAGTTAGAGATGATGGATGAACAGGAATAGTATACTAAGGAGTATCAAAGGAGAAATTAAAGAAATTCACCAATTTGTTTCATCATATTTAATGCAGCAATTGAAGAAACACATCTTTCAAACCAGTATTTTGTAGAAGCCTGTCAGATATCAGACAGTTTATTAAATATAATTTCCATAAACATTTGAATAAAACTCATAACAAGCAATTGTAAATATGCCATTTAATGATATGGCTCACAGATTTTAGGTTTCTTTAGGTGCATTTTTAATTATAAAAATCATAATTTTGCTTTAACATTTATGACAGAGGGCACAGAATTGGATTTGTACCAGTCTATGCTTTGTAAGAGTTGCTAAAAGATTAAATCCCCTGAAAAAGAATATTGAAACATTTAAATAACATCAGCTATAAAAAGATGCTTAAAATTGTAGGAATAATGTAGTAATCTATTTAATAATCAAGCCATCAAAAGCATTTATTTCCCAATATTAAGAACAGAGTTTGAAATGGTAGAATCCTTCCCTTATTCTGTAGATCAAAGTCCATAGAAATCATTTTTCACTTGGGCCAGTGCGAATGTTGTCTTGTTACTACTGATGGGTACATTACAGAGCCCCCAAGCCAGAAACTTCTGAAGTGAGCCTAAAATGCAGGAACAAAATCAAGAAAAACAGAAAAGCAAAGTCCTTCTCAACCTTGTAATTTTGTTGAAATACAAATCCATGGATCTTCTGCTTATCTTTACAGAATTTACAACAATAAGTAAGAACAGGATCTTAGGATAAAAATTTGCAACAAATGTTCAAGAGAACATTGTTAACTAGATGAGATTTTTAAACATTGCTTCTAAATATTTCCTTTATTATATACAGACAAACAAAACACTAAAGTAAACAACACCATATGAACTCAGTTCTAACTCTAAAGTACAAATCAGTGCAATTTTGCTAATATTGTAGAGCTCCAGAATACAATATACATTGAGATACTTATTGTCCTACACAACTAGATATCAGAATGTGATTTAAAATGCCATTTATTAATCAGTGTTGCATTTTCATTTTGCTTCTTTTCTCTCTAATATATATTCAAATACTCTCAATTCAGATGAAGCTTTATATGTTATGACCAATGAGTATTTGAATTCAGAGAAATACAAATGTGATAGTACTGTATCAGTACTCCAAAACTAAATTAAAACAATGAATGGGCAAAACCAAACAGTTAATATTAACTAGTTCCAACAAAAAATGACCTAGTACTTGGTGAAATTTAATTCATTAGTGAATCAGCACTATTTTCAAACCACACAGTACAATTCATACTTCACATCTTATGCCCAGTCCTGAAGATAAATCCCATTCTTTCTAGTTTGTTTTTGTAAAAATATCCAGAGATCAATCTGTTGATTGAACCTGCAATATTTTTCTTTCATTTGATTACTTACTTACTCCCCCTCATTCTTTCCTTCAGGTATTTTGTCTAAAGAACATTAATTAATGTAAGAAATTTCAAACTATTCAGCCTGAAGACAGCACTGCTGTGTCTAATAATTTGCCCATCCTGGTGTCCACATGGATTCATTATAAAAGGGGGTTGTGAAAAGCAAACAGAAGGAACAATTCTGATCAATTTTACCTATTGGGAATTGGATTATGAAGTTGCTATTTACACAGATACATTCAACTGAGCACTGGTAGGCACTTGGCCAGGATCTTCCTCATCTAAAAGGCATTGAAATTCTTTGCATAAGTTTGCTGTACTGGAAAGAACCTGTTTTATTTGTGATGCTTCTAAAACTGGTCAAGTATATTTTTCCTCCAAATTCCTGCAGAAGCATTTTTTTTAAGCTTCAACCCATTGTGAACCCCTAACTGGTCTCAATTTATATTAAAGAAGAGAAAATCTACAGATGCTGGAAGTCGATAGCAACACACACAAAATGCTGGAGGAACTCAGCAGGCCAGGCAGCATCTATGTAAAGGAATACAGTCGACATTTCGGGCACAGACCCTTAATTCCTAACAGGCAAGCATATTGTTTTTTAAACATTCTGAGATACGCACAAACGTACAATACAGTTGTAATATGTATCCTTCACCATCCACCACATATTAGCAATGCATTTTGACTCATATTTGCCTGTAACATACTGGTTATAGGAAACCTACAATAGATGATTAAATTCTAAGTTTCCAATTATCCCATAAAATCATCTACTAGCACTTCCATCAACTAACTGATGCATTTAAATGAACTATCGCTGCTTAGCTGACAGAAACACTGATTGTGCATGGAAGTGTCCACGTAGGGTTTCACAGAGGAAGCATGGCTGTAGACCGGGGTTACAAGTGCGTTTAGGGAAACAGGGTTTTAAACTCCCAATACTGACTATCTTGCTGGCAAACATGCAGTCTCTGGTAAATAAAATTGATGATCTCAGAGCTAGGATGCTGAATCAGAGGAACATTTGTCCTTTGTTTCACAGAATCTTGGTTAACTCCTTCCATACTGGATGCAGCAATTCTGATCGATGGGTTTACTATACACCGTCAGGATAGATCTATAGAGTCTCTCAAAAGCAGAGGTAGAGGAGTCTGCCTCATGATAAACTTTTCTTGGTGCTCAAATATATCAGTGCGGTCCCAATTCTGCTCACTAGACCTGGAATATCTAGCAGTAAAGTGCTGTCCTTTTTACCTACCACAGGAGTTCTCCAGGGTCATTTTGGTAGCAGTTGACATTCCACCTCAGGCCAATGTCAATCAGGCTTTAGATGACCTGAGCAATGGGATCAACATGCATGAAACAGCGCATCACCATTGTTTTGGGAGATTTTAACCAGGCCAGTCTGAGAAAAATCACTAAGCAGTTACCATCACAGATATCACTTGCAATACCAGAGGAAACAACACACTGGACCATTGCTGCATCACCATTAAGAATACCTACCATGCTATTCCATGCCCTCTCTTCAGGAAGTCTTATCTTGTAGCTGTACTTCTACTCCTGGAGTACAGGCAGAGACTGAAGACTGCAGCACCAGTAGTGAGGACCAAGAAGGTATGGACAAGGGAAACACAGGAGTGCCTACAGGACTGCTTTGAATCAGTGGACTGGGCTGTATTCAGGGATTCATCTTCAAACCTGGATGAGTATGCTGCTGTCAGTACCTCCAGTTAAACTTAGACTTTTTGTGTGTTTTCCTCCAGTCTGTGGTTTTGTATTGCCAGGTGCTCCTCTCCCCACTCCTGCTCTACTCCAGCCCCTGTATTACTGAGTACTCCGTCTCTCACCTGTTTCTCATTATTACCTGTTTTGCTGCCACTTCTGTCTCAATGTGCTCCACCTATCATCTGCCTCTCTGTTTATTGCTCAGTGTATTTCAGTCCTGTGTTTTCACCTGTTTGTTGCCAGATTGTACCAGTGAATTTTCCTGAGCCTTTCTAGCATTCGTATCTGTACTCTGTCTGTCTTAATATTGACTCTGCCTGTTTCTCAATTCTGGTTTTTGGATTTCTCTGGATATTTTGATCTCTGCCTGAACTTTGACACCAACTTTGTTTGCACCTCTTGTAACTCAATTAATATCACTGTGTGCACAGTACTGGATCTGTGATTGCATCCCTGCTCCAGCCCTCTGACAGCTGCAGTTATTACTGACTTTATTAAAACCTGTGTGGATGAGTGTGTGCCTACAAAGATTTGTTGTACATTCCCAAACCAAAACCTGGAGGTATGTCGTCTGCTGAAGGCTAGATCTGTGGCACTCAAGTCTGGCGACCCAGGCCTGTACCAGAAAACCAAGTATGATTTGCGGAGGGCTATTTCAAGGGCAAAGAGACAATTTCAAACGAGGTTGGAGGTGACATCAGATGCACGGCAACCCTGGCAGGGCCTAAAAGACATTACTTCCTACAAAGTGAAACCCAGTAGTATGAATGGCAGAGATGTTTCACTACCAGATGAACTCAACGCCTTCTATGCATACTTTGAAAGGGGGAACACAACTACAGCTGTGACAATCCTTGCTGCACCTGATGACCCTGTAATCTCCACCTCAGAGGCCGATGTTAGGCTGTCTTTAAAGAGAGTGAACCTTCACAAGGCGGAAGGTCCAGATGGAGTACCTGGTAAGGCTCTGAAAACCTGTGCCAACCAACTGGTGGGAGTATTCAAGGACATTTTCAACCTCTCTGCTATGGGCAGAAGTTCCCACTTGCTTCAAAAAGGCAACAATTATACCAGTGCCTAAGAAAAAGAATAATGTGAGCTGCCTTAATGACTATCGCCTGGTAGCGCTCACATCAACAGTGATGAAATGCTTTGAGCGGCTGGTCATGACGAGACTGAACACCTGCCTCAGCAAGGACCTGGACCCATTGAAATTTGCCTATTGCCACAATATCAATGGTAGACACAATCTCAATGGTTGTCCACACTGCTTTAGACCACCTGGACAACACAAACACCTATGTCAGGATGCCATTCATCGACTATAGCTCAGCATTTAATACCATCATCCCCACAATCCTGATTGAGAAGTTGCAGAACCTGGGCCTCTGTACTTCTCTCTGCAATTGGATCCTCAACTTCCCAACTGGAAGATCACAATCCGTGTGGATCAGTGATAACACATCCCTCTTGCTGACGATGAATACTGGTGCACATCAGGGGTGTATGCTTAGCCACTGCTCTACTTTCTGCATACACATGACTGTGTGGCTAGGCATAGCCCAAATGCCATCTATAAGTCTGCTGATGATACAACCATGGTTGGTAGAATCTCAGGTGGTGATGAGAGGGCGTACAGGAGTGAGATATGCCAACTAGTGGAATGGTGTCGCAGCAACAACCTGGCACTCGACGTCAGTAAGATGAAGGAGTTGATTGTGGACTTCAGAAAGGCTAAGACGAAGGAACACATATCAATCCACAGAGGGATCAGAAGTGGAGAGAGTGAGCAGTTTTAAGTTCCTGGGAACTAGCATGCCTTCTTCTCAGTGTTACTGTCAGGAAGGAGGTACAGAAGCCTGAAGGCACACACTCAGCTATTCAGGACCAGCTTCTTCCCCTCTGCCATCCGATTTCTAAATGCACATTGAACCCTTTGACACTACCTCACTTTTTAAATATATATTATTTGTTTTTTGCACTATTTTAACCTATTCAATATATGTATACTGTAATTGATTTACTTACTTATTATTTTTTAAATTCTATATTGAATTGCTGATAAGTTAACAAATTTCACATCACATGCCAGTGATAATAACCCTGATTCTGACAGTGATGAATTGCTTTGAGAGGTTGGTCATGACTAGGATTAACTCCTGCCATAGTAAGGACCTGGATCTGCCGTAAGTTGCATACAGCCACAAGAAGTCCACAGCAGATGGAATCTCACTGGCTCTCCATTCAGCCTTGGACTATCTGGACAACAGCAACAACTACATCAGCTTGCTGTTTATTGATTACAGCCCAGTGTTCAACGGTATCATTACCACAGTACTAATCAACAAGCTTCAAAACCTGGGCCTCTGTACCTCCCTCTGCAACTGGATCCATGACTTCCTCATCAGGTAACCACAGTCAGTGCAGATCGGTAAGAACACCCCCTTGCTGACAATGAACACGGGCCAACCTCAAGGATACGTGCTTAGCTCGTTGCTCTACTCTCTCTTCACTCATGACTGTGTGACTAGGGACAGCCTCAAGGCCATTGAAACATTTTCAGCAACCTCTGTTGTTGGCAGAATCTCAAATGGCAAAGAGAAGGTGTACAGGAGTGAGATGGATTGGCTAGTAGAGTGGTGATGCAATAACAACCTTGCAGTCAGTGTCTGCAGGACCAAGGAACTGACTGCGGATTTCAGAAAGAGGAAATCAAGAAAGAACATCACTGCTCATCGAGGGGTCAGCAGTAGAAAGGGTAACAAGCTTCAGATTCCTGGGTGTCAACATCTCTGGTGATCTTTCCTGGACATTGATGCAGTTATGAAGAAGCCATACCAACTACAATACTTTATTTGGAGCTTGAGATTTGGAATGTCACCAAATAACCAGCGAATTTCTGTAGTTGTACCGCAGAGCCCATGCTGACAGCACCTGGTACAGAGGCATCAATACGCAGGTCAAAGAGACACCGTCAGCACAAGCTTCCCCACCATCGAGGACATCTTCAAAAGGTGGTGCCTCACGAAGATGACATCCATCATTAAGGACTCTCACCAACCAGGACTTGCCCCCTTCTCATCACTAACAGCAGGGAAAGGGTACCGGAGCCTGAAGGTGCACACTCAATGTTTTCGGAGCAGCTTCCTGCCCTCCACCATCAGATTTCTGAATGGTTCGTCAACTCATGAATGCTATGTCACAAAGCAACACACAAAACGCTGGAGGAACTCCGTAGGCCACCTATGGAAATGAATGGACAGTCAACATTTCAGGCCAAGAGCCTTTTTCAGGCAGCTTTAAGCTGGAATAGACAGTCAGTATGCTATTGCAATACCGGCAAGAAGCTATCTTCGTTTTCATCTACAATTAAGATCAAACTCATCAACGCTTTTTTTATTCACTGCATGCCATCAAACAAATAAAATGACTGAAGCCTGCTTTCATTGGACAAATAGGCTGGGACTGTGTAGCAGACTGTGGAGTGACCTTTACAGATTTATAAAATTATATGGCATAGAGAGAGTAGATAGACATGTTCTTTCTCCCCTATATGCAGTAACTACCACTCAAGTTTGTGGAAGCAAATGAAATGACAGATTTTAAAAGCCATTTGGACAGGTTCATGGATAGGGAGATGCAGACAGATGGGATTAACTTAGATAAGCATCGTGGCTGGCAAGAATGTGGTGGGCTGAAAGGCTTGTTTCCATGCTGTTTGATTCTATATATCTAGGAATTTAAATCAATCATATCAATCTTCCCTATGTTACTGAAAACTGTGGCAGATGTTCATCTTTACAGCTTGGAGATATAAAATCAGATGAGTAAAGATAAAAAAAACAGAAAGAGGGGGTAGTGGAAGATTAATCAGACCGATGGATTATTGTCCATTTCTCCCTGCTCAATTCACCAACCCATACTGCCACACAGTTTTCCACCACAAGGAAGTTTACCTATTATTACAGTTATTTTAATTTTCCTTGACTTCTTCCAAGTATCTTCACATTTTATGATAATTCACCTTTGCAAGTCCCATTTTTGAAATGTTCCTTACATGGTTCCAATAATTGGCATCTACTGTAGAAGTAGCGCATGGCATAGAATATACCTTTTTCAATTAATGTTTTTGGCCATTTTACCCCAAATTGTTGGAAAATAATTTCTTTCTCTTACAAAATAGGTCAGTAAGCTGTTGGAACTAGTTGCATCACTTGTTAAATAAAAATAGTGGAAGGAGGAAGACAATTTTATGAGTTAATAGTTACATTACAACTGAATAAAGTTTAAAATGTTTCCTTAGCATTTATCTTCTACCACACAATCTTGGTAGAGATAGGAAAAACTAAATTCACATCCCTTCAATATGGAGCAAACTTCTGCCGATCAGATTTCGTCGATGGAATTTTGGGAGTATAAGCAGACACATCTGTGGTCCCTGCAGCAGCAACGGCATTAAGTGCCAAGAGTGGAACAGTTCTCATGCCAAGCAGATTGGAGACAGGTACAGCATAGTTGGGTGTTGGTAAAGGGGAAGGGGTGTTCACAGAAGCAGCTGCTGTCGCTGTCAAAACAGCCACAGAGGTGGGGGTGGAGGAGGGGTTAGCAGACTGAGAGAGGTTCACGTTCAGGTCAACAGGGTTGGTGACGGAAGCAGTCTGGGTGCTGACTTTAGCCATCTCTAAGCTGCAAATGAAGAGAGGAACAGGAACAAACAGTTGGGTAGGACAAGCAAGGGTAAGGGAAGGAGGTAAGAAGGGAGCAAACAAAGGATGGGATTAGATTGGTGAACAGATGGAAGAGGCAATGGGAAGGAAAAAGTGAGAAATGAGGGTTGAGGGTGAGAGGGAAACATGTTAAAAAAGAGAAATAACAAAAGGATATTTCACGGCTTGATGAGACTTTAATTTAAAAAGACCATAGTCTCAATATGGCTTGACATGAATGAAAATAATCTGAGGAAAAGCACAATGACTAATGATGAAAAAGCAAGCTTAAATATCAAGAATTCAAAATAGTTTATATTTTCTTTCAAAGAACAAGCATATCTGAGTTATAAATGTTATAATTTTTTTTTGATCTCACACACATTACCATAGGTATCCACTTCCAATTCTTCTATATGACTTTGCAAATAAAAAGATAATGAATTTAATTAATTTGAAGCTGGGGTTTCTCCATTTTTTGAATAGCACAATGCACATAAATACTGTAATTGCTGTTTTATACTATTTGAAAGGGGAGAATTAAAATCCATTTAGAATTATTAACTGTACTTAGTAAATCAAATTTACACAAGGATACTAATGTGCAAAGATATATTGATAAATTACTAGTATATAAAGAATAAACTAAATGAACATTTTCTTGCATTTCATTATTTATATCACATTATGTACATTGTACCTTTACACAAGTGTAATATATATATATATATATATATATATATAGTTTTTAAAAATTTAGTGATAGAGCAGAATACGCCCTTCAGACCCTTTGAGCAAGGCCGCCCCAGCAACCCTGAGAACTCTGATTTAACCCTAACCTAATCACTGGGCAATTCACAATTGACAATTAACCTAGTCGGTATGCCTTTGGACTGTGGGATGAAAATGGAGCACCCAGGGAAAAGCCATGCATTCTATGGTGAGGATGTATAGACGCCTTACAGATGACACTGGAATCGAACTCTGAGTTCCGATGCCTTGAGCTGTAATAGCATCATGACCATTGCTACGCTACCACCCAGGTAAAATATCAGTTGTCTTGAAAACTAAATAGGATTTAGTTTATGAGATTATAATTATATATTTACTGACAAGTGGACACTTAGCTATGACAATTCATTTTCCAGAAAGTCATTTAGATTTCCTTTTGGCTTGATAGTTTCTTTAGATGTTGCAATTAACAACATCAAAAATATTGCTTCAAGGACCTTACAAGCATTGTAGCAAATTGATATTCTTAAATTCTATACTGAATATTTAATATTACATGTTATTTAAATATCTAGAATACAACTTGGGGATGGACAATATGCAGTCAGACCCTGTTATTACAGACCCACAATTCAAGTCGTTCTCCTCAATGGACTGTCCTTCATTCTGTCTTGGGCTGGGCTGATTTAACTCCTTTACCACACACACAGCCTCTGTGCTGGGCTTTCCATCTGTCACACATTTGCAGTTGATGGCGTCATTGCGCACTTCCTGTGAGTGTCAAAGCAATGACAGCTGACCAGCCCATAATAATGGGGTACAAACCACTGCAAGTGTGAGGGCTAACTGCTAGTTATTAAGAGCCAGATGTCTGGCTTTAGCATAGGCTGAACTCCACACAACTTCAACAGAATGAAAAATTGATCTAAAGTAAGGTTTGTAATAACCAAGTTGGCCATACAGAGGTATGAATGTATGACCTCTGAATTACAGAACACAATTTAAAAATGACCATGCAAATACAATTGACTTGATATTTTTTCTTGGCTTTTCCGTTGGTTAAGGCTTTATACTTTTAAGTAAGCTTTTGTTTATGAAAAACTGTTTAAATAACCATGAAAATAACTTCTTGATTAGTCAGGGCATGAAGGGATATGGGGAGAGAGGGCAGGAGAGTGGGATTGAGAGGGAAATGGATCAGTCATGATGAAATGGCAGAGCAGACTCAATGGGCCAAATGGCCTAATTCTGCTCCTGTATCTTACGGTCTTAAAACCCTTCCTTCAAGTATCTGCTGCAAAAATGCCACAGACGAACAGCTGCAATTGAATAATAATGTTTACACCAAAGCTATAGTCTCTGAATTGAAAGACAAGAGGATTCACCTTGGAACATTCTCTGCATCATATGAAGTAGTAACACAATTAGATTTTTAACACCTTCTTTCGAGACTAACTTCAGCATTTGCTCAGCTAAAATTATCCCATACAAGCATTGTTTTCTCATGTTTAGCATTTAGAAAGTCTGCTGCAAAGCTAACCTTTCATGACAAAATAATTTGCCTCAGCTAAAATTATCATCTAAAGTTAAATTAAAATTTTCAAAACATTGAACAGAATCAGTGATATAGGCAGATCATGAAAAGATGTAAGAACAACAAAGATGTTGTCATGGGAAATTTTAACATCCCTAGTATTGACTGGGACTAAGTGCAAAGGGGCTTAGATGAAACAGAATTTGTTAGCTGCATCCAGGAGAGTTTCTCAAAACAACACGTTTAGGGAATGGTGATACTAGACTTTGTACTGGAGAATTAACCTGGTCAGGTGATTGGAGTAGGTTTCAGTGGGTGGGCCAATAGACAATAGGTGCAGGAGTAGGCCATTTGGCCCTTCGAGCCAGCACCACCATTCACTGTGATCATGGCTGATCATCCACAATCAGTATCCAGTTCCTGCCTTATCCCCATAACCTTTGGTTCCGCCAACTTTAAGAGCTCTATCCATCTCTTTCTTGAAAGCATCCAGAGACTTGGCCTCCACAGCCTTCTGGGGCAGAGCATTCCATATATCCACCACCCTCTGGGTGAAAAAGTTTTTCCTCAACTCCGTTCTAAATGGCCTACCCCTTATTCTTCAACTGTGGCCTCTGGTTCTGGACTCACCCATCAGCAGGAACATGGTTCCTGCCTCCAGCGTGTCCAATCCCTTAATAATCTTAAATGTTTCAATAAGATCCCCTCTCAACCTTCTAAATTCCGGAGTATACAAGCTCAGTCGCTCCAATCTTTCAACATATGACAGTGTCGCCATGCCGGGAATTAACCTTGTGAAACTGTGCGACACTCCCTCAATAGCAAGAATGTCCTTCCTCAAATTTGGAGACCAATACTGCACACAGTACTCCAGGTGTGGTCTCACCAGGGCCCTGTACAACTGCAAAAGGAACTCTTTGCTCTTACACTGAATTGCCCTTGTTATGAAGGCCAGCATGCCATTAGCTTTCTTCACTGCCTGCTGTACTTGCATGCTTGATTTCAGTGACTGATGTACAAGAACACCTAAATCTCATTGTACTTCCCCTTTTCCTAACTTGACTCCATTTAGATAATAATCTGCCTTCCTGTTCTTACCACCAAAGTGGATAACCTCACATTTATTATCACATTTATTATCACATTAACAGGATTTGATAAGTGATCTTGAAGTAAAGGAGCCATTAGGAGGTAGTGACCATAATATGATAAGTTTTTATCTGCAAGTTGAGAGGGATAAGGGCAGATCAGAAGTGTCAGTATTGCAGTTGAACAAAGGAGACTATGGAGCCACGAGGGAGGAGCTGGCCAAAGTTGACTGGTCGGATATCCTAGCAGAAGAGAGAGTGGAACAGCAATGGCAGGTATTCTTGGGAATAATACACAAGGTGCAAAATCAGTTCATCCCCCGGAGAAGGAAGGATTCAAAGGGAGGAAAGTGGCCACAGTGGTTGACAAAGGAAGTCAGAGATAGCATAGCATTAAAAAAGAAGTATAACAAAGCTAAGGTGAGTGGGAAGATGGATGATTGGGAAATTTTTAAGGAGCAACAGAACTTAACTAAAAAGGCAATACGGCCTTTTAGAGAGAAAATGAGGTATGAATGCAAGCTAGCTAGGAATATAAAGGAGGATAGCAAAAGTTTTTTTAGGTATGTGAAGAGAAGGAAGATAGTTAAGAACAATGTTGGGCCCTTGAAGAATGAATTGGGAGAAATTGTTATGGGAAACAGAGAAATGGCAGACGAATTTAATAAGTACTTTGGATCTGTCTTCACTAGGGAAGACACAAGCAATCTCCCAGATGTATGGATGGGCCAAGGACATAGGGTAACAGAGGAACTGAAACAGATTGACATTAGGAAGGAAACGGTGATGAGTAGACTGATGGGACTGAAGGCTAACAAATCCCCAGGTCCAGATGGTCTGCATCCTAGGGTACTAAAGGAGGTGGCTCTGGAAATTGCGGATGCATTGGTGATCATTTTCCAATGTTCCTTAGATTCAGGATCAGTTCCTGAGGATTGGCGAATGGCTAATGTTATCCCACATTTTAAGAAAGGAGGGAGGGAGAAAACAGAGAACTATTGCCCTGTTAGCCTAACATCAGTAGTGGGGAAGATGCTAGAGTCCATTATTAAAGATGAAATAGTGGCATATCTTGATAGCAGTGATAGGATTGGGCCGAGCCAGCATGGATTTACCAAGGGCAAATCATGCTTGACTAATCTATTGGAGTTTTTTGAGGATGTAACCAGGAAGATAGATGCCGGAGATCCAGTGGATGTGGTGTACCTTGACTTTCAGAAGGCATTCGATAAGGTACCACATAGGAGATTGGTGGGTAAAATCAGAGCTCATGGCATTGGGGGGAGGATATTGACATGGATAGAAAACTGGTTGGCAGATAGAAAGCAAAGGGTAGCAGTGAATGGGTGTTCCTCGGAATGGCAGGTGGTGACTAGTGGGGTGCCACAGGGTTCAGTATTGGGACCACAGCTGTTTACAATTTACGTCAGTGATTTAGAGGAAGGCATTGTGAATAACATCAGCAAGTTTGCTGATGATACTAAGCTGGGTGGCAGTGTGACATGTGATGAGGATGTTAGGAGAATTCAAGGTGACTTGGATAGGCTGGGCGAATGGGCAGAAACTTGGCAGATGGCGTTTAATGTGAATAAGTGTGAGGTTATTCACTTTGGGAGCAAGAACAAGAAGGCAGATTATTATCTGAACAGTGTGGAGTTAGGTAATGGAGAAATACAAAGGGATCTAGGAGTACTTGTTCATCAGTCTCTGAAGGTGAATGAACAAGTGCAGCAGGCAGTGAAGAAGGCTAATGGAATGTTGGCCTTTATTACAAAGGGAATTGAGCACAAGAGCAAGGAAATCCTTTTGCATTTGTACAGGGCCCTGGTGAGACCACACCTGGAGTATTGTGTGCAGTTTTGGTCTCCAGGGTTAAGGAAGGACATCCTGGCTGTGGAGGAGGTGCAGCGTAGGTTCACTAGGTTAATTCCTGGGATGTCCGGACTGTCTTACGCAGAGAGGTTAGAGAGACTGGGCTTGTACACGCTGGAATTAAGGAGATTGAGGGGGGATTTGATTGAGACATATAAGATTATTAAGGGATTGGACAAGGTAGAGGCAGGAAATATGTTCCAGATGCTGGGAGAGTCCAGTACCAGAGGGAATGGTTTAAGAATAAGGGGTAGGTCATTTAGGACAGAGTTGAGGAGGAACTTCTTCTCCCAGAGAGTTGTGGAGGTGTGGAACACGCTGCCTCAGAAGGCAGTGGAGGCCAATTCTCTGGATGCTTTCAAGAAGGAGCTAGATAGATATCTTATGGATAGGGGAATCAAGGGTTATGGGGACAAGACAGGAACCGGGTAATAATAGTAGATGATCAGCCATGATCTCAGAATGGCGGTGCAGCCTCAAAGGGCCGAATGGTCTACTTCTGCACCTATTGTCTATTTATCCACATTAAACTGCATCTGCCATGCATCTGCCCACTCACCCAGCCTGTCTAAATCACCCTGCATTCTCATAACATCCTCCTCACATTTCACACTGCCACCCAGCTTTGTGTCATCGGCAAATTTGCTAACGTTACTTTTAATTCCCTCATCTAAATCATTAATATATATTGTAAACAGCTGCGGTCTCAGCACTGAACCATGCGGCACCCCATTGGTCACCACCTGCCATTCGGAAAGGGACTCGTTAATCACTACTCTTTGTTTTCTGTCAGCCAGCCAATTTTCAATCCATGTCAGTACTCTGCCCCCAATACCATGTGCCCTAATTTTGCCCACTAACCTCCGATGTGGGACTTTATCAAAGG
Organism: Mobula birostris; assembly: GCF_030028105.1. Taxonomy (NCBI): domain Eukaryota; kingdom Metazoa; phylum Chordata; class Chondrichthyes; order Myliobatiformes; family Myliobatidae; genus Mobula; species Mobula birostris. The sequence goes on along the minus strand of NC_092372.1, from coordinate 155,820,800 downwards.
CTTTCTGAAAGTCCAGGTACACTACATCCACTGGCTCTCCCTTGTCCATTTTCATAGTTACATCCTCAAAAAATTCCAGAAGATTAGTCAAGCACGACTTCCCCTTCGTAAATCCATGCTGACTCGGACCGATCCTGTTGCTGCTATCCAGATGTGTCATAATTTCATCTTTTATAATTGACTCCAGCATCTTTCCCACCACCGACATCAGGCTAATCAGTCTATAATTCCCTGTTTTCTCTCTTCCTCCCTTCTTGAAGAGAGGGACAACATTAGCCACCCTCCAATACACAGGAACTGGTCCTGAATCTATAGAACATTGGAAAATGATTACCAATGCGTCCACGATTTCTAAACCCACCTCCTTAAGTACCCTGGGATGCAGACCATTAGGTCCCGGGGACTTATCCGCCTTCAGACCCAACAGTCTATCCAACATCATTTCCTGCCTAATATAAATTTCTTTCAATTCATCCATTACCCTAGGTCCTTTGGCCGCTATTACATCTGGGAGATTGTTTGTGTCTTCCCTAGTGAAGACAGATCCGAAGTACCTGTTCAACTCATCTGCCATTTCCTTGTTCCCCATAATAAATTCACCCGTTTCTGTCTTCAAGGGCCCAATTTTGGTCTTAACTATCTTTTTCCTTTTCACATACCTAAAGAAGCTTTTACTATCCTCCTTTATATTCTTGGCTAGTTTACCTTCGTACCTCATTTTTTCTCCGCGTATTGCCTTTTGAGTTACCTTCTGTTGCTCTTTAAAAGTTTCCCAATCCTCTGGCTTCCCACTCGTCTTTGCTATGTTATACTTCTTCTCTTTTATTTTTATACTGTCCATTACTTCCCTTGTCAGCCACGGCCTCCCCTTACTCCCCTTAGGATCTTTCTTCCTCTTTGGAATGAACTGATCCTGCACCTTCCGCATTATTCCCAGAAACACTTGCCATTGCTGTTCCACTGTCATCCCTGCTAGGGTATTGTTCCATTGAACTTCATCCAGCTCCTCCCTCATAGCACCATAGTTCCCTTTGTTCAACTGTAATACTGACACTTTCGAGTTTCCCTTCTCCCTCTCAGATTGTAGATTAAAACTTAGCATATTATGGTCACTACCTCCTAATGGCTCCTTTACCTTGAGGTCCCTGATCAAATCCGGTTCATTGCACAACACTAAATCTACAATTGCGTTCTCTCTGTACAAGCTGTTCTAAGAATCCATCTCGGAGGGACTCCACAAACTCCCTTTCTTGGGGTCCAGTACCAACCTGATTCCTCCAGTCTACCTGCATGTTGAAATCCCCCGTAACAACTGTAGCATTACCTTTGCGACATGCCAATTTTATCTCTTGATTCCAAAGGTAAGGTGGTCATAACCTGATATATTTTCAGAAGCAGCTTTGCCTTGTTGTTAGCCCACTTTGTGTGTTTTTGTTTTGTACTATATACCCAACTCTACCATCCATCACATGCTTTGCTTGCAATGAACCTTGAAATAATGGTGTTGAGTTTCTTATCAGCATATCCACTCAGTTCAACTAGAAGATCTGAAAAATAGTGTGTTAGTGTTAAGGCAACTTGGACACATGCTGTGAGAAAACTTGCATTTTTCAGTCAGTTTCTGCATATCGTAAAGTAAAATTAAAAGGGATTTTACAATTTTTCTTAGAGGTGATTTTCCATTTCTACTTTGGGTTTAGTCTCTGCTTCAAGCAAAGTGAATTTATTAAGTTGCTCACCTACTGTTTAGAAATGTTTCCTTATTTGATTGTCAATAACTAGCTTTCAATACAGAATCAGAAAATCAGAGAATCCTTCGGTGCGTTGAGTGTGTCAGTATCTCTCTCACCCCACCCCCCCCACCCAGGAAATGCTTGGTAAGTGGGAGATCTTCAGATGTGAAATACTGAGACTACAGAGTTTGTACTTTCTTGCTAGAATAAAAGGCAAGGCTAACAGGTTTAGGGAACCTTGGTTTTCGAGGGATATTGAGGCCACGATTAAGAAAGAGATCCATAGTAGGTACAGAATGCAAGGGACAAATGAGGTGCTTGAGGAGAATAATAAATCCATTGAATACTTAAGAGAAAAATCAGGAGAACTAAAAGGTATGAGGCACTTCTAGCAGACAAAGTGAAGGAGAATTCCAAGGGCTTCTACAGATATATGAAGGATAACATAGGACAAAATTGGTCAACTATGCATGGAGCCAAGAGATAGGGGAGATCTTAATTTTTTTTTTGCATCCATATTTACACGAGATGGACACAGAGTCTGTAGAACTGAAACAAAACAGTAGTGAGGTCATAGAGCTATTCTGAATAACAGAGTCATGTTCCCAGAGCCTGACATGATGCCCCCTCAGACCTTGTGGGAGGCTGGTGTAGAAATTTCAGGAACCCTGGCAGATATATTTAAAACATTCTTAGTCACAGGTGAGGTCCCAGAAGATTTGCTGATAGATAATGTTCCATTGTTCAAGAAAGGTTCTGAGAATAAGATAGGAAATTATAGGCTGCTGAACCTGGGGTGTCAGTTGTGGATAAATTATTGGAAAGTATTCTAAGGGACATAATATACTGTATATGTATTTGCACTGACAGGGCCTGATTAAGGATAGTCAAACACGAGGAGATCTGCAGATGCTGGAAATTCAAGCAACACACATCAAAGTTGCTGGTGAACGCAGCAGGCCAGGCAGCCCCCTCCCACTTTCAAATCTCTTACTAGCTCTTCTTTTAGTTAGTCCTGACGAAGGGTCTCGGCCCGAAACGTCGACTGTACCTCTTCCTAGAAATGCTGCCTGGCCTGCTGCGTTCACCAGCAACTTTTATGTGTGTTGTAAGGATAGTCAATGTGGCTTTGTGCTTGGTAGGTAATGTCTAAGCAATACTTCAGTGTTTTTCCAAGGAGGCTATCAGGAAAGTTGATGAAGGGAAGGCAGTGGGACTTTAGCAAAGTTTTCGACAAAGTCCTGTATGGGTGGCTATTCTAGAAGGTTCAGTCGCTTAGCATTGAGGAAGCAGTAGTGCATTGGATTCAACATTGGTTTAGAGGGAGAAGACAGAATAGCAGATGATGGTTGTCTCTCTGACTGAAGGCCTGTGATCAGTGGTGTGCCGCAAAGATTGGTACTGGGTCTGTTGTTGTTTGTCATCAATATTATTTTGATGACAATTTGGTAAATTAGATCAGCCAATCTGTGGATGACAAGGAGATTGGAGGCATAGTGGACAGTGAGGAACTCTGTCAAAGTTTGCAGCAGGATCTGGACCAGCTGAGAAATGGCAGTTGGAATTTAATGCAGACAAGTTTGAGGTTTTGTACCTCGATAGGACAAACCAAGGTAGGACTTACACAGTGAATGTGTGAGGGATCGAGGAGTGCAGTAGAACAGAGGGATCTGAGAATACAGATCTAGAATTTGCTGTAAGTGGCGTCACAGCTTGATAGGGTCGTATTGAGAGCATTTGGCACATTGGCCATCACAAATCAGAGTATAGAGTACAGGAGCTGGGATACTATGTTTAAGTTTTGTGAAATGTTTGTGACCAAATTTGGAATATTGTGTGCAGTTCTGGTCACCTAACTGCAGGAAAGATACTGTATCAATAGGATTGAAAGAGTACAGAAAGAATTTACAAGTGTCTTGCTGGGACTTGAGGATATGAATTATTGGGAAAGTTTGAATAGATTATTCCCTTGGAGTCCTGGAGAGTGAGAAGAGATTTCATAGAGGTATACAAATGTTTTGTGGGGTAATAGATAGGGTAAATGCAAGTAGGTTTTTGCACCAAGATTGGGGGGGGAATTTAAATAAAAAATAAATAAATAAGCTAGAGGTCACAGATTAAGGGTGAAAAGTGAAATATTTAAGGAGGTGAACTTATTCAATAACCTTTAAGAACTTGGGCCTCAATACCTCCTTGTGCAACTGGATCCTCGATTTCCTCACTTGTAAATCCCAGTCAGTTCATATAGGCAACAAAATCTCTGCCACAATTTCTATTAGCACAGATGCACCACGAGGCTGCGTTCTTAGCCCCCTGCTATACTCACTTTATATCTATGGCTGAGTATAGCTCCAATGCTGTACTTACGTTCGCTGATGATACCACTGTTGTTGGCCAAATCAATATCATATCAGATGATCTGTCCCAGGACCACTGTGAGAAGTTTGCAGAGATTCAGCGTGTTACCAAAAACTTTGACAATTTTCTACCGATGTGCGGTGGAGAGTATCCTAACTGATTGCATCATGACCTGGTACAGAAGCACCAATTCACACCAATGGAAAACTCTAGAGAAAATGCTGGATACAGACTACTCTGGTTTCCTCCTCCTGAAGTCAATAATCAACTCCTGGTCTTGCTGACATTGAGTGAGAGGTTGTTGTTGTGGCATCACTCAGCAGATTTTCAATCTCCCTCCTATATGCTGATTCGTCACCACCTTTAATTCCACCAATGACATTGGTGTCATCAGCAAACTTAAATAAGGCATTGGAGCTGTGTTTAGCCTCATAGTCATAAGTATAAAGCAAGGAGTTATTGAGGCCAAGGTCCTGAAGCTTATTGATTAGTTTTGAGGTGAAGTTAGTACCGACTGCCAAACTGTAGTAATAAAGAGATTATTGATGTGTGCATTTTTGCTGTCCAGATGTTCCAGGGTTGGGTGAAGAGCAAATGAAATGGAAGCTACCATTGACCTGTTGTGATGGTAGGCAAATTGGAGTGGACCCAAGTCATTTCTCAGGTAGCAGTTGATATGTTTCATCACCAACCTCTCAAAATACTTCATCACAGTGAGACCACGTGCAGATTATGTGACCAATTGTCAGAACACCTGCTCTCTATTACTATGGGCATCATGAGTTCTCAGTTGCACTTCAGCTGGCCCGTAGTCTTTAACCTAATATTACGAACATTGTATTCTCCAAGTTTAGGTAAACACAGGTGTGTTTTACTCATTCCCTGTTTTCTCCCTCTTCCTCCTATCCTCCTTGCACAGTGAAACAAATACTAATTTAGGACCTCATCCACTTCCCTTCATTGTCCTTAAAAGGACTTAATCTTCTCTTAGCTACCCTCTTGCTCCTAACTGCACATAAAAAATACCTTTGGGTTCTCCTTAATATTACTTGCCAAGAACTTTACACAGCCCCATTACAAGTCCTTATCTGCTTCCATTATATTCCTGAAGGACGTTAGTTTTATTTGAGCTTCTCAAACTTTACAAGTGTTTTCCTTTTGACTAAATTTACGATTTCTCTTGGTTCCTGTACCTTTCCATCGTTGTCATCCATCCTCATTGGAATATGATATTCCTGAACTCTAACCAGCTGGCCTTTAAAAGACTCCCACATTCCAGAAGAGGGGTTATCCCCTAAAACAATGATCCAAATCTACTCTTCCCCAATTTCTGCCTAAAACACTTGTAATTAGCTTTTCCAATGTAGCACTTTCATCCAGGGACAAGTATTATCCATTTCTAATGTGGGTGGCACAAATGAGGGTTCATAGTTACGATTGTTCATAATGGGTTTTTTTCAGGGTCTCATGAGAGCAATGCAAGGTTCTAACCTTGGAGAGCTACACTCTGTGGTGAACAAATTTCATACATCTTTTTTCATTAAGGTTTCTTAAACCAACTCCCAAAACAACTTTTGTGAGGAAGTCTGTCAAAAGATATTTCAAAAATTTGATGAGGCTGCAGTTTACTCCCTTTGATCATTTATAACCCTCCATCCACCGTTTACATACTTTTTTTGGTCTGATTGGAAAGTTTTAGAAACATCACGAAATCCAAGCACACCAATCTAACGCCCAAAATACCTGCTAATATTGTTGCTGATGAGAATCTAGTGTACAGTAATTTATTTATGGACAAGCTGCCTTCATGAAAAATGGGGAATTTAGAAAAGCAAAAAGGCTGTGTGGAATGCATAGTGGACTTTTTGGTCCAGTGTACTCCTACATGGAGAGACTGGTGTACTATTCATCATATCAATTAAAAAACTATTTAAATTAAAGGAATGTACCCAAAAGTCAATGCTGTTCCAGTAAAAGTCATGTATCAAACTTTCATAAATCAAGGAATTACTGGATTGAGATTCTCAGTTTGCTCTTTCAAGTCCCTTTGCAGTGAACTTAAAGATGGAATTTGATGAGGTGGTACAAGATTTCTGATGCATTCTGTTTATAGAAAAAATACTTCCAATCCATCCCACTCATAAGATTTTAAATCCCCACAATATGTTTCATCCAATTGTATTTCCTCGCTAGTTGCTCATTTTTTAAAAAATTATTTACTGTCTGCTAGAAAAGACTTCTGAAAGTAGTGGTTTGTATCCAATGTCCCTTCCAAACGATCATCATTTATTTAGTGACTTTATAGGTTGATCAAACACAGGGGACATTGTTGGACACTCAGTGCAGGTACACATGCAAGATATCACTGTTAACAATCTCACTTATTGGAAGAAATTCCACCAATTCTCTTCCCTCCCAGTGTGTTGAGATCAACTATTGATCAGGTGATCTCTTCCCTCATCTACCTCAATGGAGTGGGCATAGATTTGAAACAGGGATCTGAAACAAATACTTGTTAACCTCAGCCTGAAATTAACTTGGATGAAAATACAAAACAGAAGCAAAATCTGAATATTATCAATTTCCAAGAATTAAGTTTGAACATTTCTATAATTCAATGAAAAATATCTTGGTTTAGCTAATCAGAAAGGGAACAAACTATATATTTTTTTACTTTTATTTTCCTTCATTACAATTCTTATTAGAAAGTGAAATAATTTAATAATTTATTAAGAAGAATGTAATAATTCTTAATGTCAATGGTATAAAAATTTTTTATCATGGAGATATTACACGCTATTATATTTTGTCTCCTTTTCCAATATTCTACTGACCATAGGTAACTCAGCTGTTGACTGCATCTTCAGCCTTGATATAAACTAGCACTATTAGTTGTAACTTTGGTTCACTTTTAATTTAAATGGACAATTGCACACTGAAGGCTCTTCTGCTTCACTCTAACATCCAAAGAAGCTATCACAAAACTGAAGAAGAATCATGGCCTAACAAAATTATTTGGTTACTACTACTTCAATCCAGTGGTTTAAAAATAAACAATATTAAATTTGCTGAGACCAACCTCTGGTGTAAACAGAAGCTATGTGTCAAAGTACAACTCACAATTAACAAGCGGAGTGTGACAGCTAGTTTTACAAATGTGATAAAATCAATGGGTTCAAACCATTCATCCAAATTTATTAGACTTCTATTTTTGCTATCATTTTCAATAAAACGTTTAATTTTCAGAAGTGGCAGATGTCTTCCAGAGATGCAGTTAAATGCATATCTGTTTCCAAAGTTTTTTTCTGTATAATGGCAGCTGAGGAATATGAAACACAGTGGACACTAATGTGCTAGACTCTGGGGAGAGCTACACTGAACCAGTGGCAGGATGTTGCACCAGGCTCAGAGAGAAGGCATTTCATCTACAGAAAGGTTGCTGCATTTTATTGCATAAGACCCAAAGAAGTTAAATATTTGTTTGATTGATATAATGGCATAATGTTGTTGGTTTCCTGTGTTTACAAATTGGACATTATATATAGATTTTGGTTATGACAATCTCTGTAATAAACTTAGCACTTTTTGAGGACTGTTGACTTTTCAGAAGATATTAATTTTTTATACTTTAATGGGTACATTGCATGTTAAACCTGAGTTTGCTAATTGAATTTTAGCTGAAGTTGAATTCTTTGTAACAGACTTGTCTAAAGATGAACACACAGTGGAGCAGAAATACAAAGTTCCACATACTCGGTTCTTCTCAGTGGAGTTGCAAGTGTAGCATTTTCAAATACTGTGATCTCATGAACTACGTCATAACAGAACCATACAAAATCAAAACAATTACGCTATTTCCACAGTTACAATTTGCTCTTGCAAAGGCACAATCCAAGTAATAAATTCAATAATAGTTTGTGTCAACTGGAAAACTACAATCATCATTAGTTTACTGGTTAGTGATAATATTTTGGTATTATTCCCTAATTTGATTTAAAATTGTGCCTTTTTAGTTCATCATGTTCTTAACTCTAAAGATTATTTTTCTCAGTTCTGGCCTAGGAAACCAGCCTGAATCATGCTGGCACTTTTTACGGTACCACCATTTCCTAGGAAATCAGGAAATCTTACTGTTAGGGAGGTTTCACACCAGGGTTACAGTGAAATGCTCCTGGCTAAGTCACTAGTTACTATGTGATGGTGTAGCTCCAAAGTACCAGAAGAAATAACATCAGCTGTGTAGCATTGGTAACTGCTACCTCACCACAACTTCTGAAGCTTTGATATGTATAGATTCATTATTAAAATTCTTCCTAACAACTGAAATGTTTTTACTGTTACTGAGGATTAAGCCTGAATTTATTTTAAACAATCTATTCAATCTAAAGTTATGATTTTTTTTAAAATGTATTTATGAAATGAATATTACCCCAGAATTTCTTAGAGTATTCCCAATGTGAGATTGGAGTTCTTTTTGTCTGCAATAATTAAGGCACAACTTCTTACATCAGCATGTGACGTGTTCTTCTTTGACATTTTAAAGAACAATACAAAGCAGACCTACCTTGCATTTATAAGGTACTGTGCCAGGCTAATATTGGCAGGAGATCCTGTGATGGTGATCTGTCGCTCTGTGGAACCTTCTGTTGCATTTGCAATTTTGATTTGTGCTCCTGACATCTGTCTAATTTCATTTATTTTGCTCCCTTGTCTGCCAATAATACATCCTATTAACTGTTGTAGAAGAAAAATAGAAATACATTGTTATCCGTCAAATGGATCTGAAGAAGACAATATATAAATTGATATTGATTTGAAGCTACTATTAAATCAATACACATCAAAAAGCTGTTTCCAAATTCAAAATGCATAGTTTTGAACTGACAATTGAAGGACAGGGTTCTAACTTACTAAATAATAAAATGTTAGCCTCTAGTTCAGACTGTGAAGATTAATGCACAAAGCAATTGGTTTTATTGAAGATTAGACAAAACTAAGATAGCACCTTTATCCCCGGATTAACTGTTTCATGTGTTAAATTACATTCTGAATAGTTCACGATTACCATTTCTTGAAAAGGGCCCTTCCCACTCCAATAATTCTCTTCCCCCCGCCCCCAACCAACTTCCATTAGGCCCTGGGGACTTATCCACCTTAGTGCTCTTCAGAGAACCAACACTACCACCTCTTTCACCTCAAAATGCTCTAGTATATCAATTCACTCAATACTGATCACCCTATCCTCCACATCCTTCTCCTTGGTAAATACTGATGTAACGTACTCATTCAGGAATTCACCCTCACACCCTGCATCCACGCAAATGTAAAGCCCCCTTTACCCTTGAGTGGTCCTATCCTAATTATCCTCTAGCTCTTGACGTATGCATAGAATGCCTTGAGATTCTCTTTAATCCTACTTGACAAAGGTTCTTCATGGCCCCTCCCAGCTTTTCTAATTCTTAAATCTTTTTGTCTTCTTTTTAATCCTAAAGTGCTCTGTTTGATTCTAGCTTCCTAAGCTTTACATATTTTTCCTTTTCCTCCTTGACTAAATTCATCACCTCTGTCAACATCCAAGGTTCACTTATCTTGCCATCCCTGTTCTTCCTTCTGTGCAGTTGATCTTTAAACATCCTCCAAATGTCAAATGTGGACTTGCCCAAAAACAGCTGCTCCTAATTAACTATCCGAGTTCCTTCCTAATGCTCTGGTAATTTGTCCTGCTCCAATTTAATACACTCCCAAGTTAAGAGAGAATTTATAAAATATTTATAAAAGTTCAGGCATTTGTATTTTGTTTGGGAGTTTACCTAGGGTTTATAAACAAAACATACTTCTTTTATAGAAGAGCAAGTATCTATATTTTCTTCAAAATTTCAAAAAAAAGCTGACTGGTGTGGGCAATATTTGAAGCAGCTGATTGATAGGTTTTGTCACTGGAATATTTAAAACTTAAAATTATTCTTTTGTAATTTAAGAATAAAGTTAAAGTAACACATAAAATTTAAAATAATTAAACATTAAACTATTGCAAATATTTAAACAAAAGCTGTTTTCCTTTACCTCGCGATCCACTGATTTGATTTGCCCCCGAATGACAATACATCTTAAATCCTGCATCAGGTCTGACAGGAAGATCCCCACCATAAAGCCTTTCAGCAAATCCTGGACTTCCATGCTTCAAAACACATGCATCGATTTCCAGGACTTAAGGCCATTTAAGCAGCTGATTGTGAATGCTGACAAACTCAGCAGGAGCCAGTCACATGTGTATGTATACAATCGTGTTATACAATTGTGCTGTTATCAGTTTAGCTTGTTTTCCAGCCTTGTCACTGACTGTTGTGCATGTCTCCAATTGCATCTAGTCTTGTCTAAACAAACATGTCAAAATACTAAAGGCTATCAAGGAAGTATAAATTTGAATTTAAAAAATAATGTTCATATAAAATGTAGGGTTAAATTGATAAGAACAGTTGGTTGCTTTTTCACCATTTTAATTTTTTTTAATGTACTGCAACAACAGGTAACATGTTTGCAGGTTGTTATTATTTACAGTGAAGAATCTATAAATTTAATAATTGGCAAAAGAAGGCACAAGAAGTTACAGTGTAGATGATTTAGGAGCACTTACATCATTTGGAACAGTAAGCTCGTGGGAACTGCTCTGAGCTGTAGCATCCAGTCCTGTTGGTAGGACAACAAAGGAAATCTATTATAACCACCCGCTTGGCAGACATCTAAAAACAAGGACTCCTTAAAGGATTTAAAGCACTGATAGAGAGAAGCAACAACAAAGAATAAGTGATAGAGATTGAAAGAAAAAGCTACAAAGGATTTTAGAAATAAAAACACTATTATAGAATAATAACAAAGGTTCAAACAAAAAGAAGAATTCTAGATGCGGGAGGATAAATGACGTACAGAGAATGTGTAAAGAAAGAAGACAGATATAAAACTACCAGATGGCGTTTCAGGTGAAAAGGATAAATAATATATCTGACAAGGGTATAATTTGAAGGGGTAAAAGGAAACTCTACGAAAGGAGATTGAAAGTAAGAATGATGAGGGGGACAGCAAGTGTTAATGTTAAGAATTAGAACGGAAACTATTTTGATAGAAGCACAAATTCAAACAGTCATACCCTAAAAGGAAATTAAACAGAACAAGTAAAGAGAAAAACTGTTCAGTAGGCTTAAATTATTTCTGCCTATAGCATACACAACCTTTTCATGTAACATGCAACAGATGTATGTTAATGAGAATATCAAAGTTTTGTTATTACATAAGTTCTTAATACTAGGACAAAATTAAATTTAGGGAACACATTAAACAAGACATAATTCAGAAACATTGGAAGAAATAACAGAAACATTACATTCAAATGATGCTACACTTGTTTTTTTTAAAAAAAACAAGAAGCTCTTAACAAAGGTACAAGACAGCAATGGATAACTATTAATGATAGAACTTATTACAAGGGTGATTATAAAATTAGTCACAGCTTATACGTATGTGACAACAGGAAAGCTTGTCATTGACCACATTTAATTGATATAATGACCATGGGAGATAAAGTTGCTTTGAGAAAGGACATCCCCAGGGTGTCAAGGGTACGTACCAGGGAAACCAGGGGTGGTCTGCCCAAGGGGAGTAAAAGGGGTATGCTGCATAGCCAACTGGTGAAGCTTGGTCAACTGCAGGGCAGGATGGGAAATTAGAGCTAACCAATCAAATGGAATTATATCAGAATACAGAAACCGTATTTCTTAGACAAAAACAGAATCAGTTAACTTAAATACATAGCTTAAAATAATCAGTTTATATTATTAAAGAGCAAATTTAATGACATTTCTACTGCTTTACATTAAAAACTATTGTTAAATCTTAAATATGATTTACATTTGAATGATTAACTAAGCCTGATATATTATCATACAAGAGTCAATGATTTGTATCTGGGCCAACGTACTTTCTAACAAACATATATATTATAAAAGTAAACTTCAAATAGTTAACACACAATATTATTACCACACTACACAAAGAAAAGACCAGAGAAAACTGTCATCTACTTGTTGAAAACAGAAAGTAAATGCTGCCCAGTACAAATAAGTAAGAGGGCAATGATTTTAGTGCACAGAACTCACGTCTGGATGAGGAATTGCATACTGTCCCTGAACTGTGTATGCCTAAAACAAGAGGTTAAAATGTACAATTAAACTTATCTATGCACTTAAAAAAAACACAAAAATGAAAAACAATAAAAACCAAATACAAAATAATAAGCTGATTTAAAACTAAACGACTACAGTTTAATTTTAAAGCAATTAAAAATAATTATCTTAATGGAATAAGCTTGTTCTTTGGGATAGGGAAGAGTTCAGTCAAACTTTGCAGATATTTGCACCAATCTCCTTTTGTTTTCCTGTTCCTTGTTCCCATGAATTACAATATATTCTGTACGATTGGGGTTGGCAATGCTGGAGCACCTGCCTCCAAATTTACTGGAAGAATAAGCAAACTAATGTCAGTGCTTCTCCCAACACAGGTGCAGGTTACTCTCAGTTGACTACGTTGGGCAGGTCACATTGTTCCCACGCCAGGCACCATAATCGCGAAAAGCATGTTCTCATCCAAGATCTATCACGGGAAGAGATTACCAGATAGAGAGAGAAAAATAATCCAATAATATGTTTCTTTGAAGATGTGCAAATTCCCATTGACACCTTGGAAGCTGGTCCCTGATTTCTCAAAGTAGAGAAGGGGTATGGCGACTCTCAAGGCCATACATCGAGTGAGCACAGAAGCCTGAATAAGCAACAGAATGAGGGCACCACCTTACAAACTCAGCCAGCTGCCTCCTGCTCCATCTGTGAAAGAGTTGGCATTTCCCGCCCAGCTTCATTAGCCACCTTAAAACCCATAAATCCCGAGTTCTCATTCCCAAGGGATTCCTGATGAAAAAGCAGCTTTCAACTGGGAGGAATCTCAGGCTAAAACTCTCCTCCTTAATCTGAAGTCCATGCAAACAGGAATTATCTTTCTTTTCAGCTTGAGGATACTGAGAGCAATTGTATCCATCCAGAGAACTCAAAGATTTAAAGTACATTTGTTATCAAGGTATGTAAGCAGTATACAACCCTGAGATTCGTCTTCTCCACAGTCAACCACGAAACAAAAAAAAACACAGAACCTGTTGAAAGAAATACATCAAACCCCTCCCCACGCGCAAAATAAAAACAAATCATGCAAACGGCAACAAAAAGAAGAGTGAAAAATACAGAACATAAAATATAAAATCAAAAGAGTCCAGGCGTATTCAATTCAGCTCAGTGTTCAATACCTGCAGGCCGCCCGATTCAAAATCACTCAAAACGGCAACAAACAAAAAGAAGTAACCAGAAATCAGAAACACATCATAACGTGAACTACAGCGTCCAATCTCCAAACCATGTCAACTAAACCTTGCCCAGGACCCAGAATTCTGGCATCATTCTCCGACAGCGCCGAGGGAGAGACCATTACACACAGAAACCTTCCTCTGGCAGCAGTGAATGAGAGGCTGCTAGACCCCCTTCGCCTTCTACACTCGCCTTGATGATTTCAATCTTTCTTAGCAAGAAATGGAAGTCAATCTTGGGCTAACACCCCATCTCCGGGCTTCTTGGCCTTGAGGCTGCATGCCTCAAAGAATATCCTCAGAGAGAACAAAGCACCAGATCGCTCAATCGGCCCAAAAACATACTACCAAAATGTAGATCACAGGCTCCAACAGTAGCAGAACCACATTTGAAAGTAAAGGAAGACAGAAAAGTAGTTGTTTCAGGAACCATCTCGGAGGATTTCACCTTGGTCACGTTGTTCACTGGCGCCATCTTCTTCCAAATTCATTGCAGATCTAGAACTGAGTGTAGAATTTCCCTGCTCTGCATGATACATACCCACTTAAGAAAATACTGTTTTAGAAAATTGACAACTGTTAAAATTTGTAAGGTGAAAACTCAATACGTTCTTTTAACACAGAGGCAATAATGTAAATGTCAATTGCTAACTACTTTGCTGCTTGTTTAGAACATATGCCACACATTTATTCATTGAAATATTGGAGTTGACAGTTAATGAAATACTGCATATCCAACATATAAGGGCAATCAATTCCACAAAATAGAACACATGCTACTTAGAAAAATAGTTATATTTAAAATGCAAAAATTAAAAAAGATAATAAAACATGCATCTTGTTTTCTTAATTCTGTGATCTAACAGCCATTATTTCTGGTAAGGAAAGACTAATATTGCCAATAATAATATAAATGCCAGTAATATAAAGGGAGAATCCATAAATTCACTGATAACATTAAAGCCACTTCATTCACTATGTTAGAACAAACAAACAAATTAAAATGGTTGTAGCATTAAGAAAAATACTTTAAAAATAGAATTTTCAGCAGAAATTAAGTTATTAGTCTTCCCCTGCACCAATAAGATATAGGCATACTAAAATTCTAATTTAGTACTTAATACAAGACAGAAGACAGAAAAAATTTGAAAAACTAACAGGTGGTGGCTGATGGTGGGCCAAGATGCTGTGGTTTCCTGCAGAAGTCAAAATGTTCTCTGCTCTTACCTGGCCACCTGCAAATATGACGGGTGCAGAGGCAGGCTTTGGGCGATAGGGAATGGTGGCACCTTTGGGTGGGGACTAAAGAGAAGGAACATAAAGCAATAGAAGAATATTTTACTTATATATCTTCTTACTAAGTAGAAAGGTATTTTTCTTGCTTTTGTAACTAGTCTCATAAAACAGTTGAAAGCATTAACTATCATCATGAGTAATGATAACAAATTTTAGGATTTAACAAATCCATCTTCTACGTTAGTTACATGAGCTGAAAGTAGTTGACTTTTATCACTGATAATATTAATACTTGTATAATTGCTATTCAAGTTCGTGAATGCAAAGTTCAAAGCTAAAGGAAAGCTAAAGGAAGGTTTCACATTTCTCTAAATGTCATACCTCAAGCATCACCACACAGATCTGTTTTACACATTGAACGATCGCATCTGGAGTGCCAGAAATAGTAACTGTCCGCTCTGTGGAGTTTGGAAGCATATCACCTGCTACCTGCACCTGGGCACCTGTGGTCTATAAACAGAAGTGAATTAATGCATTAATTCATACAATAAGGAGTTAAATGACAACTTCAATTTATAATTACATACTACATAAGAAGTACTTTCTAAACATCTAGCATGAATTAATTCAGTATTTTGACATTCAGAAATTTTAACATGAAGAATGTTCCAAATGCATCTAAGTATACAATAAATGTTCAATCGTCCTTATCTTACCTTAAATCACAATCATTCTTTTTGATTTAAGAATAATTCTGTAAAACTTTGCGAGTTAAAATTAGAATTTCTGGGATTGTAAGTGTGCTTTAGTGATAATGCAATAGAGAAAAAATGAATTTTAAATTTCACTGGAGTGAGTAAAGTCAGGAATGTAAGCATAATATAACTACACTAAGGATATCATAAATATGCGTGACTAAAATCTGCACATAGATCAGTTTACCTAAATTACTAATATCATTGTAGTCTGCAAGATTCAACAACGTGTAATGTAATATAAAGGTTGCAATATTGTGTCTAATATAAAACAGTCCAGCATCACTATTCACCTTTATTTCCTCAATGACCACAATCAGAGTTTGTCCTTTCAGCAGCAAGCGTGTATAGATTTGATGTCACTCAAATTAAAGATCCTAAGCGCATGTGTGGAATTTATAGAAAGACCAGATGAGTCATGGGAAGACAACAGTGACGTAAATTAACTTGGTTGGGCTTTGTATTTGCACAAAGAGTGACGCACTTGTATGTTGAACACAATGCCCAGTAATGGTACACGAGTGCAATGTCCACCATAAATCAATGCAAAAAACCTTGAAGATCAAATAAGTTAATTGAAGCCAGTACTGGAAATTGTATCCCTCCTTAATTGTAGTAATCACATGTAACAGTGGACATTGGATGCAACATTAGATCATCCATGCATGCTTTCAGTGTACACCACTATCTCTGAATTGTCAATTCATTTTTATTGATCATTTATGGCTCAATACTCAGCATCTGCTGACTCATCCTTCTGCTGACTATTGTCAGGGTTCAGTCTTTAAATGGTACTCTTCAGTAGGCCACATGTACTGCCAGACATGAATGTGTTGCTGCTACCTGATGTGCGAGGGTGGCCAGCTGCCAGCTGATTCCCCGGTTATGATCGCTACATCCTACTGCAAGAGGCGGAGTGGAAACGTATGTGTATGAAATGTGCTTGGAAAGATGAGAGGAAGTGGTAACACATAGTCATTTGCCATGCAGCTGGGAACAACAAATTAAAATTTCTGTTGTCAGAATAGAGATGAACAGATTTAAATTTTGTTCAGATTGTTGTAAATCACAATATAGTCATCAAACAATAAGATGTATCCACTTTCTTCCCCTGTATTTGGATAAAGGTACATACACTCAGTGGCCACTTTATTAGGTACCTCTTATACTATGGTTATTTGAATTATTGTCACCTTCGTTTCAGCTTGAACCAGTCTGGCCAATCTCCTCTGACCTCCCTCATTAACAAGGAGTTTTCATCCACAGAACTGCCACTCACATTATGTTTTTTTTTAACACACATCAAAGTTGCTGGTGAACGCAGCAGGCCAGGCAGCATCTCTAGGAAGGGGTACAGTCGACGTTTCAGGCCGAGACCCTTCGTCAGGACTAACTGAAGGAAGAGTGAGTAAGAGATTTGAAAGTTGGGAGGGGGAGGGGGAGATCCAAAATGATAGGAGAAGACAGGAGGGGGAGGGATGGAGCCAAGAGCTGGACAGGTGATTGGCAAAAGGGATATGAGAGGATCATGGGACAGGAGGTCCGGGGAGAAAGACAAGGGGGAGGGGGGGAACCCAGAGGATGGTCAAGGGGTATAGTCAGAGGGACAGAGGGAGAAAAAGAAGAGAGAGAAAAAGAATGTGTGTATATAAATAAATAAATATCAGATGGGGTATGAGGGGGAGGTGGGGCATTAGTGGAAGTTTGAGAAGTCAATGTTCATGCCATCAGGTTGGAGGCTACCCAGACGGAATATAAGGTGTTGTTCCTCCAACCTGAGTGTGGCTTCATCTTTACAGTAGAGGAGGCCGTGGATAGACATGTCAGAATGGGAATCGGATGTGGAATTAAAATGTGTGGCCACTATGAGATCCTGCTTTCTCTGGCGGACAGAGCGTAGGTGTTCAGCGAAACGATCTCCCAGTCTGCGTTGGGTCTCGCCAATATATAGAAGGCCATATCGGGAACACCGGACGCAGTATATCACCCCAGCCGACTCACAGGTGAAGTGTCGCCTTACCTGGAAGGATTGTCTGGGGCCCTGAATGGTGGTAAGGGAGGAAGTGTAAGGGCATGCATAGCACTTGTTCTGCTTACAAGGATAATCGCCAGGAGGGAGATCGGTGGGGTGGGATGGGGGGGAACGAATGGACAAGGGAGTTGCGTAGGGAGCGATCCCTGCGGAAAGCGGGGGGGGGGAGGGAAAGATGTGCTTAGTGGTGGGATCCCATCGGAGGTGGCGGAAGTTACAGAGAACTATATGTTGGACCTGGAGGCTGGTGGGGTGGTAGGTGAGGACAAGGGGAACCCTATTCCTAGTGGGGTGGCGGGAGGATGGAGTGAGAGCAGATGTGTGTGAAATGGGGGAGATGCATTTGAGAGCAAAGTTGATGGTGGAGGAAGGGAAGCCACTTTCTTTAAAAAGGGAGGACATCTCCTTCGTCCTGGAATGAAAAGCCTCATCCTTTTCAGGAATTGCAAGAAGGGGATGGCATTTTTGCAAGAGGCAGGGTGAGAAGAGAAATAGTCCAGATAGCTGTGAGAGTCAGTAGACTCACAGTAGACATCAGTAGATAAGTTGTCTCCAGAGATAAAGACAGAAGGATCTAGAAAAGGGAGGGAGGTGTTGGAAATGGACCAGGTAAACTTGAGGGCAGGGTGAAAGTTGGAGGTAAAGTTAATGAAGTCAACCAGCTCTGCATGCGTGCAGGAAGCAGCGCCAATGCAGTCGTCGATATAGCAAAGGAAAAGTGGGGGACAGATACCAGAACAGGTTTGGAACATGGATTGTTCCACAAAGCCAACAAAAAGGCAGGGATAGCTGGGATCCATATGGGTGCTCATGGCTACACCTTTAGTTTGGAGAGAGTGGGAGGAGCCAAAGGAAAAATTATTAACAGTAATGACTAATTCCGCTAGATGGAGCAGAGTGGTGGTAGAGGGAAATCCAAACAGAAGCGGAGGGCTTTGAGACCTTCCTGATGGGGGATGGAAGTATATAAGAACTGGACATCCATGGTGAAAATAAAGCGGTGGGGTCCAGGGAACTTAAAATCATCGAAACGTTTCAGAGCGTGAGAAGTGTCACGAACATAGGTAGGAAGGGATTGAACAAGCTGGGATAAAACAGTGTCGAGGTATACAGAAATGAGTTTGGTGGGGCAGGAGCAAGTGAGACAATGGGCCTACCTGGACAGGCAGGTTTGTGGATCTTGGGTAGGAGGTCGAAACGGGAAGTTGCGGGGTGTGGGAACTATATGGTTGGTAGCAGCGGATGGGAGCTCCCCTGAGCAGATAAAGTTGGTGATGGTATGGGAGACAATGGCCTGGTACTCCTTAGTGGGGTCATGATTGAGGGGTAAATAAGAGGAGGTATCTGCGAGTTGTCACTGTGCCTTGGCAAGGTAGAGGTCAGTGTGCCAGACCACATCAGCACCCCTCTTATCGGCGGGTTTTATAGTAAGGTTAGGATTGGTGCGGAGGGAATGGAGAGCAGAACGTTCGGAAGGAGTGAGGTTGGAATGGGAACAAGGTGTGGTGAAGTCGAGACGGTTGATGTCCCGTCGGCAGTTAGCAATAAAGAGATCCAGAGCGGGCAGAAGACCAGAGCGGGGTGTCCATGAAGAGGAGGAGGGTTGAAGACGGGAGAAGGGGTCATCAGTGGGGGTGGGAGAGTCCTTGCAGAAGAAGTAGGTTCGAAGACGGAGCCGGCGGAAGAAGAGTTCAGCGTCAATAGCAGCACATGAAGACCCGGCATGGAGTTCAAGGCTGGTGTCTTGAAAGCTCGGATCAGAGGGGGAAGGGGGGAGGCTGGGGGTGTCAGTGGAGAGGGGAGGGTTGGAGTGGGGTACGCTCTGTCCTCAGTAAGGGCCTCACCTTTGTCCCCCTTCGCCCACACCTCAGCGAGTTCCGCGTTTGCCATGACGCTGAACTCTTCTTCTGCCGGCTCCGTCTTCGAGCCTACTTCTTCAGCAAGGACTCTCCCACCCCCACCAATGACCCCTTCTCCCATCTTCAACCTTCCTCCTCTTACTTACCCCTCGATCATGACCCCACTAAGGAGCACCAGGCCATTGTCTCCCACACCATCACCGACTTTATCCGCTCAGGGGATCTCCCATCCACTGCCACCAACCTTCTATTTCCCACACCCCGCACTTCCCGTTTCTACTTCCTACCCAAGATCCAAAAAAATGCCTGTCCAGGTGGACCTATTGTCTCAGCTTGCTCCTGCCCCACCAAACTCACTTCTGCATACCTCGATACTGTTTTATCCCCCCTTGTTCAATCCCTTCCTACCTATGTTCGTGACACTTCTCATGCTTTGAAACTTTTCAATGATTTTAAGTTCCCTGGCCCCCACTGCTTTATTTTCACCATAGATGTCCAGTCTCTATATACTTCCATCCCCCGTCAGGAAAGTCTCAAAGCTCTCTGCTTCTTTTTGGATTCCAGACCTAACCAGTTCCCCTCTACCACCACTCTGCTCCATCTAGCGGAATTAGTCAATACTCTTAATAATTTCTCCTTTGGCTCCTCCCACTTCCTCCAAACTAAAGATGTAGCCATGGGCACCCGTATGGGTTCCAGCTATGCTTGCCTTTTTGTTGGCTTTATGGAACAGTCTATGTTCCAAAACTATCCTGGTATCCGTCCCCCACTTCTCCTTTGCTACATCGACGACTGCATTGGCGCTGCTTCCTGCACGCACGCTGAGCTTGTTGACTTCATTAACTTTGCCTCCATCTTTCACCCTGCCCTCAAGTTTACCTGGTCCATTTCCGACACCTCCCTTCCCTTTCAAGATCTTTCTGTCTCTATCTCTGGAGACAGCTTATCTACTGATGTCTACTATAAGCCTACTGACTCTCACAGCTATCTGGACTATTCCTCTTCTCACCCTGCCTCTTGCAAAAATGCCATCCCCTTCTCTCAATTCCTCCGTCTCCGCCGCATCTGCTCTCAGAATGAGGCTTTTCATTCCAGGACGAAGGAGATGTCCTCCTTTTTTAAAGAAAGGGGCTTCCCTTCCTCCACTATCAACTCTGCTCTTAAACGCATCTCCCCCATTTCTCGTACATCTGCTCTCACTCCATCCTCCCGCCACCCCACTAGGAATAGGGTTCCCCTTATCCTCACCTACCACCCCACCAGTCTCTGGGTCCAACATATAATTCTTCATAAATTCCGCCAACTCCAACAGGATCCCACCACTAAGCACATCTTTCCCTTCCTCCTCTCTCTGCCTTCTGCAAGGATCTCTCCCTACGCGACTCCCTTGTCCATTAGTTCCCCCCCATCCCTCCCCACCAATCTCCCTCCTGGCACTTATCCTTGTAAGCGGAACAAGTGCTACACATGCCCTTACACTTCCTCCCTCACCACCATTCAGGGCCCCAGTCAGTCCTTCCAGGTGAGGGGACACTTCACCTGTGAGTCGGCTGGGGTGATATACTGCATCTGGTGCTCCCGATGTGGCCTTCTATATATTGGCAAGACCCGACGCAGACTGGGAGATTGTTTCGCTGAACACCTACGCTCGGTCCGCCAGAGAAAGCAGGATCTCCCAGTGGCCACACATTTTAATTCCACGTCCCATTCCCATTCTGATATGTCTATCCACGGCCTCCTCTACTGCCAAGATGAAGCCACACTCAGGTTGGAGGAACAACACCTTATATTCCGTCTGGGTAGCCTCCAACCTGATGGCATGAACATTGACTTCTCAAACTTCCGCTAATGCCCCACCTCCCCTTCGTACCCCATCCGTTATTTATTTATTTATATACACACATTCTTTTTCTCTCTCTCCTTTTTCTCCCTCTGTCTCTCTCACTATACCCCTTGCCCATTCTCTGGCCTTCCCCCCTCACTCTTTCTTTCTCCCTAGGCCTCCTGTCCCATGATCCTCTCATATCCCTTTTGCCAATCAACTGTCCAGCTCTTGGCTCCATTTCCCCCCCTCCTGTCTTCTCCTACCATTTTGGATCTCCCCTTCCCCCTCCCACTTTCAAATCTCTTACTAGCTCTTCTTTCAGTTAGTCCTGACGAAGGGTCTCGGCCCTAAACGTCGACTGTATCTCTTCCTAGAGATGCTGCCTGGCCTGCTGCGTTCACCAGCAACTTTTATGTGTGTTGCTTGAAATTCCAGCATCTGCAAATTTTCTCGTGTTGATTTTATTTTTGGTCATTTGCAACATTCTCTGTAAAACTCTAGAGACTGTTGTACGTAAAAATCCCAGGAGATCAGCAGTTTCTGAGATACTCAAGCCATTCCTACGTCACTTTGATTACATTTCTTCCCCATTCCAATCACTGAACCTCTTGACCATATCTGCATGCTTTTCTGCATTGAGGTGCTGCCACGTAATTGGCTGATTAGATACTTCCATTAGCGGGCAGGTGTTCAGGTGTACCTAATAAAGTGGCTATTGAGTATATGTTTCTGAGGCATTACCTCACGTATTTCTTTGATCTTTGAACCACCTTTGCCTATGAGAGAGCCACATTGGCTTGCTGGAACAACCAGGCGTAATGTCACAGGTGGTTTGCTGGCCACTGGACTACTTGTCATTGAAGCATTTACATCCTGTGATTAAAAACGTCAGTTAGAATTAGTAATGGATTTATCATTCCATTTAAATCTAATCTTCTATTCAGAATATCTGGGATTACACCAAATACAGCTGCCAGGAACGATGACAGAAGCGCATTCTGTATTTTATAAAATATGAATACTCACAGAATTGATACAAATGGCAGAGAGTCAGCGGGCTAGAATTTGTAGTCAGCAGGGATCCAATAATTTCTGAATAAAGTTCACAATTCAAGCTACAGAAGATGAGGAAGCTGAGTTTGTATCCTATCACGGGCAAGGCTCACTAGGAGACAAGCTTCCTGAAGATCAACTGCATTATATGGGGTGATCAAAATGAGGCAGGACCATAACAAAGGTGAAAAAAATTATTGACAACCAGCTTTGCTAAGCCTTCAGCTTGCTCAAAACTATCACATTTTTACAAAATAACCTAAATGTTTGCAATGCTCAGAAAGATTCAAAAACTGTAAGAATTCAATTAAAAACTTAAAAAGAACCAAGACACAAAAACACTCAAGCAATTATAAAAGAATCTAAATTTACAATGCCCTGGGCACCCCAGTGATCCGAATAGAATTGAAAATTAGAGTTCAGTCAGAGAAATAATGTTGAGCAGCTGACCACAACTTTGGAACATCCAAGTTTTCATGTATATCTCAAAGCTGCTTGAGTTACATTGGGAAATGCCAACGTTTCCTCTGAAACTTGGGCCACGGTATATATGTGGAAAAGTAACACATTATTTAAAAAGTTGAAACACAGGGGCAAGATGATTACAACACATTATTGAATTTAAATGAAGATATATTTTCTTAATAGCAGACTCACATACCAATAGCTTCCAAACCATTTGTATTGTGTATAAAGAAGAAATCAATTTTTGCAATGTATTTCCAAAAACACATGACAGGAGTCCCAATGGTCCCAATGCATTTGTTTATTCATTTATTCATTTATGTTCAGGATATGGGCATTGTTGGAAAAAGAGGAAAAGCATAAGTGAAAGAGGAGGGTGTGAAAAGAAGCAAATGGGGGTATTATATACTGGCAGATGATATTAGTATTTGCAAAGGAGTTAAAATGACAAAAGTAAGATGTCTGTATCTAAATGCACATAGCAACTCAAATAAAATCAATGAACCAACACCATAAATCACTATTGGCAAGTGGCTATGATTTGATAACCATTAAACACACATGGCTACAAGAAGGCAAAATAAAAGTTAAAAAAAAGAACTATGGGTGCAGAAAATTTGAAATAAAATCAAATTATTGGGAACACTCAGCAGGTCAGGCAACATCGATATAAAAGCAATATTTAACGTTTCAGGTCCAAGACCCTTCATCAGAACCCAGAAGAGAGAGTAACAAGTTGGTTTAGGAGCAGAGAGAATGGGGAAGAGGGATTGCATTAGGGAATGGTGAAATAGTTCTGTAGTACTATAGCAGAGATCAGGGTGATGACTGTGGAGCAGAGAGATAAATGGGAACTCTGCAGGTTTGGTGCCAGGCAGAGAAAAACCAACTTGAACCACAAACCACAGGGTGAAGTGAACTATAGTGAACTTATGCCTGGTTAGCAGGCTAACAACTATTTCATAAACTCCAGGACAAAAGCTTGCCATCATACTCATAAAGTAAAGTGCAAATTGCGCCTGGCTCACATAACAGATGAAGCAATTGTGCTTGATAGCTCATGTAGCACATACTGTAGGTGCTGAAGCTTGACACTGCAAAAGGCTTATATAGACACAGTACATGTGAGCTAGAGATAGTGGGAGGAAAAGTAGATAAGAAATAGTACAAGAATAAGGAAAACTTTGGATCAGGAAGCATTCATTCCAGAATGAGTGAATCCCCTGTTGATGTCAGTTTGGAATAAAGAGGAAGTTCGCTGTAATGGTACTCAATGTCAGCAAGACCAAGGGGCTGAACATTGAATTCAGGAAGAGGAAACTAGAAGTCCATGAGCCAAGTCCTCATTGGAAGATCAGAGGTAGAGAGAGTTAGCAACTTTAAATTTCTTTGTGTTATTATTTTGGAAGACCTGTCCTGGGCCCAGCATATAAGTGTAATTACGAACAAAGCATGGGAGCGCCTCTACTTCCTTAGGAGTATGCGGAGATTTGGCATGACACTAAAACTTTGACAAACTTCTACAGATGCATAGTGGAGAGTATATTGACTGGCTGCATCACAGCCTGATATGGAAGTACCAATGCCCTTGAATGGAAAATTCTACAAAAAGTAGTGGATATGGCCCAGTCTATCACAAAAAGCTCATCTACACAAAATGATGTTGCAGGAAAGCAGCATTGATCACCAGTGACCCCCCCCCCCCACCACCCAGTACATGTTGTCTTCTCACTACTGCTATCAGGAAGAAGGTAGAGGATTCTCAGGACTCACACCACCAGGTTCAGGAAAGGTTATTACCCCTTAACCATCAGGCTTTTGAACCAAAGCAGATAAACTTCACTCAACTTTACTTGCCCCAACATTGAAATGTTCCCACAACCTACTGACTCTCTTTTAAGGATGCTTTGTCTCATATTCTCGATATTTATTGCTTATTACTTTCTTTTTGTATTTGCACAATTTGTTGACTTTTGCCCACCGGTTGAACACCCAAGTTGGTGCAGCTTTTCATTGATTCTATAATAGTTATTATTCTATTATGGACTTACTGAGTATGCCCAGAATAAAATGAAACTCAGGGTTGTATATGGTGAACTTTGAAACCATAGACTCTATGTGAGTTTGTTCCATCTACAGGGATGGGTGGAATAAAGGGAATTTTTCTTGTCTGCTGAAACAAACTGACAACCCTGCAGTTAAGGGTAGTTAATGTACCCTGCTGAGCATGCCCCACAACCTTGCTATTGACACATTATACACTCTTAACTTAGCTGATCTTAACTACTAACTCCATATGGAGTCCAGTGATTTGCAAAGTGATAGAAATGCTGGCATCTGCCACTTAGAACTTTTTGTATTTGCAGTAGTTCCACAAAAGTCTAGGACTTGTTTGATGACATGTCTGAGCACCAAATCCATAGCCAAGGCAGGTGTGCTGCTCACCTTTAAAATGAATTCCCACTCAATAATTTTAGTTAAGAAGCCTAACTAATTTGTAATTGCAATTAGAAAAATTTGGCAGTATTTCATTTTTGATATTTAACAATGAAAGTAGGAAGAAAAAAAGCAAAAACGCAGTTCAAATGTGTTACTTTTGAAAATAACTGTATAAAGCTTTTGTTTCGCGACATACTCAAACCTCAACAACAAGCATCAGACTGAAAAGGTAGAATTAAGCTGAATGGTAAGGCATAATTAGGCAGTTTGTGGACACCACTTTTATAAACCTTAATGGCAGTTCCAATAATACAAGCACCCACAAGCACAAGGCCTTTTAGAAACAATGAATGGCTTTAATTCATGGAATGGATGCTGCAAAATATTGACTCATTCAATCCAATTCAAGATCATGTGCAACCTAATATTTTTAAACTCTGTCTGTAATAATTAGGTAATTCTTTTTTTGTGTAGAACATGCTTAAATATTATTGTTGATTTTGTTAATAAGATAGTTCTTTGTACTATGAACACCCGTTGGTGCATATTATTATTCGCACATATCAATGAAACTAAGCTTTTTTTTATAAACATTCAATAGAAAATGTAACTTTGCCTCAAGTTTATAAAAAGCAGTTAGTATTTAGCAATACACAACAGTAATGTCTAAATTCATTAGTACATGTCAGTAAAGCCTTTGTTAATAAATTTATTCATTGGTATAATGTAGAAAGCATAAAATTCTCTTCTCCTGAGGACAGTGACCAACAATGAGTTAAAGTGAACTCAGGGCTGACTGTGCCCTAAGAGTTAAGGTGCATGGAGGGCTGGCTGTTTCCTGGCACTTTTTCCACACCATTCACCATTTGTCAGCCGTCTTAGGCTTGGCAAGCAATGGCATTTTGGAGACTGCACTGGTATCACAGTCTGCTGCTTTGTATTCATCAGTTTCTGATATCTATAAATCAAAATTAAGTCAAAATGCTATACAAGAGATGGATAATTTATCTCCAATTATCCCAAGACCAACTAAGTCACGTATATCATTACCACCATGAGTAGAGAATTGATCTACTAAGTAAAATCATTTTTTTTTACTTCTGACTATTTCTCCTGCCAATCTAATGAACAATCCCAAGTTGCACACCATCCTGAAATGGAAATCTATCTCATTCCTTTCATCATCACAGCTCCAAATCCTGAACCACTCCCCAGTGAGAATGCTGGAGCACCTTCACCAGAAGGACAACAGCAGTACAAGGTGGTGACTGATTACCACTTTCTCACAGGGCAGCTAGCAATAAACAAATGTTGCTAAGCCTCAGCAGCGCCCAAAATCTTAAAAATGAGTAAACTATTTATTTCAAAATTGAACGTAAAACGCATGCTTGCTTACCTCTTCAAATTTATTTGCTATCATCGAAAAGGCCTTGAAAATGGTATCTGTTGGGCCTGTTATTGTTACAATGCGCTCTGGACAAGATCCCTCTGAAATGTTGATTCTTGCACTAGTCTACGAATCAAAATAAGTTATTGTTCAAATACCACAAAAAAACTTGGTTTTCTTTTGAAGAGCAACAAGCTTCAACTTACCTCCTCCCTCATCTTTTTCACCGTCTCTCCTTTCTATAAAGGGAAAAATAAATGTTCATATAGTGACTGCAACCTTCTTCAGACATGTTGAAAACTGAAAGATAGAGAATTAAAAATAACTGCACTAACCTTTCCAATGATGCTTCCAACTTCCTGCAGAACAATAGGAACAATATTATAGCTCAAATATTACATTGTTCAAAGAACTACAAATCCTTTAAGTTAATACTTCAGATTAGAAGAAATATATGATCTTTAGAGCATTAAAGTTGTTATTCATCTTTTAAATTGAGTGAAAGTATTCATGCTGAAGAGCATTTACAAATAGTAGTTCAGCATTAACTCTGCAGAAGTTCTAATAATATTGCTAGAGGGAAGTTTTCAGTTTGAAAGCAGTTTGGCACTAGGAACCAATGAGAAAAGTGTCTTCAGATATATAAAGTGTAAAAGAGTGTCTAGATTAGATATCGAACCACTGGAAAATGATGCTGAGAGGTACTAATGGGAGACAAGGAAATGGCAGACAAACTAAATAAGTATTTTGCATCAGTCTTTACAGTGGAAGACACTGGCAATATGCTGGAATTTTGAGATTGTTGGAGGTCAGAAGTGAGTGAAGTTGCCATTACCAGAGAGAAGGTGCTCAGGAAACAGCAAGGTCTGAAGGTAGATAAGTCACCTGGACCAGATGGTGCACACCCCAGGGTTCTGGAAAGGGGTGACTGAAAAGATTGTGGAGACATTAATAATGATCAATTCATTCTGGCAAGGTTCTGGAGGACTGGAAAATTGCAAATGTCACTCCACTCTTCAAGAAGGGAGAGAGGCAGAAGAAAGGAAATTATAGACCTCTGGTTGAGAAGATGTTGGAGTTGATTATTATGGATGTGGTTCTGGGCTGCTTGGAGGCACATAATAAAATAGGCCAAAGTAGCTTGGTTTCCTTAAGAGAAAATCTTGCCTGACAAGTCTGTTGGAATTGTTTGAAGAAATAACAAGCACGTTAGACAAAGGAGAATTGGTGGGTGTCGTGTACTTGGATTTTCGGAAGGCATTTTACTAGGTGCTGCATATGAGGCTGCTAAACAAGTTAACAGCCCATGGTCTTACAGTAAATATATTAGCATGGATAGAGCATTGGCTGATTGGCAGGAGGAAAAGAGTGGGAATAAACCTTCCCTGGTTGGCTGCCGGTGACTAGTGGTTTTCCACAGGGATCTGTGTTGGGGCTCCTTCTTTTTTGTGTTATATGTCAATGATTTGGATGATGAAAGTTTTGGCTTTCTGGTCAAGTCTGCGAATGATATGAAGATAGGTGGAGGGGTGGGTATTGTGAAGAAGCAGAGAGACTGCAGAAGGACTTAGACAGATTAAAGAGGAGCAGATGGAATACGGTGTCAGGAAGTGTATGGTTTTACATTTATATAGAAGAAATAAAAGCATAGACTATTTTCTACATGGAGAGAAAATCCAAAAATCTGAGGTAAAAAAGGACTTGTGAATCCTTGTGTAGGATTCCCTAAAGGGAAACTTGTCGGTTGAGTCAGTGGTGAGGAAGTCAAATGTAATGTTAGCATTCATTTCAAGAGGATTAGAATGTAAAAGCAAGGATGTAATGTTGAGGCTTTATAAATGCACTTGGAGTATTGTGAGTGGTTTTAGGCCCCTTAGCTGAGAAAGGATGTGCTGACTTTCTAGAAGGTTCAAAGGAGGCTCCGAAATTGATTCTGGGATTGAAAGGCTTATCATACGAGGAGCGTTTGATGGCTTTGGGCCTGTACTCACTGGAATTCAGAAGAATGAGGGGGATCTCATTGAAACCTATGTTTCAAGATTGAAATGTTAGAGTGTTGAAAGGCCTCTGTGGAGTGGATGTGGAGAGGATGTTTCCTATGGTGGGGGAGTCTAGGATCAGAGATTACATCTTCAGAATAGAGAGATGTTTCATTTAGAATGGAGATGAGGAGGAATTTCTTTAGTCAGAGAGTGGTGAATGTAGGGAATTCTTTGCCACAGTTGGCTCTGGAGGTCAAGTCATTGAGTATACCTAAGGCAGAGGTTGATAGATTCTTGATTAATCGGGGCATGAAGAGTTTCGAGGAGAAGGCAGGAGACTGGGGCTGAGAGGGAAACGGGTCAACCATGATTTAATGATGGAGCAGGCTCGATGGGCCAAATGGCCTACTTCTGCTCTTACAGCTTATGGGCTTAATGAGAACATTTAACACCATGTATTAGAAACTGGTTTATTATCTAACCCAAAGCAGCAGTTTACCTTAAATAGTACACAGCACCCAGATATGAACACATTTGAAATTATTTGCTGTGCTGGGATATTATTGAACACAGCCCAAAGTGAATGCTGGCAATTATTGCCTACAGCAATGGCCTACTATTTGTGTACTAGATAGATTTTCCTCTCAGATTTTGTCCAAAAGTGTGAACAGACAGACCCTCTCAACCTAAGCTAGTGTTGTTCCTGAAATACTTTCCCAGAATTAAGTCTATTAAAAATAATGAGTAACAGAAAATCCATCTAATTCGCTATTCATCTTTTTGTCAGTGGAAAGTAACACGTTGCTGCCAGCCTCATATGTCTCCAGCATCCAGACATGATGAGTGCTCAGCTGTAAATCAGGAATCTGCTTGTCTATACATTGTCAGTCAGGTTTGCTGCAGGGACAGAGCCATGTGGTGATGAGACTTTGTTCCTTCAAACAGTCATGTGGAGGATAGAAATACAAGCAGTGAAGCTTGAAGAAAGCAGAATAGAAATGGAAGGTCGCCATCATTTTCAGTGTCAGTTCTAATATTTGATACACAATCACCAAATGCTGTGGGAAAAAAATTGCTAATAATAGCAAGACAGAGAAGGTAAGAAAAGCAAAACGCATCATCCTAGAATGCGCCACATGAATGTCCTTGACTACTGCAGAGATCTCCTGAATGGCTGCCGTGACTTGAGGGATGAACCTCTGAGTTATTCCATTACCACCAGAAATCACCATTCAAGCACATCAATCACTTGCCATGGAATCCCAGCTTAAAATGTCTGTCATTTGTTATCAGACCCCATTTAATTCTCGAAGTTAGAATTCTTATCAAATTTCACAAGTTAGTACAGTGTCCATTATACATACAAACTTTACTTCTGAATCCCATTGTTTGATTCTTTACAGGGCATCGTCCAAATTAATTTTCGATAGGGGTTTACAGACATTCCACCCTGCAAAAACTCATTTCAGGGAGGTAGCACCCCCACCCTCCGCAGCCCCATATCCACCCCCCCCCCCCCGGTCGACCCCCAAAGGTGTATGTAATACTTTGTTTAGTGATTTTGTCTAATCTATAAACCAAGTTGGGTACATGCAGAAAATGTGACATTAAAATATGTACTTATATTATATTGTATTATCATGTTTATTCTATTACAACTTTAAGCAAGTCTACATGGGGTTTGGCCTCATCACGTAGGACATCAATAGTGTAGCTCCTTAGCAGCTAGCCAGTTAGTTTAAACAATGTTAGCTATGCTAATGAACAAATGACACCTGTTAAACTCACCTCGACATGTCTTTTACATTTTAACCCACCATGGGCAATAGAAGAGTCACTGTTGCAAACAGTGCAGCGAGCAACACTGACATTATTTTTGAGGTCGACTGTAAAGCCTGCCCCGAGAAAACTGATAGGTCTACATAGCACAAAGAGAGACCAATCAAGATGCTCGCTCTCCTTCTCCCTCTCCCTCTCAAAAAAATCAATTTCCAGGAGATTGTATATAATTTCTGGGCATCAAGGAGCTGCTCTCAATATGCGGGAGACTCCAGGAACTTCTGGGAGAGGTGGGATGTCTGGGTTTAAATGAAAATTAATCAGAAAGTTAATTCTGTTTAGCTACATTCTGCACACAATTTGGACAGGCTAGGCCGGTTCTGTGCAATTCCCTGGTGAAAGGAAAGATTATTTGCAACACACAGATTTTATGGAACGTCATTAACCTGAAATATTAACTCCGTTTCTCTCTCTGCAAATGCTTCCTGATCTAGTAAGTGTATCTATTGTTTTGTTCCTGTTTTCAGATTTACAGATTTTACAAAATCTTGTTATGCACATATGGTAATTGCTTACAAAGAATACAATTCCAACATTTTTTTAAAGATATAATTTCCAGTATGAATTTACTTGACTTCTCAACTTTTGAACTACAAAGCACAAGATGAGAGCACAATAGGTTAGATGGTAATGATAGTTCATAAATAGAGACACCAGCTGGCTGTTTCTGACTTTCATACCTCTGTACTCCAATGTGAAAATAATAAATACACTCTGACAGGTAGGATGCTGGAGCCTTTGAGTCCGAGGGCAGTGCTCAGTTCTGATATTCTGAAAGGCCTGGCATATTTTGTTAATAGTTCCTCAGCATCACTCATATGTGGTTGGTGCCTTCATTTGAGTGGGGTTAATAATCCTATTTGAAGAGAATAACACAGGCAAGACATTCCTTTTATCTTGGTTAACCCCAATATTTCCAAGTTTTTAATGTATTTAATGTTCTTAATAAGATATGAAATGAGTTTTTAACTTATTGAAGTAAATGTTTTTTTGTTTTATGAATTATCAGAGACACTCAGGACTCTGAAAAAGACTTGACAGGATGAAATAGAAAAAGATCATCAAGAGGGTCTGAGGGTGGGCCTTCAGAATCTGTCTTGGGCTTAGGCATCACATGTGGTTACAAAGTCTGCAAGACTTCTGTTCTCGGTGCAGTAGTGGAACTGGCATGGGGCTGAATGCAAAGAGCAGGTGAGGTGAACCATACTCCAGCTTCTTGTATCGGAGGGGGCTGACATTTATCCACAATTCTCCAATTGGCAATATCCAGAAGAATTAAACAGGTAACTGGTAATTTACCTGAAAGAGCTAGAACATTGCCTGCAGTGGTGCCACTAAGAATGGACAGGCACTCTATTGATCACATTCTCTACGGCTTCCTGGATGTGGGTGCAGTCACGGACTCACACACTGCAAAACAGGCACCCTCAGAGCAAGCAAGGGCCATGAAGTTACGTGCATAGGATCCCTGAGCAGCTGTGTGAGGAGATGCAATTTGCCCAGCCTCTTTGGTCCCACAAGTAACTTAAAGACATGTGCAAAGGAGCACTTCCACTTGGCTTACGATGGCAATGAGAAATCTGAACAATAAATCCCAGTAAATCCCTTGTCCATCGAATTTGACAACGATGATTGTGTTTGTGCAGCTCATCTGATGTGTGTTTGGTGGTGACTGTAGAAGCCAATTGTTGAACAGCATAGATGTTCACAGTGGGGACAAGGGAGTTGTCCTGATTCCATAGACACGGCTGTTGCTGCTGCTTTCCTCTTTCGTCAGGCAGTCTCCACGTGATGACCGTCTTCTAAGTTGCTGTGAGGAAGTTTAACCAAGGCACAACAACCAGTTCTGTCTCGTGCTCTATGTTCCAGATGCTGGGAAGCATGTCCGCTCTAACCAAAGCTGGCTTTCACACAGTCTTTATTCCTCTTATGAGGTCTACCATGGTTTCTGCTTTCCGTGATGACTGGCCTTAGGGCGGCTGCTTAGGGAATACACACAGTTTACTGGAGGAGCTCAGCAGGTCAAACAGCATCTATGGATGGGAATAAATAGTCAACGTTTCGGGCCGAGGCCCTTCAGCAGAACTGGACAGGAAGGGGCAAGAAGTCAGAGTAAGGCGGTAGGGAGAGCTGCTTGGGAAGTTTGGAGTCCTCCATGTGTATAAAATGCCCTTTTGAGGACTTCCAGATTTGTGATACTGTCATGCCAGTGGATACCCATAATGGTCATCAGGCTGTGTATGTGGAAGCACTCCTGCAGTTGATTTGCCTTTTGTATATGGTCCATGTTTCACAACCATTCGGGAGGCTTATAAGGACAGCACCCTTGTACAAATTGATCTTAGTGAACATCTGAATATTATGCTGACTGAGCACACATGATCACAGATGGCCCAGCCTCTGACTAGCCTTGCAAACCCTGGCATTGATATTTTTAAATCCAAGGACCCATCACTGGAGATGTCACTGAGGGTACCGTCCGCAGTGTTGTGACTTCGATAGTGATGGGAGGTGGCACAGCAGTGGATCAGGAAGCAGGCTGAAGTAAGCCTTCTGATTTGTTCAGACAGACGGCGAGGCCAAACAGACACGAGGCTTCTGCGATCAGACTCAGTGTGGGCCATAGAGTGCAGATGTCCGCAAAGAGTGCTTCGATGAGGACTCTTAACTGTCTTAGATTTGGATTCTAAGCAACACAGATCAAGCATGATCCATGTAGTCTGTACAGTAGGTACACCGTGTATTCAGGGTCCCTGAGCCCATGGTTGATTATGCATGTGAAAAAGAGGGCCAACACACACCCTTGCTTCATGCCATTTGGGACACTGAATAATCTAGCAACTAGCAAAGGGACACAAGACCTGAAATCAAAAAACCCAGAAAATGCTGAAGAGGTCAGGACAATTTTGGGTGATAATTCTAGGTATGGGGTCGGTGGTGCTGTTGCAATGGAGCAGTGTGAGGAAGAAAACAGTGCAGCCACTCACACCGCCAGCCTGGGTATCCCTCCCACCTCCTCATGTTGCTTCAGTGGGTCAACATTGTCATTCCTCCACTCTTCCCATCCAACTTTTAGCCTGCTACGAAACCCCTTTCCTCTCTAAATCCCCTCACACAAATAACGTCATTGATGCCCAGCGGCCTGCAACTCACAGTCTTCTACTTGTCAAGAAAATTTAAATTGGCCTCCAGCCTGCAGTTGGAAAGGGGGAAATACGGGAAAGTAGTGAACCTTGCAGTTCATAAATTCTTCTGATTGATTTGGGGTAATGACTCATCATGTAATTTTGATTGATTTACACTGTTGTCGTTGTTCAGTCGTTAAGTCGAGTCCAACTCTTCGTGACCTCGTGGACAATAGGTTCCATAGGGTTTTCACGGCAAGGTACAGAAGTTGTGCCAGGCCTTTCTTCCGCGCAGATACTGCTGCTGCACAGGTTGGGACCCGGCTGGGTTTGAACTCATGACCATCTGCCTTGAAGTCCAGTGTTGATGCCACTACACCACCAGCTTACTCCAGCTTGTTTATCTATAGACTACAGAGATATCTGAATCAGAGTTGTACAGCACAGAAATGGGTCTTTTAGCCCACCATACTAACCTTTTTGCCCATCGACACTAACTCCCATTTGCCCATATTTTGACTATGTCCTTCAGAGAGCTGCCTATTCAAGTGCCTGTCTAAATGTCTCTTAACTGTAGTGATTCTATATGTTGCCACCACATCCTCTGGCAGCGAGCTCCTGTAACGTGCAAAGAGGTTCGAGGATCCAGTGAGTGTCGACTACACCAGATATAACGTGGAAAGGGATTCAAGGATCCAGTGAGTGTCGACTACACCAGATATAACGTGGAAAGGGATTGGAGGATCCAGTGAGTGTCGACTACACCAGATATAACGTGGAAAGGGATTCGAGGATCCAGTGAGTGTCGACTACACCAGATATAACGTGGAAAGGGATTCAAGGATCCAGTCAGTGTCGACTACACCAGATATAACGTGGAAAGGCATTGGAGGATTCAGTGAGTGTAGACTACACCAGATATAACGTGGAAAGGGATTGGAGGATCCAGTGAGTGTCGACTACACCAGATATAACGTGGAAAGGGATTCAAGGATCCAGTGAATGAAACAGAAGACCCTGATTGCCAAGAGAGGACATTAACTATTTAGTTATAAATGAACAGTGAAACACTAAACCGGACATTTAGCTGAACATGTGCTTATCTAAATTACCCTCAACTACACAAAACTACAATACTAAATATTCAGTAACACTTTTAACTTAACAGGCACTCCATTAAACCTCCCTAAGTTATAAAACTGTGGAACTAATTATGCTATAAACAAGTACATATAACAGAGAACAGTACAGTACAGGAACACGCTATTCATCCCTCATTGCTCTGCCGAACTAGCTAAATAGCAAATCAAAAACACCCAAACACTAATCTTGCCTACCTGAATAATGTCCACATCCCTCCATCTTCCTCACATCCATGTGCCTATCCAAACATCTCTTTAAAGGCCTTAAGTATATTTGCCTCTACCACATCTCAGGCAGCGCATTCCAGGCCTAAGCCACTCTGAGTAAAAAAACCTACCCTTCACATCCCCCTCGAATCTGCCCCCTCTCATCTTCAATGCCTGCCCTCCGGTATTAGACATTTCAACTCTAGGAAACAGATATCCCCTGCCTATTCTATCTAAACCTTAACTAATACATAGTAAACACTATAGTATGTCTGCAATGCTCTTTCCCAATACTCCTTCAGTGCTGGTCACAACTTCAGCCTGAAGAATCAGAATCAGGTTTATTATCATCGGCATGTGTCATGAAATTTGTTAACTTAGCAGCAGCAGTTCAATGCAATAGATAATACAGAAGACAAAATAATAATAATAATAAATAAATCAATTACAGTACACGTATATTGAACAGACCAAATATCGTAAAAAAACAGAAATTATATATAAAATTTAAAAATATATATATTTTAAGAAAGCAGGCCCTGGAGACAAAGGAAAGAGAGTGACTCTCTCACACATGCTATTCTTATACCCTATGACACCCAGAACCAGAAATTGGTACCGTAGCATGCAAGGCAACCAATGAGAAAGAGCTGCTGCATCCTTTGAATGAGATAATCAATAACCGACACAACAGAAGCAGCTTTCAACCGATAAATAAGCCAACCCCTCACATGACAGGTTCAGATACATACTGCAACTCTCTGTAAAAAAAAACTTTATCTCATATCTCATTAAACTCCTTTCTCTAACTTTACATCCATGTCCTCTTGCTTTTGAAATCCTTACCATGGTGAAAAGAAAGATTTTTACCACCACCCTATCAATGCCTCCTATAATTTAATATACCTCAGTCAGAACACCCCTCTGCCTCCTTTGCTCCAAGAAAAATGCATCTGGTTCATCCAGTCTCTCTCCATAACTAAAGTTCTCCAAACCTGGCAACACCGTGATGAATTTGCAGAGCAAATCGTGCTCTCTCCAGCACAAACTCACCCCATCTTTAGTCTGATGATCAGAAATGCACACAATATTCCATGTGTGCTCTAACCGGTGCTTGATTATGTTGCAACAAAGTCCCAACCTACGAAGGCAAATATGTCATAAACCTTCGTCACCATCCTACCTATTTGTTTGCACTTTCAGGGAACTCCGCACTTGAACCCTAAGGTCCCTCTGTTCATCAACATTCTTTAGTATCCTACTATTTATTGTATATGTCCTACCCCTTGATGTCTTCTCAAAATGTTCTCCTGCGTTTTAGCCTAAATTTGGCAACAGGCATCTTCATTGAATTGAAGGTAAATGCAGCCAACATTCAGGGTTATTTATAGCTAACGAACAATTACAATAAAAACAAACATCAAAAATGTAAAAATTCAATATCCTTAAAACACTTCAAAATGCATAATTGAAAACATTTAATCAAATACAATTAAAACAATTACCTCCATGGCTTCCCTCCTCCTTCACATTTTATCTCACATAAGATAATAAACAGGCTTATGTTACATGTGAAAGAATTTTACCAAGTTTACACTCTGCAATGAATCAGTATAGTGCAATAACAATTATACCAGCAAGAATGTGTCAACAAATCTAGCATTTCTGTAGACATATACATGTGCTAAATCCCAAACTTGGAACCACTTGCACAGGGCTAACTACAGGCCTTGTGCAGGACATAGCAAATGAAAAGGGAATTGAGATACCAAAATCACCCCAACTGCTGGTTTCATTCTGTGAGAGTAGTCCATGCAGCTACTGTTCAGTCTACTCATGGTCAGCTGGGAGCCTCAGCAAGAGCCCTGTGACGTCCGACCAACATCTCTTGGTCTGCACAATTTAAAGACAGTGTACTCTACCTAGAAGGAAAGTACACTGTGGCTGTATTTGGTGTTGACAATCATTCTGGAATCTCATTTTGACTTAAGAGATATTGTAGAAATGTACAACAAAGGGAGCAGATCCACAATTTATAAACACTGCACTAGAAGTTTTGTTCCGGGAAATAAACAAGAAAAAAAAATGGAGAGGTGCAGGAGATCCATGGCCTTGGGTGGGTTGTGGAGCAGATAACTGTGGTGGTTTTTGACAGTACACTTGGGAGATGACTCTATGAAAAGTTCAATTATATTAGACACATGTTCACTTTATATCTGTTAGGGTTTCATTGATAGCAATCTTGCCTCTTATTCAGATGCACCCCCAGGTACTTGTCAGTCCTCACTACATCCACATCCTCACCATCAATAGTAACAAGAAGCAGTGCAGGTTTAACCTATCTGAAGACCATCACCATTTCCTTTGCCTTACTCGTGTTGAGCTGCAAATGATTCAGCTTGCACCGAATGACAAAGTCCTCCACTGGGGCCCTGTATTCATCCTCCTTTTATACACTCAACTACTGCTGAGTCATCAGATAATTTCTGCAGATGACATGACATGCTTTGCCAGAAGTGCAATTAGCAAGTGTCCATGCCATTGACGGGTTCTGCTCACTAATGATCTGATATCAGTGATATCACCTGAGTCAATTGTCACCAAAAGAAGGGTAGCTTTCTTTTTTTTTTCATTTAAAGTTTCTTTTTGTATCAATCCAGACCTCTCTAATTCTGGAAGCCATCTCAGATGCTTAAACTTGAGCCAAGTGCTGAAACTACCTTTAAAAATCTTGTGTTGGTATCTTCTTCGCATTTTGTGAAACCTGCAGTGAAAATGCACTTAAAACCAAACAGCAATTTGCTCGAACATTGCCATTAGACAAAATACAGGGTTGAAGGCAAGTAAAACAGGATGTAATTCTCTCTCACACAGACTTCAGTTACGAATGTACAAACACTGTTTACATCTCAAAGTTCAATGTAAATTTATTATCAAAGTACACATATGTCACCACATACAACCCTGAGATTCATTTTCTTGCAGGAATTCTTAATAAATCTATAGAATAATAACCATAACACAATCAATGAAAAACTACCCAACTTGGGTGTTCAACCAGAGTGCAGAAGTCAACAAGCTGTGCAAATACAAAAATAAAGAAATAATAATAACAAATAATAATATCAATAAATATCAAGAACATAGATGAACAGTCCTTGAAAGTGAGTTCATAGGTTGTGGGAAGATTTCAATGATGCGGCAAGTGAGGTTGAGTGAAGTTAGCCCCTTTGGTTCAAGAGCCCGATGGTTGAGATATAGTAACTGTTCCTGAACTTGGTGGTGTGAGTCCTGAGAATCCTCAGGAGCTGCAAGAAGGGAACATGTCCTGGGTGGTGTGGGTCCCTGACAATGAATGCTGCTTTCCTGCAAAAGTGTTTCATGTAGATGTGCTCAATGGTGGGGAGGGCTAAACCTGTGATGGACTGGGTTGTATCCACTACTTTCGGTAGGCTTTTCCATTCTTGGGCATTGGTCTTTCCATACCAGGCACTGTGATGCAGCCAGTCAATATACGCTCCACTACACATCTATAGAAGTTTGTCAAAGTTTTAGATGTCAGAGAAAAGCTCCGCAAGCTCCTAAGGAAGTGGAGGGGCTGCCATGCTTTCTTCATAATTGCACTTGCATGTTGGGCCCAGCATAGGTCTTCTAAAATAATAATACTGAGGAATTTAAACTTGCTGACCCTCTCCATCTCTGATCCTCCAATGAGCACGGGTGCATAGATCTTGGTTTCCTTCTCCTGAAAACAATAATCAGCTCCTTGGTCTTGTTGACATTGATAAGACATTGTTGTTATGGCACTATTCAGCCAGATTTTCAATCTCTCCCCCCGCCCCCCCCCCCCCGCCATGTGCTGATTTATCACCACTTTTGATTTGGCCTATGACAGTGGTGTCATCAGCAAACTTGAATATGGCATTGGAGCTGTGCTTAGCCACACAGTCATAAGTGTAAAGCAAGTAAAGCAGGGGTCTAAGCATTCAGCCCTGTGGTGCACCTGTGTTGATGGAGATCATGGAGATGTTGTTCCAATCCAAACTGACTGGGGTCTGCAAGTGTGGAAATCAAGGATTCAATTGCAAAACGAGGTATTGAGACCAAGGTCTTGAAGCTTATTGATTAGTTTTGAGGGGATGATGGTATTGAATACTGAGCTGAAGTCAATATAGATATAAAGATGTATGGATCTTTGCTGAAGATCTTCTAGGGTTGAGTGAAGAGCCAATGAAATAGCATCTGCTGTGGAGCTGTACCTCCAGTAGGCAAAATAGAGTGAATTTAAGTCACTTCTCAGGCAGTCGATATGGTTCGTTACCAACCTCTCAAAACACTCCACCACTGTGGATGTAAGTGCTACTTGATGTTAGTCATTAAGGCAGATCACCATGCTCTTCTTGGCACCAGTATAACTGAAGCCTGCTTGAAGCAGGTGGGTACCTCAGATTGCTGAAGCAAGCGGCTAAAGATCTCACTGTCTTTAGTACTTGGCCAGGTACCCCATCTGGGCCAAATGCTTTTTGTAGATTCACCCTCCTAAAGGCTGCATGCACATTAGTCTCAGAGACTGAAATCACAGGATCATCGGGGGCTCTGGGAGCTTGTGATGGTTCTTCCATGTTTTGATAGAGAAAGTGAGTGTAGAGGGCATTGAACTCATGTGGAAGTGAAGCCCTGCTGTCACCTATGTCTCTTGATTTAACTTTCTAAGAGGTGATTGTATTCAAATCCTGCCACAACTGTCTAGCATCCTTTATTGAGTCAAGTTTCATCTGGAATTGCCACTTCACCCTTGAGATGGCTTATTGGAAATCATACCTAGACTTCTTCTAACTTCCTTGGTCACCAGACACGAATGTCTCTGATCTGGCTCCCAGCAGATTGCAGACTTCATGGTTCATCCAGGGCTTCTGAATGGGGAAGACTCTGAATGATTTTGTGGGGACACATTATCTATAAATGCGTCAATAAAGTCTGTGACAACCATGGTGTATTCATTCAGATCCACAGATCTTTGGCTCTCTGTCCAAATTACCATCTAGTAATCACTGTGCTCTGATCTGTGCTTTGAAATACTGAATCTGGTTATGATTTGCAGGTTATTAAATTAATTGGCCAATTGTAAATTACCTTTACAGTGTAGATGAGTGATAGAACGTGAGGAATGTTAATGAGAATGTTGGGAGAACAGATTACAGAGAGTGGGATTTTTCTGCAGGCAGCACAAATTTAATGGGCTGAATGATATCTTTCTATGTCATGTAGAAATATGGAAAGATGGAAATGCCTTTATACAGGATACTGTGGAGTATCAGCAATGTAAGTTATATTCAAAGGGCAAATGTCTGACTGCCCTTATAATACAAAATAATGTTAAAATTTTAAGATCTTTAACATTAAAGATCAGCTTTATTTGCCACATGTACACTGAAACACACTGTGAAATATGTTACTTGTGTAAACAGCTAACACAGCCCAAATATGTGCTGGGGACAGCAAACAAGTGTTGCCATGCTTCAACATCGCATATACTGATGTACAGAAATTTTCAGTGATCATAGTAAAAAGAACAATTTCAGAAGTTCCAACCCTCTAGACTTATCATATTAGAAGTTATACACTGGTGATGCAAAGGTTTTTCATGAGGGCCAAGTAGATGATTGACTGAATAATGTAATCTGAATGTAATTTCTTCAACCCTTGATCAGAGTGGTCTGAAGTCCACTGTATAAACGTATTGCAATTATATTGATGTACTTGATCTAATCCATAATCTTTCAGCAATCTTAAACTTAAAGCATAATATGTTGTGGACACAAGAGAACCTGCATATGCTGCAAATCCGGACTAACACACATGAAATGCTGGAGGAACTCAGCAGGTCAGGCAGCATCTTTGAAGGGTCTCAGCCTGAAACATTTTCTGTTTATTCCTCTCCACAGATGCTGCCTGACCACTGAGTTCCTCCAGAATTTTGTGTGAGGCACTCTAAATTTAATTTATTGTGCTCTTTGAAGAGTTTTATCATTATAATTTTATAATTTGCCACACTCGGGCTGGAGGAGCAACACCTCATATTCTGTCATTCCAACCTGCTGGCATGAGCATCAATTTCTCTAATTTAATAGTATTTTCTCTCCCTCCTCCATCTCTTTTTTTTCCCATTTCTCATTCTGGTTCCACTCTTACCCCTTCTCTTCTCCTCACCTGCCCATCACCTCTTTCCCCTTTTCCATGTTCCACTGTCCCCTATCAGAATCCTTCTTCTTAAGCTCTTTACCGCTTTCATCTTCATACCATCTCCTAAAACCCACCTTTTCACCTCTCACCTACCAGCCTGTATGCCGTCCCTTCTCCCCACCATCTTATTCTGGCTTCTACCCCCTCCCTTTCCAGTCGCAATAAAGGGACTCAGTTCGAAACATCAACTGTTTATTCCCATTCATAGATGCTCCTAACTTGCTGAGTTCCTCAAGCATTGTGTATGTGATGTTATTAATTTTAAGTTGTAGTTTCGAGGAAGGAGTGGAGAGAACACTGAGAATATCACTGACATGATGAATCTGGGTTTTCCTTGGAGAAGTAAACTGATTGATAGTTTACTGAAGAAAGCTAGCCAACAAAACAAAACAAAGGGACCTGAAAACAATGAAAAGTAAAGCCTGAGGGAATTTACAGCAGGTTAGATTGTGCCTCATATGAATAACTCTATCAAATTGGAAGCCCAATTAATTATCCTTGGCTCACATAACCATGACTCTCTTCAAAAAAGAAACCAGGCCTGAGAGTCCTCCTTGCTATCTGCCATGGGGAAGACAAGAGTCAAATAAGATTGTGTC
Source organism: Mobula birostris (assembly GCF_030028105.1). Classification (NCBI taxonomy): domain Eukaryota; kingdom Metazoa; phylum Chordata; class Chondrichthyes; order Myliobatiformes; family Myliobatidae; genus Mobula; species Mobula birostris. Next base: position 155,779,118 of record NC_092372.1, on the reverse strand, counting down.
ATTATTCACTGCTTCCCTCAGTCTTTCTATTACAAATTTGTATCTCATTTCCAATACATTGGATGTAAAACTAATTTTCAGAATACTGGAAAACTGTTCAACCCACAGTGACTATTCTCCAAATCCAAGGTCACCTAACTCTCTGCAGCTGAGCTACACATTGCAGAAGATGTTTGTGTATCCTTGGAGGCTCATCTCCAAGATATTGATAATGTGTTTGCCAAAACACATGACAGGATTGGCCTTAAACTTAACATCCAGACGTCTCAGCAGACTGAGACACAATCCTGTATCAGCTTGCTTCCTCCGCATATGCTGCCCTCTGACATAAAGATAATGACCTGAGGGACCCAAGTCCCATGCTAATGTTATTCCCTCAGTAGTATCCATTCTGTCGATTCCCTCTCTGCACCTTAAAAGAATCTTGTTTTCTCGCAGTTCTGATGAAGCCTTTTTGATCCACAATATTAACTTCTGCACGTTTGATCTGCTGAGTGTTTCCAGGATTTTCAAGCTTTCAACATCATTGAGTTGCTGACCTGCTGGTATTGGTTTTGCCAACATGAAGTGTAATTTTCTTGAAGCTTTATTATGCAGGTAAACAAAACATAGAGCAGAGCAAACAGGCATAAGCAACCTATTGCTTTACTCTAGAATTTACACAAATTCATGAAAAAGGTGAACACTTGTGCAAATTAGAAACAGGAGTAGACTACTTGAACCCTTGCAATCCGTTCTCCTGATCCAATTGTAACCTCAACTCTACAATCCCACCAATACTTCTGCCCTCTGCTTTGAAAATATTCAAAAGCTTTGCTTCCACCAATCTCTGAAGAGGAGGACTCCAAAGGGTAGAGGGCTGAGGACAGAGCCTTGTGGAGCACCGGTGTTAAGAATAATCGTGGCTGAGGTGTTGCTGCCTATCCTTACTGATAGCGGTTTGCTGGTCAGGAAGCCAAGGGTCCCATTGCAGAGGGAGGTGTTGACTCCCAGGAATCAGAGTTAGATGCTGAGTTTACTTGGAATTATAATATGATAGGTGTCTTTACTGTCTAGATGCTCCAGAGGTGCAGATACTACAGTGGCATTTACGAGGCTGTTATGAAGGGGCATGGATCATCTAAACGTAGAAAAGATTTAGGTTAAGTTGACATCGTGTTCAGCAAAGACATGACGTGCTGAAGAACCTCTTTCTATGTTCTACGAACGATAAAGAAATCGTCTGCTTTAATTGCAATTATCTCATCTTAGCTTCAACATTGTGAGGCTTTTTCAACATTGCCTACTCAGGCATTGCTGTTTTCTTTCTATCATTAGCTATAACGCCTGTCCATCGTCATCCATTACAACTCATTTTGCTGCTTTCACAGTCAATCACTTAATGCAAAACATCACCCGACAATTCCTCATCCTTTAAATTTCTCAGGTTTGATTTAGCATCCACCAAGAAGGTGCAGCAAAATAAAAGCACCGTTTTGTGAACATTTTATAGCCACCTGCTTTGAAAGAAGATGGTTGTGGGTTCGAGTTCATGAAATGCCTACCATTCAATCTGCTTTCTACCACTGAGAGCAAAGTCTGTCACCTGTGCTGCTATTAAAAAAAACAGTGTCATGGAGCACTTTGGGAGATGAGAAGGAAAGAAATGAGATGGCTTGACCGGTAACAATACCTCCATCAAAGAGCAGCAGGAAGTTAAAGAGACCCAGACATCTGTGCGAAGGCTTTCTAAAGGAGATCTTCTCCTGTGAGGATATTAAAAAATAACAGCGGAAGAAAGAGAAAAGAATGAGACTGATAACATGAGGCACTAATATCCATATACAAAAAATCAATAGAGAAAGGAATAGTGCCAGGGTCTAGCAAACAGCAAAGGCAATTGCTATCTGCAGGAGTAAGAGCTGCTGCTGATTTTCTCCTTCCTAAAATAGCACTGGAGCAATCATTGTACAATAATTCTTCAGTTAGTTGAGATCCAGGATCAAATCTGGAGCCCTCACTGGTCTATATTGTTCAACTATTTACTGGATAAACTCCTTGACCATCAGGAGTAACTTCTTATGAGAAATTTATTGCAGGACGTCATGCATAAAATAAGACATTAAATAAATGTTACATTCCATTATCACCTATTCCACATCACTAATTACATGGTAATAAGAACCTTAATTACTTTGCTAAGAGGACAGGTTTAATTATTTCAAGTCAACATAAATATTATGCTTTCTCAATTTTTTATGACTATTGATGACACTGTACCTTTCCATGCATAAGCAGGCGAATAGTCAGAGTGACGCTTAGCCCCCCTTCAGCCACTTTGCAGTCTGATGTAGTCATTCTGCTCTTTCAACTCGTGAAAGTATAAGAAAATACTGAAACTCTGCAGAAAGAAGATAATTCAGTGATCAAAATTTCATTTTAACCGTTACTTTAGTTGATACTTGATTATCATTTTAAATTTCTGGAAGTCATAGTTTTCTTAGTGATGCTTGCACATTTTGACCAAAGAAAAATTGTTACGTTTCCAGACTTGTGGAAATATTGAGCACAGAAAGCAGTTCAGAAGAACCTTATATACAAACTTAACAATTGTACTGTCAAAAATCCTGATTCTTTGTTTCTTGAAAGTGCAACTCCACCCCCCCCCCCCGCCCCACCCCGTCAACTTTTAGGTATCATTTTCTTTTCTAGATTTTTAATCCTGAATGAACACAATCTTCACATTTGCTATACTTGCTTACGATTTAGATTAGCAGTAAATCAAACTCTATTTTCTCATTATATGCACTATTGAAACACTAATGAAACATAAAGAATATTCCCATTGTACGTGGAAGTCAGGGTAACCTGAGACTCCATTCAAATGTCCAAGTTAATTCTAACTTTAAAATTTTCTCATTTTTATGTTTTCAAGTTAGAAACTTTTATCGCAGCTGTTTCTTCCCCACAAATATTACCAAATACAGAAAGACAGATATGACATATTGTGTTTCTAAATCAAAATCAGTCCTACCATCTCTCACCCTCACCCCACCACGAATGAAGCAATCAAAGAACAAGAAGGAATTTGTTTTCAGCTTCCGTGGTTACTTACATGAAGTTTTAGCCAGTAACCATTAGTGAAGAAGTATTTTGATTCTGGCCAAAAACTATTTTTGATAAATGGATTTGTTTTGCCAAAGTGAATGAACCTAAGTGCCTTGAATAAACTATTGTAAGGCTCCATTATTCATTTAGACCTTAAGACCATAAGAAATAGGAGTAGAATTAAGCCATTTGGCCCATCGCGTCTGCTTTGCCATTTAATCATGGTTGATCTAATTTTCTTCCTCGCCCCAATCTCCTGCCTTCTACCTGTATCCCTTCATGCCCTGACCAATCAAAAATCTATCACCCTCTGCCTTAAATATACATATAAATTTCTATTCCAAAGGACAAATAAATGCATGGACATTTGAAGTAACTTATTAATGAGCACAGATACAATTTTTAGAACACCAGGTATGTTTTTAAGTCAAAGGTTAATAATAACTTAACAACAACTTTCCCAGTGGAATGAAAACATAAGCATTATCCAGGCTAGCTGTTAAACACTACGTACCCTAGTATAACAGTAGAGCAATTTAATTAAATTCTTGGAGTTTATTCTATTCAATATGTCGATGATGCAGCCATGAGTTTAGCTACTAATGGAACTGTGTATGTGCCCCAGGATTATTTCTGTGCCCTCTCCTTCACAAATGATTTCATTCATGATGGCACGAAAAATAATCAAGACTATAGTTAATCCACTTTACAGAGTCAAAGGGCACAAATCTATACAATTCTAAGTTAAGTGTGGATTGCAAATTACAACAGGAGACAGAAAAAACATGTCAGAAGGGCAAAGGGATGATAATTGTTGGGGATTTTAGCATGAAAGTCAGTTTTGGACCTCAAGAGAGAACTTGCAGTATGTCTGCGAGATGGCTTTTTAGAACAGCTTGTTGCTGAGCCCACTAGGGGTTTGGCTGTGCTGGATTGGGTGTTGTGCAATGATCTGGAGGTGATAAGCGAGCTTACGGTTAAGGAACCCTTAGGGAACAGTGATCACAATATGGTCAAGTTCACTTTGAAATTTGAGAAGGAGAAACTAAATTCCAATGTGTCAGTATTTCAGTGGAATAAAGGAAATTACAATGGCACGAGAGGGGAACTGGCCAAGGTTGACTGGAAAGAGACACTAGCAGGAATGACAGCAGAACAGCAATGGCTGGAGTTTCTGCGAAAAATGAGGGAAGTGCAAGACAGATAAATTCCAAATAAGAAGAAATTCTCAAATGGAAGAAGGACACTACCATGGCTGACAAGTGAAGTCAGAGACAAAGTAAAAGCAAAAGAGAGGTCATACAAGGAAGCCAAAGCTAGTGGGAAGATAGAGGGTCGGGAAGATTTTAAAAACTTGTGGGAGGAATCTAAGAAGGTCATTAGGAAGGAAAAGATGAATTATGAAAGGAAGCTGGTGACTAATATCAAAGAAGATACTAAAAGCTTTTTTTTAAGTATAAAAAGGGAAAAGCGTAGATATAGGACCAATAGAAAATGACGCTAGAGATATTGTAATGAGAGACGTAGAGATGGCAGAGGAACTGAATGCGAATTTTGCATCAGTCTTCACAGTGGAAGACATCTGCAGTGCACCGGACATTCAAGAGTGTCAGGGAAGTGAAGTATGTGCACTGAAAATTATGACTGCAAAGGTGCTCAGGAAGCTTAATGGTCTGAGGGTGGATAAATCTCCTGGACCTGATGGAATGCACCATTGGGTTCTGAAGGAAGTAGCTGGAGAGATTGCGGAAACATTAACAATGATCTTTCAAGAATCAATAGAATTGCAAATGTTACTGCGCTATTTAAGAAGGGCAGGAGGCAGCAGAAAGGAAACTATAGACCTGTTAGCCTGGCATCAGTGGTTGGGAAGTTGTTGGAATTGATTGTTTGGGATGAGATTATGGAATACCTGGAGGGACATGACAAGATAGGCCAAAGCCAGCATGGTTTCCTGAAAGGAAAATCCTGTCTGACTAACCTACTGCAATTTTTTGAGGAAATTACAAGCAGGGTAGACAAAGGAGGTGCAGTGGTTGTGGTGTACTTGGATTTTCAGAAGGCCTTTGACAAGGTGCCACACATGAGGCTGCTTAGAGAGATAATAGCCCATGGAATTACAGAGAAGTTACTAGCATGGGTGGAGCATTGGCTGATCAGCAGAAAACAGAGAGTGAGAATAAAGGGATCCTATTCTGGCTGGCTGCTGGTGACCAGTGGAGTTCCACAGGGATTGGTGTTGGTTCCACTGCTTTTTTATGATATATGTCAATGATTTCGACTATGGGATTAATGGATTTGTGGCTAAATTTGATACAAAGATAGGTGGAGGAGTGGGTAGTGTTGAGGAAGCAGAGAGCCTGCAGAGAGACTTAGATGGTTTAGGGAATGGGCAAAGAAGTGGCAAATGAAATACAGTACAATGTTGAAAAGTGTACAGTCATGCATTTTGGTGGAAGAAATAAACAGGCAGACTATTATTCAGATGGGGAGAGAATTCAAAATGCAGAGATGCAAAGGGACTTGGGAGTCCTTGTGCAGGATACTCTAAAGGTTAACCTCCAGGTTGAGTCGGTGGTGAAGAAGGTGAATGCAATGTTGGCATTCATTTCTAGAGGTATAGAATATAACAGCAGGGATGTGATGTTGAGGCTCTATAGGGCACTTACCAGACCACACGGAGTATTGCGTGCAGTTTTGGGCTCCTTATTTTAGAAACGATATACTGACATTGGAGAGGGTTCAGAGAAGATTCACGAGAATGATTCCAGGAATGAAAGGGTTACCGTATGAATAATGTCTGGCAGGTCTTGGGCTATATTCCCTGGAGTTCAGGAGAATGAGGGGGGATTTCAGAGAAATATTCCAAATGTTAAAAGGCCTGAACAGATTAGATATGGCCAAGTTATTTCCCCTGCTAGGACAAGAGGGCACGGCTTCAGGATTGAAGGATGTCCATTTTGAACTGAGATGCAGAGAAATTACTTCACTCAGAAGGCGGTAAATCTGTGGAATTTGTTGCCATGAGTGGCTGTGTTGCCAAGTCATTGGGTGCATTTAAGGCAGAGATAGATAGGTTCTTGATTAGCCAGGGCATCAAAGGGTATGGGGAGAAGATAGGGGAGTGGGGATGACTGGAAGAATTGGATCAGCCCATGATCGAATGGTGGAACAGACTCAATGGGCCAAATGGCCTACTTCTGCTCCTATATCTTATGATCTTAAGGACTTTATTTAAGCTTAAGCTGCACTGCCAATTCTAAGGCAAGCAGCCCTTTCAAAAGGATACTTTGGGTTCATTAAAATGAAAATTAACAGCATTTTCTTGAGATCTAAATAATAAAAAAAGAAACTATGAAGCTGAAATAGAATTCATAAACTTTCTGCATTATTCAATTTAAACTTTAAATTTATATAGGAAAAAGCAAACAGTTTTTAGTTTCACAAGCACAAGCTTTATATCCTGCATTACTTTCAATTTTAATTATTATTGGTAATGGTTATCTCAAAGACAATGGAAGTCTCATTAGCCTAATGGACCTTTATAACTCAAAATACTCTTAATTGCATCTAGCTACCCTATCAGATTCATTACTCTCAAAAGTCACAGAGCTAACTACTTTCTCACATATGCTCTGACAATGTTTCCCGTTTCTTCTCAAACATCCTGTTGTTACATGCTCAAGGAGATCTGGTTTTTTTTGTGAGAAAGATGTAATGGTCTTTTGGAGGTCACCTGATGTGATTTTCCTGCCGATGTGAGGTCACATGATGACATATGTCCCGTGACTATATAAGGGTCGACCCAGGTGACGCAGTTGGTTTTTGAGTTTGTAGATTTCCAGGTAGAACGTGTCGTGCCTCCGTTTCTGTTGCGTGTTTGTTTTTGTGACGCAGTTTCATTTTTAAAACGGAAGGTGCATTCTCTTACAAGATATGGTATTATTGGACTGGAAATTTGTGGCTGGAAGTGCCAATTTACTCAATTCCGACATTTGAAGGGAGAGTGAAGAATTCATCGAAAGATTGAGAGACATCGGCATCGTTTGGCAGTTTAATAAAGAATTAACTTATTGAGTCTTCATTGGAGAGAACCTGCATCGAGATAACTCTTGCAAAAGGGCAATGAGTTCATGCAAAAAGGTGCTCTCTCTCTCTCTCTAAAGGAATTTAAGGTCAGTTGATTTAAACTGTTTATTTTCGGCATCTGGAATCCTGTGGACAGGTGCTGACAGCAGTCAAGGTGCGTCGGTGAAGAAATCTTTCTCCAGAGAAGTCTCTCCCAATTGAATGTGTAAAACTGTTGGACTTTCGAAGTTATCGCTTTAAGAACTATATCTGACTGTATTGCTTTAAGAACTGTTTTCGTATTTAACGCTTTAAGAACCAGAGCTGAGTGGAGTTGGTGAACGGCTGCGTACCCGTTTAACCTCCGGTTAAAGTTTTCCTGTTTTTTTTTTCCTTATCGTTTATACTTGTTTAATAAGTGTTTGGTTATTTTTATAAAACCTGTCTCGATTAATATTCATTGTTGCCGGTTATGTAACACTGTGAAGATGAATAATTAACACTAAATGGGTTTAATTAGCACTTTTTTTTAAAAAGACTCTGTCTTTCATTGATATGGATACTAAACAAAGCATCACAAAAGTACAAGCAGCCATATACCTAAACAACAAACAAGAGAAAATCTGCAGATGTTGGAAATCCAAGCAACACACAAAATGCTGGAGGAACTCAGCAGGCCAGGCAGCGTCTATGGATAAGAGTACAGTTGATGAAGGGTCTCAGCCCGAAACGTCAACTGTACCCTTTTCCATAGACGCTGCCTGGCCTACTGAGTTCCTCCAGCATATTGTATATATGCCTCAATGATATTCACATACCACAATATGGTTGAGTTTATATGACATTTTAAGTGAAAAGCCCAGCTCAACCACTATTAAATACAGTAACATTCTGATATTCAAATAGTATCAAGATGGTTGTGCCAATCTGAAATATTGTTGTCATTAGTGCAGATATAACATGTTTCTATGGATTTACTATATTTCTATTTTACCGTACCTCATAAAGCAGAAGTACAGTTTGGTGATTTTTTAAATAAATTGAACCACTATTCTCTAATATTTAAAAAAAATTTCTTTTATAAACATGACTATCAGAAGCCATGCCATGAACTCTAATTAGCAATATCTTGATGCATTACTGTGGTGTTAATGCAGAATGAAAGCAACTTCATTGTGATCCCTGCCGATTTCTGAATGGGCATGTAATGCAGAGGGAGTTATGAGCCAGGGCAACTCCTTCTACAATCCTCACAACGTCACTTTCTCACACCTGCTACCTTCATGAGAAGGAACTAAATATACATTTGGAACAATGTGTCTTATGCAAAAGCAGATGGCAAACTGCAAAATATTGCTATTTGGAAAAGTGATATGCTCTTAAATTACTGGCAAAACAATCCTTGCTTTGCCTTGCACTTGTGGCTGAAATAAGTAAGGATACTTATCCTGCTCCTTGTGTCCATTGACCATTCTTACTCCATCAAGTTCCAGTCATATGGTGGAAATGTCCCTTTACTTGGACTATTCTTTTGTCTTCAAGGTGTAGTTTTTGACAGGATACTGACTCACCGGCTGTTGGACCTTGCAGATGCAGGAGTAATTTTTCTACAAAATGACAGGTGATCTCCATTGAATGAATCATGTGACTTCAAAAACCAAATGGCTGCACCAGTGATAATTTGGTGCGTCAGATTAAAGTGGGTGAATACTTATGCAATCAATTACTTGTCTCTTATATTTGTAATTAATTTAAATCACTGTTGAGATCTGTTTTCACTTTGACACGAAAGGCTTTTTCTGTTGATCAGTGTCAAAACATGGAAACTTTCAATGGCAGGGGGTGAATACTTTTGTATGCACTGTATTGTAATTCTGACCTATTTGGTCCCAAATGCAGCCCTAAACAGTGTAAAGTACCATATATATTTCTGTATTTTCTAACATTCTAGTGTGAAAGGCACAATATAAAATTGAGATATTACAAAAACTCTGTAAAATATTGAAATAATGTATTGGCTTCCTTAATTATATTTTAAGTGAAGTTTTCTGCTAAACTGTCGGTAGTGAATAAGGTTTAGTTGACTGGTTTGAGAAACTAGGTAAAATAAACTGATGTGTTTTCTAACTCCAAAATTAATCAAAAGAAAAACATGCGAGCCTGGGGGTACTCCCATACTGAGTTTCTTCTTTATTGAGGTTGTTCAGATATGATGGGGTGATGTAGTAATGTATGCCATTCACATACTTCTTACATATATACCCATAATAAATTATGTAAACAAGCAAAGAATACCTAATCAGGGGAATGGAACTTCTGCTGCATATTCCAGCCATTTTGACCTGAGACAGTGTGGGGTCTTATCTGGTTCTCCTTTGGATCATTTCTGCCATAATAGAGAGATTTTCGATTTGCATTAGGGCAAATACATCAAAAGGAGTGTCCCTTCTTGTAAATATTTCAGTTATTTCCTTTTACAATGGTAAACAGGACAATCTATAAGCATTTCCATGATTACTTGTCCTCTGGAATTTGATTTTGTAATTGTGTCCTCCAAGAAATAGAGCCCATCTCTGCATTTGTGCCTGCCTGTCAATCCATGTGTACTTTCTTTGCAGCAGTGGGGAAATATGATGCAAAGGCTAAGGGGCATTCACTACCGAAATGCATAGCATGACTGCACCTATACTGTACCATAAAAGGCGAGGCATCAAAGGCAAGTTCCACTGGACAGTGTGGATCATAATGTATGATACAGTGTCTGACGTCACCATTCCCTTTATGTTTTGGAAAGCTACCTCGCACTGTTTTATACATTGCCATATCTTCCCACTCTGCAGCAAGGAGTTCAAGTGATACAGCACAGTAGCCAGGTTCGACAGCAACTTGTTATAGTAATTGACAAATACTGAAAAGGACCACAACTGTGGCACATCCTTTGGCCTTGGGCATCCACCATTGCTTGAATTTTCTCAGCATGCTTGTGTTATCCTTGTACATCAATGGTGTGAAGACAGTAAGTGATGTTCGGTTTAAAGAGTTCACAGTTGTTGCATCATGCCCTGAGCTCATAATCTTCTAATCATTTTAAAACTGTCTTGAGATTCTGAAGATGTTCCTTGCCATCCTCATTGGTAAAAATGACGTCATCCAAGTAACACTGAGTTCTTGGGCAGCTTTGCAGCACCTGATCCATAGCTTTCTGCCAGAACACTACTCCAGAAATAAGCCTGATATAGCCATAGAACCATTTGTGAGTGTTTATGGTAAGAAAGACATTGGACACTTCTTCCATCCCCATTTGTAGGTAGGACTCAGCTAGTATACGTTGCTGAAGTGCTTACCTCCAGAAAGGTTTGCAAAGATATCCTCTCTCCTGGGCAGAGGGTATTGATTTGTTTTCAGTATTGGGTTGACAATGCCTTTAAAATCACCACAGATCCTGACAGACTCATCCTCCTAGCTGCTGGAGCCACCGGCTTTGCCCATGGGCTCCACTCAACCTTGGAACGAATTCCTTCAGCCTCCATGCAATCTAGCTCACTGGCTACTTTATCACTGATGGTATGTGGAACCGGATGGGCTTTGTAAAAGTTGGGTGTAGCACTTAACTCTATATTACGTGTGATAAGTTTCAGTTTCCCACTGCTGTGGCATCATCAAGTACTTTTCTTAATTCACTTTCAGCTGACTCTATTGCAATGGATGTGGTATGCAAATGGTGGAAGGATCACCAAACAAGTTATAGTTGTCTCAGTCAATTACCACTTCACAATGCTGGCCCTCCAGTTTTTACCACATACAAGCTGAATGTTGCACGTTGGTTGTTGTGTTTGACTGTTACGAATGTCATTCCCATATGAATCACCTTTTTTTCATAATAAGTTCTTAGCTGGATATCTGCAATCTTCAGTTCAGTACCTTTGAAATGCCATTCAAGCTCATTTTGTGGACAGACTGCAGCAGACGAGCCAGTGTTCAATTACATTTTAGTTAATTTACTATTCACTTCTCATGCAAGGCCTACTGTTTGGATCCTGTTAGTTTTCACATAGTAAATCTCAAGGATTCAGTCCTGTACTACTCTCATCATTAACAGAGTTTTCATCAACAGCTCGCAGATAAGTGCTCTTTTTGAAACTGCAACTTGACTTTTCATCTTTTTCTCTTCCTTCTGCAGCCCATTTATTTTTGTCTGCTGGACATGTATGTGTCCTATTTTGTTGTATTTTCTGCAAGTTTCACCTTTAAACCTGCATTGATCTGGTGTATGTGACCCCCCCTGCCAGAACGGTAAGACAATTTATTCAGCCAGGCAAGTTTCTGTTTAGATGTTGCAATTTTGTTCACACTCATTTTCAGTCCTGACTGCAACTCATTTGTGTCTCTGGTTGCTGTTTCCATTAATAGTGAATTCAACTGCTCTTTTAAACGTGAGTTGTGCTTTGGTTAGGAGCCGTTTTTGAATGCTTTATTGTAAGATTTCACAAACTAACCAACTTTTCAGTGTATCATTAAGCCCATTACTGACCTAACAATGCTCAATTTCTTCAATTCAGCCAAATAAGCCGCAATGGACTCCCCTTCCTTTTGATTCCACTATTGAAACCTAAAGATTTATGCAATCAACAATGGTTTTGGTTCTGAACGTTCCTGCAGTACATTCACAATATCAGCAAAGTTCATTTCAGCTGGTTTGGTTGGAGCAGTTAAACTTCTAAGCAAACTGTATGTTTTTTTCACCTGTTGCACTCAGTAACACTGGCATTTGCTTTTTATTTGCTATTTCATTTGCTTCAAAATACTGCTCAATTCGCACTGCATACATCATCCAGTTACCTGTTGTGGAATCAAACTCATCTATCTTTCCGATGTAGCCAGCCATTTCTGCTTTTTATTTTTTGGTTATTATCATCACCCAATACTCATTCTTTATGAATGCATGAATTTCGTCCCTTTTCTGGCTTTGTTTTTTAAACTTAACCATCTCTCTTCCCCTTCCGAAGAAAGGCATGATGCACTTTTTTTAACCCTAACATCTTGCTGTGCTTCAACAGGTAGGTGTTTTGTCTTGGGTTCATTTTAAAACTTCCTTGTCACCATTGTTATTTTTTGTAACTCTGAGAATAATCGAAAGAAAACCACAGGAGCCTGGAGCTATTTGTGTACTTGGCTTCTTCTTTAGTGAAGTGGTGGTGTAATGACGTATGCATTCACGTACTTACTTAATGAATTATGTGAAGAAACAAAGAATGCTTAATCAAACAATATATTTAAAATATTACTCAAATATCACTGAAATATTGAATACATTATTCTTTCCCACTGTAAATCTGCACCTCCTCTGCTTTCAAGGTTGTTAAAATATGTGGGGGGAGGGGAATAGGACTGTGATGGAACCCATATGATTAACCTGCAACTTTAGATTCAGTGATGAGGGCACAGAAAAAAAGGCATCCGTTAGTCTTGCGAGACCATGGATCTGCGCCTGGAAAGTCTTCACTCTCCAGGGCGCAGGCCTGGGCAAGGTTGTATGGACGACCAGCAGTTGCCCATGCTGCAAGTCTCCCCTCTCCACAACACTAATGTCGTCCAAGGGAAGGGCATTAGGACCCATACAGCTTGGCACCAGTGTCGTCGCAGAGCAATGTTTGATTAAGTGCCTTGCTCAGGGACACAACACGCTGCCTCGGCTGGGGCTCAAACTCACGATCGCTAGTCGAATGCCTTAAACCACTTGGCCACGTGCCCACAAAGTTGTGCTCAAATTCACTTACCATTAGAGTAACTTAGTGCCATCTGCAGTGTGGCTGACAGTGGTGTTAAAATAGTCCTCAGCACAATAGCTAGTTAGCTGACCTCCTGCACTTTATGTCAGAAACTTTGCTAGTAATTACTCTTCAGATTGTGAACCATATCAAGTACTAAATGCTTTGTTCTCCAAATCAGCAACAAAGACAATGGTGGAGAGAGGGTGTGGCATCCATTAACTGCCAAGGCCAGGAAAGTCCCTTTGCATTCCATTGTGTACTAATCATTAGCACTGATCCTTTCTTTCTGCTAATAAGAAGTCTTTGAACATAGAACAGAGCAGCACAGTACAGGCCCTACGCCAACGATGTTCTGCCAATTTATATCAAACAACACCACAATCAATCTAACCTTTCACTCTTTTCACAGCCCATTACCCTCCATTTTTTACGTCCATGTGCCTATCTAAGAGCCTTCTAAATATCCCTATTACATCAGTTTCCATTAACTAGCAGTGTGTTCCAAGCACACACCACGCTGAGTGAAGAAAAAACTATCTCTGACATCTCCTCCTCCACTCACCTTAAATAGATGTCCTCTGGGATTCGACATTGCCACCGTGGGAAGAAGTTGATATCCACTTTGCAAATTTGTACATTGAAATTTAAGTGGGTTACATTAACTGACCAAGGCTCAAACATAAAAAAATCTTTTATTGTTTTTTATTTTTATTTGTTCATTTTTCATAATCTGGACATTGCTGGCAAGGCTAGCAATTAAGGTCCATCCCCAAATGCCTCCAGAATAGATGGTGAGTCATCTTGAACTGCTGCAAACCCTCGAGCAATGGTACTTCAATGGAATTGTTGGGGAAAGGGTTCTGGTACTTAGACCCAGCGACAATGAGGGAACAACTATACACTTCCAAGTCAGAATGATATGCAGTATGGAAGAAAACCTGCAGGTGATGGAATTCTCTGTGCCTGGAGACATTGACCTTCTTGATCACAGAGTAAATGGATTTTAAAAGTGTTACCAGAGAAACTCGTGAGAGTAATGCTGGGCATTCTGTCGATAATACCAATGTGCACATACTGTGCACCAAAAGAAGAGACAAATATTTAGTGTGGTGGACAGTGTACCAATCATGCACAGACAGCATAGCTTTTTGGAGTGTTTTGAGCTGCACTCATCCAGGTAAACAGTGAATGTTCTATCTCATTCCTGATGTACTTTGTGGATCGTAGGGATGCCATGTAGTGTCAAGAGATAAGTCATTAAGAACAAGATGTCCAACCACTGACCTACTTTCATAGTATTAAGGAGGAAGTCAATGGTGACTCCAGGATGGTAATGTCATGAATAGGTGATTGAATTTCCTCTTACTGAAATTAGTCATTCCCTGTCAATTTTGTGGTAGGAATGTCAGTTATACTTATCACCCCATACCTGAATGTTATTTCAAAGTTCAAAGTAAACTTCTTATCAAAGTACGTACTATATATGTTAACATATACTAACTTGAAAATCATTTTCTTGCAGGAATTCACAGGAAAAAATTAAAAAAAGTAATTTTACAGAAGACTATATATAAACAGACAGAGAAGACAAACACAAATGTGCAAAAAAAACTGCAAATAAAAACAATACTAAGAAAATGAGTGGTAAAAGGTCCTTGAAAGTGAGTCTGTAGATCGTAGAATCAGTTCAGAGCAGTGGTGAAGCCAGTTCAAAAACCTAATGGTTACATGCAAATACAGACTGCTGAGGAGTTGTGAAATGGTACTGAACACTCTGCAATAATCACTGAACATCCTCACTTCTGACCTTATGATCAAAGGAAGCTCACTGGTGAAGAGCCTTGGGCCCTTTCAGTTCAAAGAAAGAAGGTGGAAAACCGAGGGATCAAAGGCCAGTTGCTCTAACAGCCGCTGCCAGGAAAATGATGGGCAGCACAACTTATCAACAACCATATCTCCACTTCTAGATATGACTGGTCAGCCTCTTATTCTGGATAAGGTGAAACAACGCATCATTGACAATTTTATCTATCCCAATAGGATGCTGCATGGGCCTCTGGCAAGAAGAATTAAAGAGAGCCAAATAGCCTGTGACATACTTAAAATGTAATCTTATGTGTCAATATCTGATTCTACCGATTTATTTCAGCAATATTCTGTGCTTATCATTTAATATGAATCATAATGTGGCTAATAAGTAATTTGAGGAGCAATTGGAGGTACCAAAAATAAAAATGTCTGCAAGTTACGTTTATGTATTGTGCATTAAAATCAGGTACCATGTATTTATAGTCACAGTAATAGAGAAGTACAGCACAGAAACAGGCCCTTTGCCCCATCTAGTCCATGCCGAAACAATTTAAAATGCCTACCCCATTACCTGCACTGTGACCATAGCGCTCCATATCCCTGCCAAATCATGTACCTATCCAAACTTCTCTTAAACAGTGAAATCAAGCTCATCTGCACCACTGTGTTGGTGGCTCATTCCACACTCACATGACCTGCTGAGTGAAGAAGTTTCCACTCATGTTCCCCTTAAACTTTTCACCTTTCAAACTTAACCCATGATCTCTGGTTGTAGTCCCACCCAACCTCAGTGGAAAAAGCCTGCTAGCATTTACCCTAACTATACCCCCCCACCCACCCTCCATAATTTAATATACCTCCATCAAATATCCTCTCAATCCTCTGTATACTAAGGAATACAGTCCTAACCTAGTTGAGTGATAGCCTGCATTGATCAAGGTTGTTATAGAATTTAAAATATTGATGGGACGATAGAGTAAATATATTGTAATAGCTAGATGACTATCAGGCATTGATCAGTATGGCTATAATCCAGCTGAGTGAGAAATGGCTCCCATTGGTATACATCTGAAAGTTTGCATGCAGTATCTAAACCATTAGGCAAGTGCTGTTAGTGATGTCCTTTCTCCCTTTCAAGATCCACTCCAAAAGAATGGACAACGAAAAACACCCATGTCTGAGAGAACATGGTAATAAAAACTCTTGTAGTAAACTGAAACTTGACTTACAGTATATTGATTTACATATTATTAAGTCAACAATCATCATATTCTACACTCTTCCAACATTCAGCATAGTCTTTCATGAAAAAAATCAACATATTGCCAATATGACATTGTCCACACCAAATGGAGTAACTTGTGGCCAATGCTTGCAAAATACCTATTACTTCCACGGATAAACCATGCACTATTTCCTGCATACCAGCTAGCAGCTTGACACAATTGACATACACCATGCTCCAAGAAAATGAAGCAATTCATTCTATTAGCAAACATCATTCAGGTAATTCAATTATACAACACCAACATGAATTTCTACAGCAGAAATTATCCCAGCATTATACATACTCAATAATTACCACTAAGTGGGGTTGTATCACAGGAGTGAAAGTCTATTAAAAAAAAGTTGACCATTATGATCATAGTCTTTTCTTTCATATCAAGGTTATGGAAGAGTTCCATTGGAGTAAATACAGTACAATAATAAGGAGATGGAAATGGCAATGCTGAATGCTGCCAAATGGACACACAGAGGACAGCATAAAGATAGTACAGTTAAAGCACTTCACTGGTAGAAGAAGCAAGTATATTTCAGATAAGCTTTCTGTTGCAAGCAAAAATGTATATTTTACATCATTAATTATGGATTAGGATCATACACAAATGATCATAAGCATAGGGGTGAACTGAGTTCCTTAGACTGAGATACTCAGCTTTTCATAGGGTTACAGTCTTGAGTAGTGAGGAGATCCAAACACTTTCTCAAACATTGGGGTGCAATGAACCCACATTAATAGACATTGATCAGATGTGTCAGATGTGGCTGCAATAAATCTTTGTACAGAAGACTTTAACAGACCAGGATTATAGGCTGCAACACTAACTCCTCCTTAGAACACCTGGAGAATAAAGACGCATTGACTACAGCTCTGCCTTTAATACCATCATTCCAAATAAACTGATTCCTAAGCTCTGGAACTTGGGCCTGAGCACTCAGATCTGCAGCTGGATCTTCCTCACAGACAGGACCCAGGCTGTAAAAATAGGGGACAAGCTCTCCTCTACAATCATTCTGAGCACCGGTGCCCCACAAGGCTGTGTACTCAGCCCCCTGCTGTACTCAGACTGTACACCCATGATTGTGTAGCCAAGTTTCCATCAAACTCAATATATAAGTTTGCTGATGACACAACAATTGTAGGCCGTATCTCAGGTAATGATGAGTTTGAGTACAGAGGGGAAATTAAGAACCTAGTGGCATGGTGCAAAGACAATAACCTATCCCTCAACGTCAGCAAGATGAAGGAATTGGTTGTGGACTTCAGAAGGAGTAGCGGACCGTAAGACCCAATTTACATTGGTGGTGCGCAAGTGGAACAGGTCGAAAGCTTTAAGTTCCTTGGGGTCAATATCACAAATGACCTGACTTGGTCCAACTAAGCAGAGTCCACTGCCAAGAAGGCCCACCAGCACCTTTACTTCCTGAGAAAGCTAAAGAAATTTGGCCTGTCCCCTAAAACCCTCACTAATTTTTATAGATGCACCATAGAAAGCATTCTTCTAGGGTGCATCACAACCTGATATGGAAGTTGTCCTGTCCAAGACCGGAAGAAGCTGCAGAAGATCGTGAACACAGCCCAGCACATCATACAAACCAATCTTCCATCCTTGGACTCACTTTACACTGCACGCTGTCGGAGTAGTGCTGCCAGGATAATCAAGGACACGACCCACCCAGCCAACACACTTTTCGTCCCTCTTCCCTCCAGGAGAAGGTTAAGGAACTTGAAGACTCGTACGGCCAGATTTGGGAACAGCTTCTTTCCAACTGTGATAAGACTGCTGAACGGATCCTGACCCGGATCTGGGCCATACCCTCCAAATATCTGGACATGCCTTTCGTTTTTTTTTTTGCACTACCTTACTTTCCCTTTTCTATTTTCTATTTATGATTTATAATTTAAATCTTTAATATTTACTGTCGTTTTGTAATCCAGAGAGTGCAAAGCGCAGAATCAAATATCGCTGTGATGATTTTACACTCTAGTATCAATTGTTTGGCGACAATAAAGTAAAGTAACAAGACAAGAAAATGATAGTTTGATAGTTACTATTCAGCCACCTCAGCATTGAAAAGTAGTACAATCTGGGAACAGGTGCAGTAGGAAATACTGTACCTGCTTGGATTAGTGGAGGGTTATCGTTCTGAAGCACAGATATGAGATTTGCATGGATTTGATTTGCAGGTCTCATCTTGGAAACTTTGTCATTGGACAGTGTTGTACAGACTGTCAGAGGATCTCTGTCTTGTGAATGCTAAGTTCAAGACACACTCTCTTATACATTCCATTTCAAGCATTGATAAGAAGAGCACAGTCAATGAATAAAAATAAAATCATATCTGAGTTGCTTCTTTCATGTTTCTAGCCTTCTGAAACTCTCAATACAGATGTCATTCTCTAACCAAGCAAACCAAACATATTATTTAAAGAATGATGTGTTATCCATCATCCTGTTTCATTCTGCAGTATTTGTCTATTACCACACTTGTCTATTTTCTTGCTGGGAGACTACATTCACATGGCTCCTTGCAAATCTTAATAGCTTTATCAAGAGTACTTCCAGCAATTGATCTGCAGATTGACCTTGGAATTCATTAATAATCTATTTTAGCCACCTCCACTTCCTTACCTGGCTGGTGTCGCGAAGTGAGACAGTTTCCATTGGTTTACCCATTAAAATGTCTGTTATTTTTCTGTGTTATGGAATATCCTCATCACCATTGTCACAGGCTGAGCAAGGAAGTTCATAATCTCTGATTGTAATGGTCACTGAACTGAGTTTTTAACTTTACATCTTCTTCACAAAAGCTGAAATTCATATCAGTTCTATCTTCACTGCGCTATTTTCCCTCATGGTCTTCATATTGCTCAAATTTTATATAGAAATCCAACAATTTAAAATATTGAGAAAGCCTGGGAACAAATACTAAAGCCTGAATTCTGAATCCATCATGGAAGGAGTACACCCTCAGATAATATCAAGTAAATACTGTTTCAAGTGCAAATGGTTACAAAAATTGGTGATGGCAGCAAAGTGCTTAACTCCCTGCAGGCACAAGACTCTGACTAAATTAATATATCAGCAACTGCAGTGGTCTCTTATAAAAGAGCACTTGAGAATTCTGGACATCTGGGACATACAGCTGTCTCTTGGTAATAAATGAATTTAGAGCAGAAAAAAATAATTTGCAAATTCGAAACTGCACTGGAGATAAATAGTAATAAAAACACAATGGCACCATTTCTTTACCTCAGATGGTGTACAGGAATTCCTAATCATGTGAGATGAAAAAGTCAGTGTGAACTCATAAATTTATTTTATCATTTACCAACATTTCAGCATCATGAGTGATGATCATTAAGTCCAAGAACATTGACTGTTTAACAGGACAACATTCTTATAACAAATAGTAACAAAGACACAAGCTTACAATTGTTCTCGATGTGACTAAAAAGGATCTTCAGTTTCACCACTGCAGTCATCACCAAACTGTAACCTGCACCATTTACAATAATAGATTCTAAAATTCAAAGTACCTATAAGTACAAAGTTCAAATTAGATTTACTATCAAAGTACACATAGGTCAACATGTATAACTCAGAGGTTCATTTTCTTGTGGGCACACTCAATAAATTCATAATAGAATAATAACCAGCAATGAAAGAACACACAAACTTGGGTGTTCAATCATTGTGCAGAAGACAACAAACTGTGCAAATACAAAAATAAAGAAATAATAATAATAACTAAGCAATAAATATTCAGAACATGAGGTGAAGAGTGCTTGAAAGTCCATAGGCTGTGGGGACAGTTCAGTGATTGGACAAGTGAAATTTAGTGGTTATCCTCTTTGGTTCAAGAGCCTGATGGTTGAGGGGTAATAACTGTTCCTGCACCTGGTGGTGCGTGTCCTGAGACTCATGTACTTTCTTCCCTGTGTACTCTGAGTGAGTATGTTACCATATACTACCTTGAGATTCATTTTCATGCAGGCATTTACAGGGAAAAAATAAATACAATGGAATTTATGAAATAACTAAACATAAACAAAGGTGGACAAACAACCAATGTGCAAAACAAGATAAACTGTGCATATAAAAAGTAATACTGAGAACATGAGTTGTAAACAGCTTTATAAATACAATTGTATGTTTTATTATTTGCTCAGTCTAAAAGAAACTAAAGTCATATCTTATAATTCAATAAATCACTGACTTCCAGCTTGCAGCAGTTGGACAGACTGTTCTGCTGACATGTCGTTCATTTATTTGCTGGAACAAGATTCTTTCAATTGAATGATTAATTTATCTATTTAATGATAAAGTGCAGAACAAGCCCTTCTGGCCCTTTGAGCTGCACCGCCAGCAACCCAAATTTAACCAGAGCTTAATGACGGGGCAATTTATAATGACTAATTAACTTAGTAACTGCTATGTCTTTGGACTGTGGAAGGGAACCAGAGCACCTGCAGGAAACCCACACATTCCACAGGAAGGATGTACAAACTCCTCACAGGGGGTGCCAGGAATGAATTCTGAACTCCGACACCCCGGAAGTAATAGCGTTGTGCTAACCGCTACACAACCATGGTGCCCCAAGAGTAAGTGCTCTCTGGTGAAGCCTTTGTGAAAAAGGCGAGAAATGCTTGGCATTAATTTACAAAGGCAACTTACTAATCAAATCAGTGAAACGTACACTTTTGAAAGGCAAAGAAAGCAATCATTTTAGAGACTAAAATGAAGTATCATGTCATGAAACACTTGTAAGTAATTACCCTTTACTTCTCATTTGCTGATTGAGAGCTTGTCTAAATGTGAAGGATGAGTTAATCCACATGTTTATATAAGGAAAATAAATGAACCATGTTTATAAATTAACAGTTTTAAAATTAGGTTCTCATACAGAGTTGTAAGGATGCTCCAACGTGACTGGATAGTGGTGGTGGCCACAAATTTTAAACTAAATTGCTCATTATCTATAGAGAAACTTCGCTGGAGCTCTAAAAAAACGGTTCCAAACCCTGAAATGTTATATATTGAGAAAAGGTTATGAGTTTTACAATAATACCATCTCAGCACTAACATTAAATTAAAATACACTTACCACCAGGTGCTAAATTTGACTATCCAATGCTGCTGTATCCATACAGGTCAAAGTTAAGTGAATTATATAAATTCTTTTTATCAATGATTGGAACTCTCAATGCAAATATAGTATTTTAGCTAGCTTGAGGTTCATCTACAAGCACTTAATCATTAAGGTAGTAAGATGCAAGCAAAATATTGCAGGCAACGGAAGTCTGAAATAAAACAAAAAATGGTGGAAATAACTCACCACTTCAGGCATCTCTGGAGAAAAATCAACTGTTGTGACTGTGATCAAAGTCGTCAGAGAGACACTGAAGCTGCTGATATTCATCACAACAGGCAGGATTCTCATTGAGACGACTCTTGGTAGCAGATATTCATTCAACAGGAACCAGGCTTCAGTTCTTGTTGTAAATGTAGATTAAGTTCAGGAAGCTTGCAACTAACCTTCAGTTATTTTGTTTGTAAATTGCAATCAGTAAATTGAAATTAACAGCACAGGCTGCTTTACAAACTAAGAGATGCAACAGCCAAAAGTTAAAACAATAAGGTTGTGTTAATTGGCTTGCACAGCGAAGTTATTTGCAGCATTAGCATATCAAACATAGTCACGTATAGGCAATCTATAGTTCTTGTGAATTTACAATGCAATAGTTCTGTGATGGGCCCACCGTCTTCAGAAAGTTTTAGAATATTTGTATTAATTATTTTCTCCCAAAGGTGTCTGGACCTTCAGAGGTGTCTTATCAACTACAATATATTTCCACTATGTATCTCAAAGGAACAGTATTGAAGTAAACAATGTCATTGTAACCACTGAAATTGTATAGGATCACCTGCTGTTAACTTTGATCTTAAGGGTATAAAAAAGTGATGTATCTTTGGGTTTGTGAGCCTTTATCAAGAGTGTCTCCGTGAGAATGTCTGTTTATCACGATGAAAAAAGACTTCTATATCACCACTTCAGGGTCTCTCCAGTGACTTTGATCACAGTCGCATCAACTTCTCAGGTTGATGACTTTTCATCAAAATTCTGATAAACAGTCATTGACCTGAAATGTTAATGCTGTTTTATTCTCTACAAATATTTTCAGACCTCACTATTTACAACATTTTTTTTATTACTACATGCTTAGCCGATAGAAAATGCTGGTCTGAGAACAAATGAAATGTAATTTTGTACCTCTACTAATATTACTGATATTTAATAAGAATCTGCAAACAAAACTATTGTGACAAATCTGTACCATTTTAAAATTTCAAGAATAAAATGCCTTCACTGAACCTGCACTGCAGACATCTCTTTTGCCCACAAGTTTCCTCCCTCCTGCTTTATAAAATGCATGTTTCTCAGAATCTTTACTCAAATGGAAATTCATTGTATGGGAAATTCTGTACAATTATATTCTGACTATGTATTTACTTATAGAATGTGTTTACTGTATTTAATATATTTACTTATTTGTTTATTAAATAAGTGACAGAGGCCACTATTAGATTGGTTAGCTGGTATGAGCAATAAAATATGATTGGTTTGGAAAATTGCATGCTAACATGGTTATCTTGATATATAACAACCTGCCAAAGAAAAGCATAAGTGATATGCACCATAAAAGCAAAAAACTGAACCGTAAGAATTAAAATACTATAGAAATTATGTGATTTGTTGTCATAAATACAAACAATGCTGTTAGTACTGGAAAAATTTTGCACATTTATTTTTTCTAAATCTCTTCATGGCAGTTTTCATCTCAAACTACTAAAAAAACTCTACAGTTGGAGACTGCGCCCGTCTGTAAATGGAGTAGCAGCAGTTTTTGTGCGGCTCCCAGCTTTGTTCCTTTCCCCCTAGTTTAAACTTTGAATTTAAAATTTTTATTTGCTGATTCTTGAAGGGGAACAATATGCCTATGTCTATGAGGAGTGGGAAGAACTTGTCTGATCCTAGTGATAAAGGTAATGGGAAAGGAGAGATACAAAAGGAAAGATCCGATGAAATGCCACCGTGGGCTGAAGATATGGTTCGGACACTGAATTCAAATAAAGATCAGAATGGGTCAATTAAAGACCAACTGGAAAAGGATAGCAATGAAATGAAGTCATTTCAGGGAAAACTTAAAGACCTGGAAACTCAAGTACATGAAGAGGAATTGAAGATAACTAAGCAAAAATTGTTTGAAACTACAACTCCTTTGGAAAGATATCAAAATAAGATTATAGACCTGGAAACTAGGTCTCGCCGAAGGAATATACGAATTGTTGGGCTGCAAGAAGGAGCCGAAGGTGGAGACTTAACTGTTTATTTTGGTAAGCTTTTTCATACCTTATTTCCTATCATATTATCACAGCCGCCTACTATAGAAAGAGTGCACAGAGCTTTTACTTCGAAATCTAAAGATCCAAATAAACCAAAGTCTGTTCTGGTTTGTTTTCATCACTTAGAATTAAAGATCAAATAATGCAACAGGCAAGAAAAAAGAGTTTTTAGATTTAAGGAATCTGAGCTCCATTTTTATGAGGATTATCCGAAGCAGGCAATGGAACAAAGATCAAAATCTGCTCTGGTAATGAAACAGGCATATGATAAGAAACTGTTCCCTTCCTTGCATTACCCAACAAGAATTAAAGTTTTTCCTCCTAATTCTCCTCCTCGTACCTTTTTTGATCCTAAAGTTGCACTGGCGTTTGTTCAAACTATACCTGCTGCAGCTGCCGAATGAACTGTCTTGGAAGGCTGCTTGGTTATCTGTATATTATTGGCATTTCCGAAAGAAGATCTATGATGATTACTTGGACATTTCATTGAGAGACTATTAAAAGAAGATAAGGGGATTTGTTCATTATTGCATATCATTGGTTTTTTTGGAAAGAAGATTTATGGTTCAAGTATGACTGTTTAATTGGTTATTCGGACATTCAGCTGAGAAAAAGGGACTTGTTCCATTAACCTAATATCTGGCTTGATGTTTTTTTTTGTTTCTTTCTTAATTAATTGGTAGTTTTTCCTACTAATGGGGCTATTTTTAATATATATATTTAGGGGAGGGTTTAATTACTTATACAATATTACTAGTTGGTATTTTTGAAAATTTAGTTGGGTTAAATATGCTATTAACTCTTTTTTGCTTTATTACAGCGTCTTATAACTGAATTTAAAGCTTTTTTTAGGGATTTAATGTTAAATTTTAAATGGCGCTTTTTTTTCTTTTTAAGAAATAACATTATTTTGGTTCTTTTTGTTTAAAAAATGATTAAATATAAACATGGGATAGTTTGTAGATGCTGGACTGTAAATACTTTCCTTTGTTGAGACTTTGTTGTTCCTCTTACAAGGTCAGTGGGTTTCGTTTTTTTTAACTAGGGGGAGGGAGAGAGAATCTTTTAAAATTTTTTTTGTACAGACAGAGCTTCGTATTCTATCATAAGGTGCCTGCTTTTTTTCGGGCTATGGGGGGAAGGGAGTGGGGTTAGAGTTTGGGGTTTTTTCCCATTGGGTGGTTCCGGAGCATGCGTGTTTTTTATGTGGTTGTATTCGTCATCGCCGCCAATTTTGATCATCCCCTATTGGTATGTGATGTGTAAAGTAGAATAAAATTATAGTATGATATTTAAATGGATTAATGTAATAAGTTGGAATGTACGTGGTTGGAATCATCCTATCAAATGAAAAGAGTTTTAAAATCATTAACCGACTCCAACCTGATATAATTTTTGCCCAAGAGACACATATCAGGGCGGGAGATCAAAATAGATTTTTTGGATGGTGGAGGAGTTTGCAATTTCACTCCACTTCTCAGAGTAAAACTAAGGGAGTGTCCATCTTTATTAAATCCAATATATTTACTCAAGAGGATATTGAGTCAGATTCTAATGGTAGATTTTTAATTGTTAAAGGAGTAATCTGTAATAGAAAAGTTATTTTGGTCAATTTGTACGGTCCTATCTTAGATGATCCTTTTTTTTAAAAAGGTATTTGCTTTACTGCCTGACTTACATGAATATATGTTGATAATGGGTGGGGATTTTAACTGTTGTTTAAATCCTTTGATTGACAAGAGCTCAATCAATCAGCAACTTCCAAATCACTCCGCGTCACTTATTAACTCCTTTTTGACCAATTTTGGATTGATTGAATTATGGAGATACTTACACCCTGACAACAGAGAATATTTTTTTTTTCACATGTTTATAAAAAATATTTAAGGATCGATTATACTATAGTCGATCCTCGCTTCTTGCCTAGTGTTAAGAATTGTGAATATGACGCTATTGCTATATCTGATCATGCACCTGAGTTTGTCTTTCGAATTTGACGATGTCATTCTTGCCTGCCCACCATTGCACATGTCTCAGACATTATTGCAGAACTCTGACTTTGTCAGCTTCATTGAAACCCAGATAAAAGAATTTTTTTCTTTTTAATGATGTAGGGGGTATGTCTAAATTAATCATATGGGATACATTTAAAGCATCTTAACATGATCAGGTAATTTCTTATTCAGCTAAGCTTAAAAAACAGACCAAAGTAGAATTAGATAAGATTCCAAAACAAATTAAGGACTTAGATAATATTTATGCAATCTCCCCTAATATTGTTTTATTCAAACAAAGGGTGGAACTTGAATCACAATATAATCTATTATTAACTCATCCTATTGAAGGCTACTTGCTTAATCTAAAGAGCCAATTTTATGATTGGAGATAAAAATAACAAACTGCTTGCATCTCAATTTAAAATGGCCAGAGCCAAAAGGCAGATTTTGAAAATCCATAGGACAGATGGTACCCTGGCTTGGGAATATGAAGAAATTAATAAGATTTTTCAAGATTTTTATACTGAACTTTATAAATCTCAATGTCCAGTAGATTCTTCTAAAATGAATGCTTTCTTACGAAAGATTGTTTTTCCTCAAATTTCTGTTGAGGATCAAAAAACTCTTGATGCCCAAATTACTGAAGCCGAAATTCATAAAGCTATTTTCTCAATGCAATCTGGTAAGGCCCCTGAACTTGATGGTTATCCTGTAGAACTTTATTAAAAATTTGGAAAATTGCTTTCTCCGTATATATTGGAAATGTTTAAGGATTCTTTTGTGAAAGATGATTTACCCTCTACTTTTTATGAGGCTTCTATTTCTTTAATTCTTAAAAAGGATAAAGATCTTACTGATTGTGCCTCATATAGACCTATTTCATTAATGAATGTCGATGCTAAGATTCTGTCAAAGATAATGGCCAATCGGTTGGAGAATATTTTGGGTAAAATTGTTTTTGAAGATCAAACAGGCTTTATAAATGGTTGTTATTCTTTTTCAAATGTTATTATTTAACATTATATATTCGTCCTCTTTTAAAACTCCACAATGCGTTGTCTCTTTGGATGCTGAAAAAGCGTTTGATCGAGTCAAATAGAAATATTTATTTAATGTTTTAGAGAAATTTGGCTTTCAATAATTGGATTAGAATGATATATAAAACCCCTATTGCTACCGTTATTACTAATAACTGTAGATCCCCTTTTTCAGCTTTCACGGGGGAGGGGACAAGACAAGGTTGTCCATTAAGTCCTTTGTTATTTAATTTAATACTAGAACCCCTTGCTATTGCTCTTCACGAAGCTAAAGATATATATGGGTTTTTGTGAATGAGACCATTCATAAGCTTTCTCTTTAAGCTGATGATTTACTGGTTTATATATCCAATCCCGAGGAATCTATTCCTGCCTTGCTAAAATTATTTAATGAATTTGGAGATTTTTCAGGATATAAAATAAATTTTAGTAATAGTGAACTGTTTCCTTTAAATGAATCTGTTTCTATATATGATAATACTCCTTTCAAAGTCACGGATTCCTTTAGATATTTAGGTGTTATAATCACTAAAAAATTTAAGGATCTTTATAAAGCTAACTTTGTTCCCTTGGTAGATTCTATGAAGTATTATTTATTTAGTAGATGAAACCCACATACATTTTCACTTGTTGGTCGCATCCATACAGTCAAAATGATGATTTTACCAAAACGTTTATATTTATTTCAGAATATCCCTGTTTTTCTAACTGAGAAGTTTTTTGATCGGATTGATTCCATTATTTTATCTTTTATTTGGAATAATAAAAGACCAAGAATTAGTAAATGTCACTTACAAAAGTTGAAAAAGGATGGAGATCTCGCTTTGTCTAATTTAAGAATGTATTACTGGGCTGTTAATGTGCGATATATGTCCTTCTGGTTACACTGGGTTGATAAGAACAATCGGCCAATTTGGGTAGATTTGGAATTGAAAGCTGTGAAACAGTTCTATTTAACCTCATTATTGGGAGCTGCTTTACCTATACAATTAGCTGAAGCTGCTAATTTAAATTTATACCCTGTGATTAAGCATTCTTTACAAACTTGGCTCCAGTTCCGTAATTTTTTTAATCTTAAAATATCTAAACTTTGCAGTTTAATTTATCGAAATTACTTTTTTAAGCCTTCTTTGAGTGATCCAATTTTTTTTACTTTGGAAAAATAAAGGTATTAATTCTTTTCTGGACTTATTTAAAGAAGATAGACTGAAGTCTTTTGAACAATTAGTTGATAAATATTCTCTTTCATACTCACACTTTTTACAATACCTTCAAGTTAGACATTTCTTACAAAAATATTTAAGTAATTTTCCTTACATATTGGATGCCGACCTGTTAGATACTATTACGAGTATGAACCCTTTGATGAAGGGTTCCACTGGAAGAATTTATAATTTACTATTACAATGGGATAAGCGTCCTTTATTTAAGATTAAACAAAATTGGGAAAAGGAACATAATTTGACTTTTATGACGGAGGACTGGACGTGGATTCTGAAGTTGGTTAACTCTTCTTCGATCTGTGCTAGTCATTCACTGATTCAATTAAAAATTGTACATCGTTACTATTTGATGAAGGAGAGATTGTCTAAAATGTTTCCTAATGTTGATACAGTAGTTATTGCGATAGATGTAAAACTGAGACAGCTACACTGACACACACGTTTTGGTCCAGTTCTATACTGGAACATTTCTGGAAGTTATTTTTTTCTACAATTTCTAAAGCACTGAAAATTAATTTACAACCTAACAAATTAACTGTGCTTTTTGGAATAATTCCTCAAAATATCTGCGGTATCTCTTTGTCTGACCAACATGTTATTGCATTTGTTACATTGATAGCTAGGAGGGCCATTTTGTTGAAGTGGAAGGATACATCGGCTCCCATTCTGTCACAATGGTTCTCTCAAGTGATGCTATGTCTTAGTTTGGAGAAAATTAGAAGTTGAACTTTTGAACCTATGTTTGATTTTGAGAAAAGGTGGGGTTCATTTGCTCGTTACTATCATTTGAGTTAATTGATAGATTTCCTCCACGATCTAATTGTAAATTTTTGGTACATCTTTTTTCTTGCTGGCGGTTTGATGTTTATCTTTAGAAGCTTTTTGTATGACGCATGGCTCCAGGGTTGAACACCTAATGGTGTTTTTTTTTTCTCACTTTTCCTTGCTCAGTAGGGTTTTTTTTTTCTCTTTTTTTGTCACCAAAATTTTATCAATCTTTAAAACAATGTTTTTTTCTTGAGACATTGTAAGTGTCGCCTACTTCGATGTACTCGTTAATTTTGGATAATACTAATAAAAATATTTGAAAAGAAAAAGAAAACACTCCTATACTGTGTCTTACCTTTAATATTAAATTAGGAGGAGATATTAAAGGTAAAATAGAAAATTACTGTAGAGTTTTTCTCTTCCTTCTTTAAATGTCATAATCTGGGGTCTGTAGTAGTTTTATTACTCCTAGAGTCAAGAGAGCACAGAAACAGGTCCCTTGGCCCGTCGAGTCCCTGGTGGCCTAGTCCCATAAACCTAAATACCTCTCTGATCCGTGTACCTCAGATTTCCAGCATTTATTTAGCATCTGTACTCCTCATAATTTTGGAAACTTCTATAAGATCTCCCTTCATTCTCCAATGCTCCAGGGAATAAAGTCTGAAGCTACTCAATCTATTCAATTCATGTAACTACGGTTCTCAAGTTACACTAACATCCATGTAAATATTCTCTGCAGTTTTCAAGCTTACTGATATCATTCCTCTTGGTTGGTAACCAGAACTGCATATAATACTCTAAATTTGGCCTCATCAATGTCTTGTACAACTTCAATGTTCTACCACACATCTCAGTGCCTTACCACTCACTCTGGAAGTCTTACCCTGATTGTCCTCCAAAACTGCAATACCACACATTTATTTGCATTAAATTCCATCTGTTATTTTCCACCCATTCTTCCAGCTAGTTGAGATCACCTTGCAGGCTTTGATGCCTGTCTTGCTGTCCACTACAACCCCAATCTTGGGGTCACCATAAAATTTGCTGGTCCAGTTTGCCACATCTAAATGATTAATATAGATGACAAACAACAATGACAAGGCACCAACCCTGCAGCATACCACTAGCCTCTATGGCTCCTCTCACTAGGCCAACATTGAATCCAATTGAATATTTTATTCTAAATAATAAAGTCGCTTAATCTTCTGGACCAGCTTTCCATGCAGGGCTGTCAGAACGAAAAAGAGGGAAAAAGAAGCCCTTTGACCGGAAACTATTCAGTGTCTGGGATTGATTAGCAAGAGCAGGGCAGGAGCAAGTGCAGCGGCCATCGTCTGTGTGAACCGAGTCAAAGTAGTCATCTGAGGCTTTAGCTCTTCGAGGCTTCAGCCAGAGAAAACAAAGGAAAGAAAAGCTTAAGGTTAAGTTTTTTTTCATTCTCTTCTTTATATCTGCTCAGCTAGGACAGTAGAGATCCAGGCAGGTTAGTGGAATGCTCTTCTTGTGGGATATGGAAAGGCAGGGAGACCTCCAGTGTCCCCGATGGCTACAACTGTGAGAAACGCATCCAGCTGCAGTTTCTAACAATCCATGTTAAGGTATTGGAGCTGGAACTGGATGAACTCCAGATTATTCAGAAGGCCAAAGGGGTGATAGATAAGAATTATAGAGAGATAGTTACACCCAAGGTGCAGGACACAGGAAACTGGGAGATAGTGAGTAAGGGAAAAGGAGTTAAGGAGCCAGTTCAGACTATCCCTGTGGCTGCTCCCCTCAACAACAGGGATATCACTTTGGATACTGTCGAAACAACTGATCCAACAGAGGACAGTCACAGGTCTCTGACACAGCGTCTTCCTCGATGACTCAAAAGAGAAGGAGCGAGAAGAGGCATGCTGTGGTGATAGGGGATTTGTTAGGTAGAGGAATGAACAGGAGGATCAGTGGGCAACAACGAGGTTCCCGGATGGTATGATGTTGCCTCCCAGGAGCCAGGGCCCAGGATACCTCAGACTGAGTCCTCAGCATTCTTAAGTGGCCAGAAGCCATGGTCATGTGGGTACCAATGACATAGGTAGGACCAGTAACGAGGTTCTACACAGGGAGTTCAGGGAGGTAGGTGCTAAGTTAACGGGCAGGACCTCCAGGGTTGTGATCTCAGGAATGCTACCCATGCCACATGCTCATGAGGCCAGAACTAGCAAGACTATATAGTTTAATACATGGCTAAGGAATTTGTTTGGGAGGAAGGGCATAAGATTTTCGGATCATTGGGCTCCCTTCCATGGAAAGTGAGTAAGATAGATGAACTTGAAGCACAGTTGCAGATTCTCAGGTATGACGTTAGAGGCATCACTGAATCATGGCTGAAAGAAGATTATAGCTGGGAGCTTAATGTCTAAGGATAAACACTCTATCGAAAGGACAGAAAGGAAGGCAGAGAAGGTGGCATTGCTCTGTTGGTAAAAAAAACTGAAATCATATCATTAGAAAGAGGAGACATAGGGCTGGAAGATGTTGAATCATTGTGGACAGAGCTAAAGAACTGCAAGGTAAAAAGACACTGATGTATACAGACCCCCAAACAGTAGCAAGGATGTGGTCCACAAGTTACAACAGGAGTTAGAAAATGCATGCCAAAAGGGCAATGTTACAATAGTCATGGGGGATTTCAATATGTAGGTAGATTGGGAAAATTAGATTAGTGCTGGATTCCAAGAGGGGGAGTTTCTAGAGTGCAGACGAGATGGCTTTTCAGAGCAGCTCATGGTTGAGCCCACTAGGGGATCAGCTATTCTGGAGAGTGTTCTGCAATGAACCATAATTGATTAGGGAGACTGAGGTAAAAGAACCCTTAACAGAAAGTGATAATAATATGATCAAATTCACCCTGAAATTTGAGAAGGAGAAGCTAAAGTCAGATGTATCGGTATTACAGTGGACTAAAGGGAATTACAGAGACCTGAGAGAGGAGTTGGCCAGAATTGAATGAAAAAGATCACTGGCAGGGATGACAGCACAGCAGCAATGGCTGGAATATCTGGTAGCAATTTGGAAGGCACAGGGTATATACATTCCAAAGAGGAAGAAGTACTCTAATGGCAAGGTGACACGACAATGGGCAGCAGGAGAAATCAAAGCCAACAAAAATGCCAAAGAGAGGGCATATAATAGAGCAAAAATTAGTGGGATGTTAGAGGATTGGGAAGATTTTAAAACCAACAGAAGGCATCTAAAAATACCATTAAGAAGATAAAGAGAGAATACAAAAGTAAGCTAGCCAATAATATTAGAGAGGATACCAAAAGTTGCTTCAGATACATAAAGTGTAATACAGAGGCGAGAGTGGATATCAGACCGCTGGAAATGATGCTGGAGAGCTAGTAATGGAGCACAAGGAAATGGTGGACAAACTGAAAAAGTATGTGGAAGACACTAGCGCTATGGTAAAAGTTTCCTGGTGTTTGGGGTCATGAAGTGTGACCCCTGATTTCATTTCTAGAGAGAAGGTTTTTGGGAAAGGAAAGGTTCAAAGGTAGATAAGTCATCTGGACCAGATTGTGTACACTCAGTGGTCTGAAATAGGTGGCTGAAGAGATTTTGGAGGCATTAGCAACGATCTTTCAAGAGTCACTAGATTCTGGAATGGTTCAGAGGACTGGAAAATTGCAAATGCTACTCCACTCTTCATGAAGGGAGAGAGGCAGAAGAAAGGAAACTACAAGCCAGTTAGTCTGACCTCAGAGGTTGGGAAGGTGCTGGAGGATGAGATCTCAGGATACCTAGAGGCACATGATAAAATAGGTCGTAGTCAGTATGGTTTCCTCAAAGGAAAATCTTGCCTGAAAAATCTGTTGTAACTCTTTAAGGAAATAACAAGTAGGATAGACAAAGGAGAATCGGTTGATATTGCATACTTGAATTTTCAGAGGGCCTTTGATGAAGTGTCACATGTGAGGCTGCTTAACTAGCTATGAGCCCATGACATTACAGGAAATATTCTGGCATGGATAAAGCAAAGGCTGATTGGCAGGAGGCAAAGAGTGGGAATAAAGGGAGCCTTTTCTGACTGGCTGCTGGTGACTAGTGACGTTCCACAGGGTCCGTGTTGGGACCAATTCTTTTTACGTTATATGTCAATGATTTGGATGATAGAAATGATTGCTCTTTTGCAAAGTTTGCAGGTACTATGAAGATAAGTGGGAGGCAGGTAGTTTTGAGGAAGTAGAGAAGCTACAGAAGGATTTAGACAGATTAGGAGAATGGGAAAAGAAGAGACAGATGGAATAGAGTTTCGGGAAGTGTATGGTCATGCACTTCGGCAGAAAAATGAAAGGATTAACTATTTTCTAAATGGAAAGAAAATATTAAAAAAAACTGAGGCACAAAGGGTCCTTGTGTAGGATTCCCTAAAGGTTAACCTGGAGATTGAGCTGTGGTGAGGAAGGCAAATGCATTGTTAGTATTCTTTTCAAGAAGACTAGAAAATAAAAGGAAGGATCTAATGTTGAGACTTTATAAAGCACTGATGAGGCCTCACTTGCAGTATTATGAGCAGGTTTGGGATCTTCATCTTAGAAAGGATGTGCTGACACAAGGGAGTGCTCAAAGATGGCTCACAAAAATGATTCCAGAATTGAATGGTTTGTCACATGGAAGGTGTATGATGGCTCTGGGCTTGAATTCACAGGAATTCTGAAGAATGAGGGATGACCTCATTGAACCCTATCGAATGGTGGAAGGCGCTTGATACAGTGGATGTGGAGAGGATGTTTCCTATGGTGGGGGAGTCTAAGACAAGAAGACACAGCCTCAGAATATTGGGGTGTCCTCTTAGAACGGAGATGAGGAAGAATTTCTTTAGCCAATGAGTGGTGAATCGGTGGAATTCTGTGCCACACGCAGCTGTGGAGGCCGAGTCTTAGTGTTTATTTAAGGCAGAAGTTGTTAGATTGGTCAGGGCATGAACAGGTACGGGGAAAAGACAAGAATTGGGGCTGAGAGGAAAACTGGACCGGCCATTATGAAATGGCAGAGCAGACTCGATGGGCCAAATAGCCTAATTCTGCTCCTACTTCCTATGGTCTTATGGAATGACTCAGCAACTGCTAACTCTGTTACATGCATGGTGGGTGCCTCACGATGATGCCAAGTATACTAACTCAAAAAAGACAAGAGGATTGTAAAGTTCAATGATGACCATTAAATAAATCATCCAGTACATTGCTTGTTCTCTGCAAAATCCTGTAAGCTGTTTTATTTCTGAATAAAATTTCACCACTGAGCCACAGCAGATTAAACATATGCAGCCTCAGCACGCTCACCATTTGCACAGAAAAATTAAACTAAGCAATGTTTTGAAATAATTGCTCCTTTGGTAGAATGCATGCAAAATATAACTAACACAATTAACAAGTTGAGAAGTATACAGTACCTATAAGAAAAAAGTATTCACCCCCCACCACCCCTGAAGTTTTCATGTTTTATTTCACAGTGGATTTAATTTGGCTTTCTTTTGACTCTTTCGAGAAAAAGACTCTTTCATGTCAAATTCAAAACAGATCTCTACTAAGTGATCTAAATTAATTACAAAGATAAAACACAAAATAATTGATTGCATAAGTATTCACCCCCCCCCCCTTAATATGACACAGCAAATCATTACTGGTGCAGCCAATTGGTTTTAGAAGTCACATAATTAGTTAAATGGAGATCACCAGAATGCAATCAAGGTGTTTCAACTGATTGTAGTAAAAATAAACCTGTATCTAGAAGGTCTGACTGCTGGTGAGTCAGTATCCTGGTAAAAGCTACACCATGAAGATAAAAAGAATACTCTCAGCAACTCTGAAAAGGTTATTGAAAAGCATGTCAGGAATGGATGCAAGAAAAATCTGAAGTCACTGAATATTCCTTGGAGTACAGTTAAGTCAATCATCAAGAAATGGAAAGAATATGGCACAGCTGTAAATCTGCCTCGAGTAGACCATCATCAAAAACTGAGTGACCATGCAAGAAGGGGACTAGTGAGCAAGGCCACCAAGAGATCTATGACAACTCTGGAGGAGTTACACGCTTCAGTGGCTGAGATGGGAGAGACTGCACATACAACTGTTGACTAATTCAATCTTTTTATCCCATTTTCTGTGCTATTTTAGATTTAATTTACTTCCTTCTATTTACACAAATCTATCATGCTTCTGTGATACCAGCATCATTTTGGCTATTCAACCTCTTCCTAGTCATTATCATAAAACACACATTCCCTTTTGCTCTCAGTCCTTTTCTCTTCTTCAATGTTTTTTTAAAAAACTACTACATTATTCTTCAATTCTGATGAAACACTGGCCTGAAAAAAAAACTTTCTCTCTTCACTGATGAGGGTTAACTTGCTGAGCATTCTTCACATTGTTTTTATTTCAGATTTCCACTTAACAGAATCACATACCATATTGGAGAATCTTGTTATACCAGACCATAAAGTAGTTTAAAAGATTATAAAAGCCTTGGGAACCAAACCAGATGAAGCTCTGAACTTGTGCAAAAAAGGAACTTCAGATATTAATTCACAGCCACACGTGGGAAGGGACACATACTAGAGGTTCTCAGAAAAAATCCATAATCACCACCTTCAAGAAAGGAGACAATTCTGATTACCATACTTACTGAGGTGTCTCCTTTGTCTCCTAAAAGGAAACAGATTGCAAAGACCTAAAGAAAGTGCAGACACAAGAGTTTGCAGATGCTGTGATCTGGAGCAGAAAATAAACTGCTGGAGAAAATTAGTGGGTCAAGCTGCATCTGTGCAGGCAAAAGGATAGCCAATGTTTCATTAATGAATCAGACCCCTAAAGCTAGGATTCCATTCTGAAATCCATTGCAGCAAGAGATTACCAGACCGAAGAAACACTTTGAGGATGTTTTCAAGATCAGGAAGTATAACAACTCCTTTCCCCATGACCGCTCAATAGTGAGAAGGATATCTGAGTGTCACTAAGAATGAGTTCCTCTGATGGAAGTACACAAGAGTCTACCAAAGCCAGAAAAGGATTGCATTCCATCCCATTCCTAGCCAGTTATCAACTCATCATGCATCCCTTATTCCATTGACAGTAAAGTCTCACATCCCATATTGGCCTCACTGACCAACTCAAAAGCCATAGAAATGGAGTGAAAGCGAGAGATCCTCAATCCTGAGGGACTAACTAAGAAGACAAGAACTGCTGTTCTCCTCAGACATGGAGAGACTAAAGGGTTGAAAGGAAAAATGGTAACTATGAGGTCATTCAGGATTTTTACACAATATGTCAGAAGACAATGGGACCAATATTTGACATTAACAGATCCATTTATAAGTGCTTGTCATTCCCTCTGTTCATTCTCCTCATTACCCTCCATTCTTAAACAATGCCAGATCTGAACAAGAGCATATCATCTAGCTTGACCCTTCAGGGTCAACAAAATTATACTGTCAAAGGAATTCTTCTTCCAATGTTAATTCTGCCTTTTTAGTTACTTAAAGGTCCCATGGCACAATTCATACATTAGCAACACACATCAAAGTTGCTGGTGAATGCAGCAAGCCAGGCAGCATCTCCAGGAAGAGGTACAGTTGATGTTTCGGGCCAAGACCCTTCATCAGGACTAACTGAAAGAAGAGCTAGTAAGAGATTTGAAAGTGGGAGGGGGATCCAAAATGATAGGAGAAGACAGGAGGAGGAGGGATGGAGCCAAGAGCTGGACAGGTGATTGGCAAAAGGGATATGAGAGGATCATGGGACAGGAGGCCCAGGGAGAAAGAAAAGGGGGAGGGGGGGGAAACCCAGAGGATGGGCAAGGGGTATAGTGAGAGGGACAGAGGGAGAACAAGGAGAGAGAGAAAAAGAATGTGTGTATATAAATAAATAACGGATGGGCTATGAGGGGGAGGTGGGGCATTAGGGAAGTTAGAGAAGTCAATGCTCATGCCATCAGGTTGGAGGTTACCCAGACGGAATATAAGGTGTTGTTCCTCCAACCTGAGTGTGGCTTCATCTTCACAGTAGAGGAGGCCGTGGATAGACATGTCAGAATGGGAATGGGACGTGGAATTAAAATGTGTGGCCACTGGGAGAGCCTGCTTTCTCTGGCGGACAGAATGTAGGTGTTCAGCGAAATGGTCTCCCAGCCTGTGTCAGGTCTCGCCAATATATAGGCCACATCGGGAGCACCGGATGCAGTATATCACCCCAGCTGACTCACAGGTGAAGTGTCGCCTCACCTGGAAGGACGATCTGGGGCCCTGAATGGTGGTAAGGGAGGAAGTGTAAGGGCATGTGTAGCAGCTGCACGAGTCTGCCACCCAACAATACCACAATAAAAATATATACATTCATTTTCTGGCTCAAGTTTGAATGATTAATGTTTAGGAATTCTATCTCAATAGTTAAACTAACACTTTCAATATGTATCAGAACTTTGATAATACGAAGGGTGATTGATAAGTTTGTGGCCTAAGGCAGAAGGAGTCAATTTTAGAAAACCTAGCACATTTATTTTTCAACATAGTCCTGTCCTACGTTTACTCACTTAGTCCAACGGTCGTGGAACATACGGATCCCTTCTTTGTAAAAGTCGGTGTCTTGGACCTCCAGAAGTGGTCCACGGCAGGAGTGATTGATAAGTTCGTGGCCTAAGGTAGAAGGAGATGAGTTATTAACTTCAAACTTTCTGGATCATCACTCAGAGTTGAACTGCACGTGCATGTAATGAGAGCTGTA
The DNA here is from genome assembly GCF_030028105.1 of Mobula birostris. Lineage (NCBI taxonomy): Eukaryota > Metazoa > Chordata > Chondrichthyes > Myliobatiformes > Myliobatidae > Mobula > Mobula birostris. The sequence goes on along the minus strand of NC_092372.1, from coordinate 155,741,909 downwards.
CAACTCATCTCCTTCTGCCTTAGGCCACAAACTTATCAATCACCCCTGCTGTGGACCACTTTCTGGAGGTCCAAGACGCTGACTTCTACAAAGAAGGGATCTGTATGTTCCATGACCGCTAGACTAAGTGTGTAAATGAAGGAGGGGACTATGTTGAAAAATAAAATGTGCTAGATTTTCTAAAATTGACTCCTTCTACCTTAGGCCACGAAATTATGAATCACCCCTCGTAAATGTACTTTGAATCTTTTGAACTATCATTTTCAAATATAACTTTCAAATGCATTGTGCTTTGTGGGACAATGCAAGGATAGAATGACTGTTTAAAAAATAAATAAATTGTTTCACTTTAAGTTCTTTTGCCATCTTCAGAAGTTTTCTAATGACTCTGCCATAGTTGGATGAATCAGCAGGGGAGATGAGCCTGAGTACAGGGCTACGGTAGGAAACTTTGTCACATGGTGTGAGCAGAATTATCTGCAGCTTAATGTGAAAAAGACTAAGGAGCTGGTGGTGGACCTGAAGAGGGCTAAGGCACCAGTGACCCCTGTGTCCATCCAGGGGGTCAGTGTGGACATTGTAGAGGATTACCAATACCTGAGGATATGAACTGACAATAAACTGAACTGGTCAAAGAACACTGAGGCTGTCTACAAGAAGGGTCAGAGCCGTCTCTATTTCCTGAGGAGACTGAGGTCCTTGAACATCTGTCCGACGATGCTGAGGATGTTCTACGAGTCTGTGGTGGCCAGTGCTATCATGTTTGCTGTTGTGTGCTGGGGCAGCAGGCTGAGGGTCGCAGACACCAACAGAATCAACAAACTCATCCGTAAGGCCAGTGATGTTGTGGGGATGGAACTGGACTTTCTCACGGTGGTGTCTGAAAAGAGGATGCTGTCCAAGTTGCATGCCATCTTGGACAATGTCTCCCATCCACTACATAATGTACTGGGTGGGCACAGGAGTACATTCAGCCAGAGACTCATTCCACCGCAATGCAACACAGAGCGTCATAGGAAGTCATTCCTGCCTGTGGCCATCAAACTTTACAACTCCTCCCTTGGAGGGTCAGACAATCTGAGCCAATAGGTTGGTCCTGGACTTATTGCCATCTGGCATAATTCACCAATTTAATTATTTATGGTTTTATATTGCTATATTTATACTCTATTCCTGGTTGGTGCAACTGTAACAAAACCCAATTTCCCTCGGGATCAATAAAGTATGTCTGTCTGTCTGTCTATCTATTTCTTCTGCATTCATAGTCCCCAGACATTTTTGACAGTTGCAAAAATGCTTCTTTAATGTTTCAGTTGCAATTTGTCCTGATTGTCTTCTGGAAAATATTTTCAAGCCTGACTGCTGTAAATTGGAGAGTCTCCGGCTTCTGAGAAGCAACAATAAAGGCAGAACTTGTGGTAACAAGAACTGGAATGAAACCACCATTTAAGCATACTGTACATGTTCAGCAAATTCTCTGTTTGGGTCAGCATAATGATAGCTGGCAGCTTTTTGCACCATTAACAGAGTTTGATTGTCAAACTGAGTTGAAATAATTTTGAAAGGCAAGGCTGCTTCTTGGACAAATCTGATTGCACTTATTCCAATTCAGAACACATGTAACAGATTAGGTTACCCCTAAATTTAGATTTTGCAATATAACAATATTTTGGTAATTTGTTACAGATTGTTGATCATTTCTTCTCCTCACTGACAAACAACACTAGATACTGAACGGAAGCGTGCCTAGCCCACTGCTCTCTACTCCCTCTGCATTCATGACTGTGTGGCTAGGCACAGCTCAAACACAGTCAATATAATTGCCAATGATACCACCTTTGTTGGCAGAATCTCATGACAATGAAGAGGTGACCAGAACTAAAATGGATCAGCTGGTCAAGTAGTGTCACAATAATAAGCTTGCACTCAATGTCAGCAAGATCAAGGAATTAACTGTGATTTAAGGAAGGGCAAATCAGAAGAATTTTAAGAGCCTTCAGAGTTTTATTGATTCAGCCTGCTCCATCACAGGCACAAGCTTCTCCCCACCCCATCAAGGACATCTTCAAAAGGTGGTAGTTCAAGAAGGCAGCATTCATCATGAAGGACCCTCTACATCTAGGATGTGCCCTTCTCTCACTACCACCATCATGGAGATGGTACAGGAGCCTGAAGACCCACACTCAATGTTTTAGTATTAATTTCTTCCCCTCTACCTTCAGATTTCTGAATCTTCCAGGAACTCATGAACACCATCACATAATTCCTCTTTTCACAACTTTTTTTTAAAAAATTGTGACTTAATTTCTTTTGCCTGTACTGTACTACTGCCACAACTTCTACTACTTCTGTTAGTGACAATAAATCTGATTCTAACTATATTCAATTCTAAGACACTTGAAAAACATTTACAAAATTTATCTGCAGCTAAGTTTATCAAAAAATGAAGGCATTACAAATGAGGGGGAAAAACACAATTGGAACACTCTCTCAACATTAGAACTATTTATTAGTAGGTTTTACCAGCTAGTCAGTAAATTAACTGATAGTTAATAAAACTGTGGATCAGCAATAATTTAGAGTTAAATAGGGCAGGTGAAAATGTTAACATTCAGGAATAGACTTTGCCTTTAATAAACCAAATGAATAAATGAACAAGTTAATGATCCATGACTGGCAGACAATTTCTGGTAGAGCGCTGCTAAGAGCGTGGTTGGGCCTCAGTTATTTACATTCCAGGGGAAGGGACGAAGTGTAATGTATCCAAGTTTGCTGATGATAGAGAAGATTCTACAGAGGCTGTAAAGAGATAATCAGGTTCAATAACTAGGTGTGATTATGGCATATGAATATCATGATAAATATGAAGTTCTCCACTTTGGAATGAAAAATAAAATACTTTCCAAAATTTAATACTGAAATGTTGCTAATAGAGACTGAAGTGTTCATCCAGACCAGTTAGATAAAATTATTATAGCTGCAGTGCATAATTTTTTAGGTGGACCTTGATTATAAGACACAAGCAGAATTAGGCTACTTGGCCCATCAAGTCTTCTCTGCCAATCCATCATGGCCAATTTTAATATCCCTCTCAATTCCATTCTCCAACCTTCTTCCCATAGCTTTTGATGTCTTGACTAATCAAGAACCTATCAACCACTGATTTAAATATATTCAATGACTTGGCCTCAATAGCTGTCTGTGACAATGAATTCCAGAGATTCACTACTGTTTGGCTAAAGAAATTCCTTCCTATCTCCATTCTAAATGGATATCTCTCTATTCTGAAGTTGTGCCCTCTAGTCCTAGAATCACCCAATATAGGAAACAACCTCCCCACTTCCACTCTATTCAGGCCTTTCAATATTCCATAGGTTTCAATGAGATTTCTTCCCCCCCTCCCCCACCACCATTCTTGTTGACTCCAGTGAATACAGGCCCAGAGCCATCGGACAATGATCATTTGTTAACCCTTTCATTCTCTGAATCATTCTCATGAACTTCCTCTGGATCCTCTCCAATGATGGCACAAGTCCAAAACTGTTCACAATACTCCAAGTGTGGTCTGACCAAAACCTTATAAAGCCTCAGCATTACATCTTTGCTCTTATATTCTAGTCCTCTGAAAATGAATGCTAACATTGCATTTACCTTCCTCACCAAAGACACAATATGCAAATTAACCTTTAGGGAATCCTGCATAAGGACTCCCAATTCCCTTTTCACCTCTGATTTTTGAATTTTCTCTGTGTAGAAAATAGTCCACACCTTTATTCCTTCTAGCAAAGTGATTGGCCATTCATTTCCTTACACTATATTCTATCTGACACTTCTTTGCCCATTTTCCCAATCTTTCTAAGTTCTTCTGCAGATTCCCCGCTTCCTCAACAGTACCTGCCCTTCCACCTATCTTCATATCATTTGCAAATTTGGCCATAAAGTCATCAATTCAGTTATCTCAATCATTGATTAACATATATAAAATGTGAAAAGAATCGGTCCCAACACCGATCTCTGCAGAACACCACATCAGCAGCACCCAACCAGACAAAGTCCCCTTTGTTCCCAGTTTTTGGCCTCCTGCCAGTTAGCCAATCTTCTATCCATGCTAGTATATTTCCTGTAATACTATGGTCTCATATACAGCAACTTTGTCAAAAGCCTTCTGAAAATCCAAAAAAACAATATCCACTGACTTTCTTTGGTCTATTCTCCCTGTTATTTCTTCAAACAAATCCAACAGATTTATCAGGCCTTGCTGACTATTATGTGCCTCCAAATGCCCAAAACCTCATCCCTGACAATGGATTCAACATCTTCCCAACCACTGCATTCAGGCTAACTGGCATATAATGTCCTTGTGCCTCCCTCCCTTCTTGAAGAGTGGAATGACATTTGCAATTTTCCAGTCCTCTGGAACCATTCCAGAATCTAGTGATTCTTGAAAAATTATTACTAGTGTCTGAACAATCTCTTTAGCTACCTCTTTCAGAATGCTGGGCTGTATCATATATCTAATCCAGGTGACTTGTCTACCTTCAGACCTTTCAGTTTGCCAAGTACCTCTCCTTAGTAATAGCAACTACACTCACTTCCACCCCCTGAAACTCTCAAATTTCTGGTATACCACTGATGCCTTCCACAGTGAAGATTGGCACAAAATGCTTAACTTCGTCCGACATTTCTTTGTCTGCCATTACTAACACTCCAGCATTATTTTCCAGTGGTCCAGTATCCGCTCTCACCTCTTTTACTCTTTATATACCTGAAAAAAAACTCTTTAATACTATTGGCTTGCTTACCTTCACATTTAATTTTTCTCTCCTTATGGTTTTTTTTCAGTTGCCTTCTGTTGGTTTTAAAAGCTTCCCAATCCTCTAAATTCCCACTAATTATATTATTTGCCCTCTTTGGCTTTTATGATTTGACTTCCCTTGGTTGCCTCCCTTTACAAAATTTCATCCTGTGCCTTCCAATCTACCCCCAGAACTTCCAGCCATTGCTCTTCTGCTGTCATCCCTGCTAATGCCACCTTCTAATCAATTTTGGCCAGCTCCTTTCTCATGCCTCTGTAATTGCCTTTACTCCACTGTAATACTGATACAGCTGACTTTATCTTCTCTCACACTCTCACACACTCAAACTGCAGGGTGAATTCTATCATATTATGATAACTGTATTCCAAGAGTTCCTTTACCTTAAGCTCACTAATCAAATCTGGTTCATTACACAATACCCAATCCAGAATTGCCTTTGTTTCTTTCTTTTTAAATCTTTTTATTAATTTTCCAAAATTATAAACAGAATAACAATGTTGATACAGAGAGATTGGAATAATCTTATTGTTGATAAGTATGTACAAAAAAGATTTCAAATATTACAGGTATAATAGACTTCTAAACTCTTGATATAATTAATTATATAGAAAAAAGAAATAAAAAGAAAAAAAATACAAAGAACCCCCCCCCAAAAAAAAACTAAATACTAAACCCAAAATAAAAGCAAATGGAACAAAACAAAGCTAGACCAGTATATTAAATCGAACACGTTCAGTGATGTCATCAACTCCACTCCTCTATTCATATATTTTAAGTCAGGGGTCCCCAATCTTTTTTGCACCACGGACCGGTTTATTATTGACAATATTCTTGTGGACCAGCCGACCGGCGGGGTAGGGTTGCCAGCGGACACGAGTAGCAGTCAAATACGTTGTGTTTACCCCGAGAAGACTACAATTACCATGAAGCCTTGCGCGGGCACCTGTGTGTGCATGTGTGTACATGCCGATTTTTTTTCTACAAATTGTTCTTGGTGATTCTGTTCGGGGGGGGAGGGGTGTTAATCACAACAGGAATATAGAAGATCAGTCAACTGCAAGTCACCTTTTAGTGGCTAATACACTCAATTTCTAAAAGGGTTTATCTAACGAATTTAATATTAAACACAGTGCATATTTTCCTCACATGAATACAGTGATAAGTCAATTACTGTATAAGTCACTTATAAGTCAATAGCATCATAACATTTTAAGTTATGGTTGGATATTAAACACAGCGCATATTTTCCTTGTATGAACATATAAAATCATTGCAACAGACCAATATCGCTGAATTAGTGGGAGCCCTGAGCTTGTTTCCCTGCAACAACACGATGCCATCAAGGGGTGATGGGAGACAGCAATACTTGAAGGTGGTTCCTTATGTCCAGTCTATTCTGCAAATTAGTTTTCGTTGCATTCATTGCAGAGATACGTTGGAAATGGAAGCAACGTTTTCAGTACTTTCGTGGCTACCTCAGGATATTTAGCCTTGACTTTGATCCAGAATGCCGGCAGAGATGTTATGTCAAACATAGTTTTCAGCCCACTGTCATTTGCAAACTCAAGGAATTGATCTTCTTCCCGCGCTGACATGGATGACGCGCAGGTAATGACCTCACATGCGTTCAAGCTCAACAGTGGGCATGACAGGGAATGAGGAAAGGTGCAGCTGACTCATATCGCCAAATCATATCCTTTCCTCGGGACCCGGTACCGGTCCGCGCCCTGGTGGTTGGGGACCGCTGTTTTAAGTTAATAAAAAGGATTCGGAAAGGTCAAATTACATCACATGAAAATGTTGAACAAATAGTTTCCGAGTCTCTTCAAATTTAACTGAAGGATCAAAAATGTCACTTCTGATATTTTCCTAAATTTAAACATAATATAGTTTGGGAAAACCACTGAAATTTAGTAGGAGGATTGGTCTCCTTCCAGTTCAATAAAATGGATCTTCTGTCCATTAAAGTAACAAATGCAATCATCTGACAGGCTGAAGAGGATAAAGATCTATGTTCTACCATTGGAAAACCAAAAATTGCCATAATAGGATGGGGTTGTAAATCAAAATGCAGAACTGTTGAGATAATATCAAAAATATCTTTCCAGAATTTTTCCAAAAGAGAACAGGACCAAAACATATGAGTTAAAGAAGCCACCTCAGAGTGACATCTGTCACAAATAGGGTTTATATGGGAATAAAAATGGGCTAATTTATCTTTAGACATATGGGCCCTATGCATTACTTTAAATTGTATTAGTGTATGAGCACATATAGAGGAAAAACTAACTGATTGAAAAGTTTTATCCCATTTCTCTAGAGGTAGGCAAAGTTGAAGTGCCCTTTCCCATTCACTTTTAATTTTATCAGATATACCTGGCTGTAATTTCATAATTGTATCATAAATAAATGCTATTAATCCCTTCTGAAAGGGATTTAAACCTAAAATTTTATCGATGATATCAGTAGGGTATGAGGTCGGGAGGGTAGGCAGCATGGTATTTAAAAAGTTTCTTATTTGTAAATATCTAAAAAAAATGGGATCTGGGCTAATTAAATTTATTAGATAACTGTTCAAAAGACATGAAACAGTTATCCAGAAATAAGTCACGAAAACATGTTAACCTTTCATTTTCCATATCAAAAAGGCTTGATCCATAATCGAGGGTTGAAAGAAAATTAGATATAATAGGGCTTGATAATATAAATTTGTTCAAACCAAAAAATTTACGAAATTGAAACCATATTCGTAATGTATGTTTAATTATTGGATTAACCATTTGTTTATTCAATTTAGATAATACAAAAGGAAGTGAAGTTCCTAAAATGGAAGCCAAAGAGAACCCTTCTACAGAGTAGCCTTCAAGGTTTACCCAATGTGGACTTGGAATTATATTCCAATCTTGTGTCCAAAATATTAAATGTCAAACATTAATTGCCCAATAATAGAATCTTAGGTTAGGCAGTGCTAAACCACCACCTTTCTTGGACTTCTGTAAATATTTTTACTGAACCTGGGATTTTTGTTCTGCCATATATAAGAGGAAATTTTAGCATCAATAGTATCAAAAAAGGAGTTAGGAATAAAAATTGGTACTGCTTGAAATAGATATAAAAATTTAGGTAAAATAATCATTTTAATAGCATTAATTCGGCCAATCAGTGATAGAGACAATGGGGACCACTTAGTAATCAGTTGTTTAACCTGACTAATTAACGGTAAAAGGTTGAACTTGAATAAATCCTTATGTCTCTTAGTAATTTTAACTCCCAAATAAGTAGACAGTAATCACTCTGAATGGAGAACATCTATAAATGGGAACCTGCATATTTAATGGAAAAAGTTCACTCTTACCTAGATTCAATTTATAATCAGAAAAACTACTAAACTGAGCAAGCAGAGTTAATGCTGCCGGAATGGATTTCCCCGGGTTAGAAATATATAATAGTAAATCATCTGCATATAGTGATAATTTATGTGTCTCATTTCCACGGGTAATGCCAAATATATTAGGGGAGTCAAGAATAGCAATAGCTAGTGGTTCCACGGCAATGTCGAATAGTAGTGGACTAAGAGGGCAACCCTGCCTAGTACCACGGAATAAGAGAATTGCCTTTCATAGAGTGAGCTCAAGCACAAGCTAAAAAGCCACCTTGTCGGCATTTTACAAATTCACTCTCTTGATCCAGCACCAACCTGCTTTTCTCAATCTACCTGCATATTGAAATCCCCCATGGCCATGGAACATTGCCCTTTATACATGCCTTTTCTGCGTCCTGTTGTACTTTGTATTCCATATCCTGCCTACTGTTTGGATGCCTGTATAAAACTCATCAGGGTTTATTTACCCATGCAGTTTCTTAACTCTATCCACAGGATTCTACAAGTTCTGACCCAATGTCACCTCTTTCTAAGGAGTGGATGTCATTTTTTACCCACCCCATCTATCCTCCCACTAAAATTATCAATACAATGTGTATCCTTGGCTGTTAAGCTCCCAACTATGATCTTCTTTCAGCCACAACTCAGTGATGTCCACAACATCGTACTTGCCAAACTCTGAGCTACAAGATCATCTACCTTGTTTTCTTTTACTGTGTGCATTCAAATATAACACCTTCAGTCCTGTACTCGTCACCCTTTTTGACTTTGGCCTCCTGTTACTTTCCACTGACTAGAGTTTTGCCCTGTCATCTGCCTGCCCTTCCTTACAGTCTCACTACACACTACATCTACTTGTATCCCAACTGCCCCAATCTCAGCCCTGTTATTCCAGTTCCAATCCCCCTGCCAACTTAGTTTAAACCCTCAACAGCTCCAGCAAACCTGCTCACAAGGATATTGGTCCCCCTTGGATTCAGATGTAACCTATCCTTTTTGTACATGTCATACCTTCCCCAGAAGAGATCCCAATGATCCAGAAACCTGACACCCTGCCCCCTGTACCAATTCCCCCGCTGCAATTCAGAGATTATATCCCTGGAGGTCCCGTTTTTCAATCGAACCCCTAACAGTATCCAAAGCAGTATAATTATTGAGGGGGTGCTCTGCACTTGCTGGGTCTTTCCTTCCCTCCCCTGACAGTCACCCAGGTACCTGCCTCCTGCAACTTGGGGTCGACTACCTCTCTATAGCTACTACCTATCACCTCCTCATACCCCCATATCAGCCGAAAGTCATTGAGCTGCAGCTCCATTTCCTTAACATAGTCTTTAAGGAGCTCAATCTACTTTATGCAGATGTAGTTATCAGAGAGACCAGAGGTCTCCTAGAGTTCCCACATCTGACACAAAGAACATACCACTACCTTTGAATCAATTCTCAGTGTACAAGCTATGAATTAATAGATAAAGAAAGAAAGAAAAACTTACTAGAAACTTAGAACTTCTGCCTGTGTTTGCTGACACCCATGCATGCTGGCCTGTTCTCGCTGAAGGCTTTTAAGCCAAAGCCTCCCACTCTAACATTAGCTCATACCCACAATATCCACTCCCATTTTATTGGCTCAATAAAACTCACTCCCATTGAGACTTGTTCTTTTTAAATAGGTCCCACTTTGCAACAATCTCTCGCTCACTCTCTCAAAATACTTCAAATTGCAAGGGAACATCAGGAATGTTACCTGCTACTTTGCTTTCCTTATCCAAGAAAAAATATGCCTGCCACAGAGACAGCATTCTTCAGGTTCATTAACGATCTGGAAGTGGCGACCAAATGTAGTGTTTCTAAGTTGGCAGATGACATTAAATTGAGTGGAAAAGCAAATTGTGCAGATGATGGGGAGAGAGATATAGATAGGTTAAGTGAGTGGGCAAGGGTCTGACAGATGGAGTACAATATTGATAAATGTGAGGTCATCCACATTGGAAGGAAAAATGCAAGAGCAGATTACTATTTAAATTAGTGGTCGCCAACCAGTCGATCACGATTGACTGGCTGATCTTTGAGATTTTCGCAGTAGGTCCCGAAAAAAAAAAGAAATACACAAATGCTGTTGTAATGTGAGCATTATAAAAATAAGTAATACTACAAACGTTTGTAATTAGGATAATGGTAATATAGCAATACTCCCGCTATGGAAAGCTGTTTGTAAAGAGAGATTGTTTCCGGGTTGCAGGGTTTTAGTTCTGTTCTTTCTGCCCAGTGCGCATGTGTGTATAGCTCCTGCGCCATGCACCGCGGTTTCAGTGTAGCTTGTGCTGCGTCAAAGTGACCAATTAGATTCGATGAGAGTAGAGACTGTCACAAACATCAGTATATGGCACTCGTTGGTGATACCCTGCAAGGTAGCTAGCTAGCATGGCGGAGGCTCCACGAAAGAAGGCGAAAACATACAAATTCCATCCCGAATGGGAAGAGGAAATTCTATTTACCTTTGTGAAAGACAAGTGTGTATGTACGTTGTGCCACCAAACACAAGCACTGACTAAAAGAGGGAATCTGGAGCAGCACCACAACACCAACCACCAGAAATTTAAAGACACCTACCCCCTAAAGAGCGCAATTCATGCCAGGAAAGTTGAGGAGCTGAAATCGGGGCTGAAGGCCCAGCAAACGTTTTTCACAAAACATGCTGCTCAAAATAAGGCTGCGATTGAAGCATCATTTCGTGTAAGTCACCTTTTCGCTAAACACAGGAAGCCTTTTACAGATGGCGATTTATTCAAGGAAGCAATGGCCATTACCACAAAGGCTGTTTTTGATGACTTTAAAAACAAAAACGACATCACAACCCTAATATATAATATACCGCTTGGCCCTGCAACAGTGACAAGGAGGGTAGAGTCACTGTCAGAGGACATGGAGTACAGTTCAATGAATCCCTGGATGTAATACCAACAGTTCAGCTTGTTGTATTTTTCAGAATGGCTTTCCAGGTGCTGCCCGGCATGTAAATGTCGGCCCAGCTGAGAGGCGACGCAATCAGCAATCGCCTCTGATCTGGGCTGACATTTACATGCCGGCGTCACCTAATCAATTAGCTTGTTTATTTCAGCTTTTTTCTTAAAGATGTGCTGGGTGTGTTCCGGCTACCGCTGCACCCCTGCATGCTTCGTGGCCCGGAGGTTGGGGACCACTGAATTATAAGTCACCTATAAGTCAATAGCATCATAATATTTTAAGTAACGTTTGGATATTAAACACACAGAGCATATTTTCCTCATATAAACATGTAAAATCACTGCAACACACCAATATCGCTGAATCAGTGAGAGCCCTGGGCTTGTTTTCCTGCAACAAGACAGTCCCATCGAGGGGTGATGGGAGACAGCGATACTCGAAGGGGGTTCCTTATGTCCAGTCTATTCCGCAATTTAGTTTTCGTTGCATTCATTGCAGAAAACTCCGCTTCGCAGCTATATGATGTTAGAAATGGAAGCAACGTTTTCAGTACTTTCATGGCTATCTCAAGATATTCAGCCTTGACTTTGATCCAGAATGCCAGCAGAGATGTTATGTCAAACATGCTTTTCAGCCCACCGTCATTTGCAAGCTCGAGGAGTTGATCTTCTTCCCGCGCTGACAATAGAAGATTCACTGGAAACATTCACAAATGGATCACGAACCCATTCCTTTGCACGTCTTGGGTCACTGATGACCTCACGTGCATTAAAGTTCAACAGTGGGCGTGACAGGGAATGAGGAAAAGTGCAGCTGACTCATATCGTTTCATATCGCCAAATCATATTGTTCCTTCGCAGCCCAGTAGCACATGCTTTGTGGCCCAGTACCTGGGGACCACTGTGTTAAAGGACTTAACACTCTGTGAATATTTTTCACTACAGTTCAATAAATCCCTGGATGTAATACAAACAGTTCAGCTTGTTGTATTTGTCAGAATGGCTTTCCAGGATTTTACAGCAAAGGAGGACTTCCTCACTATTTTGCACTTAAAGGAGAGAACTGTGCCGTAATGACCCTGATTTTCCCGACTTCCTGGATTATCACTGTGTGACTCATCAGCAGGCCTTGACTGGGAAGGTCGTGGACTTTTCTCATGTAATGACACCGAAGGTCAAACTGAAACTTGATTCGAGCAAAAACGCCTCAGCACCGCTTCACCATGGCGACACGTGGCGCATGTGGAAGTGCATTCAGAACATCACCAACTATAAGACAACATCACCTTTCTGTGTTGGTGATGCCTCCCTCCCAGATGCGTTGAACAACTTCTACACTCATTTCGAGGCAGAAAATGACTTGGTGGCGAGGAAGACCCACTCCTCCTCCCAATGACCAAGTGCTGTGTCATACCGTGGCCGATGTTAGGAGAACTCTGTGCAGGGTCAACCCACGGAAGGCTGCTGGACCAGACAATATTCCTGGCAGAGTGCTCAGAGGATGTGCAGATCAGCTGGCAGATGTTCTCACTGACATCTTCAACATCTCCCTGAGCAGCACCGTCGTTCCAACGTGCTTCAAGGTTGCCACCATCATCCCCATGCCGAAGAAGTCTTCAGTGTCCTGCGTCAACGACTACTGTCCCATTGCACTCACATCCATCATCATGAAGTGTTTCAAGAGGCTCGTCATGAGGCACATAAAGACCCTGCTGCCCCCCTCACTGGACCCCCTGCAGTTCGCATATCGTCCAACCGCTCAACAGACAACGCCATTGCCAGCAACATCCACCTGGCGCTCACCCACCTGGTCAAAGAAGACACTTACGTTTGAATGCTGTTCATAGACTTCAGCATTCAACCCAATCATTCCTCAGCACCTGATTGGAAAGCTGAAACTACTGGGCCTGAACACCTCCCTCTGCAACTGGATCCTAGAGTTCCTGACTGGGAGACCTCAGTCAGTCCAGATTGGGAGCAGCATCTCCAACACCATCACACTGAGCATCGGGGCCCCCCAGGGCTGTGTGCTCAGTCCACTGCTGTTCACTCTGCTGACCTACAACTGTGCTGCAACACACAGTTTGAACCACATCATCAAGTTTGCCGATGACACGACCGTGGTGGGTCTCATCAGCAAGAACGATGAGTCAGCATACAGAGAGGAGGTGCAGCGGCTAACAGACTGGTGCAGAGCCAACAACCTGTCTCTGAATGCGAACAAAAGAGATGGTTGACTTCAGGAGAGCATGGAGCGACCACTCTCTGTTGAACATTGACGGCTCCTCTGTAGAGATCATTAAGAGCACCAAATTTCTTGGTGTTCACTTGGCGGAGAATCTCACCTGGTCCCTCAATACCAGCTCCATAGCAAAGAAAGCCCAGCAGTGTCTCTACTTTCTGCAAAGGCTGACAAAAGTCCATCTCCCACCCTGATCCTCACCAAATTCTATAGTGGATGTATTGAGAGCATCCTGAGCAGCTGCATCACTGGCTGGTTCAGGAATTGCACTGTCTCGGATAGCAAGACCCTGCAGGGGATAGTGAAGTCAGCTGAGAAGATCATCGGGGTCTCTCTTCCCACTATTACAGACACTTACACCACACACTGCACCCGCAAAGCTAACAGTGTTGTGAAGGACCCCACGCACCCCTCACACAAACTCTTCTCCCTCCTGTCATCTGGCAAAAGGTACTGAAGCATTCGGGCTCTCACAACCAGACTGTGCAACAGTTTTCTCCCCCAAGCCATCAGACTCCTCAATACTCAGAGCCTAGACTGACATCTACATGATTTATTATTATAATTTGTCCTCGACTGTGCCTATTGTCTTGTTTATTAATTATTGCACTGCCCTGCACTGTTTTGTGCACTTTATGTAGTCCTGTGCAGGTCTGTAGTCTAGAGCTGTTTTTATGTTGTTTTATGTAGTCTAGTGTAGCCTTGTGCTGTCTCACATAGTCTAGGCAAACACGGGGAATCCTGCAGATGCTGGAAATTCAAGCAATACTCATCGAAGTTGCTGGTGAACGCAGCTAGTAAGAGCTCTTCTTTCAGTTAGTCCTGACGAAGGGTCTCAGCCCGAAACGTCGACTGTACCTCTTCCTAGAGGTGCTGCCTGGCCTGCTGCATTCACCAGCAACTTTGATGTGTGTTGCTCACATAGTCTAGTGTAGTTTTGTGTTGTTTCATGTAGCACCGGGGTCCTGGAGGAACGTTGTTTCGTTTTTACTGTGTACTGTACCAGCAGCTTATGGTCGAAATGACAATAAGCTTGACTTGACTTCAAGGCATTATTGGATGAGCTCGATGCCACTTACGGAGATATAATTCTTCATGCTGATGTTTGGTGGTTGAGTCGCGGCAAAGTGCTGCAACGATTTGTTGACTTGCTGCCTGAGATAAAGACTTTTCTGTCGACAAGAAATGAGGAACACGAGGAACTATCAGATGATGAGTGGCTACTGGATTTAGTGTTTCTGACCGACCTAATGGCTAAATTAAACACACTTAACAACGAGCTCATGGGAAAAGACCGACACCTGCCCCACATGATAAGCGCAGTAAATGCGCTTAAGGCCAAGTTCGGTGTCTGGATTTCAAATTTAAAGAACAGGAGGCTGACACACTTTCCCAACTTAGAAAAAATATTACAGACCATCAAGGAAAAAAATGCTTTTCGCCCTGAGCAGTACTGTGCTCACCTAGACAAACTGGCAATAGAGTTCAATCGGCGTTTTGGGGAGTTAAACGTCATGATAGATATTGCTGCATTTATTTCAAATCCATTTCTGCCGATCAATATAGAACAGATAGCAGCCAAATTCCAGCAAGTATTTGGTGTGGCCAAGTGATATTAAAATGGAAATAATTGATTTGCAAAATGACGTTGAGTTTAAAGCAAGATCAAGGGATGGTGACTTTTGGGGGCTTGTCAGCAGGAAGAAGTTTCCTCATCTCACCACACAGGCACTAAAAGTCAGTGCCTACTTCGGGTCAACTTATCTGTGTGAAATTGCGTTTTCACAGATGAAAATTGTTAAATCTAAGTACAGTAGCTGTCTTACTGACAGACACCTCATAGACTGTCTCAGACTGGCTGTCTGTAGTTATGAGCCAAATTTCAGGGAACCAGCAGAAAGTATTCAGCCCCAGTCATCACACTGAGTACAACAGTCAATTTTTATTCATTTATTTTTCCTATTGAAATAAAATTAAATAATGAAACTTAGAATTAAAGGTATGAAGTATTGTAATATTTTTAAAGAAAGACAGCTATGGCCTGTTTGATATGCTAGTTAGCGTTTTCTTGGTTGAATTAATTTAAAAGTTTGACAAAAGCATTTTATGTAATTCAAATAAAATTAGCCCAAATAAAAGGCCTCAAATTGGAAGTACAATCTGAGCTGTTTTTTTTCTCTAAACAATTTAGTAGGTCGCTCTTGCCTTTCACTTAGGCCAAGGTAGGGGATCTTGGGCTTAAAAAGGTTAGTGACCACTAATTTAAATGATAAAAGATTGCAGCATGCTGCTGTGCAGAGGAACTTGGGAGTGCTTGTGCATGAATCACAAGAGACTGGTTTGCAGGAGCAGCAGACTATCAAGAAGGCAAATGGAATGTTGGTCTTCATTGCTAGGGGGATTGAATTTAAGAGCAGGGCCGTTATGCTGCAACTGTACAGGGTTCTGGTGAGACTGCATCTGGAGTACTGCGTGCAGTTCTGGTCTCTGTACTTAAGGAAGGATATCCTGGCTATAGAGGCAGTGCAGAGGAGGTTCACCAGGCTGATTCCAGAGATTGGCGGGGGGGGGGCGGGGTTAGACTATGAGGAAAGATTGAGTCACCTGGGACTGTACTCGCTTGAGGGGAGATCGTGTAGAAACATATAAAATTATGAAAGGGATAGATAAGATAGAGGCAGGAAAGTTGTTTCCACTGATAAGTGAGACTGGAACTAGGGGACAAGGCCTCAAGATTTGGGAGAGTAAATTTAGGGCCGAGATGAGGAAGAACTGCTTTTCTCAAAAGAGTGGTGAATCTAGAGTTCTCTGTCCAATGAAGCAGTGGAGGCTATCTCAGTAAATATATTTAAGACAAGGCTGGATAAATTTTTGTATAGTTGGGGAAAAGGCTGGCAGGTGGAGATGAGTCCATGGCCAGATCAGCCATAATCTAATTGAAGGGTGAGGCAGGCTCAATGGGCCTGGTGGCCGACTCCTACTCCAGTGCACGTGATCTACACTGATTTATGTTTGGAGTATTTTTTTCATTGAAATGGATTTGATTAAAAAGCCTGACAGGGCAGGATGTGGATTTATTAATTTTCCTTTGCTGCAAAATCTAAAACTTGAGATCAGAGTTTCAATGAAAGGGATCAATCAATTAGAAATGAGATGAAGAGAAATTTCTTCATTTACAGTAAACATTCATAAAAAAGATTTCTTGGGTTGCTCCCTTGAAGAGCTCTGGAAGCTCAGTTATTCAGTATTCAAGAAAAAATTCACTAGATTTGGATACAAAAAGTCATATGATTTTGAAATAGACTGGGTGCATGAAGTCAATAGGGACAATTTTGCTGAAGGGTACTCAGAAGTACAAAGCAGCTCACGCCATCATTACATCATAAAATTCTAGCAATTTCCTACAAATATCCTCTAAAATCCATCCAATTTGACTTTTGCAATGGTATTATTGACAAAATACTTCATTTTGTTCTATTCCTTGATTATCTTAAACTTTGTAATCCTCTGTTTTCTGAATTGTAAACTAATCTTGTGCTAATACTTTATACAGAAACAGTAAACCATTCATGTCCCGAAGTCTTCGCCATTCAATAAGATGAAGGCTTTTTTTATATCTCAACACCAATCTCGTGATTCCTTCAATATCCAGCAATTCATCAATTTGTTTAGAATGTAATTAAATGACTGAACCTCTATAGCTCTGAGGTCAGAGAATTCCAAAAATTCACCATCTTCAGTGTAACAATTTCCACTCATTTCACTTCGAAATGGCCTGCCCTTATTTTGAAAGAGTGACCCTATTTCACGATCAGGAGAAACATCTTCCCTTTCAAGCAGTCTAGGAATTTCATATTAATGTTGTATACAGTATTTTCTGTTGATCTCCAAATAAATTGCCCTTTTCTTCAGTTAGTTTTATTTTTGTATTTTGACTGTTCAGCATATTTTATTAGCAAATTAATTTTTGCTTTAAGAGATATATATTTTCCCTGAACTTCACAACTTCACTGATCACATATTTGAAAATTTCTCAGTTCTCTTTCGATGTATCATTCTTTTTCCAAGTTATTTTCCTTTCTCAACCCTTCAACTTTGGTTCATTTTTCTGTCTTTGATCCTCCTCATCATTTAGTACCTTATTTAAATCAGATTGCTGTTCTCCACTCCATTCCCCACCCCATCTCTTCATTTGCTTTGGTTCATTTCCCATTACCAAATGTAATCCTACTGTGTCATTTATATAAACAGAATTTCTCTCACCCATCCTCGTCCTTTCTCAATGCATTCCATTCCACAGGATTTAACTGCCTTAAGTAATCTTGATTTTTATCTAACCATGTTTTATGTTTTTTTTTAGTACTGCAAATCATTGCCTCTTTCCTCAGTTTTGCTTTGGTGCTGTGCACATGAATGCACAGATTTCCTTTCAGTAATTTTACACTAAAACTGTCTATTAAGGACACCTTATGAAAGAAATAAGCAATATAATGCAAGGGTTAATTGAATGAGAGACAACACACTTAAAATTAATACATATGACAGCAAAACATTTACTGCTACATTTATTTTGTGGATAATGTCTAAAATATTCACATAGTTCTATATTTATTAGACAGTTATAAGTAACATGCATCCACTGCTGTGGACCAATGCAGGAGCCCAATGATTCAACCACTCATGAACCAGGTCATGATTCTGTACAAATGAATGAAAAGTTAAAGTATTATTGAAAATTATTTTTCAAGCAGTTAGAGATGACAGAATAAAAATCTGTTCCAGAAGTTAATTTCCAATAATTCTTTTGATATTTTAATTGGGTGGTTCTTTGGGGTCAGGAATGACTTCTTTCTACTCCAGTACCGTGGGCTCTCAGGCAACTTGTGCGGCTAACACAGGCTGTCTAAACAAGGCAAGCAGTGTAAGGCAATGGCTGGCGGATCAGCATCTTGAAAGGGGGCACTCTCCTTATTTATTATTATTCTCCTTAGCCCATTTACACCAGGCTTCGATACAGTCACAATGTGTGGACTCCAGGTGCACAATGCGATTTCAAGTGCTTTGTTCCCCACTTTGAACTGTGTGCTCCAGGGATTCCAAGGACTAAGTGGAGATATTGTACGTCTTCCAAAGAGGTTTTGAGAATTTTTGTGAGTCTTTCTTTGTGCCCAACTCACAACTCTTCCCATGATAGAACTCATGATAACACACACATTTTTGCTGTCAGGCATGGAAACAACATGGCCCGCCCAGAAGAGACGAATGTAATCAAAGCTAAAAGAGTTGTCATTGGGATAGCACACTGACACTGATTTACTTAATTTGTCAATAGATTTGGTTTTATGGGCATATCATTGGTGGTAGTTCTTCAGTTTTTATGTAATCATTGAGTCAGAAGTACTCAGCATGGAAATAGACGCAACTCATCATTGTAGTCCTTGTCTCAAAGGAGGGAAAGATCATTACTGCCCAGTACACTAACTGTTTTGGTCCAAAAGTGAGGTCTTTATCTTCAAATTATGACCAAAGGCTGTGTTAACACCACAAAGGCAATAGTGAGCTTCATCCATGATGTCTACCCTGTTTTAAGAACGGGATCTCAAATCTTGAGAAGTGGTGGTCCAGATTTTCTCTGACTTTAAAGACTTCTTTTGTCAAAGTGGGGTATTACATAGTAGCTGCAGATCAGGAGAGGGTATTGTTATGTGCAACTCATCTTCTCAAATAGACTTGGAAATCGGCTTCAAAGTATGAGCTGCATATGCAGCTCACTGAGGTTGAGGTAATGATGGCACAGGTTAAACAACTTCCTGTTCATACTGTAGATTACTTTCATTCTTTCTTGCCTTCATTGTTGTACCTTGTTTCCAACCAGCTTATCATTGAAATGAAAAAGTGTTGTGATGACCATAAGAAAGAGGAACAGAAGTTGGCCATATGTGCAATCGCCGCCAAGTCTGCTCTGCCATTCAACAAGATCATGGCTGATTCAAAAACCAAACTTGTTGACACTGATCTGTACTAACACTGGGTCAGTTGTGCATCTGCTGGGTAGGTTCACGGCTTTCATACTATCAAGGGAGTGAAGCCTGTGTGTATGAACAATGTATCTGTTTGATGGCTCTGGATAACCAATGCCTGTCAGACCTGTCAACTCAATAGGTAATTGACCCCTTGCGTTTTATAATTAGCTTGCTTACAGATGCAGTTTCATATTCTATAGAACTATCATATATATTTACTTTAGGAGCAATATTTAACATGCTTTAAATTGTTCCTATGTAATTGAAACACAACTGGCTAATCTGCACCAGGTGATTTGCCTCCTGATGGCTTAAAATTTTTCCAACATCAGCAAGGCAACTACCAAGAATGTGAAGGAATAATCAATTTGCTTGTTTGTTGAAGAATTTGCAGTCAACCAAGGACTGCAGGACAAAACAGCCAAATTTTAATTGGTGACACAACCGACTGCAGATCCTGGAATTTGGAGCAACAAATAATCTTCTGGAGGAACTCAGGGGGCCAAGACAACCAATACAGATGCCTCACACACCCTTTGAAGAGTCCTGACAGGACCCGTAAGCATCTGAATATTTAAAATCACCCAGTTTTCTTACAGATGTTCAATGTATAGGATCTGACATCTTTGAATCCCAAGAACATTACCACATATTAACAGTGGCTAAGTTCAAAGACTACAAGAAAAAACTAATTCCTCTCATCAAAACTAGATTAAATGCCATGAATAATATTTCAATATGTAAGTTTTTCATTAAATTCTTTACCACTTTTATCCCATCTCCAACAAAGAAAATTGAGAGAGTTTTTCCTATCACGTAATTAAAATGTTAGCTGTTATCAGTTCAAAACATTTGACTGTCATTCCAAACAAAATATAAACTACAATTTAAATTGTCTGCAACACACATAAAAGTTGCTGGTGAACGCAGCAGGCCAGGCAGCATCTATAGGAAGTGGTACAGTTGACGTTTCAGGCCGAGACCCTTCATCAGGACTAACTGAAAGAAGAGCTAGTAAGAGATTTGAGAGAGGGAGCGGGAGATCCAAAATGATAGACGAAGACAGGAGGGGGAGGGATAGAACTAAGAGCTGGAAAGTTGATTAGCAAAAGGGATATGAGAGGATCATGGGATGGGAGGCCTAGGGAGAAAGGAGAGGGGGGAGCCCAGAGGATGGGCAAGGAGTATAGTGAGAGGGACAGAGGGAGAAAAAGGAGAGAGAGGGTAAAAATAAATAAAATAAATAAATAATTATCTGGTAATTGTGCTAGGTCTGGTCATTGTCTTGCCAGTTGTCACTAAGAAGTTGCACAAGTCATATTGGAGGCTGGTGAGGCAATCAGAAGGCAAGCCTTGAAATCATCAATAAAGTACAAAGTAAACAAAGTAAATTTTATTATCAAAGTACATATGTCACCATTTACAACCCTAAGTGTGCACCAAAAAGTAATTGCTGGGAATGGCTGCTGTCACTTCTACGAAGACAATAAAAACTGTTGTCCTACCGGGATTTTTCATAATTTTTCTAGCTCCACCATCATCTTACCCAAGTACCAGTAACATTATTTATTTATTTGGCGGAATTAAAATAATTCTTTGAAAACAAATTGTGCTGAACATATTTATTGGAATGTTTTCAGTATCTAACAAGCAGTGAATATGAGGGGCAGCACATGGATGTGGTGTTTCCTACTTTTGCAAAACATCTCTTGAATAATATAATCTTTTTCAGGGACACATTTCCTCCTCTAATCCCAAAAACAGTACTTGTAGTGATATTAGGCCAGAGCAAGGCCTTCATGGGAAAAAAAAATTCTTGGAGTTTCAGTCTTCTACTCTTCCAGTCACCTCCATTTGCTCATGATTTGCAGCACTGCTACATCTTCCCCCTTCACACAACGCAATATC
Source organism: Mobula birostris (assembly GCF_030028105.1). Classification (NCBI taxonomy): domain Eukaryota; kingdom Metazoa; phylum Chordata; class Chondrichthyes; order Myliobatiformes; family Myliobatidae; genus Mobula; species Mobula birostris. The sequence goes on along the minus strand of NC_092372.1, from coordinate 155,720,577 downwards.
CTTAGTAATGTAGATCTTATCAGGAACTCACCTTTACTACTAGAGTGTGAGAGTAAAAAAGATTTCGGCTATTTGCATAAAATTAGCAGTAATGTATTAGCAGTCTATTTGACAAACCATGGTTTTCTTATTTTCAAAGATTCATTGACTATCAAAGTATATATCCATATCCAACTCTGAGATTCATCTCCAGAGCTCTTCTTCCGCTGTCCATCGATTTTCCATGTTGACTGAGGCCTGGGCAAGGTTGTGTGGAAGACTGGCAGTTGCCCATGCTGCAAGTCTCCCCTCTCCACGACACCGATGTTGTCCAAGGGAAGGGCACTAGGACCCATACAGCTTGGCACCAGTGTTGTTGCAGAGCAATGTGTGGTTAAGTGCCTTGCTCAAGGACACAACACACTGCCTCAGCTGAAGCTCAAACTAGCAACCTTCAGATCACTAGACGAACACCTTAACCACTTGCCAATGAGCCACACATGTCCAGATAGCCATGAAACAAAGAAAGAACATTAACGTCATTCAGAAAGAAATATCAACCCCCCCCAAACCCCCTCCCTCACACAACAAAACGGAAAGGAAGGGGCAAAAAACACAGAATATAAAAATCATAAAAGTCCCCACAGTCCATAAATGCAATAGTCCAATCCACAATGCAGAACCATGGTAACATTTTCATCATCGAAGAGAGAGACACCTCATGGGCATAAAAGCCTACCTGCCTGCCGGAGTGAGCCACATAGTGATAGGCTGATCATAGATTCCTTCACAGATTAAAGGCAGGCAGCTGGCACTGAACTCTCGCTCCCTTTCCCCATTTGTCTCAATGTCTCAATCTTCCTTGATACTTTAATCAGTGATTAATTAAAGATTTAATTGGCAAAATGGAGTCAAACATCGTCTCTAAGTTTCTTTGCATTGAGGCCGTACCAGTACCCACTTGCTTCCCGGAATCTTCTTGGAGACAGTGAAATACTGGATCATTCATTCGATCTCCAAACTGTAAATTGCAGGCTCTAACAGTCCCAGAATCGCATTTAGGATGAAAAACAGATGTAGAATGTAGTAAAAAGACATTTTCATGGACTATCTGCAAGATGTCAGCCATGGGAGCATTGCATGCTGGCACTATCTTGACCGAATAACAATATGCAAGTAAAAAATATTAAGTACAGTTCAAAACAAACTGATTTACAATGACCAATTTTATGCTGCTATAAACAACATTCAAAAGTATGGTAAACAATGCACAGAATAGAGTGAGGTTACGATCATGATGTTTCCTCGCAAATCTTCAGCAGGAGTAATAAAATATAGCCCTTCAAGTATGAGAAATTAGATTGAATAAAGCAATGACATAATCAAAGATAACTATTCTCCTGAATGTAAAAGTAACATGATCTGCCGTACAGCAGATTGTTCTGGTTTAGAAACATATTTCTGGGAATGAAGCTGAAATTATAAAGACAAAATTACTCCGCTGCTTTTTGTTTTCACTTGGGAAATCATGACCTAGCATCTGACCGGATACAAATTGGTGCCCTCCAATGCAACTGAACCCATGCTATGCAAGCTCCATGAACAGCTGCCAGTTGTATACTGAAGATTAAACTTGACACAGGTTTCTGAGGAGAATGCAAAATCTAACAAACTCGCCAACAATAATACATGAACAGGCATTGAACAGACATAGGTGGAGGATTCATGATGGCTCGAAATTGCAACTGCTTTGTGTTCATCTACGAAAACAGTTTAATTTCTACCTTTAAATGTCTCTACTTTTCCTTTTCAGGGTGGATGGGGTTCTGTTGAAGACCCTGACCTGGAGTTACACTCAGTCTTCAGTTCTTTGTGGCAGTGGGACCTGCTCCTGAGGGCTCATGGCCGGCCACTTTTTATTATCCCAAGGATGCGGCCTAGAAGACAAGCGTACCTTCAGGGTTCTGAGGTTTCACAGCCCTGCAGACGAGCTGATTCTAAGGTGATGACAAATGAAATGTCGTGGGAGGGAAACGTAACATTAGGAACAGCAGATCAGCGATCAGCTCTGTACTCAGTGAATTGTTTGTTCGTTTGTTTCTCTCTCTCTCTCGTCGGTGGGTGAGAGTTTGTTGCCAATTTTAAGGTCACAGGACTTGGGGTGGGGGGGGTGGAAAGCAGTGTGACAGACTTTTAACATGCAAATCAGTGAGTTGTTTTGTTATGTCTCCCCTCTTGCTGTGAAAGGGGACATCACTTTTTTCCCTTTATTAGGGAGACAGCGAGCCTGTGGTATTGAATTGTTGGGTGAACGATTTGTTTTTGTTATATTGCAGATCTTGGTCTTTATGGGGAGCTTTGCTATTGCAGGCTTGGAGGGTGGAGGGTTGGGATGCTTTTTTGTGGAAGTAGGTGGGGGAGGGTCGTTACTTTGCTGCTGCTTGTATGTGGGAGGGAGAAGTAGGAGGGATTTTGGGGTACTAACATTTTAACTGTCATTCATTCTTCAGGGCACACTTCTGCTTTTGTGGATGTCTGTGAAGAAAAAGAATTTCAGGATGTATATTGCATACATTTCTCTGATATTAATTGGAACTATTGAGCATAAGCTAGAGAAGAATAATGGAGATTCATCGAAAGTTTACAGGTGCAAAGTATTTGGGATTTTATTTCAGAAAATCATCCAATATGCCATTAGGCTAAAAATTGTCAGAACTGTAAAATGCAGATTAAATATATTCCAACTTTGTTGATCAATCAGAAGGAGTGATTAAATCAGGCTGGGGCTGGATGCATAGAGATGATAGAAACTGAAGTAGTGGAGAACAGTATTGAGTAGTAGTAAGAATTTTTTTTGCTAAGTTGAACCAAATGTAGACCTTACTAAATCTGATCTGAGTAGATATTTCATCGCTGCATACTTCATGCCAACCTGAAGCAATTTTAGAAATACCAAGTTTGTTACAATTGAAATTAGACATTTGAAAATGACATTATCATCAGTCATATACACTAACAAGGCAGCTAACATTAATATCTTCTAGCTACTCAGATAAGGCACAGACCAATGAATCCATTCTTCCTTGTTGATAATGTCACTGAAACACACTCATTTCCATTATACTTTACAACTTTGCCATTACCTGAGAAGTACAGCAAGCAGCTACAGTGCCTTGAAAAAGTGTTCAGCCCCCACTATTTTCACATTTTACTGTCCTATTTTCTAAATTTAAAATAGACTGAAGCAGGATATTTGAGATAATTTACAAAACATTGTGCATCATCTCAAATCAAAAGAATAATTATCTTAAATCTGATTGATTACATTACTAAAAAAACAAAATTGTGAGGCTGAAAAAGTATTCATTCCTGATGTTCACTTTTCTCAGGTGTAATATACAGGTATTACTTTACCTATTCACCCAATTTGTTGATGTAGAAAACTGGTGGATCACCTGTTTTCAATGAATTCATAAGAATAAATACCCCTCTCTCTGTAAGGTCGAACAGTATGGTAGGTCTTCAACAGACCAAACCAAGATGAAGACAAAAGAGCATTCAAAACAAGCAGAGGGATGATAATAGAGAAACATAAATCTGGAGAAGGGTACAAGACCATCTCGAAGGCACTGAACATGCCTCAGAGCTCAGTGTAGTCCATCGTGAAGAAGTGGAAAAAATATGAAACCACAGCCACACTGACAAGATCAGGCCACCCCTCTAAACTTAGTTGCCGGAGAAGAATGGCACTTGTAAGAGAGGCTACTGTGACACCAACAGCCACTCTGAGTGAGCTGCAGAAGTCAACACCTGCAACTGGAGAGGAAATTCCTGGCTCCACAATCTCTATGGCTTGCGCAAAAAGGGTTTGTAGGGAACAGTGGCAAGGAAGAAGCCCTGGCTTTAAAAAAAAAGCAAATCCCTGCCCATGAGAACTTTGCAAAGCGTCACTTTAAAGATACTGTAAAGATCTGGAAGAAGGTCTTGTGGTTGGATGAAACTAAAATGGAATTTTCTGGCCTCAAAACTAAGCAGTATGTTTAGTGTGAATCTGATACTGCACATCAGCCATGTAACACCATCCCTACTATAACTTTTGGTGGATGTAGCATCATGCTATGGGTATGCTTTTCAGCTGCAGGGACGGATATCTGGTCAGGATTATGGGAAGATGAATGCTGATAAATAGAGAGATCCTGGATAAAAACCTGTTAGCCTCCGTGAGAAAGCTTAATCTGGAGGGAAGTTCATCTTTCAGTAGGACAGCAACCCAAAGCACACTGCCAGAACAAGCATGGGGTGGCTTCAAATGAAGAAAATTGATATCTTTGAGTGGCCCAGTTACAGTCCTGACCTTAACCCGATCAAACATCTCTGGCAAGACCTGGAGATTGCTGTCCACTCTGCTCCACAACTAACCTTGAGCAATTTTGCAAGGAGGAATGGGGAAAATTTGCTTCATCACATTGCGCAAAGCTAATAGAGACTTACCCAAAAAAAACTGCTGGCTTTAATAGCTGCAAGAGATGGTTCAACTAGGTACTGAGCAATGGGGCATGAATACTTTTGAACTGTGGCCATTTCAGGTTTTGAACTTTTAGTTTTTCATGCTTTACATTTTTCCTTACTTTTTGGGCTCTACTGTGAAAGAGGAGCATGTGCTTCACAAATGAAAATTTCCAGTTAAGTTGATCAAAATCCCTAGTTGTGATACTTAATTATGTGAACAAAGGGTTGGGACTGAATACTTTTACAAGGCACTGTATAAATATAAATGGGATGTTACAACTGAAACGAAGAAACTTTTTAAACCTAACGTCAAAGAGATTAAGTAGGTTCTGAAACTTGAAAAGTATTTCCAATTTCAAACCAAAAAAAACCAAAAACCAAATCCTAACATTGTAACCTAAATTTAAAATTTTCATTGCATAATATTTGAACACTTCCAACAACAATAATTTGCACGGAGGTTGCTGTTCATCTTGCACATTTTTTTCTATTTTTGATTAGGAAGTTATAAAAACATCAAATTTCCATTTATTAACAATGCAATGTTAAATCATCAGTTTCAGAAAGATATTTAAATATGACTTGTTGAATTTCAGATAATAATAATGGAAAAGACTGTATATATTGTGTATAGGCATTCACCCTTAAATATAGTAGCACAGTTGTTTTGTTACTAGGCTAGTGCCAAGAGTCTTCTATTAATGATCAGGGGCTGTGAGTACAAATTCTGCTTCAACACATGGGGAATTGAAATTAAAGTAACAGAAACATAGAAAACCTACAGCACAATACAGGCCCTTCGGCCCTCAAAGTTGTGCCGAACATGTCCCTACCTTAGAAATTACTAGGCTTATCCATAGCCCTCTATTTTTCTAAGCTCCATGTACCTATCCAAAAGTCTCTTAAAAGACCCTATCGTATCTACCTCCACCACCATTGCCGGCAGCCCATTCCATGCACGTGTCTGAGTAAAACACTTACCCCTGACATCTCCTCTGTACCTGCTCGACAGCACCTTAAAGCTGTGTCCTCTGGTGGCAACCATTTCAGCCCTGGGAAAAAGCCTCTATCCACACGATCAATGCCTCTCATCATCTTATACACCGCTATCAGGTCACCTCTCATCCTCCGTCGCTCCAAGGAGAAAAGGCCGACTTCACTCAACCTATTTTCATAAGGTATGCTCCCCAATCCAGGCAACGTCCTTGTAAATCTCCTCTGCACCCTTTCTATGGCTTCTACTTCCTTCCTGTAGTGAGGTGACCAGAACTGAGCACAGTACTCCAAGTGGGGTCCGACCAGGGTCCTATATAGCTGCAACATTACCTCTCGGCTCCTAAATTCAATTCCACGGTTAATGAAGACCAATACGCCGTACACCTTCTTAACCACAGAGCCAACCTGCACAGCTGCTTTGAGCATCCTATGGACTCGGACCCCAAGATCCCTCTGATCCTCCACACTGCCAAGAGTCTTACCATTGATACTATATTCTGCCATCATATTTGACCTACCAAAATGAACCACTTCACACTTAACTGGGTTGAACTCCATCTGCCACTTCTCAGCCTAGTTTTGCATCCTATCAATGTCCCGCAGTAACCTCTGACAGCCCTCCACACTATCCACAACACCTCCAACCTTTGTGTCATTAGCAAACTTACTAACCCATCCCTCCACTTCCTCATCCAGGTCATTTATAAAAATCACAAAGAGTAAGGGTCCCAGAACGGATCCCTGAGGCACACCACTGGTCACCGACCTCCATGCAGAATATGACCCGTCCACAACCACTCTTTGCCTTCTGTGGGCAAGCCAGTTCTGGATCCATAAAGCAATGTCCCCTTGGATCCCATGCCTCCTTACTTTCTCAATAAGCCTTGCACGGGGTACCTTATCAAATGCCTTGCTGAAATCCATATACACTATAACTACTGCTCTTCCTTCATCAATGTGTTTAGTCACATCCTCAAAAAATTCAATCAGGCTTGGAAGGCACGACCTGCCCTTGACAAAGCCATGCTGACTATTCCTAATCATATTATACCTCTCCAAATGTTCATAAATCCTGCCTCTCAGGATCTTCTCCATCAACTTACCAACCACTGAAGTAAGACTCATTGGTCTATAATTTCCTGGGCTATCTCTACTCCCTTTCTTGAATAAAGGAACAACATCCGCAACTCTCCAATCATCCGGAACCTCTCCTGTCCCCATTGATGATGCAAAGATCATCGCCAGAGGCTCAGCAATCTCCTCTCTTGCCTCCCACAGTAGCATGGGGTACAACTCATCCGGTCCTGGCAACTTATCCAACTTGATGCTTTCCAAAAGCTCCAGCACATCCTCTTCCTTAATATCTACATGCTCAAGCTTTTCAGTCTGCTGCAAGTCAGCACTACAATCACCAAGATCCTTTCCCATAGTGAATACTGAAGTAAAGTATTCATTAAGTACCTCTGCTGTTTCCTCCAGTTCCATACACACTTTCCCACTGTCACACCTGATAGGTCCTATTCTTTTACGTCTTATCCTCTTGTTCTCCACGTAAAATACCTTGGGGTTTTCCTTAATCCTGCCTGCCAAGGCCTTCTCATGGCCCCTTCTGGCTCTCCTGATTTCCTTCTTAAGCTCCTTCCTGTTAGCCTTATAATCTTCTAGATCTCTAACATTACCTAGTTCTCTGAACCTTTTGTAAGTTTTTCTTTTCTTCTTGACTAGATTTATTAAAGCCTTTGTACACCACGGTTCCTGTACCCTACCATAACTTCGCTGTCTCAATGGAAAGTACCTATGCAAAACTCCACACAAATATCCCCTGAACATTTGCCACATTTCTTCTACACTTTTCCCTGAGAACATCTGTTCCCAATTTAAGCTTCCAATTTCCTGCCTGATAGCCTCATAATTCCCCTTACTCCAATTAAACACATTTCTAACTTGTCTGTTCTTATCTCTCTCCAAAGCTATTGTAAAGGAGATAGAATTATGACCACTATCTCCAAAATGCTTTCCCACTGAGAGAACTGACACCTGACCAGGTTCATTTCCCAATACCAAATCAAGTGCAGTCTCTCCTCTTGTAGGCTTATCTACATATTGAGTCAAGAAACCTTCCTGAACATACCTAACAAACTCCACCCCATCTAAACCCCTCGCTCTAGGGAGATGCCAATCAATATCTGGGAAATTAAAATCTCCCATCACGACAACTCTGTTATTATTACACATTTCCAGGATCTGTTTCCCTATCTGCTCCATAAAATAAATGAATAACAGGAAACTTGTGCAAAAAAAAAATCAACAAATTTCATTCACCAGAAAGCTTATCTGATTAACTAAAGTCATTCAGGAAGGAACCCATCAATCTTATTTGTGGCATTGTGCAATAAGAGCCCTTTGACAGCCAGCACAAGTTGCCATGGATGGACAAGAAGTGCCAACCTTGCTATCATAAACCACATACTATTAAAAATATGTATATTTTAAATCAGCATGACGAATGTGTGTGCAGCTCAGACCTGAAATACTTCAGCAATTTTGAGATCATCTTTCAAATGAAACAAGCATATTTTGTAAGGTAACCTCCTAAGTTCAAAAATGGTTAAATCTAATTGAATGTATTTGATTTAACGATATGTGATTTACAACATCATATTAGTACACTTAATCTAAAAACAGAATACTGAAATACTCAGCAGGTCAGATAACCTATTGGGAAAGAGAATTAGTTAATGTTGAAGGTTATCAGCACAGCAAAAAGAAAATAAGTAGGTAACAGAGAAGGTGGGGATAAAACAAAGGGAACTCTCTGATAGGGAAAACTATATGCATTGATGTAGTTAATGAACAGAAATATCAAATCATCTTCAGTGTAATACATTGTTATCAGAAAGTTGTGGGACAATGTCTAGGAGACTCCATTGTCGCAAAATAAACAAGAAAAACTGAGCTTAAATGAGAACAGATAGAAATGGTTATGATACAAGTAAAAAGAAAGAGCATGTTAACTGAACTTGTTTAGTTTGTGATCCATCCCTACAGGCTGTAATATGTCCAAATAGAAGAGAACCTCTTGTTCCCCAGACTTGCATTGGGCATCATTGTAATAGCGCAGGAGATCATGAACAGAAAGGTCAGAGTGTGAGTGATGGTAAATTCAAGTCGCAGGAGACAAGAAATTAAGTCACTCATGCGAACTGAGCCCGGGTGCTTTGTACCAGATCACCCAAACTGTTTGATTTCTAGAGTCCACACTGCATGAGGTGAAGGGGTGAAAGCAAACATACATGAAATGGATGCAATCAAGCATTCTGCCCATTGTGGGAGAGGGGAAATCACAATTTAGTAAGTAAAAAGATATTTTATAGGCACCAGTGTATGCTGTCCTATTATTGGAGCAAACGCAACAGAGGTGGAGGAAGTGAGAAAATGACTGGAGTCCTCTCTGGAACTAGTGTTGAAGCAAGTATAAACATAGTCATCTGGGGAGTCTGTAGGATCACAGTCGATGTGGATGACTAGTTTATCCCTGGAGAGGAAGGTGGGAATTGACAGCAGATGTAGTTGCAGTGGTTTTATTTTGTTTGTATAGTCTGGACATGTGCTGCTGCCTTACCACTAGTAACTTATGAAATGAAGCATCTTAATCTTAATTGCCACTCAACAGTCACAACAGAACACTGATTCTCCTCCAAGTTTCAACATGGCGCCTTACACATACAATACACTTAGGAGGAGGACATGTGTTTAATTGATCTTTCTACCCAACCAGATGAATAGAAAACAGAGGCAGAAATTGGTAGACAGTCACTTCTTCCACCATCCCCACCTCCCCAAACAAATAGTTTTCAAAATCTTGCCCTACCTCTATGCATTACTTATCAGAAATGAACATTTTCCGATATAGAACAAGTAACGCAACTGTTCAGCTACTGCTTCAAGCCACGTGAAGAGGAAAATGTGCCTTAAAAAGTCAAGACAAAGTTGACTGATTGCTGTATTTGAGGCTTCAATTTAAAAATTCATGTGTTGTATTAGTTGCAACAAAGGCCAGTGCCCCACGACAACAAACTTAAGAGGACAATGGCATCTAACGGTAACTCCTTTGCTTGCATCTGCGGAAGCAGCACTATTTCTATCTTTAATATCTCTTTTTTTTCCTTTTCAAGGTTCTTTTGGAGATCCTGATCTGGAGTTGCACACTGACTTTGGTTCTTTGCAGAAATCTGACACGCTCTTGGGGCCTCACAGCCAGCTGCTTTTCAATATGCCAAGGATGTGGCTGGAAGACTAGTGTGCCTTCAAGGTGCCAGATTTTCGTGGCTGGTTTCGCCATTGCCTGATGCGTCGTGGGAGAAGGAAGGTCATAAGCAGCGAGCTGGCTACTGGCTGTGTGCCCAGAGACCCAAATTCTTTGGGTACAGAGCTTGGAAGAAGCGACGTAAAAGACTTTTAATACCATAAATTAGCGAGTTGTTTTGTTATGTCTCCCCTCTCACCATGAAACGGGGACACCTCTTTTTCCCTCATTAGGGAGACAGAGAGAGCCTGTGGTATGTCAAATTACCGGGTGAACAAGTAGTCTTTGGGGTACTGCAAGTCTGTGTCTTTATTAATGCTTTAATGCACGCTTCAGTGTTCAGTGGGGGGTGCCGATGCTTTTTACTGGTGGATGTGGGGGGGGGGGGTGCGGTTGTTGCTTTGCTGCTGCTTATGCATGGGAGGGGAAGCTTTGGGGTTCTAACATTTAACTGTCATTCACTCTTTGGAGCACTCTGTTTTCATGGGTGGTTGCAAAGAAGAATAATTTCAGGATGTACATTGTATACATTCCTCTGACATTATATGTACCTATTGATATTGACGTTCGACTTTGCTAATTAAGATTAGGGTCGGCACAGTGGCATCGTGGTTGACACAACACTTTACAGTACAGGCAATCTGGGTTCAATTCCCACTACTGCCTGTAAGGAGTTTGTACATTCTCCTCGTGAATGCATGGGTTTCCTTAGGGTGTTCCGGTTTTTTCCCAAAATCCCAAGATATGTTGGTTAGTAGGTTAATTGGTAATTGTAAATTGTCCCAAGATTAGGCTAGAATTAAATCAGGGGATTGCTAGGCGGCACAGCTCGAAGGGCTGGAAGGGCCTATTCCACACTGTATCTCAATAAATAAATAAAAGATGTCTGGAAATTCTATCAAAATCCCATCTAAAATACCTAGATTCGGAAAAATAATTTACTTAATCAGCCAGATAAATCAATATTTATACCATTCTTTTCCCATTCCTTCCAAGAATTCAAGGCTGAAAACATGTTCCATAAACACTTGTGGCCTAATAAAGTAAATGGTGACATCTTAGTGGAGTATAAGCTTGTGCTTACAGTAAAGAATTATTAGCATGACAAAGTTTTTTGCCTCTGAGTTTGAGTCAATTTATTCATTTCTTTTGATTGTTATGTTGAAGGCTATGAAGAACTGAATTTATACAATTTTCTGACTATGCTTCCTGCAGGAAGTTTTAACTGACAGTAGAAACATAGAAAAAAAATAGAAAACCTACAGCACCCACAAAGCTGTGCCGAACATGTCCTTACCTTAGAACTACCTAGACTTTACCCACAGCCCTCTATTTTTCTAAGCTCCATGTAGCCATCCAGGAGTCTTTTAAAAGACTCTATCGTTTCCGCCTCCACCACTGCCGCTGGCAGCCCATTCCACGCACTCATCACTCTCTGAGTAAAACACTTACCCCTGACATCTCCTCTGTACCTACTCCCCAGCACCTTAAATCTGTATCCTCTTGTGGCAACCATTTCAGCCCTGGGAAAAAGCCTCTGACTATCCACACGATCAATGCTTCTCATCATCTTATATACCTCTACCTGGTCATTCCTCATCCTCTGTCGCTCCAAGGAGAAAAGGCCGAGTTCACTCAACCTATTCTCATAAGGCATGCTCCCCAATCCAGGCAACATCCTTGTAAATCTCCTCTGCACCCTTTCTATGGTTTCCACATCCTTCCTGTAGTGAGGCGACCAGAATTGAGCACAGTACTCCAAGTGGGGTCTGACCAGGGTCATATGTAGCTGCAACATTACCTCTTGGCTCTTAAACTCAATCCCACAATTGCTGAAGGCCAATGCACTGTATGCCTTCTTAACCACAGAGTCAACCTGCGTAGCAGCTTTGAGTATCCTACGGACTTGGACCCCAGGATTCCTCCAATCCTCCGCACTGCAAGAGTCTTACCATTAATGCCATATTCTGCCATCATATTTGACCTACCAATATGAACCACGGTGGCACATATCACACATTTAGGCATAATACAGGCAAGATTTTCTCACTTTCCAAGTTAAAACACAGAAAACTTGAAGTTTTCATTGTAAACTACCAAATTTTCATTATGTACCTCTAGAAACTGGCATGGCTTCTCAGAACAGGTCTTCCTTTACAAGTTAAAAAAATTGTGAACTTAATTGTAAATATTATTCTTACAATAGAGTGAAGTTATGAAAAATTAATTCTTAAAAAGATTGAAATGTTACAATGCATGAAGCTGTTCTTCTCAAACAATTATATGAATTGGCATTGACTGAGAAATAAATATTGGCTCTGGCAATCCATTGCTTTTCTTCTAAATAGTGGCATTGGATCTCCTGTCCAAAGAGGCCTTAACATCAGTCAGTACTGCCAATACTGCAACAAGCATTCAATACTACACAGAAAAGCAGAAATTTGATTGATAAGCTTCTACATTATAATGTATACAGTAACACATCAGAAATCTATCTTCCATCTTGTAAAATCATTTTCATCATTCCAATTGTACCCCTTACATGTCAAAGTAGTACAAAGGAAAGGGAGCTTGAGACAGTTGAAATCATTTCCTGAGTTCCTGTTTATGCTCGAAATAAAAAGCTATCATTAGATTCTATACAAGCAACTGTTATTGTCAGAAACCCTTGTCTGAAGCTTTAGTTTAAATGTCTTAAGTCCGTCCCTTTGACAATGAATATTACCCCAGTATAGCAAATGCTTTTAAATCTTATTCAGCTTGAATCAAAGACCTTTAACCCAAAAGGGAGAATATTAACAGTGAGGCAAGGTAGCTATATTATCTCCTCCTTTACGTCACCAGATTCGGCAAATGAAATCAATGGCCAGATACTTTGGCTAAATACATCTGGTGGTACAGATGCATTACTACAGGAAGGAAACTAGGACTTGCAGCAACATGCAAGTAACAACCTTGTAAATCAATAAATGTATTCACTTTACTAAAAGCAGTATAAATATCAGAGAATGACAAAGGGCAGTTATTGTCCTTGTTCTGGTTCTTTCTAATGAGCATGACCTTCCTACTCCAAAGCAGTCTTGCAAAATTTTTCCATTCAAGACTCTTCTCACTGGATTTCAGAAAATCTGCTTCCAAAACCCTTTACATTCTTTACAGCATAACAAACTCTCCTTATGTCAGCTTTATCGCTTCAACCACTTACCTTAAAATTTAATTTTATCAACTTTTGTCACCCAAAATACTTGCTCTACTGAGATCTTTTAAGATTTTGAGGACTTAATTAATTAGTCTTTAACTTTCTTTGCTACAAGGACATAATTGTGAAAGGCCACCCTTTCCTGTTTGGATTCTGGATTAGTTGTCACAGTTCAATCACCATCGGTTCATCAATCTATTCAGACAAGACCCAGACTGTGCTCCTGATGGCACTGTGATTATAACACACATTTTGTGCTAACCATGTCGTATCGATTGTTAAATTTGGGAGGCTTGCAATGATGAATCATAAACCTTTTTAGGGTTGCCAACTTCAATTATTAAACAGTAAAATACCAGCTTAAAATGCTGCATGAATGCATTAGAAACCGCGTTCACTACGATTAAACAAATAACAACAATAGGATACTTTATTGTCATCCATTTTGAAAGGGTTAGAAACTAAATGAGGCCTAAATACAATCTGAAGAAATAAGCTATCTGAAATGTGTTACCTTATTTATTTTGAAAATCTTGAAAACTAAATTAGACTTTGTGCTCAAGTATGGCAAAAATAATTATGCCAATTTTGTGAAATACAAATATTTTATTTATAATTTCACGAAATTATTTTTAAAGGATAACATTGGAATATTTATTATTTTACTTATATACAGTACATAACTAGAATAGTGGTATCAGCTAGAAAATTTTAAATTTTATTTTGTCTACATGTTCCAATATTTTATGAAATCATCATAAGGTAATAATAGTTAAAGTGTTTCAAATTTTGTTTAAAAGATGCTCAAATTCTTTAAGCTTAAACATACATCTAATTCGAATATTTGCCTTGAAATAAAATGTTTGAATATGCCAAGTAAAATGAACAGAATGTAACCAGTGAAAATGGTGAATAATGAAGCTTACTGAAATACAGATTTCTGAATGATCCATGAACCCATGTACACAACCTTGTTATTCCTCATTTGCACTATTTATGTATCATGTTGTAAATTTCATGGCTTGTACTGTACTACTGCCGCAAAATAATAAATTTCATGATATATGTCAGTGATAGTGAACCTAATTTTGATTCTGAAATCATCTTGGTTTGGCTTGATAAATAAACCATTCTTATTTGTCATCAAAACATCAGAACACTACTTCAATACCATTTTAAGTACTGTCATCATTATGCAAAGTTGACTGTATGTCCTTTATTTCTTCACATTCATTAAGACTGAAAACTATTGTTTTTAGAGTAACATCTGAACAGTTTTCTATTTAATGAAGTACAATGATGATTCATAGCGAAATATTAGGAATACCTAAAATATGGACAATGTGCACAGCACCGTATAAGTACTTGTGCTTTTGCCAATTATTTCTTCCACTTTATTCAATTATGTAAACATAAATTGAAAGATCTCTTTGCAGCAAAGATGAAGATTAATTTTTTCAATTACCAGAAAGCATTAACAATTTTAAAAGAAATAAACTTTCTAGGACTTGGCCTTGTATAAATACCCACTGAAACAGATTAAGAGCCCTCCGAAGATTACGACTTCATTTTTAAAAAATTGCTTATTCAATTGAAGAACAGTAACAGTCATAATAATTATAGTGAATTCCTATTAAAAAGATGCAACACTACAATAAAAGATGCATAAAGGCAAATTAAAATTACTGACCTCACAAAATGTGCTGTCACCTTAATGAAATATAAAAGCCTTTTTTTTACAATTGCTTCTCCACTGTGAGCGCAAGTATGGCTGTTGTTTATCTGATAATTCCAAGGTTGGACAGATGGCCAGGAGCCCTGAGTCCTGCATGTATGAAGGAGACTTTGCGGTACATAGCTTAGCCTTTGGCAGATAAGCCTGAGTCAGACACAGTGAGCTCACAACCTCTTACCCAATCATTTAAATTAGTAGCACAAGAGTACATCAGCCTAAATTTGATCAGTAAAGGACCAGAGGATAAAACATTAAATAAATGAAGCTTCAAAATTGACTGGGAGTAACCATAAATAAACCAATTTTTTGCAAAACAATGGCAAAAAAAATTCGTGGTTTTGAAACAGCCAAATTTATAGGGGATGGAGAAATCATAGCTGCTTCCTTACTGTGGGTGTTATTAACTGGGAAAACAAGAAACATTCGATATATTATCAGATTACTTTTGCACGTCTCCAGCCCTATAATTCTCATGCATTTTTGTTGCAAAAAAATGTTCCTTTTCTGAAGATAAAGCACTGAGTTCAACAATTATACACATAACTAAATAAATCAGTGGAGCAGAAGTGGCAGATTTAATTGCAACCCTGAACTAAAGTGCAACTAATTATGGGGTCCGTGATCCATGTCAAATTTTACCCAACACAATTGATTCTCCTGAACCCAGCAACAGCAAAAAAAATAAGCAAACTGATAATAAAGTGTTCAATCTAACTGAAAATAAACCAGATGTCTTTGATTCACAATGAATTCAGATGATCATATTAAAAAAAACCTGCAAATTTGTTGATGACATCTGTTTTATCTGAGTTGAATATTATTTAAATATTTATGCATCAGATTGATAACAAGTTATACAATCATTTTCATTTTCTATCGATGTGATAGATAGCTGAATGATTAAACCAATACATAATTATAAAAATAAATTTCTTATTTTATAACATTTATAACATCAATTTATAAATTGATTTATTATCTGGGTTAGGTCCATAATCTGTTTTACACATCAACAATTAAAGAAGTTAGAAACATTTCTTTGCAAAGCAATGAAGTAAGACAGTGTTACAGGCTTCTACCTCAGGGTTGCCATCAAATTAAAACTAATAAGAAAAAAAACAACGCGTCTAGGAATAACAACTTTGCCACAAATTGGAGATTTGGATGCAAACTGCTGAAATTTTAATAAGTTACTCTTGCTCATTTCCATGCTAACATTTCCATAAAACAATCTAATTGGGAAGCACTTTAGACAATTTTAATGGTTTTATTTGAAATGACTCCTCTAAATATTTATTATTAATGTGGTGTAGCTCAATTAATATTCAATCAATATTGTAGAAAGATTGAATGTAACAAAATAAAGATATAGTAATTGGTTTATTATTGTCAGATGTACCAAGTTACAGTGAAAAGCATGCCACCCAGAGGGATCATTCCATACACAAGTACATCTCGGTAATACAAAAGGAAAACAACAACTGAATACATAATATAGTGCTACCATTACAGAAAATGTACAATGCAGTTAGACAAATAAGGTGCAAGGGCCATAAGAAGGTAATTGAGGAATCAACAGATCATCTTCTTTGCATAAGAAGTCCTTAATTATGCTGGCTGCTTTCCCAGGGCAGCTGGATGTGTAGACAGAGTTAATGGAGGGAGGCTAGTTTGTGTGATGGAATGGGCTACTTCATAGATCTCTGCACTTTCTCGTAGTCTTGGGCAGAGCAGTTGTCATACAAAGATGTGATGCATCCAGTAGCTTGCTATTGTGCATCAGTAAAGATTAGAGAGGATCACTGGGAGCATGCTATATCTCTTTAACCCGAAAAAGTGAAGGTGCCACTGTGCTTTCTTGGTCATTGCATAGACACAGTTGGTCCAGGCCAAGTTGCTGGTGATTATTTACTCTGAGAATTTTAATGCATGTTACAGTATTTCCACCTACAGTATAAGCAACCAAGTTGTAACAAGTTTGCAAGTTATTTTATAAGTTGCTCAGGAAATGTATTATAATTCCAAACATTTGTTTGTTAATAGAAATAATATTTTAATAAAATATTCTACTTGAAGGCTGGCAATTGACAAATATTTGCAATGGTGATTATCTATTGAAATCATGGTTTCTGGGTAAGCGTCCAATGTCATTTTTTTTAAACTTTCTAAGAAGATTCTAAAAACTCCATCTGAGCCACACAGTATTTGCAACTTTCCTTCATTCTTTGGCCAATCTCAGGATATTACACAGAAAATGCAATCAACAATATTCTTAATTTGTCAAATTCATATACAATGCCTCTTTACAGTAAGCAATCATTCCCAAAGATTTGTTCTTTATTTGTTTTCAGCAAAAAAGACATTAAATTCTGAGAAAAGTATTACTCAATTGAGTAGATAAGACTCACTATAAATTTAAAATATTGAACCAAATCTCATTGCCTGGAATCTCTGCCTATGGTCCCCTACAAGTATATATTTGTCTGTAATTAAATGTCTAGATGCAAAAGGTGGATCTGAGTGGCCTTCCACACTGAGATAAAATATTATTGAGTTAAGTGATTAGGTCTCAGATACTGAAATGTAGAATTCCCAAATACAAGTCTTAAAAAGTTGAAAACTCCGTCCTTGTGCCCATTCTTGGCTCTGTGAGAGTGTGCTTTGGTTGTTTAGGTAGGAGCAGAAGAACCTGTGGACAGAATAGATTTCAGCAGTTTATTAAGCCTCTTCCATGATCTTCATCCCCCATGTTTTTAAGTCATGGGTTTTCTGCTGGACAGCTACTTTCAGGTGCCCGTAGAGTTGTTTAATTTCCCTGAAGGGAAGTGGAGCTTCTGATCTAGTCACATTTTGTGTGCAAAGTTAACTACTTAACTATTGTTGTTAAGAGAAGCCAAGAGGCTCTCTGCATACGCAAATCATGGTGAACTTTCAGAACAGCACATAAAATATGGATAGTTAGTAAGCTGGAAGCTGAGGGATTGTCAGTGAGGTACTGTCTGAAGAAAGGGTAACAGAATCCTATCCTGATGCATCATGGCTGCTCTGCTCATGACTGCAAGGAACTGAAGAGAGTTGTAAACACAGCTCATCACATCACAGAAACCAGCTTTCCCTCTGCACTCTGTCAATACTTCATTCCCTCAGTAAACCAGCCAACATAAGCAAAGATCCACTCTCCTCCTACTTGGCAGACAGTACAAAAGCCTGAAAGTACATACAACCAGGCTCAAGGACAGCTTCCATCCTGCTGTTGAACAGTCCCCTAGTATGATAAGATCGACTCTTGACCTCACAATCAACCTTGTTATCGCCTTGCACTTTACTGTCTGCCTTCACTGCATTTTCTTATGTTTCCCCTTGTACTAACTAGTTATAATTAAACTGTCTGTATGGGCCGCTTGCAAAGCAAGATTTTATCTGTATTTTCATGCATGTGACAATAATCAATGAGTTCCAAATCTTACGCAGACCTTTGAGTAGAAATTTACTTGTATCACTTAATTATTGTGCCTACTTTGATGGAGATGAGAACAGATTAAGTGATGGTCAGTCCAGCAGTGCCCGTCATTGAATGGGTGAAATAGACATCTCAGCGGAGCCTCACTCACTCCAGGGAGCATGGGACCTCTACAGATCAGATGGCTTGCACCTGAACTGGAAGGGGACTAATATCCTAGTGGGAAGGTTTGCTAGTACTGCACAGGGTGTTTTAAACAGGAGTTGCAGGGGCATTGGAACTAGAGTTCCAGAGCAGATGGTGGAAAGATTGTGGAGACATGTTGTTAAGAGCTCAGACAAACTCAGGAATCACTGATCAACAGAAAAAGACTCTTCCATGTCAAAGTGAAAACAGGTATCTACACAGTGATCTAAATTAGGTACAAATACAAAACACAAAATAATTGATTGCATAAGTATTAACTCCTTTTAATATGACACACCAAATCACCACTGCTGCAGCCAATTTGTTTTACAAGTCACATAATTAGTTAAATGGAGATTACCTATGTGTAGTCAAGGTGTTGCAATTGATTGTAGTAAAAATACACCTGTGTCTGGAAGGTCCAACTGCTGGTGAGTTGGTATCCTAGCAAAAACTACACCATGAAATCAGAAGAACACTCTAAGCAACTCCACAAAAAGGTTATTGAAAAGCACAAGTCAGGAGATGGATACAAGAAAATTCCCAAGTCACTGAATATCCTTTGAAGTACAGTTAAGTCAATAATCAAGAAATGGAAAGATTAAAGCACAGTTGTAAACCTGCCTAGAGAAGGTCATTCTCGACAACTGAGTGAACGTGCAAGAAGGGGACTAGTGAAAGAGGCCACCAAGAGACCTATGATAACTCTAGCAGTTACATGCTTCAATGACTGAGATGGGAGAGACTGCACATACAACAACTGTCGTCCAGTTGCTTCACAAGTCACAGCTTTATGGGAGAGAGGCAAAGAGAAAGCCATCATTCAAAAAAACCTCACGTGAAATCTCGGCTAGAGTTTTCTAGAGGGCATGTGGCAGACTCTGTGAAATCAGCTGGAAGAAAGCTCTATGGTCTGATGAAAGCAAAATTGAGTTTTTTGCTATCGGACTAAAAGCTGTTTGGCGTAAGCCAAACACCACACATCATCAAAAACACATCAACCATACCGTGAAGCATGGCGGAGGCTGCATCATGCCCAAGGGATGTTTCGCTGCAGCAGGCCCTGGAAGGTTTGTGAAGGTAATGGGTAAAATGAACGCAGCAAAATACAGGGAAATCTTGGAGGAAAACCTGATGCAGTCTGAAAGAGAACTGTGACCTGAGAGAAGATTTGTTTTCCAGCAAGACAAAGATCCCAAGCTGAAAGCCAAAGCTACACAGGAATGGCTTAAAAACAGCAAAGTTAATGTCCTGGAGTGGCCAAGTCAAAGTCCGGACTTCAATCCAACTGAGAATGTGTGGCTGGACTTGAAAAGGGCTGTTCTCTTGCAATCCCCATGTAATCTGACAGAGCATGAGCAGTTTTGTAAAGAATGGGGAAAAATTGCAGTGTGCAGATGTGCAAAACTGATAAGAGCCCTATCCACACAGACTCAAGGCTGTAATTGCTGCCTAAGGTATATCTACTAAATACTGACCTGAAGGGGGTGAGTAATTATGCAATCAATTATTTTGTGTTTAATAATTGTAATAAATTTAGACCAATTTGTACAAATTCGTTTTCACTTTGACACAGTCTTTTCTGTTGATCAGTGCCAAA
Organism: Mobula birostris; assembly: GCF_030028105.1. Taxonomy (NCBI): domain Eukaryota; kingdom Metazoa; phylum Chordata; class Chondrichthyes; order Myliobatiformes; family Myliobatidae; genus Mobula; species Mobula birostris. The sequence goes on along the minus strand of NC_092372.1, from coordinate 155,700,607 downwards.
AAAAAATCAAATTAAATCCAATGTGATTCAATGTTGTAAGACAAAAAAACATAAAAAATGTCGGGGGCGGGGGTGGTTTGAATACTACTTGTAGGTACTATATGCTATGCTTGGACCCCTCTTCCAAATCATTGATGTATATCATGAATAATTGCAGGTCCAGCGCTAACCCCCGAGGCATTCCACTCACCATGAACTACCAACAAGAGAAACACCCATTTAGCACATCACTGCCTTCTGTTGGTTAACCAATCCTTTATTCATGTTAATCCTTTACTTCATACATTCTTATCTTATGGATAAGTCTCTTATGCAGCACGTAATCAAACACCTTCTAGAATTCCCTTGGACTGATCCCATGGTACACCACTAGGTACCACCTCCACTTGGTAAAAATACATTGCCTCCTATATGTCAATGAGTTCCCATCCTTATCAGCACCCAAACCCCAGCCTCCACTCCACTCCTCCCAATCCCATGTAATTCTGGTGTTATGATATCAAAACGTACCAGCAGCAAGAGATGACAAATTGAGTCGGGTTTAAATATTAAAACGACTATTTATTTACATCTACTCAAAAATATAGAAAATTAAATAAGCTACTTTCTTAAATAGAAGTTAACAGTGTTACATGTCTACAGCTCCCTTACAAACTTAGAACCCGTTCTTAACAAACCTTACTCAAGCACAGTCTTAAAGTGGCAGTTCAGAGAGTCCCAGTAATTCATGAAACAGGTGAGAGGAGAGACTTGTGGATTCACAATGCAGTGATGAGGCGATCACCATGAATTCCAAAGATTCCACGGCTAGCAAACGAAGGAACGGTCACCGAAGATCCCAGCTGAGGAATACTGTTCCGAAGTCCACGAAGAGCGATTTCACAGTGACTGCTACGAAATCTACACCCATAGATCATACGAAGGACAGACACGTCTCCACAATGCACAGTGTGCCACTGATTAACCCAATCCTTTGGGTATGGGTAAGCATTAGACATTAGCTCGAAGTGCAGTCTTCACTCTCTCTCTCTTTCCTTCAACTCCTTCTCAGCACTATGCCCACATTTCTTTTACACCGTCGGCATACATCATAAGGTAACGCTCACAGAAACGAAACTGTGGACCCCCAGTAAAACGAAACTGGGGACACGTGACGCCCACAGTAAACAAAATTATGGACTCCCAGGAAAACAAAACTGTGGACACGTAACACCTCCCTCCAAGAAGAGAATATTTTGATCTGTAAGAGCAAAATTTTAACTACAACCTAAAATACGTGGAACAATACATACACGATTATCATACAGCACACTACAAACTAATACAACATATTGCAGGAGCATATGCAATTTTTAAATTCCACTCCATTATTAAAATTACATTGCAAGTTTAACATCTGGAAAGACAATCGGCAATTACATTATCTTCGCCCTTAATGTGAATTGTCATGAGATCATACTCTTGCAAAATCAAACTCCAATTCATCAACCTTCTGTTTTTGTTTTTCAACTTACTCAAGAACACCAATGGATTATGATCTGGATAAACTACAAGTGGTTTCTGAGCTGTGCAAACATACACATCAAAATGCTGCAAAGCCAAACTAAGTAATAATACTTCCTTCTCTATGGTAGAATAATTTCTTTGATGCTCATTTAATTTCTTTGAAAAGTAAGCCACGGGATGGTCAACATCATCAAAATCATCCCTTTGTAGCAACACTGCTCCTGCAGCTTCATCACTGGCATCCACAGCTACGGAGAATGGCTTGGCTAAATCAGGTGACCTGGGCACAGGTTGGTGACATAAGATAGTTTTCAATTTATCAAATGCCTCCTGACAAGGTTTTGTCAAAAAAACTTTTCACCCTTCTTCAGGAGGTTAGTCAATAGGAGAACAATATCAGCAAAGTTCTTACAGAACTTGCGATGATATCCGGCCAAACCCAGAAATCTTCTAAGAGTCCTTCTCCCTGTTGGAATGGGAACCTCAGAAATTGCCTGAACTTTTGCCTGTACAGGAGCCAACCTGCCTTGACCTACAACATAACCAAGATAGGTCACAGTGGCATGGCCAAATTCACTCTTAGCGAGGTTAATTGTAAGGTTGGCTTTTGAGAGTCTTTCAAACAGCTTTTCCACTGCAAAATATGGGCTTCCCAGGTGTCATTCCCCGTGCGTAAATCATGAATATAGGCATCTGTGTGTTCTAACCCATGGCACAAGGTGAACTCCAAACCGAAGTAGAAGGTCCAATAATATCATTCTCTAACATATACTCAATTTCTTGTTCAGCAAGTTTACATTTTTCAATATTCATACGATATGGATGTTGTTTTATAGGTTTGTTATTACCTACATCTACATCATGTAAGGCCATTGTGGTTCTTTTTGGGATATCAGGAAAAAAATCTTTAAATTTCATAATTAACTGTTTCATCTGCTGCCACTACTGTGGCTGTAAATGAGCCAGTTTCTCATCAATATTTTCAAAAATAGTCAAATTTGTCAATCTGGCTGAAATAATGTTCAGTTTAAAATAGGCCTCAGATGGATCAGCTAATAAATGTCCAGAGAGCTCACATCCATCTTTGTTTACAGCAACTGCCACAGCAGTTTTTCATGATACGGCTTAAGCATATTTACGTGACAAAGCTGCGCTGGCCTTTCTCTATCTGGCATTTTGACTACATAGTTCACATTATTAACTTCAGCCACAATTTCATAGGGACCATGAAACTTAGCTTGTAGAGGATTTGTTTGTACAGGAAACAAAACAAGCACTTTATCTCCCAGCTTGAATGACCTCATTCTGGTTTGTTTATCATACCAAACTTTCATTCTTTCCCGGGCTGATTTTAAATTTTCGTTTGCTAGGTTGCAAGCTCTTTGCAATTTGTCCTTGAACTTCAAAACATAATCCAGTGAATTAACATGCAGGTCATCGTTAACCCACTGTTCCTTTAACAATGCCAAAGGTCCTCGGACCTGGTGACCAAACACAAGTTCAAAGGGACTAAAGCCTAGGGACTCTTGTACTGACTCCCTTACTGCAAATAAAAACAAATGAACTCCCTCATCCCAATCCTTCTCATTTTCAATACAGAATGTCCTAATCATGGTTTTGACGGTAGAATGGAATCTCGCTAAGGCCCCTTGGGATTCTGGATGATATGCAGATGACGTAATCTGTTTGGCTCCCAGTTTGTAAACTACCTGCTGGAATGATCATGACATAAAATTACTCCCTTGATCTGACTGAATTTCTTTAGGCAAACCAAATAAAGTAAAAACTTTACGAGAGCCTTTGACACAGTTCTGGATTTATATTTCTGAGAGGTATTGCCTCTGGAAATCTAGATGCTGTACACATGATAGTTAGCAAATACTGATGACCAGCTTTAGTCTTTGGCAATGGGCCAACACAATCCACAGTAACTTTAGAAAAGGGTTCACCAAATGCAGGAATAGGTTGCAGTGGGGCCACTGGGGTGACCTGATTAGGTTTACCCACAACCTGACAAGTGTGACAAGTCCTGCAAAATGTTGCAACATCTTTCCTTAAACTAGACCAGAAGAATTGTTTTAAAACTTTGTTCACAGTTTTCTTCACACCTAGATGGCCACCCAAAGGTTTACTATGGGCCAAAGTTGAAATCTCATTCCTATAGGCTTTAGGAACTACAACCTGGTGAACAATTGCCCATTCCTCACTTGCAGGAACATCAGGTGGTGTCCACTTCCTCATTAACGGTACTGGGGATAAGTTATTGATGTGGCTAGAGAATTGGTTGGCAGACAGGAAGCAAAGAGTGGGAATAAACAGGACCTTTTCAGAATGGCAGGCAGTGACTAGTGGGGTACTGTAAGGCTCAGTGCTGGGACACCAGTTGCTTACAATATATATTAATGACTTAGATGAGGGAATTAAATGCAGCATCTCCAAGTTTGCGAATGACACAAAGCTGGGCAGCAGTGTTAGCTGTGAGGAGGATGCTAAGAGGATACAGGATAACAAAATTATGGACTCCCAGGAAAACGAAACTGTGGTCATATAACACTGGGAAGTTAGAATTTAATCCTGATTCTTACCAAAAGCTTTGAAGTCCAAATACAAGACTTTCATGTGATATTCATGACCAATTCTTATAGGAACAAATACAAAAATTTATATAAGTTTTGTGAAGTATAAATCCATGCTGACTTTCTCAACTTGTCATTCTCAAATTGCTCATTTGCTAAGGATTCATAATTTCCTCACCACCCATATCAGGCCAATAACCCTATATAATTCCATTTGTTTTCCTTGCCCTTTTTCTGAAGAAAAAAATAGGGATATATTAGCTACCCTATAATTCACTGCACTGTTCCAATCCTTCTAAAAGGTTTGAAAATGGCCAATATATGGAACTACTTCCAGACCCAAATACCTGACTAGCCCTGTAAGTAGAGCATACATTGATTTTCCAACATTCTGGAAAGAAGACCATTAGGCCCTGAGGATTTATGTTATTAATTACTTCTATCTCCCCAGCATAATTTTCTTGCAACACTAATGGGCTTTTAACTTGGCGAGCAGCCTCATGTGTGGAACCTTGTCAAAGGCCTTCTGAAAATCCAAATGTACAACATCCAATGCATTCCCTTTATCTATCCTACGTGCAATCTCCTAAAATAATTCCAACAGGTTCGTCAGGCAAGATTTTCCATTAAGGAAACCATACTGACTTTGTCCTACCTTGTACTTGGTGACACAGGACTCCATAACCTCATCCTTAACAAATAACTCCATCATCTTCCCAACCACAGAGGTCAGGTTAACTGGTCAATAATTTCCTTTCTGCTGCCTTCCTCCTTTCTTAAAGAGTGAAATGACATTTGCAATTTCCCAGTCCTCTGGCACCATGCCAGAATCCAATGAGTTTTGAAAGATCATTACTAATGCCTCCACAATTTCCACTGCTACCTCTTTTTCAGAACCCTAAGGTGCAGGTCAGCTGGTCTAGGTGACTTGTACACCATTAGGTCTTTCAGCTTTATGAGCACCTTCTCACTTGTAATAGTAACTGCACTCACTTCTCTCCCCTCACACCCTTCAACATCTGGTATACTGCTAGTGTCTTCCACAGTGAAGGCAGATGCAAAATACTCAGTTCGTCCGCCATCGCCTTGGACCCTGTTATTATTTCTCCGGTCTCATTTTCTAGAGGTGCGTTCATTCTATCTATCTTCCACTTTGATATTATTTGCTAGCTTGCTTTCATATTTCATCGTTTCCCTCCTAATGATTCTTTTAGTTGCTCTCTATAGGGTATTAAAAGTTTCCCAGTCCTCTGTCTTCCTACTAATTTTTGCTTTTGCTCTTTTGCTTTTACGTTAGCTTTAACTTCTCGTTAGCCATAGTTGTACTACTTTGCCATGTGAGTATTTCTTCATTTTGGGAATACATCTATGCTGCACTTTCCTCATTTTTCCTAGATACGCACACCATTGCTGCTCTGCTGTCATCCCGGCCAGCATCTCCTTCCAATATACTTTGGCCAACTTCTCTGTCATACCACTGTAATTTCCTTTACTCCACTGAAATACTGCTACGTCAGACTTTACTTCCTCTCTATGAAATTTCAAGTTGAACTTAATCATATTATGATTACTGCCTTCTAAGGGTTCTTTTACCTTAAGCTCCCTAATCACCTCCAGTTAATTACATAACACTCAATCCAGTACAGCTGATCCCCTAGTAGTCTCAATGACAAATTGCTCTAATAAGCCATCTCATAGGCATTCAACAAACTCACTCGAGATCCATTTCCAACCTGATTTTCCCATTCTACCCCCATGTTAAAATCTCCCATGACTATCATAACACTGACCTTTTGACACACCTTTTCTATTTCCTGTTGTAATCTGTGGTCCACATCCCAGTTACTGTTGGCCTGTATACAACTGCCATCAGAGTCCTTTTACCTTCGCAGTTTCTTAACTCAACCCACAAGGATTCACCATCCTCCGACCCTATGTCACATCTTCCTACTGACTTGATGACATTCTTTATCAGCAGAGCCATGCCAACCCCTCTGCCGACTTTCCTATCCCTCTGATACACCATGTAACCTTGGACATTCATCTCCCAACTATAACCATCCTTCAGCCACGACTCAGTAATGGCCACAACATCATGCCTGACAATCTGTAAAATTGCAACAAGACCATCCACCTGATTTCTTCTACCTGCATTGAGCTATAACACTTTGAGTGCTGCATTTGCTATCCTTTTTGATTCTGTATTTCTTATGCACTAATGCTTACCCTGCTGACTGTAATTATGCCCTATCATTTGCCTGCCCTTCCTGACAGTCTGACTGTATGCTACCTTTGCTTTTATTACCATCCATCCTATCCTGAGACCCTTCACTCTGGTTCCCACCCCCCCCACCACCAAATTAATTTAAACCACCCCCCAACAGCTCTAACAAACTTGCCTGCGAGAATATTCAGGTGCAGCCCATCACTTTTGAACTGGTCATACCTCCCTCAGAAGAGAACTCAAGTGATCCAAGAACCTGAAGTCCTGCCCCCTGCACCAGCTTCTCAGCCACACATTAACTTGCCAAATCATCCTGTTACCCTCACTGGCGCGTGGCACGGGCAGCAATCCAGAAATTACTACACGGGAGGTCCTACTTCTCAGCTTACTACCTAGCTCTCTAAATTCTCTTTGCAGGACCTCTTTGCTTGTCTTTCCTATGTCATTGGTACCAATATGTACCAGGACACCAGGCTGTTCTTCATCCCTCTCCAAAATGTTATGGATGGGATCTGAGAAATCCCTGACTCTAACATACTCTGAAATTAATTTAACTTTCCAAAAACAGTCTTCTGCACAATTTTGCAGTTCAACATTTTTTCCCCAGTTGAAATTAAAGGATATTTTAAAAGAAAACTTCCAAACTAGTTTTGAACTTAGTGCAAAAATCTTATATTTTTCACATGAACGCTTGAGCATTTGTATTATACAAATAATGAATTTCACAATTATGAACTACAATTAAAATTTTATTAACCACTTAGCGGAAAAACCTTTTCTAGTTGAAGATAATACTGGAGGTTTGATACAGTAGCATTCAACATGCCACAGGGAAATAAAATGGGAGAAATTGGTTGGATAGGATTGCTTCAAGGGACTGAATGGCTTCAGTTATAAATATTGCATTCTCTTATCATATCTATAAATAAATTGCATTTATTTTGAATTATATTAAAGCAACCATGAAGAACTCAGTAGTAGCATGCTATTATGATATATAACCTTGCCGAATAATGCCAATGAAATGAAACTGATCCTTGGGCTTGGCTTCTACGTGTTTTTTCAGTAGTGTGTCCCCACTAACAGCAAAATGGAATGCTGACCTACAACTTTGGACTGCCAATGGTGGCAACAGGAATACTGCCATTCTAAAACGTGACTGTAGATCCTGTCCTATGGAGGCAATACCCTTTGCCCAGTAATTTCAACAATTTATTAAACAACATATTGCTGGACAGAAGTAATGTGCCTCTTTGAAAAGCAATTGTATAGACACAAGGGTGGTTATCTCAGATTTCAATCCAGCAGTTGGAACTTTGACAGACGTGGCTTGTGCTGCCAAAGAATTTTTGGCAGCAGTTGTCGATGTATTAACATGGGTTTCACAGAAATGATGGAAAAGGGAAGGTGAGTTAGATATAGAGATACTCAAACAGTCTCAGCAGTGCGGCTTCTGCAAATATTCCCCAGTCTGGCCCCGTGCCTGGAAATACATGACCCATTGTCAAGCACTAAATGGTTTTCTTGAATCAATCAGTTAAAGTTCAGTTTTGTAAACAAAATTTTTGTATTCCATTGCTCATGACCTTAGCAATATAGCTCAGAAATGTATAAAACAGGAATAGGTGTGGCTCATACAACCCTTAAAGCCTGCACCATTATTCATATTGACAGCATTCTTTAACATAAAACCTGAAAGCCAAAAATCAAGCCATCTCATTCTTGATACTCAGTATCAAGATAACTCTCACCACCGGAGATATTTAATTACATAGGTTTAAAATGAAGAAACAAATAATCTCTGCAATTCTATCCCAGGTATTCTAACTGCCTTGCAATAAAGACCTGTACAAATTTGGTTTCTACCTTTGAACCCTAAATATCTTTCATCCCAATGTTGAGAGAAACAGACTCAAAGTCAGTGACCATTCAATATGTCACTCTTTTGCCCAAATTATTTATAATTTTCCATGTTTTTCTTGTTTAACTTTGCATCTGAATTTGTAATTCTCAGAAAACAGCAAAAAAATCCCCCCCCCCATTTCCCAACTCTGACCTTTTGCCTCTTCTCATCTGCCATCACTTCCCCCTGGGTCCACTTCTCCTTCCCTTCTCCTATGGTCCACTCTCCTCTCGTATCACATTACTTCTTCTCTAGCCATTGACCTTTCCCGACTACATGGCTTGCAGCTAGTTTCCTTCCCCCTTCCTTCTGCCCCAAAGGGTCTCAACCTGCAACGTTTGACTGTTTATTCACTTCCACAGATGCTGCCTGCCCTGCTGAGTTCCTTCAGCATTTTGTGTGTGTTGCTTTGGATTTCCAACATCTGCAGACTTTCTTGGGTTTATTACTTGGGCCCTTTATCCAAGTCATTAGTGTAATCTAAAAATAGCACAGCCCTCACATTTCACTAGTTACAATCTGCTAACTCAAAGTTACCTTGTTATTATCATTTGCCCTATTAACCAATTCTGGCTCTATGCAAATTAATTATAGTTTCATCTAGTGTAATATCATGATCACATTAAAGTGGATGGTATGGATAAATGGGTAAAAGATTAATTCAAATTTACATTTGCACAAATCTGAGTGTAATATATAAATGACACTCAATGGATCACCCGGCTGAAATACCTAGGCTTTGAACTTCAGGGGTGTGGGTATTCACACCATCCAGCATAGCCTGCAATAATCAGCCTGTTTTTATCATTGAAAGAAATGTTTTCATGCTCGGTTGTGAGGTAAACAAAACTGTATTTGGAGGTGCTCACTGGCATTCTAAAAGATTGTTTACTTGGTTTCACTCAAATAGAATTTTGGTACAGTATAAGCATTTTCTTTTCCAATATTTTTATTATTATTAATTTCTACATAAAGGAATACACAGTACAAGTATATATTATAAGTCAAAAAAGGTAAAATAATACCAATACATACTTGAATCACACTTACAACCTCATTACTCTATATTCATTTAAATTAAATCATAATATTGAAATATGATAATTTTATTATTATATAGGAAAAAAATCTAAACCCACTACCAAGATCGAAGCTGCTTGGTAAAGAAAGAAAGAAGGGAAAAAAATCCTTATCATATAGTGAAATGTTATTAGCCAACATCTGTACTTTAACAACAAATCAAAGATTTTGAAAATAGTTCAAAAATGGTCCCCACAATGTGTGAAAGTCTCAGCTAGATTCAGAAATTGAACAACGGATCTTTTCTAAATTTAAACATGACATAACATCATGTGACCATTGAGCGTGTGTAGGCGGATCGACATCCTTCTATTTAAGCAAGCTATAAGAGAAATAAAAGCCAAAATGTGCAAATCAGATGTCTCCAGAATAATATATTTTTCTCCAACAATACCAAATAAAGCAGTCGAAGAGTTAGGCTTAAAATTTACTTTGAAAAGTATAGAGAAAGTTTGAAATACTTCCTTCCAGTATTTCCCAAGACTCGAACATGTCCAAAACATATAAATTAGTGAAGCTTTTCCATTATTACATCTATCAGAAAAGGGAGATATATCCAAATAAAAACAAGATAGCTTATCCTTGGTTATATGGGCCCTATGGGCCACTTTAAATTGTAAGAGGGAGTGGCAGGCACATAACGATGAAGTGTTAACCAATTTAAGAATTTCATTCCAAGTTTCTTCAGAAATTGAAGTCTGTAAATCTTGTTCCCAAAGATTTTTAATTTTGCCTAAAGAAGCATTTCTCATTCCCAGCAACATACCGTAAATATTAGATATTAAATCATTATGAAATGGTTTCAAATTAAAAATTACATCTACTAAGTTCTTATCAGGACTTTTAGGAAATGCATATAATTTAGATCGCAGAAAGTCTCTAATTTGTAGATATCGAAAAAAGTGGGCTTTTGGTAAACTATACTTAGCTGACAATTACTCAAACGATAAGAGACCTCCTCCACAAACAAATCCTGGAAGCATTTAATACCCAATCTATCCCTTTCTTTAAAAAGTCATAGAAGGTTGAAAAAAATAATTAGAAAAAGTGGGACTAGAAAGAGAAAATCGCAATAAACCAAAGTATTTTCTAAATTGTACCCAGATCCTCAAACTATGTTTAACTACCAAATTGTCAGTTAGTCATAAAGGAAGTGAGGTTCCAAGAAGAGAAATGATAGAAAATTTATTAACAGAGTTAGCTTCTAAAGAAACCCATACCGGACAGTCCTCACGGTTAATATGACCAAAACATAAGGTTTCCTATAGTGACTGCCCAGTAATAAAACCTAAAATTGTGTAAAGCTAAACCTTCATTCTTTTTAGCTTTTTGAAGATGAACTTTATTTAATCGAGAATGTTTACTTTTCCATATATAAGATAGAATAGAATCAAGAGAATCAAAAAAAGAGTTAGGAATGAAAACAGGTAAGGCCTGGAAAAGTACATAAATTTAGGTAAGATATTCATTTTAATAGAATTAATTCGGCCAACCAACAATAACGAACGGGGCAACCAGTTTGATAGTGCCCTTTTAACATAATTCAGTAGGATAAGAAAATTTTCTTTAAGTAGTTGTTTAGAATTCTTAGTAATTGTTACACCCAAATAGGTAAATTGATTTCTTACAATTTTAAAAGGTAGGTTAGTATTAATTGATACCAAATTATTCAAAGAAAAATGTTCACTCTTATGTAAATTCAGTTTATATCCTGAAAATTGACTAAAACAGGAGAGCAAAGAAAGCACAGGAGGTAACGAAGTCTTGACATTGGAAATAAAAAGCAATAGGTCATCAGCATAGAGGGAAACTTTGTGGATAGTACCTCTTCTTAAAATACCAGTAATATCATTAGATACTCAAAAAGCAATGGCTAAGGGTTCTAAAGCCAGATCAAAGAGCAAAGGGCTCAGGGGACAACCTTGTCTCGTTCAACGTTGAAGTTTAAATGGTTTGGAATTCTGAAAATTAGTAAGAACCTGAGTAGAGGGAGATAGATAAAGTAACTTAATCCATTCAATGAAATCGGGCCCAAAATTAAATCTTTTCTAAGGTTCTAAATAAATAATTCCATTCAACCTGATCGAAAGCCTTCTCAGCATCTAAGGATATCACACATTCCGATATCTCCTTAGAAGGAGAATAAATAACATTTAATAAATGACGAATATTAAAGTGGGAATATTGATTTTTAATAAATTCAGTCTGATCATCAGAAATGATAGATGGTAAAATATTTTCAATCCTACCAGCCAGAACTTTGGATAGGATTTTAGTATCAACATTAAGTAAGGAGATTGGTCTATAGGAAGAACATTCAATTGGGTTCTTATTCTTAAGAATAAGCGAAATAGAAGCTTCATAAAAAGATTGTGGCAACTTAAAGGAATCCAAAAAGACTAAACATAAATGAGGTATAAGTAGTGAGGAAAAAGTCTAATAAAATTCTCCAGAAAATCCATCAGGACCTGGAGCCTTCCCCGAGTGCAATGAACGTACAGCCTCGGCAACTTCCTCATAAGAAATATGTTGATCCAACTGTTTTCGGTTATCAACAGAAAGTGTAGGAATGTTTAATTGGTCTAAAAAATTCCTCATTGCAGTAATATCTTTATGAGGGTCAGAACTATAAAGTTTAGAATAAAATTCTCTAAAGGTATCATTAATTTCTAAATGGTCAGTTGTCCTATCACCATTAGCTTTGCAAATTTCTTTAATTTGCCATTTAGCTATAAAGGTTTTTAATTGGTTAGCCAACAATTTACCCATTTTATCTCCATGAATATAAAACTGACTTTTATCTTTTAAGAGCTGAGTTTCAATTGGATAAGTTAAAAAAAAATCATATTTAGTTTTAATTTCAACATGCCTTTTATATAAAGCAGGATCTGGAGCTAAGGCATATTTTTGGTCTAATTGTTTCAACTGATTAACTAATTCAATTCTCTCTTTTTTAAACGCAAACAACAGGAATTCTGCAGATGCTGGAAATTCAAGCAACACATATCAAAGTTGCTGGTGAACGCAGCAGGCCAGGCAGCATCTCTAGGAAGAGGTGCAATCGACGTTTCAGGCCGAGACCCTTCGTCAGGACTAACTGAAGGAAGAGTGAGTAAGGGATTTGAAAGTTGGAGGGGGAGGGGGAGATCCAAAATGTTAGGAGAAGACAGGAGGGGGAGGGATGGAGCCAAGAGCTGGACGGGTGATTGGCAAAAGGGGATACGAGAGGATCATGGGACAGGAGGTCCGGGAAGAAAGACAAGGGGGGGGGGACCCAGAGGATGGGCAAGAGGTATATTCAGAGGGACAGAGGGAGAAAAAGGAGAGTGAGAGAAAGAATGTGTGCATAAAAATAAGTAACAGATGGGGTACGAGGGGGAGGTGGGGCCTAGCGGAAGTTAGAGAAGTCGATGTTCATGCCATCAGGTTGGAGGCTACCCAGATGGAATATAAGGTGTTGTTCCTCCAACCTGAGTGTGGCTTCATCTTTACAGTAGAGGAGGCTGTGGATAGACATGTCAGAATGGGAATGGGATGTGGAATTAAAATGTGTGACCACTGGGAGATCCTGCTTTCCCTGGCGGACAGAGCGTAGATGTTCAGCAAAGCGGTCTCCCAGTCTGCGTCGGGTCTCGCCAATACATAAAAGGCCACATCGGGAGCACCGGACGCAGTCGACTCACAGGTGAAGTGTTGCCTCACCTGGAAGGACTGTTTGGGGCCCTGAATGGTGGTAAGGGAGGAAGTGTAAGGGCATGTGTAGCACTTGTTCCGCTTACACGGATAAGTGCCAGGAGGGAGATCAGTGGGGAGGGATGGGGGGGGACGAATGGACAAGGGAGTTGTGTAGGGAGCGATCCCTGCGGAATGCAGAGAGAGGGGGGGAGGGAAAGATGTGCTTAGTGGTGGGATACCTCCAACAGAATGCGTCGTTCCAGTGACTGAATGAGTCAGTAATTGCATTCAAGCTTGACAATGGATCCCAAGTGAATCTATTATCCATGGATAATTACATGACACTCAAAGAGCAAGATTTAGCCAGTGAAGTTAAAAGTGACGGGGTTGTATAGTGACCTTCATGAACAAGGGCAGCAGCCAGAGTCGCAGCTACTTATTATAGAAAAGAGTACAGCCGATATTAGGTCTGAGTGCAAGTGAAAAGGTCAACCTGGTGAAAAGAGCTTTCATCGTGGCTTCACACCCAAAGATGACCACACAGCATTCATGGAAGAGTACGTAAATGTCTTTGAGGGGCTCAGATGCACCTGGTGTACACAAAGTTCATACAGATGTGACAGTGATTCCTGTTGTCCATGCGTGCAGTAAAGTTCTGTTTTTACTTAGAGACAAACTTAAACAAGAACTAGCACTCATGGAACAGACGAATGTCAGATAGAAAACTGAAGAGCCAACTGATTGGGTGAGCTCACTGGCCTCTGAGCAAAAGAAAAATGGAGCATTCCAGATATGTCTAGACCCAAGAGATTTCAATAAAGCCATAAAGAGAAAGCATTTTAAATTGCCAATACGGGAGGAGATCATATCCTGGTTTGCAGGTGCCAAATGGTTTAGCAAGCTCCATCTGGGTTTTGGCAAAGCTTGATGAGGCAACTTCGAGGCTGTGTACTTTTAATCACCACAAGGAAGATATCACTTTCTTCAGCTACTGGATGGGATTCTGTCCAAACCAAAAGTCAATCACAAAACCATCCCCATGATCTTTGAGGGCATACCTGGTGTCAAGACCATGATGGATAACATCACTGTCTATGGTCCACCAAGGATGAACATGATACATGACTGGGACAAATGATTGACATGTCAATTTGCAAGAGAAATGTGAGTTTGGTATTAAGACACTAATCTTTGTGCGATAGATCATATCTGAAGAGGAAGTGAAGCCTGACCCAAGAAAGATGGCAGCCTTTGAAAACGTAGACAGGCCCCAAAACAAAGAGGAAGTGAGTAGTTTCTTCGGGGTGGTTACTTACCTGGCTAAGTTCATTCTTCAACTGTCAACTGTGTCAGCACCACCTAGATCTTTCTTTAAGCAGCAAAATGAGTGAATTTGGTCTCACGAGTAAAGTGTGTTTCCTGATGCTGAAAAGAGTCTTAACTGAAGAGTCCATGTTGAAGTTTTATGATCTGGAAAAGAGTACTAGGATATCTCGGCTGATGTGTCCCAGCACAGCCTTGGAGCAGTACTACTGCAGCAGCATGATAGGACATGGCAACCTGTGATCAAGGGCTTTAACAAGTGCAGAAGGCAACTATGCACAGATAGAGAAAGAACTTCTCACCAGCACATATACATGTGAAAGATTCCATCAGTACAGCTATAGACAACTTTTTTAAGTGTTGACAGACCATAAATCACTGGTCTCAATTATGTCCAAACCACTGAATGACTGTCCCACGAGGATACAACACATAAGGCTGCAGAAATATGTGAAGATGATCTCCACACTGGGAAAATAAATGTTTGCTGCTGATGCTCTGTCTCCAGCAGTCAACGAAGAAAATTAGTGTGACCAAGAGGTTAATGTAGATCTACAGGCCTATATTAACATGATTGCCGCCTCCCTTCGAGTGTCTCCTAATAGAACAGAGCTGAGTAGGAAAGCAGCAGGGTCAGATGAAACAATGAAAGAACTCGAAGATACAATATGGAAAGAATGGCCAGCAGCTAAGAATGACCATCCAATGTGTATTTAGGATTATTGGCATGCAGAGTTGAACTGTCAGTAGTAGAAGACATGGTCTTCAAAGGGAACAGGTTTGTGATTCCAGTGTCACCATGCAAGGAAATGCACCAGGATATGCAGGAAGGCATCTTGGTGAAGAAAAATATAAATGTCGAGCTGATAAAGTGATGTACTGGCTATGAATGAACGAAGACATCAGCCATGCTTCATGTGAAATACACCTTATCTACAGAGTCAAGCAGCAAGCAGAACCGCTTACACTACACCCTGTACCAACTACAACTTCAAAGTTGGAGTGCATTTGTTTGATTGTAATGGGAAGGGTCACGTTGTAACAGATGACTTTTCCAGTTACTCAGAGGTTGCAACATTGCAATCAACATCCAACAAAGCAGTCATCACTGTCCTGCAGATGTAAAAATAAGAACATGTTGATCAGAGGTCTCAGAAAGACACTAATATTAATGCAGCAAATGCAAGCAAAACACCTGTGGAAATAAATAGCAGACCAAAAAGTATCATTAAACCTCCACGGAGACTGAGTTGAAGTTGTTTATTGGATAAGGAACTGTAATTGCACATTACAATTGAAATTGAAATGTTGAAGAGTTAACAATCAAAAAAAAGCGACCAACTAGGGAACGTAGATACCTTTGTTGAAAAGGATTATTTTTCCTTGCAGGTTTGAGGACACAGCATTGTGCTTTTTCTTTCAAGGAGAAAAGATGGGTTATTGTGTGTGCATAATAAAGAACTTCATTTAAGAACAAGAGAAAATCTGCAGATGCTGGAAATCCAAACAACACACACAAAATGCTGGAGGAACTCAGCAGGCCAGGCAGCATCTATGTAAAAGAGTAAACAGTTGACATTTCAGGCCAAGACCCTTCAAAGAACTTCAGCTCCCAGCGAGCAATGTGGGGGTGGGGGGGGGGGGTTCTTTATTAAGAACAAACATAGCACTTGGTATATTCTATTTTGTTGTCATAGTCATACTTTATTGATCCCAGGGGAAATTTGGTTTTCGTTACAGTTGCACCATAAATAATAAATAGTAATAGAACCATAAATAGTTAAATAGTAATATGTAAATTATGCCAGTAAATTATGAAGTAAGTCCAGGACCAGCCTATCGGCACAGGGTGTCTGACCCTCCAAGGGAGGAGTTGTAAAGTTTGATGGCCACAGGCAGGAATGACTTCCTATGACGCTCTGTGCTGCATCTTGGAGGAATGAGTCTCTGGCTGAATGTACTCCTGTGCCCAGCCAGTACATTATGTAGTGGATAGGAGACATTGGCCAAGATGGCATGCAAGTTAGACAGCATCCTCTTTTCAGACACCACCGTGAGGGAGTCCAGTTCCATCCCCACAATATCACTAGCCTTACGAATAAGTTTGTTGATTCTGTTGGTGTCTGCTACCCTCAGCCTGCTGCCACAGCAAACATGATAGCACTGGCCACCACAGATTTGTAGAACATCCTCAGCATCGTCCGGCAGATGTTAAAGGACCTCAGTCTCCTCAGGAAGTAGAGATGGCTCTGACCCTTCTTGTAGACAGCCTCAGTGTTCTTTGACCAGTCCAGTTTATTGTCACTTCGTATCCCCAGGTATCTGTAATTTGTATTCTGTGTTCTCCTGCCAGGCGTGGTAGGCATGCTCTATTATCGTTAGAATGTGTGGCAGTCATTCAGTGTGCTGGTTGTTAAGACAAACAATGCATTTCAGTGTTTTAAAAAAACAAATAAGTTTCACTATACATGTGATAAATAAATCTAAATTATAGTGATAAGCAATGGGAGGTTCAGAGGAGGGGTAGTTGATAGGAATGAAAACATGGTTAGCAAAGCCTTGACCACATTGCATCCATTTCCCATGCCTCTGCTCTCAGTTCCTCTCCTCTGGGACAGAACAAGTTACAGAGGGATAGCAAACACGAGGAAACCAGCAACTTTTATGTGTGTTGCTAGAGAGGGGTAGAATTTTTCTGGTCGTCACCTTCCACCTCTGTATTCAACAGATCATTCTCAACAATTTCTGCCACTGTCAAAGGAAGTCCTCCACCACTGTTTTCTTTCAGTATTTCCACCCTGGTTCACTATTCTATTCCCATCAACCACCATCCCTCCAGCCTGTTGTGGCGACGTTCTCTTGTATCTGTATGCAGTATAATACTTAACACTTGCCCTTTCACCTCTTCATATTCCATCATCCAGGGAGCCAAACAAGCAGCAATTCACTTCCACATAATGTAGTCTCCTCTATAGTGCAGAAACTGAACACAAATTGGGCAATAATTTTTCAGAGCATGCCACTTCATTGCACAGATAATTCTGATCTTCTATTGCCTGCTATAATACTTCCCCATCCCACTTCTACTATGACCTATTGATCAGTGGCCCTCCTGCATTATTATAATGAGGCCAAATGCACATTTGAAAAACAGCACCCTATCTTCTACAACACACACAAAATGCAGGAGGAGCTAAAGTCAGGCAGCATCTATGGAAAGGAATAAACAGTTGACGGTTTGGGCCAAGACCCTTCATCAGCATTAGAAAGGAAGGGGGAAGATTACAGGAGGTGATGGATAGAAAAAGTAAAAGGCTGGAGAAGAAGGAACCTGATATGAGAGGAGAGTGGACCATGGGGGGGGGGGGGAGAGAAGGTCACCGGGGAGAAGTGAGAGGTAAATGAGAAGATGTAAGAGGGAAGCCAGACTAGGGAACTGAAGAAGAGGAAAGAGAGGGGAGAATTACTGAATTAGAGAAATTAATGTTCATGCCAAAGGTCTTGATAAAACTGTCCCCCACGTCAGTAGCACGGGATACAGTAGACGATCCCAACACTTTCACAGATTAAGTGTTGCCTCACTTGGAAGAACTGTTTGGGGCCCTGAATAGAGATGAGGGAGGAGGTGAATGGGCAGGTGTAGCACTTCCTCTGCTTGCAAGAATAAGTGCCAGGAAAGGGATTAGTGGGGAGGGATGGATGGACAAGGGTATCACAGAGGAAGCAACCCCCAAGGAAAGTGAAGATTAGGGAAGAGGTAAAGATGCCTTTGGTAGTAGGATCTCGTTGAAAATGGCAGAGGTTGGAGAGAACCTCATCGATTTCTCCTTCTGGTATAAAAAATGTTTCCATGCCCCTCCCCTCTTCAATTCCCACTCTTGTCTCTTACTTCTCACCAATCACCTTCCCTGGGTCACCTTCTCCTATGGTCCACTCTTCTCTTCCATCAGATTTTTGTATCTCCAGCCCTTTATCCTTCCTATCCACCTGGATTCACCTGTAACCTTCTAGCTTTCCTCCTTCCCCCTTCCTTTCCAGTCCTGAAGAAGGGTCTTAGTCCAAAACACCAACTGTTTATTTGTTTCCATAGATGCTGCCTAACCTGTTGAGTTCCTCCAGCATTTTGTGTGTGTTGCAGAGATCCTCATCTTCTGTGTAGGCACGTTGCAGCCTTCTAAACTTAATAATGAATTTTGTAATCACAGGTAAACTTGATTACTATCAGTATCAGTTGTCCATCTGTGATATTAGTTCATCTTATTTGTTAGTTTCTTCCCCAACACCACCCTTCAGGAATGGACACAGACCCCTCTAAATCACAATTCCTAAAATCTTTTATCTACATTCAATATCCACTTTATTCGGTATACCTGCTTGTTAATACAAAGATCTAATCAGCCAATCATGTGGCAACTCAGTTCATAAAAACATGGCTAGAGAGGTTCAGTGTTGTTCAGACCAAACATCAGAATGGGGAAGAAATGTGATCTAAGTGACTTTGACAGTGGAATTTAGTGATTGTTGGTGCAAGACATGGCGGTTCCAGTATTCAGAAATGGCTGATCTCCTGGGATTTTCACACACAACAGTCTCTAGAGTTTACAAAGAATGGTGCAAGAAACAAAAAAAAGCACGAAGTGGCAGTTCTGTGGATGAGTGAGATCAGAAGAGAATGGCAAGACTGGTTCAAGCCAACAGGGAGGCGACAGTGACTCAACCATGCATCACAACAATGGTGTGCAGAAGAGCATCTCTGAATGCACACTGAATCTTGAAGTGGATGGGCTACAGCAGCAGACTACCAACATACACTCAGTAGCCACATTATTAGGTACAGGAGCTACGTAATAAAGTGGCTACTGAGTGCATGTTCTCACTCTGTAACTCATTGTCCAGATAACCATTTACAAATTACAAATTGGTTACTCGGGTTTGACATCAGGGACATCTCCCTTCCTCCCCACCGTTCCAGCATTTGTCTCTTTCCTAGTTTTGACAAGGGACATTTGGCTTGAAATATTCTCTTCCCACACATGCAGCTTGATCTGCAGTGTATTTCCAGCATTTCCTGTTTTAATTTTCAATTTCTGGCATCTACAGTTATGCCTCATTTTCACTAACCAGGAGTAAACATTCATCTTTTAACCCCACCCTTTCCCAATTTTGTTTTTCATCTCATTTATTCAATCATACACACGTGTCCTTATCCGAAGATTTCTGTGGAGAAACAAAATGTCTGACTGATTTTTTCCCCCTCCTTTGTTTGGCATGGGGAAATTAACTGTGCTGTGTCCATTCCTGCTCTGAATAAAAACACTCCCAGAATCTTCGTTAGTTAATTTGCATTCAAGGCATCCACTCAAAGGGCTATTAGGGAATACTCTATTGTAAGTAACTTCCTGATAATTGTTGTTTTAATGAAGCACTTAAAAAAAATTTGATAAGGCAAGGCTTGTTTGAGAACAAGAATCACTTCCAACATCTTTAGTGCCATATCATGCACCGAGGTATCAGACAAAACAAATAGTAGTTTATGATCCTACACACTCCTTCAGTAACACTGTTCCCACTGGAGGCCTGTAAAAGGTGGGTTATTATTTGTGGTGCTCAGTCACTTTGATTTAGTTATAGAATATATCACTAATCTGGTTCACAAAATTCCCAGGAAAAAAAATACCACTTGCTTAAAATATTCTTTTGAACAATCAAAATGGGTCTCTCAACAAACCTAAAATGGAAGTAAGTCAATCTGCCAAAAAGGTATGCAATTTTATGAAAAACAAATTTTAACAATGAATTACGCAGTTATTATTCATGATTATTCAAAATATTTTCTTCCATTTGCCACGTTAACTTATCCCATTGTCTTTTTCCCTTGTTCCCTGCATGCCCTGTAGAATATTTCCAGCACCTTCATTTTGTTATATCTTATACTTAACCACCTTCATCATTTATTGTTTGTGCCATGGACTTCCAATGAATCGGGTCTTTTTGCTATCCCCAACCTTTTAACATTAGGCAGCAGGTGTAACTGTCTTGTGACTGTGTGGCTGAAGTCACTTGCATAACGTTCTGAATTAAATCACCTTGTACCATAAATTAATGGAAATATGACACATTAATGATCACTGAGTACATCAGCAATGAGGCAACTGATATTGCTGAGCAAACTTGAGCTCAAATGCCCTAAATTTGATACGAGTAAAGGCAGTTCAATAGGTCCTCAACTGATTTTGCAATAATGTTCCTCTACAACAGCTAATTATTTCCTCTATTATGAAGAAATAGTTATTTGTTCAGGAAATGTACAGTAGAAATGATGGCTTACAATTCATTGTTGGTGTGCAAATTGATCACAGAATCAGTTTTGCCACACAGAAGGGCATCATTTAGCTTCAGTTCAGCATAGCAAAGGCATTATTATATGTATGCCTTTTGTTATGCTGAATTGAGGATTGCTTATGCTCTTGGGCTGTTACATATATCCTACGAAACCCACTGCAACCAAGCATAAATAATGGAAAATATGCTAGCAATGGACTAATGGGCTAACAACCTGCAACTATAAACAGCAGTCGTGGTGATATATTGAAAATGTGGTATTAAAGGACAGCAGTGCAGATGTTTATTGTGTTAAATCACAATGTCAAAGAGAACAAAGTTGAGAAAATTTAATTTTATTGAGGTAATTCCACAAGAATTGAGGAAAAGGAAAGTAGTTTGACAGATAGCTACCCTTCCTTGTTACTTTATGATAATTCTTGCAGCCTTAATGTTGTTCTGCTTATTGTGCTTTAACATTTTTAACCTGGAATCTTAGTAACCATTTCCAAATTTGATCTTTCATGTGTCTAAACCCGTTTAAATTCTTATTCTTTCTGGTATCTTTCATCTTAAGCACAATGTTTACTCCAACATGACATGTATTGTTCCATAATGTTGACAACCTTGGAACTATGTCTTAGTAATACCACAGAGCAGAATGCAACTCAGTCAACTTATTCTTTCTATTATGCTTACCAAAGAAACAGATATTTGGATCCCAAACAAGCAAATTTTCCTGCTCTAATGTTTACCTGCAGTTCCCAAAAGATGATTTCTGACTGATTAACACATCCTTTTTTATCAAGTCCTTGTTTTATTAAAAAATTAACCTTTTTCAAAAAAATGCAATAATGAACAAATTTCCTTATCTTCTTTTATTAGTCTCTCAATGAAATATCCTAGTAACCTTCATAAATCTTCTTTCTGAAATGCCAATAACATACAGATAACCAAACCACCTCTCAGACAGTTCATTTGGTAGCGGCGGCAGGTATAGTTTGAACAAACTCCAGTGCAGCTTATGGATAAAAAAATGTACGAGGAGGAGAATTAGGAGGAAAAACTTTAATTCTTGTCGGGTAACGCAAAGAAGGAAACAGTTTCTTATCCTATGCCTGTTTCATTACCAGAGCAAATCTTGATCCTTGTTTCATTACCTCCTTCGGATAACCCTCACAAAAACAGAGCTCAGATTCCTTAAATCTAAAAACTGTTTTCTTGCCTGTCACATTATTTGATCTTTAATTTTAAAGTGATGAAAACAAACCAAAACAGACCTTGCAACACATAAAAATTGCCGGTGAATGCAGCAGGCCAGGCAGCATCTATAGGAAGAGGTACAGTCGACGTTTCGGGCCAAGACCCTTCGTCAGGACTAACTGAAAGAAGAGACAGTAAGAGATTTGAAAGTGGGAGGGGGAAGGGGAGATCCGAAATGATAGGAGAAGACAGGAGGGGGTAGGTATGGAGCTAAGCGCTGGAAAGTTGATTGGCAAAGGGGATATGAGAAGATTATGAGACAGGAGGCCTAGGGAGAAAGGAAGGGGAGGGGGGAAGCCCAGAGGATGGGCAAGGAGAAAAGTGAGAGGGACAGAGGCAGAAAAAAAAATTAATAATAGTAAAAAAAAAGTAACGGATGGGGTTGGGGGGGTGGGGCATTAATGGAAGTTAGACAAGTCAATGTTCATGCCATCAGGTTGGAGGCTACCCAGACGGAATATAAGGTGTTGTTCCTCCAACCTGAGTGTGGCCTCATCTTGACAGTAGTGGAGGCCGTGGATAGACAGATCAGAATGGGAATGGGACGTGGAATTAAAATGTGTGACCACTGGGAGATCCTGCTTTCTCTGGCGGGCAGAGCGTAGGTGTTCAGCGAAACGGTCTCCCAGGCTGCGTCGGGTCTCGCCATTATACAGAAGGCCGCATCGGAATGCTTTGAATTTTCTCGATGATTTCAAGTTCCCTGGCCCCAACCGCTTTATTTTCACCATGGATGTCCAGTCCCTGTATACTTCCATCTCCCACCAGGAAGGTCTCAAAGCTCTCCACTTCTTTTTGGATTCCAGACCTAAACAGATCCCCTCTACTACCACTCTGCTCCGTCTAGCGGAATTAGTCCTTACTCTTAATAATTTCTCCTTTGGTTCCTTCCACTTCCTCCAAACTAAAG
Source organism: Mobula birostris (assembly GCF_030028105.1). NCBI lineage: Eukaryota > Metazoa > Chordata > Chondrichthyes > Myliobatiformes > Myliobatidae > Mobula > Mobula birostris. Next base: position 155,677,826 of record NC_092372.1, on the reverse strand, counting down.
GTGTAGCTATGGGCACCCGTAAGGGTCCCAGCTATGCCTGCCTTTTTGTTGGCTTTGTGGAACAATCCATGTTCCAAGCCTATACTGGTATCTGTCCCCCACTTTTCCTTCGCTACATCGACGACTGCATTGGCGCTGCTTCTTGCATGCATGCTGAGCTCGTTGACTTCATTAACTTTGCCTCCAACTTTCACCCTGCCCTCAAGTTTACCTGGTTCATTTCCGACACCTCCCTCCCCTTTCTTGATCTTTCTGTCTCTATCTCTGGAAACAGCTTATCTACTGATGTCTACTATAAGCCTACGGACTCTCACAGCTACCTGGACTATTCCTCTTCTCACCCTGTCTCTTGCAAAAATGCCATCCCCTTCTCGCAATTCCTCCGTCTCTGCCACATCTGCTCTCAGGATGAGGCTTTTCATTCCAGGACGAAGGAGACGTCCTCCTTTTTTTAAAGAAAGGGGCTTCCCTTCCTCCACCATCAACTCTGCTCTCAAACGCATCTCTCCCATTTCACGCACATCTGCTCTCACCCCATCCTCCCGCACCCCACTAGGAATAGAGTTCCCCTTGTCCTCACCTACCATCCCATCAGCCTCCGGGTCCAACATATTATTCTCTGTAACTTCTGTCACCTCCAACGGGATTCCACCACTAAGCACATCTTTACCTCCCACTCCGCCACCCCCCACCGCTTTCCACAGGGATACCTCCCTATGCAACTCTCTTGTCCATTCGTCCCCCCCCAACCCTTCCCACCAATCTCCCTCCCGGCACTTATCCTTGTAAGCGGAACAAGTGCTACACATGCCCTTACGCTTCCTCCCTCACCACCATTCAGGGCCCCAGACAGTCCTTCCAGGTGAGGTGACACTTCACCTGTGAGTCGGCTGGGGTGATATACTGCGTCCGGTGCTCCTGATGCGGCCTTCTATATATTGGCGAGACCTGACGCAGGCTGGGAGACCATTGCGCTGAACACCTACGCTTTGTCCGCCAGAGAAAGCAGGATCTCCCAGTGGCCACACATTTTAATTCCATGTCCCATTCCCATTCTGACATGTCTATCCACGGCCGCCTCTACTGTAAAGATGAAGCCACACTCATGTTGGAGGAACAACACCTTGTATTCCGTCTGGATAGCCTCCAACCTGATGGCATGAACATTGACTTCTCTAACTTCCATTAATGCCCCATCTCCCCCTTGTAGCCCATCTGTTATTTATTTTTTTATTATTATTTTTTTTTCTCTCCCTCCTTTTTCTCTCTTTGTCCCTCTCACTTTTCTCCTTGCCCATCCTCTGGACTCCCCCCCCCCCCCCCACTTTCTTTCTCCCTTGGCCTCCTGTCCCATGATCCTCTCATATCCCTTTTGCCAATCAACTTTCCAGCTCTTAGCTCTATCCTTCCCCCTCCTGTGTTCTCCTAACATTTCGGATCTCCCCCTCCCCCTCTCAAATCTCTTACTATCTGTTCTTTCAGTTAGTCCTGACCAAGGGACTCGGCCCGAAACTTTGACTGTACCTCTTCCTATAGATGCTGCCTGGCCTGCTGCGTTCACCGCAATTTTTATGTGTGTTGCTTGAAATTCCAGCATCTGCAGATTTCCTCATGTTTGCATTTTCAAAACAGACCTTGGTTTATTTGGATCTTTAAATTTCGAAGTAAAAGCTCTGTGCACTCTTTCTATAGTAGGTGGCTGTGATAATATGGTAGGAAATAAGGTATGAAAAAGCTTACCAAAGTAAGCAGTTAAATCTCCATCTTGATCTTCGTCTTGCAGCTCAACAATTCGTATATTCCCTCAGCAAGACCTAGTTTCCAGGTCTATAATCTTATTTTGATATCTTTCCAAACAAGTTGTAGCTTCAAACAATTTTTGCTTAGTTATCTTCAATTCCTCTTCGTGTGTAATAACTTGAGTTTCCAAGTCTTCAAGTTTTCCCAGAAATGACTTCATTTCATTACTACTCTTGTCCAGTTGGTCTCTAATTAACCCATTCTGATCTTTAATTGAATTCAGTGTCCGAACCATATCTTCAGCCCATGGTGGCATTTCATCAGATTTTTCCTTTTGCATCTTTCCTTTCCCATTACCTTTGTCACTAGGTTCAGACAAGTTCTTCCCACTCCTCATAGACATAGACATATTGTTCCCCGTCAAGAATCAGGAAATAAAAAGTTTAAATTTGAAGTTTAAACTAGGGGGAGAGGAACAAATCTAAGAGCAGCACAAAACTGCTACTACTCCATTTGCAGACAAGCACATACTTAACCTACTTTTTCAACTCATCCTCAGACCCTGATCTACCCTCTCGTTTTCTAGTGATGAATACCCTTGTCATGATTTTTAGGATATTTCAGTTATTTGAATGTAAAGACAATCTAAAGACATATACTTTAACTACTGTTTATTGACCACAGCTCCTTCTTCAACACTATAATTTCAAGCAAACTCATCTCCAAAAGTCTAGACCTGGGATTCAACACCTCCCTTTGTTATTAGGTTGTTGACTTCCTGATCAAAAGACTGCCATCAGTAAGGATAGGCAGCAACAGTTTCACCTTGATTATCCTTAACACTAGTGCCTCGCATAAGGCAGTGTCCTCAATCTCCACCCCCCCCCCCATCCATACACTCAAAACTGTGTGGCCAGATTCTGCTCTAACTCAATCTACAAGTTTGCAGATGATACCACCATAGTAAGCCACATCTCAAATAACAAGTCAAAACACAGGAATGAAATAAGAGAGCCAAGTCAAATGGTGCCAACCTTTCTCTCAACATCAGCTGGTCATTAACTTCAGGAAAGGGGGTGGGGGTGGGGGTGGGTGCTCGTGCACATCTTCCAGTTACATCAATAGCATTGAGGTCAAGAAGGTTGAGAGTTTCAAGTTCCTCCGAATGAACGTCGCCAATAGCCTTCCTTGCTCCAACCTCTTAGAACCCATTGTCAAGAAGGTTCACCAACACCTCTATTTTATCAGGACACTTAAAACAAATTGCAACAACCCCTTTGACCCAAAACGGCTTTTATCAAAGCATCGTGGCTTGGTACATTAACTACTCTGCCTATGACTGCAAGAAACTACAGAGTTGTGGACACAGCTTAGCACATCATGAAGATCAGCCTCCTCTCCATGGACTTGTTTATACTTCCTGGGTAAAGCGGTCAGCATAATAAAAGACCCCACACACCCTGGACATTCTCACTTCTCAACCCCTCTCACTGGGCAGAAGATACAACAGCTTGATAGCACATACCACTAGGCTCAAGTACAGCTTTTGACCCACTGTTATAAGACCATTGAAAAGTCCCCTAATATGTTGATTCAATTTCTCAATCTACCTTACTATAATCTTGCACCTTACTGTCTCCCTGTACTTTCTCTAACACTTTACTCTGTAGTATGTTATTGTTTTGATCTTGTACTACAAACCCCATTTCCAGAAAAGTTGGGATATTTTCCAAAATGCAATAAAAACAAAAATCTGTGATATGTTAATTCACATGAACCTTTATTTAACTGACAAAAGTACAAAGAAAAGATTTTCAATAGTTTTACTGACCAACTTAATTGTATTTTGTAAACGTACACAAATTTAGAATTTGATGGCTGCAACACACTCAACAAAAGTTGGGACAGAGTTAAAATAAGATTGAAAAGTGCACAGAATATTCAAGTAACACTGGTTTGGAAGACTCCACATTAAGCAGGCTAATTGGTAGCAGGTGAGGTATCATGACTGGGTATAAAAGTGGCGTCCATCAAAGGCTCAGTCTTTGCAAGCAAAGATGGGTCGTGGCTCACCCCTTTGTGCCAAAATTCGTGAGAGAATTGTTAGTCAGTTCAAAAGGAACATTTCTCAACGCAAGATTGCAGAGGATTCAGGTCTTTCAACATCTACAGTACATAATATTGTGAAAAGATTCAGAGAATCCAAAGACATCTCAGTGTGTAAAGGGCAAGGTCGGAAACCACTGTTGAATGCCTGTGATCTTCAAGCCCTCAGGCGGCACTGCCTAAGAAACCATCATGCTACTGTGACAATTATAGCCACCTGGGCTCGGGAGTACTTCAGAAAACCATTGTCACTCAACACAGTCCGTCGCTGCATCCAGAAATGCAATTTGAAACTATATTACGCAAGGAGGAAGCCATACATCAACTCTATGCAGAAATGCCAGCGAGTTCTCTGGGCCTGAGCTCATCTCAGATGGACCGAAAGACTGTGGAACCGTGTGCTGTGGTCAGATGAGTCCACATTTCATCTAGTTTTTGGAAAAAACGGGCGTCGAGTTCTCCATGCCAAAGATGAAAACCACCATCCAGATTGTTATCAGTGAAAGGTGCAAAAGCCAGCATCTGTGATGGTATGGGGGAGCATCAGTGCCCACGGCATGGGTGAGTTGCATGTACGTGAAGGTACCATTGACTCTGAGGCGTATATTAGGATTTTAGAGAGACATATGTTGCCATCAAGGCGACATCTCTTCCCAGGACGTCCATGCTTATTTCAGCAGGACAATGTCAGACCACATTCTGCACAGGCTACAACAGCGTGGCTTTGTAGACACAGAGTGCGTGTGCTTGACTGGCCTGCTGCCAGTCCAGATCTATCTCCTATTGAAAATGTATGGCGCATCATGAAGAGGAGAATCAGACAACAGAGACCACAGACAGTTGAGCAGCTGAAGTCTTATATCAAGCAAGAATGGACAGAATTTCCAATTGCAAATCTACTACAATTAATATCCTCAGTTCCAAAACAATTAAAAAGTCTTTATTAAAAGGAAAGGTGATGTAACACAATGGCAAACACGCCTCTGTCCCAACTTTTATTGAGTGTGTTGCAGCCATCAAATTCTAAATTTGTGTACGTTTACAAAATACAATTAAGTTGGTCAGTAAAATTATTGAAAATCTTTTCTTTGTACTTTTGTCAGTTAAATAAAGGTTCACGTGAATTAACAGATCACAGATTTTTGTTTTTATTACATTTTGGAAAATATCCCAACTTTTCTGGAAATGAGGTTTGTAATTAATGCACTGTTGTAATGAATTTATCTTTATGAATGGTATACAGGTTTTTGCACTGTTCCATGGTACGTAACAATAAACAAATATAACTTGATCAAAAGCTTCTAAATGTCAGTCAGCATATCAATGCAGTTTACAGTTACATTGGGAAAAAAATGTGCAAAAATTAAAATGCTAAATTAATGTGAGAGTCATGCAAATTGTAACTATTTTATGCCAGATTATTGATTCCCTCTGTTACAAAATATTAAGTATATTATCTGTTCCAAAGGCCAGCTTTATATGGAATCAGTATAATGAAAAACATCAGAACTTAACTTTCAGAAGAGAAAAATGTTCAGAGGTTTTGGCATGGAAACAAACTATTTTACACAATCAGTATATGTTGCTTATCCTTCACGTGATTTAATGGTTCCAATTACCTTTACGAGCTGACCTCTCATCATCTCAATCCCTCTTTATTTCTCCTTCCGTAATCTTGAGTAGCAACAGGGTTGTCTTGACTACTAACTACAAGACAGTTCTAATTCACTGTCAGTATCTTGCTTGCTCTCAATTGTAAACCAGCAACGTTTATCTTGAATCCATAACCATTTACTTTGAATCTTCAACTCCCAAAACATCTTCCTTCTATCCATCATCTCCCATCCTTCAATAATTTTTAAAAAGTTATATTTTAAACTGCTGTAATCTAACAATAAAGTAAATAACTCCAAGTTGTTATTTGCAAGCATGGTTCTTAAAGAATGTTTGGTTCATCATGTGCACAGTATTAACTTCTGTTTACAATATCTTTTGTCAAGTCCTTCACTGCCCCTTTGTGGAAGATTTTGTAATCTCAGGATCACTTCTGCTTTATTTAATAAAAGTCTACCAGCAGAATTATATGGAATTAAGAATTGGTCAACACCATGTTAAGCATTTCTTACATCTTTTTGTTTGAACCACTTAAGGTAATTAGCTATATATAAAAAAAGCAGCCAGTTTCAAATACAAGTAGTTCAATCCTCAAAAGATATTCTTCTGGTTAACATCAATAAAATGAAAACACAACAAATCATGGTTAAATTGATACCATATACTGCACAGAGAGGAAAAAAATCACCCCAGGTATTCATAATCTCATTCACCTTTATAAGAATATAATAACAATTTAATTTATAGTTGCAGAATTTTAAAATCTTGTCATTAATCAACAGTTTTACTTCTTGAATTGTGCAGCATAAATTAAATGCCAATGGAAATTATCGTTGGCAGAGAAAGTATATTTCAATGCCCAACACATAAGACAGATAAAGGAGCAATTAACCCACTGAGTCTGTCTGAATTATGGTTGATTTTCTTTTCTTTTCTCAACCCCATTCTCCCACCTTTCCCAAGTAACCCTTACCAAGGAAGAACTGGTCTCTGACACAAATACAGCCAATGACTTGGCCTCTTCAAAACACTGTAGCAACAAATTCCATAGATTATTTTGCAGCTGAAGCAATTCCTCATAGTTTTAAAGGAACATCCATTTATTGAGGTCATGCCCTCAGATCCTAGTCTCTCCTACTAATGAAAACATCTGCACTATGCCCACATCATTCAGTATCCAGTAAGTTTTGATAAGAATTTCCCCTCATCTTTCTGAACTCTGCCAAGCCCAGAGCCATCAAATGTTCATCATACATTTAGCCTTTCATACTTGTGAACCTCCTGTGCACTATCTCCAGAGCTAGGAAAACTATCCTTAGATATGGAGCCCAAAATTGCTCATAATATTCCAAATGTCCCAGCAACACCTTAGAAAGCAGTACATCCTTGCTTTGATATTCCAGCTCTTTCAAAATGTGTGCCTTCTTTACTCCCAACCGGAAACTGACCTTAAGGGAATCCTGACCTGGAAGTGAATCCCGAACTCCCAAGTCTCTTTGCCCCTCTGATTTCTGAATTCTTTCACTTAGAAAATAACTTACACCTCTGTCTTTTCCACTGATGTGTATAACCTACTCTTCACTATACTGTATTTCATCTCCCACTTTCTCCCCCAATCTGTCCATGTCCTCTGTAGATTCCCAGTGTCTACGACACTACTTGCCCCTCCACTTATCTTTATATCACCTGCAAACTTTATACTTATACTTTATTGTTGCCAAACAATTGATACTAGAACGTACAATCATCACAGCAATATTTGATTCTGCGCTTTCCGCTCCCTGGATTACAAATATTAAAAATAGTAAAAATTAGTAAATATTGAACATATAAATTATAGATCATAAATAGAAAATAGAAAAATGGAAAGTAAGGTAGTGCAAAAAAAACCAAGAGGCAGGTCCGGATATTTGGAGGGTACGGCCCAGATCCGGATCAGGATCCATTCAGCAGTCTTATCACACAGTTGGAAAGAAGCTGTTCCCAAATCTGGCCGTACGAGTCTTCAAGCTCCTGAGCCTTCTCCTGGAGCAGCAGTCCCCAACCACCGGGCCACGGACCGGTACCAGGCCACAAAGCATGCCCTACCGGGCCGCAAGGAAACAATATGATTTGGCGATAGGAGTCAGCTGCACCTTTCCTCAATCCCTGTCACGCGCTATTGAGCCATTATGCATGCGAGGTCATTACTCGTGCTTCATCCATGTCAGCATGGGAAGAAGATCAACTCCTTGAGCTTGCAAATGACGGCGGGCTAAAAAGTATGTTTGACATAACATCTCTGCCGGCATTCTGGATCAAAGTCAAGGCTAAATATCTTGAGATAGCCAGAAAAGCACTGAAAACGTTGCTTCCATTTCCAACATATCTCTGCAATGAATGCAACGAAAACCAAATTGCGGAATAGACTGGACATAAGGAACCCCCTTCGAGTATCGCTGCCTCCCATCACCCCTCGATGGCACCATCTTGTTGCAGGGAAACAAGCCCAGGGCTCCCACTGATTCAGCGATATAGGTGTGTTGCAATGATTTTATATGTTCATACGGGGAAAATATGTGCTGTTTGTTTAATATCCAAACGTTACTTAAAATGTTATGACGCTACTGACTTACTTATATAACCATATAACAATTACAGCATGGAAACAGGCCACCTCTGCCCTTCTAGTCCGTGCCGAACGCTACTCTCACCTAGTCCCACCGACCTGCACTCAGCCCATAACCCTCCATTCCTTTCCTGTCCATATACCTATCCATTTTTTCTTTAAATGATAATATCGAACCTGCCTCTACCACTTCTACTGGAAGTTCGTTCAACAGTTAATTTCAAGCTCCCCTGTCCTCCCCTGATAATTGACTTATCGCTCTATTCATGCGAGGAAAATATGCGCTGTGTGTTTAATATTAAATTCATTAGATAAACCCTTTTAGAAACGAAATTGAGTGTATTAGCCACTTATCACCTATATTCCGGTCGTGATTAACACCCCCCCCCCACGAACAGAATCGCCAAAAACGAATTGTAGAAAAAATTGGCATGTGCATGCATTCACAAATCACGCATGCACACTGGTACCAGCGCACGGCTTCATGGTCCTTGTAGTCTCTTGGGGTAAACAACGTATTGACTGCTATTCTTGTGTCAATATGAAACCGGTCCTCAGTGCAAAAAAGGTTGGGGACCCCTGTCCTGGAGGAACGAGGGACGAAAAGTGTGTTGGCTGGGTGGGTCGTGTCCTTGATTAAACTTGCCCATAATGCCACAATCCCTTCATCCAGATTACTTAAATAAGAATGAAAAACTGTGCTCCCATTTGCAGAACTCACCAGCAATCATCATGAAAATAATCACTGCATCCTCACACTTTGCCTTCTGCCAGACAAGCATTCTTCTCTCTATCCTGGTACTTTGCCTCTAACACCACTGACTTTTTTTTTGCTGAGCAGCCTTGTACATGGCACCTTGTGAAAATCAAAATAAATAATGTCCATTGACTCTTCTTTGTCTAACCCACTAGTTAGCTCCTCAAAGAATTCAAAACAAATTTGTCAGGCACGATCTTCCCACAGAAAAGCTGTGCTGGCTTTGCCCTATTTTATCATATACTTCCAAGCACACCTAAGTTGCATCCAAAATCTTGCCAACCACAAGCTAACCAGCCTATAATTTCCTGTCTTTTGCTGCCCTCCCTTCTTAAACAGAGGAGTTATGTTTTCAATTTTCTAGTCCCTTCAGACTCATTAGTCACTACTAATACCTCCACAATCTCTTTGCTACTTCCTTGAGAACTCTGGGATCTAGTCCATTTGGTCCAGCTGATATATCTACCCGCAGGACTTTCAGTTTCCCCAGCATTTTCTACTTAGCAAGGGCCATTATATTTGCCTCTGCCCCCAAGTCTTTAACCTCATCTGGAAGGGTGGTTTACGCCTATGAATGACGATGCGGGAGGAGGTGAAGGCAGAAATGTTGCACATCCTCTGGCCACAGGCCACACGGAAAAGTATCAGGGGATAGGGAGGGCTGCGCAGACCATGGAGTCAGGGACAGAGTAGTCCCTACAGGAAAGAGGAGCACGAGTGGTGGCAGAAGCTGGCAAAAATGACTAAGGATGATATGCTAGCTGGAGGAGTGAACTGTGAAGACTGAGCAAAAGCATATAGGTTCTCATAACCTATTGACCATATGGCTTCATCAACAGTTTTTCCACTGCGGCAACTCTATCCTCATTCTATCAATGCTATCTTTATTCTTATCCATATCACCCTACCCTCAATATCAATGTAAAAATATTAAGTGTTCCTCTTTGCAGGGGTGTTACCTGGATTGCTGAATGCTTCCAGAAACCCATGGAATGCGGTTGCATCAACTCATTTCACCACAGGCTGTGAAGACTTAGCTTAATTTTACAGGAAATTACTGTCCCTCTGATTCACCCATTTCAAATAAAACTGAAGTAGCAATATTTCCTTTTGCTTAAAAATTCAAGAGTACTTAATTTTCAAATTTCTAAATTTAAACTAGAGATTACAATTTTATTCAAAGCAACTGTATATTAAAAATGTAGTTTATAATCAACAAGCTTTCAACTTTACCTGCAAATACACAAGATTCCCAAAACAACTAAAATCTTGACTGTTAACCATACTCATTGGTTTGTTTTATACTCATAACTGAAAACAGTGAAAGCCAAGTTTAGCACTAACACAAAAAACGTCTTTATTTAAAGTTATATACATTTTCCATTAAGTCTTATGAATTTTTAAAAACTATTAAATGCTTCTTCTTGCCAATGTAACTTTCTTGTATAGAACAATGCAAAACAACTTTGTGGCAAACATACCTGCAATATTTCTGCCTTTCAACTCAACAGATAAACCACTTTGTGAAACATGTTCTTTCACACTTGATTGGACATATTTCATATGACTAAGTTAATTTGTAAGACCTTAAATAGTAGGTTAATTCCTGATTGATGATGGCATCTTTCCATCATAAACAAAAAAGCTGACTGATGATGACACCTACTTTTCATCGATGATTGACTTGGGAGCTTTTGATGATGTTCTCTCAACTACCAATATTAAGTGAGTTGTGGCTTCACATCCACCTTACTATCCAAAGAAGGGCATTGCCTAGAGAATATCTATAGATTTTCCAAGTTAATTATCTGGGTAGAACAAAAGAAGACAAGTTGTGCCTTCATTTAATTGTTGCCAAAAGTACTTATGCTCTGCTGTATAGTATTCTCGATTCAGTGCTGACAAATTTGCTTACATTGGCCTATCCAACAGCTACCACCAACCTGAATACAAATTAAGTCAAAGACTCCAAAAGTGGTTGGAGTCTCACTCAGCTCCACTCACCAGGCAAGTGGTGATTGGATATGGATCTGGATATTCTAACTTAAAGTAGCACATCACGAGACCTCACCATCTGAAGTTGCGCAAGTCACACAGCTGATCTGGGCACCTTGAGACCAGAAGGAACATTCCTGTAGTAATTCCAGCAAGTTGAATATTTTGGCCACTAATTGCGCCATTCAAAGGTTTGTCGAAACACACTACCAGCATGATTGACCATCAGAAAATTCATCTTTTTTTTTTAATTGTTTACATTCTTTATCATTTCTCAATTGCAATATCATTTTATTAATTGTTTCTTTCATCTGTGATAGTATAGCATGTTTGCCCCTTAACTAGCATTAATCTATTATCTGAAAACAATATGCCTTGTACAAACATGATATTTTAATTTATCTTTCTGGAATGTCTCATGTACTTCACAGACTAGAGATCACCATCACTTAGAATATATAACAAATTCAGAAAAGTGCTAAATAAAAGTTTTGTTCGATGCATGCAGGTTTAAATGTTGCCTCGTTCACAAAGGTACATTAGTTACAAGTAACTATACTTGCCAAAATATAAAATCAAGTCGTATTTAACAGGGTTTAAATTGCTATACGATTATCTTTTATAAATACTCCCCTCTCCCACTTTACTAGATAATGTTTATACTAAAATCCTAACTGGTTCCTTGATCAGCACAATTTGTATCAGTGACATCCTAAAGCAACATCTAAGATTATAATACTTCTCAGTGAAAGTTCTCAAACACTATTTTCATAGTTGTTGCCACCAACAGTAACTGTTCAGTCGTGTTCATGTCCCCAGTTTACTGCAAACCGTACTAAATTAAATTGTCCACTATCAATGTGAATTACGATGAACTTTGCAATATGTTTCCAAAAATATTTGCTCTTTAACTTAATATTTTTGACTGTATAAATATAATTTTGTTAAAGGAATGACATTTAAAATTTATTCTCTTACCTTAATGAAACATAAATCTATGTGATTGAATTATAAAAGAATCCTATAAATGTGTAGAACAACGATGATAACCTACCTACTGTTTCATTTGTATTTCTTTTTAGAAACATTTCCAGATCCCAAGCCTGGATTTTTATTTATGTATCAGCTGCGATAACACTGAATAGCTTGGGAAGATACTGATACTTTGGTATTTAGTCCGTACAACACAATGCAAGCATCAGATGTTGACTATTTGTTTTGATCTTCCCATGACTGAATCATGGAGTAGAGTTACAGTGTATCATCAAGATAGAAATAGATTTAAAAAATGGAGTCTGTTTTTTCTTTAAAAATTGTTGGTCCTCCAGAAATAGTTGGCAATCAAAAGCTAACCGATTCACCAAGTTTTACATAGACAAATGAATATGAAGGGAATGGAGGGCTATGGATGATACACAGGGGAAAGACATTTAATGTAAATTGGCATCCAGATCAGAAAACATTGTGGGCTAAATGGCCTGTGCAGTGCTGTACTGTTCCATGTTTTATGTATATTCCATAACGATGTCCTTTCATTTTACAGTATGTTTCTATCAAAATCAATAACTCATGAACATTCATTATAGAATTTTGTGCAATGCATAAATCCCATTATTGGTGCCTCCATGGTGCTATGTGCAGTAACAAAAGATATAGTCTTTTTCTAAGTAATACACAATACTGAGAAATGTTTCTCCAAAAGAGGCATATCAAGAAACAGAGGGTCAAGATTTGAGGTAAAGGGTAGGAAATTTTAAGAGTATCTGAGAAAGCTTTGTTCCACCCAGGTGATACTGGATTGCTCTTCTTGAGGGGAAAGTGAAAGCTGAGACTCTCACAACACACAAGGACCATCTAGATAAGCATTCAAATCACCAAGACATACAAGGCTTGGGTTTGAAAATAGAATTAATAACTTGGGTACTTGATGGTCAGCATGGACTTGTTTCTGTGCTACAAATATGATTCTATGCTTCCAGGTGTAATACTTAGGAAAGCACCAATTCACCACTGACTCCTTCAGTAGAACATATGAAAGGATAGTTCTTAATATACCTACACAGGTCTACAAGACAATCATTCTAAATCAAACAATTCCACCTACACAAGTTCCCTAGAAAGACCCTGGAGATATAGAAAGTGATCCACATTTTCAAGAGCTAGTCTAAGTGAAAGCACATCATAGATACTGAAATTTGCTGTTGACTAAAGGCAATTTGAAAACCAAGACCTGAAATCTAGCACCAATTTCATATTCTACTGGGCAGCATTGACACATCAATGAAATTGCACATTATCATTTTGCACAAACATTCATTCACTCCACTAGTGACTTACAGTAACATCAGTCTGTGCCATGTACAGCATACTTAGATATCACTTGCAATCACATGACCTCTACTAATTAGAAGTAGGGCAGCAAAAGCATGAGGAGATCATCACCTGGAAGTTTCCCTCGCACACAATCCTAACTTGAAAATATATAGCTACTACTTTGCCATTGCTATATCAAAACCCTGAAAATTTCTCCCACCGACAATGCGGATACATGCACACCTCAAGGATAGCAGTGATTCAGGAAAGCAGCTGGCCACCCTCAAGGGCGATCAAATGCTGGCTCAGCCTGCAAAGCCCTCATCTCTTGAATGAATAAAAACGTACTATCGTACAGGGGTGTATAGGGTGTCCAGAGACGGGAAGCACCTCTGGTGAAAGGGCTTGTTATGTCCGTTCTAGGACAGCTCACTCACCTTTGGTTCCCGTTGGACATTCAGCTCTCAGCTGCGGCTCTAAGTAGCTGTTTGCATGCAACAGCAGTCACACCGCAGTATGCTGCTTTGAAAGGCAGGCTAACCAGGTGAGGGTAGCTGGAGGGCCTCATACCGCTGTCAAACAGGGACATGCCTGTCTTAGCATGCAAAGTCATTTCCAGTGGACCGGATAGGTAAGATCAACAGTGAAATTCAACAGCCAGGAGGCCGGTTCTACAATGCTTTGTGGATGGCGAAAGGTATGACAAGGCATAGAAGTCATGGTCATCCACTGCAACTAAGGAAGACCCCAGTTGTGATAACTACTCATACCATCGGATCTGGACTTCTGACATCAAGAGGAGTGGAACTGCTCCAGTGCAATGTCTTGTCCACATTAAAAACCCACTACCATTTACACATATTTACATGCCGTTTAAACTAATAGTGCTTGACAATTGAAAGCACAAGCAAAAATAATGTTTCGTTTTACTTAAATAATTGATATTTGAGATGCACTTCATAATTCATATTGGGAGATACTCATTGGTAACACAAAGCACATCAATTTGAATTTACAATTTGATTTTACAATACTGCCAATTTCCAATTTTTCTCTTTCTCAACAACAGAACCACCATGGCCTTAGTTTTCCAGACATGTCAAGAGCACCACACTATACTTATCTATGTAAATGCATGGAAGCTTCAGACTCTGATGTTAAGGCTGAATTCTTGATCTACAGATCAATGGAGATTTTCCAAATGAGCTCCCAACTGGACTCACATAAAATCTGCCAACTGAGCAGATAACAAGTTAGATCTGGCAGAGCAAGAGGAAAACCATTCAACTTGAATTAAAAATAAACTGCAAGTGAAAATCGACAAATAAAAGTTAGCTTTTTATTTTATGGAGTTTAATGCATTTAATTTTATCTCTTTTAAATTTATTTTAATTGCAATTAATTTTATAATGGCATGATTATTTTTCTTGATGTCAGGCACATTTAAAAATAATCAATTTCTAGCAGTTTCCATTGCTGGTAAGCCTGGAAATGAAACAACCAGCCGTGAAAGTAATTTGAAGTGTGGAGTTACCATTTATAATTAGAAGGGCCCCGACTGTCTTGGGCTCATTGATCCTAATTAAATAAATTATGTTAAAAATAAACCAAAAAAAAGCTCCAATAAGGGGTCCAGGACTAGCTTAGTGAGCAGCAAACCAGTCAAGAGATTATGGCCATAATAAGTTATAATAACAATAACAGGGAAGTCAGAGATCACTTATTAAGATAGAAAAATTCTAACAACTTTCAATGAGTAGAAATGTGTAATTAAAAATGAACCAGGAAATCACTAGAACTATCTGGCCTGAGCAATATAGATCAACACCTCATTACAGCCTTAGTACAGATATGAGTTCCAGAAGCCATTTGAAAGCACCGAGTTTGACATTAATGCTAATTGTGAAACCAAGGGAAAAACAAAGTATTATCTTTTCAAACATTTAATAATGCTGGTTCATAAAAGTAAATCAATTGAGCATCAAGATATTCTCTGGTGAAGTCCTTTAGGGAAAGGTCCTGGGGCCAACGATCTTCATTAGTTTCAGGCACTGACCTTTCTTTAACCGCAAAGTCAAAAGTTGCATATTTGCTGATCATAATGTTCAATTTTATTTGTTCTCCAAATGCAGCATGACAAAATGAACCATGGGCTAAAATGTTTCTTCCATTAAAGTGCCAGAGAATTAACATTTCCAACAAGGGAGAGTATAGAACCAACGCCTGACATTAAATAGAATTACTATCACTGATCCCCATCATTTTAAAAACTCTCTCTTCATTTGCTACTTGCATTAAGGCTACTAAGAAACAGTCCACAAACTTGACAGTTTTGAGACAAACTTAAGATAGTGTGCTGCTTTGAAATCTATCAAAATTTATCATAGACTACAGATTTAGCTGACAAGTGTAATTCCCATTTTGGCAATTTACATATTCTAAATTATTTACTGAAGTACTTGAGGCACATACAAGTATATATAATGGCACGGGCGGCACTATACCTTGAAGCAGAAAGTTGTAAAGATGTAGTTGGCAAAATCTAAAATCGATCAGTAGAATGTGTAAGATCATTCTCTTTAAAAACAGCATACGAAAGGAACATGGCACGTGTGCATAAGTTTCTGTTATGTGAACTTCAGTTCATATGATCCTGGAATTCCACTCTGAGGCCAACTCTTTTTAACGTAAGGTCCCTTTATAATGACCTACCTGTCCATTTGTTATTATGCTGATGTCAAAGCTTCAGTTTCCACTGTAAAAGACTTGTGAATTGAACTTTTGCCCTTCAGTAAAACTACTCAAATACCTACTTATCACAGCAAAAAAGATCAGATCACCTACCACAGAAGTATACTAACTCATCATTTGAGCACATATCAGTCTTAACGCAACAGACAATAGGTGCAGGAGTAGGCCATTCAGCCCTTCGAGCCAGCACCACCATTCACTGTGATCATGGTTGATCAACCACAATCAGTATCCAGTTCCTGCCTTATCCCCATGACCTTTGATTCCACTATCTTTAAGAGCTCTATCCATCTCTTTCTTGAAAGCATCCAGAGACTTGGCCTCCACAGCCTTCTGGGGCAGAGCATTCCATATATCCACCACTCTCTGGGTGAAAAAGTTTTTCCTCAACTCCGTTCTAAATGGCCTACCCCTTAATCTTAAACTGTGGCCTCTGGTTCTAGACTCACCCATCAGCGGGAACATGCTTCCTTCCTCCAGCGTGTCCAATCCCTTAATAATCTTATATGTTTCAGTAAGATCCCCTCTCAGCCTTCTAAATTCCAGAGTATACAAGCCCTGTCGCTCCAATCTTTCAACATATGACAGTCCCGCCATCCCGGGAATTAACCTTGTGAACCTACGCTGCACTCCCTCAATAGTAAGAATGTCCTTCCTCAAATTTGGAGACCAAAACTGCACACAGTACTCCAGGTGTGGTCTCACCAGGGCCCTGTACAGCTGTAGAAGAACCTTTTTGCTCTTATACTCAATTCCCCTTGTTATAAAGGCCAACATGCCATTAGCTTTCTTCACTACCTGCTGTACATGCATACTTGCTTTCAGTGACTGATGTACAAGAACACCTAGATCTCATTGTACTTCCCCTTTTCCTAACTTGACTCCATTTAGATAATAATCTGCCTTCCTGTTCTTACCACCAAAGTGGATAACCTCACATTTATCCACATTAAACTGCATCTGCCATGCATCTGCCCACTCACCCAGCCTGTCCAAGTCACCCTGCATTCTCATAACATCCTCCTCACATTTCACACTTCCACCCAGCTTTGTGTCATCGGCAAATTTGCTAATGTTACTTTTAATTCCCTCATCTAAATCATTAATATATATTGTAAACAGCTGCAGTCCCAGCACTGAACCCTGCGGTACCCTACTGGTCACCATCTGCCATCCTGAAAGGGACCCATTAATCGCTACTCTTTGTTTTCTGTCAGCCAGCCAATTTTCAATCCATGTCAGTACTCTGCCCCCAATAGCATGTGCCCTAATTTTGCCCACTAATCTCTTATGTGGGACTTTATCAAAGGCTTTTTGAAAGTCCAGGTACACTACATCCACTGGCTCTCCCTTGTCCATTTTCATAGTTACATTATCAAAAAATTCCAGAAGATTAGTCAAGCACGATTTCCCCTTCGTAAATCCATGCTGACTCAGATCGATCCTGTTACTGCTATCCAGATGTGTCATAATTTCATCTTTTATAATTGACTCCAGCATCTTTCCCACCACCGACATCAGGCTAACTAGTCTATAATTCCCTGTTTTCTCTCTTCCTCCCTTCTTGAAGAGAGGGACAACATTAGCCACCCTCCAATCCACAGGAACTGATCCTGAATCTATAGAACATTGGAAAATGATTACCAATGCGTCCACGATTTCTAAAGTCACCTCCTTAAGTACCCTGGGATGCAGACCATCAGGTCCCAGGGACTTTATCAGCCTTCAGACCCAACAGTCTATCTAACACCATTTCCTGCCTAACATAAATTTCCTTCAGTTCATCAATTACCCTTGGTCCTTTGGCCACCATTATATCTGGGAGATTGTTTTGTACAAAGTAACAAAAAGCACTTGTTTCTGGCTGCGTCTTAATGTAGTTTGATACAGTATGACCTTAGTTTGATGCTGAATAGAAAAACTAAATACCGTACTTTATCATTAAGTATATTGAGCTTTGTGGTACATTTTCCTACAAGGAAAGCTACTAGCAATTAAAGTTCAAAACAATAGAAATATTCCAGCATCATCAACAGGACTGGTGACTCAATAACTCCATAACTCAAGTATGTAACTGCAACTTTAAAAATTATATATTTCAGGATTGTACCCCAAAATGGGGATTCTACTTATTATTACAAAATGTTTGTATTGGAATTAGTTGACAAGTCTCCACTATTTTTAAAACCCCAGTATTTCTTTCTTTCCAATTTTATATTGCTATAAGAAACATTCCAAAAACTTGACAGCTTTGAAACACTGAAGGCTGAGGTGTCTGTATTTGCTCATTTGAACTTGAAATTCACATAAAATCAATTTTAATAATACTGCATGGAAATAGAATGAATGTAGAAGCTTCCACTCAAATGATAGAACAGGGGTTTGCTTTTCACTAATGGCATTCGAACATATGCAATCAATAATATGCACTACATTAAATTCTGTACAGCGGTTCCTCTTCAGGTTTTCATGCAGAGGTATACTCCTCCCTAATGGCGTCAAGAAAGCTATCCACAAAAATCTAGTAATATTTATTATTTGGCTTTTATTTTTCCCTCTTGCTGTTACATGTGAACTTCTGGGGGTATCCAATTTCCTGCAATTGAATATGTCATCAAGCAGGCAGAGAAACCAATCAGATTGGAAGGTATTCAGAAAGCAAAACAGGAAAAAAAAATTGCAAATTTTTAATTATCTTCTGAATAGTGCAAAATAAAGATTGCAACATACACATGATTAAGTTAAAGCTGATTTTTAATGAATCAAATGTTTTATAATACAGAAATATGAAATTATCTGAAGAGTAAAGCTTTGATCCAAAGAGGCTTCTAAGCGAGAATAATACATTGTTTTAAAAGCCACAAGAAAATGTATTAATACCTTCAAGTCTTGGCAGTTCACTGTTTTCTGCAGATTGTGCCAGATGCAGTTGCAAAAATATTTCTTTGGAGGCACAATGAATCACTGACAGCATCTGCTGGATTTGTGCATTGTGCGTGCATGCACCACAGTAGATGCTTTGAGAGTTCCTCCAGTGCAACAGCAAATACTCTTATTTCTGACTACATATTCCAAGAAGACCAAACATTATGCAAAGGACACAAAACTTGATGAAATATGATTATTTTACTTGGCATCATTTAGAAACAAAGCAACCAAATAAAAATTTGAGCCAGGCCCTTTAAAGAACCATTCCTATCAAAAAGTTAAATATTATTTGCAATAAGTGCAATATTGTTGAGTATTGCAAGTTTTCAAATTTTAAATTTCTTTTTCATATTTTAAGGGCTTTCAATAATCCTGTTAGAAAATCATACATGGTATCTGTGCTGATGCCAGGGAGTGAAATAAATTTTAATGCTGATTCTTGGACTATTTTTCATCCAATAATTTACTCGATTTCTTAACTCCAAGATAATAGGCTATAGAACATAACGACCAGCCTGAGCTTTACCTCTGTCAATCTTATTTGCTTGTATGTCAGAAAGCAGTCACTAGCAAACAAATTATATATCCATTATTTCACAGACAATGGTTAAAAATAAAGGATACACCACCTTTCAAATTCAAAATTGTGCTATTTGTGATGACAGGCTGTTTTTCTTTTCAGTTCCGGAACAATTTTTTATACAACCTAAGAGTTTGAATCAATTTTAGTGGCAGCTTAAATCAACAATGAATACTGCTATTCACCATTAGTTATTGACATATTTCTGGATAGCCCAATAAATAATTAGCATTATTCCATCTTGAGATCTATGTAGTAGATTTTAAATCTTTTACTGTAAAATACACAAAATGATTTCAGTTTGTACACAATGTGAAATACGCTTAATTTACTGAATGCAAGGGTCATTCACATGACCAGTAGTTGACAATCCCCAACTGTTCTTCAGAAGATGATAGTGCGTCACTTTATACATTCCTGACCTTGTGTTCAGGAGTTAGAGATGCAGCACAATAACAGGCCCTTCTGGTGCAATGAGCCCAATTGCTGTATATCCACATGACCAATTAACCTACTAATGCATAGGTCTTTGAAATGTGTGAGGAAACCAGAGCAGCCAAAGGAAACCCACACAGTCACGTAAAATGCAGAAACTCCTTACAAACAGCAGCAGAATTGAACTAAGGTCACTGGTGCCATAGTAGCTTAATACTAACCACCATATTACCATCCTGCCCCTTTGTATCTAATAACATTGCACCTAGTAACAATAAAGGAATGATAATGTATTCCAAAGTTAAAACTGTATGTGACATGGAAAGGAGGTTGCAGGTTATAACTAGTTCACACATCTGCTGCTTTTGCCCTTCAGGTTGCCAATTTTGAAGATGTTCCAAGAGGCAGCTTGGTACTGTTGTACTGCATTTAAGGTGCATGCTGTTTTTAAAACTATTTCTGCCCTCTTAGTCCAGTTCCCTTCTATGGAAATCCTCTGGTGTACTTTAAGGTTCGTGTTACTGACAAGAAAAAAATAACAAGTTGAAAATTAGATACATGATTTCCAAAATTATTGCTTGGTGCCAGGTGATGCTCACCTTAGAAAGGGGTTGCATCCTTAGAAAACTGGCACATCACAACCTTCTGTACTGTAAAAGTATTTCCTATTGAATCCCACATTATAAGTGGAGACATGGGATGTTACTGCCAACAGTAATGGCAGGAACTGCAGCTGTTGGTTGGGGGGGGGAGGGGGGAGAAAGCATTTAAGGAATGCTTATCAATTTCCAAAGCAAATCTCTTAATCACTTAAGTGGCCATAACTGCATCTGAATACACAGGTGACTTGAGATACTATCACTTTTGCAGCCTTTAGTTTGAATGGAGACATTCACTTTCAAATGGATATCAAAAACAGATAAGATAGTTTAGTGTTAACTCTCAAAAAATTATGAATTTAGGTTTACAGCTGCAGTTAAACTAACTGGTCCTATGTCAACATCTTAACCTAAAATAAGCTAGCAAACTCAGGGAGGGAAAGGTGGGAGGAAAAAAAGCTGCTTGACAACAAGATGAAACTTCAAAAGACCCACCATACCACCTGCATGTGCATCCAGATATGAAAGTTGAAATGCAAAACAATTTCTTTCAAACTTTCTGTTCACCAAGTAAATATTGCTCTCCATCTAAATTCCCTCAGAGCAAATTCTATCCCATACCTTGGGGTTTTGAGTGGTGATCTGTGAATATTTAAGATCAAATTTCCATAACACAAATTACCATAGCGCAGGGTTGCCAACAGTGCATGCTTAGGCAGACCTGGAAGATTGCTGATGGTTATCAATGGCTCCTTTCCATATTCTGATCTGAAAGCTAACTGCCTATCTGTAGCAATGAGATACAGAGCAATAGTCGTACAGAAACAAATGGAGGGTGACAGCCCAATGGCCAAAAATATGCTTTCTTCTCTTTTCCCACTTACTATTTTCTTGTTTGCAATGCCACTATTTCCTTTTCTGATGTTTTAACAGTTTCAAGATTACCCTGTTCTAAAGAATCTTTTCTCCAGTTTATCATGCTCCTTTCTAGATCAATGGTGCTGAGTTTGAGATGATTCAGAGATTCAAGTTCTTGGTGTGAACATCATCAATAGTCTGTCCTAGTTTAACCACCTAGAATCAACAACCAAGAAAGTTCCACTTCCTTGAGAGGCTAAAAAATTTGGCTTGTCCCCATCGGCTCTTAGAAATTTTTAATCAATTCAGCACATAAAGCATCCTATCTGGATGAATAATGACTTGTTATGGCAACTGCTCTGCATGTGACCACATGAAGCTGCAGAGTTGTTTACACAGCTCAGCACATCATGGAAACCAGTCTCCTCCCTATGGACCCCATCTATTCTTCTTGTTACCTCAGTAAAGCAGCATAATCAAAACGCTACATACCCTGGATATTCTCTACTCTTCCCTCAGGCAAACCTGAACGCACACAGAAAGCACATAGCACCAGGCTCAAGGATAGCTGTTACACAACTATTAAATATTTGCCTAGTATGATAAAATAAACTCTTGACCCCATAGTCTGTCTTGTTATGGCCTTGCATCTTGTTTACCTGCACTGCACGTTCTCTAGCCGCTACACTTTATTCTGTATTGTTGTTTTGCCTTGTTCTACCTCAACACTCTTGTGTTATGACCTGGTCTGTATGACAAGCTTATCACTCTATCGCAGCACATGTAACCAATTCTTGATTTATTGGCTTTATCATTTTCCAATGCTGATTTACACAGAGGCAACAAATGAAATAGAGCAACTTAACTTCATTAATTTCACTACATTCAATCGATATCCGCACATTCACAAAGTTTAGAAAGATTTTATCCACATGACCATATTCTCCTTTCCATAAAACTGTGGAATCTCATAATTCTAATTTTTTTTTGCATGTAGTAATTGGGTCTCTACAATAAGGCCATTGGTACAGCATAAAATTACTACAAACGTAAAAGAAACCTGTTTGAGCATGACAATGGAAAATACTTCCAATGCCCCTCTACTGAGGAGTTAACTTGGAACCTGACTTAACTCAGGGTTATTATCAATGCAACACAACTAGAAAATTTTCTGTAGTATTCCTTTTTCACATACCATTGGCTTATGCATCCCCAAAAATCTATTGCTGGAGCCCAAAAAGGCACTCCATGCTCCCTTTTTATCAACAGGGGCAGTTTGAGATAACTTCCATATGTGCACTCATGACACTCAACCCTACTTTAGAAAATGGCTTGAACCCTCATCCCTCCACACTCTCTGCAAATTATCAGATAGTCTGTCAGACAAACAGCACATGACAATGGGTGTGGCATGGTTGTGTGGTGGTTAGCACAATGCTCTACAGTGCAGGTGACCCGGGGTTCAATTCCCGTACATTTTCCCAATGACCGCACAAGTTTCCTCCAGGTGCTCCAGTTACCTCCCACAATTCAAAGACCTACCGATTGGTCATTGTACATTGGTCCGTGATTAGGCTATGATTAAATCAAGGGATTGCTGGGTGGCGTGGCTCAAGGGGCCGGAAGAGCCTATTCCACGCTGCACATCAATAGATAGACAGATGGAAAGAAATCAAGGCCAGCTGATGAATTCCATCAACCTAATGTTTAAAATTTCTAATAATGCAATTTCTTTGTACTGCATGACATTTTGATGGATTTCACTGAGTAATACCACATGCAAGAAAACGTCAGCGTTTTCCTCCATGAGGAAGCTTCATGGTTTTGCTCAATATGAAGAATTTAATCCTATCAAACGTTAATATTTTACTTGCAAGCTATTGATATATTTGCAATAAATCTGGCAAAGCAACATTCAATCAATTGTTCTAGACAATTTAAAATAATTATCTTGATTTAGCTTTTCCATTCCTTTAACTAATATTATTTTTGTCCCTCTTTCACAGATGGAAAAGTCAAAGTTTCTTCAGTCTACAGATCCTAACTTTTCATTACGACTTGTTAGGCAGAAGTGGACACAACATTTAAGGTGTGTTCTTGCCATAACATACCTTTATCGCAACTTGCCATGACCTCAGTTACTACGAAAATTTTTTTACTGGCTTCAGTGGCTGCTTTTGACTGGGCACAAGTATTAGCTTTCCAACCATGTGACTCATTTAGTTCTATTATTAAGAATTTCAATATCACTAAAAGTACAACTATAACATGCTATTTTCCTAATGGTATAGAAGTTCATAATTTGTCTGCATTAAAAACTTCATCTGGCATTGTTCTTCAAATTATGCAAATATTTAATTTATTCTAATTTATGAAACATTTCACTTTTCCTGCTTTTGTGGGCATCCATAAATTTGAAGATTTTAAATCTTATTTATGAATCAGTATCATTTCAGCAAATCATAAAAGATGCTGGGCCCACACTACCTTCCACTCACCCCAATGACACTCCTCCCTATGACTACTTACCTTATTGGGGGACTTCCGCCTGCAGCTCAATGGAGTAACACACAAATTTTGTGGCTGCCTTTAACTCCTACTTTTCCCAACTTTAAACTTTGAATTTTTAACTTTTATTTGTCGGATCTTGGAGGGGAATAGTTGTCATTATAGCACAGTCTTTAAGAAGTGGAAAGCAACTTTATGAACCCAGCAATGGAAAGGGAAAAACTTCAAAAGAAAAATCAGAACATATGCCTGTCTGGGTTGATGGCTCTTGACAAGAAAATAGACAATAACACTTCTAAGATGAAGTTGTTCCGACAGAGTTTTCAGTTTGTATAAAGGCATCCGTTAGTCTTGCGAGACCATGGATCTGCGCCTGGAAAGTCTTCACTCGCCAGGGCACAGGCCTGGGCAAGGTTGTATGGAAGACCAGCAGTTGCCCATGCTGCAAGTCTCTCCTCTCCACGACACTGATGTTGTCCAAGGGAAGGGCATTAGGATCCACACAACTTGGCACCAGTGTCGTCGCAGGGCACTGTGTGATTAAGTGCCTTGTTCAAAGACACAACACGCTGCCTCGGCTGGAGCTCAAACTCACGATCTTCAGATCGTTAGTCAAATGCCTTAACATTTGGCCACGTGCCCACACTCAGTTTGTAGAAGAAAATATTATTTCCTCAAATACTGAGCTTAAAGAGTCGAAGCTTCAGATAGCGAATATTTCAGCTCACTTGGAATAGGCTCAACGCAGGTTAATCGATTTGGAAGCAAAGTCTCGTCAGAATTACATACAAATTGTTGGACTAAAGGAAGGATCCGAGAGTGGGAATTTATTGGACTATTTTGCTAATTTGTTTCAATCGCTGTTTCCAGATATTCTACCTCAGCCTCCCGCTATTGAAAGAGCATATAGAATTTTCACTTCAAAATCTCAAGATTCAACTAACTCATGGGCAATTTTGGTCCGTTTTCTTCATTTTAAAATTAAAGACCGAATCATAAAATGTACAAGGAAACAGAGAGTTTTTAAATTTAATGGCTCCGAGATTCATTTTTATGAAGACTATCCACAGGAAGTTATGGAACAGCGGATCAAATTTGTTCCAGCTATGAAGATAGCCTATGCTAAGGGATTATTCCCATCACTTTGCTATCCAGCCCAGTTAAAGTTATTTCCTAAAGATTCGACTCCATGTGTTTTTTGAATCCCCAAGCAGCATTGGACTATGTTAATTCTATTTTGGAGGTGGCTGAGGTCTGAATGGTACAGTATTAGGTCTGCTGAATAATTTTCCAAAAGAAAACAGGCTTTGAAGAATTCTGATATATTTAAGATATCCTTTGATCGATGGACTATTTAAAGATGTGAACTTTTTGATTTGACTGATGGATTAACACAAAGGACAGATTGTTAACTGGTTTGATTATCTGTTTTTATTTTTCCTTTTCTTCATTAAGTGATAGTTTTTATAGTTTATATAGACTTTTTCATATATATAGCGAGGAGTACTTAGTAAATAGATAATTAGTTTTAGTTTTTCTGTCAAAAACAGTGCCTTTTCATCAGGCAGTAAGTCAAAGGGATAATAGTGCAGATTTTTTTCGTTAGAGATTATATTGTTTTGGTTTAATTTTATTGCTTCGATGTCTCTGGAGATTGTTTTTTCATTCCCTAGTTTATTTTTAGTGATTAAGTATAAACGTCTTTTTTTCTCTGTAGGGCTTTCTTATCTTAGGGCCGTGTGTTTTTTTTTTGAAAGAGGAGGGGGGAATTAAGAAAAACTTTTAAAATCACTATTTTAATTGAGTAGCTCGCGGAGTTCAGTTTCTTTTTTCTTTTTCTATGGGGACGTATTCCAGCTCATTTCTTCTTTTTGCTGGATTTCTATCTTTTGGGATGGTGGGAAGATTGAGGGTAGTTTTGAATTACAGGTCTTATTGTTGGATTAATTTTTTTTTTTTAGTTTTTTTTCTCTTCTCGTATTTTTTCCCATTACGAAGTTCTGGAGCATGTGTGTTTTCTCTATGGTTATATTCATCACCACCATTTTCAATTAGCCCGCATTGGTATGCATGTATTTTTGTGTTAAAAAAATATTTTACGGCAGTTAAACAGATAAACGTTATTAGTTGGAATGTACGTGGCTGGAATCACCCTATTTAAGCGAAAGAAGACAAAATTATTAATAGATTCCAGCCGATATAATTTTTGCTCAAAAAACTCATATCAGAACAGGCTATCAAAATAGATTTTTTAAAACGTGGAAGGGCCTTCAATATCATGCCACTTGTCAAAATAAAACAAAGGGGGTATCTATTTTTATTAAACCTAATATTTTATTTATCCAAGAAGATATCATGTCAGAGATTAATGGTAGATTTTTAATTGTCAAAGGAACAATTTGCAATAGAAAAATTGTCCTGGTTAATCTATATGACTACTTACATTATTTACCTTCAGCAACATTCCTAAAGCTAAAGCTACAATAATTATTTTAACAATCAGTCTTTTTAAGAAGAGCCTTATCAAATGCCTTTCACAAGTTCAGGTGTCCTACATCGCAAGGCATTTTACAGTCCAACTGAGTTATCACCACCTCAAAAATGAAGGATTTGTTCCTTCCAAATCCATGTTTACACCTTTTTCTGGATTACTATTGATATTTGATCAATTTTAATTTTGTTTTTAAAAATCAAAAATTTTGATTTTCAGATGCAAGTGAATATTCTGACTACATTTAAAACACAATACTGTTTTCCTTGTACAAATCTATTAGTGCCTCCAAAGTAATCAGTGGTACTTCACCAATTGGTTCCATTTGTCCCTATTCCAACCACGCAGCTTTGCATTTACAAAATATATTTTGAAAATTGGACAATATTACAATCTATTTAATTAAGAATCCAATTAAGAATTTTCATGAGTGAACACAGAAAATAAACATCAGATTAACCTACAATTCACTGTATAAATTTCATTCACCCAATACAAACATCATCTTGCCAGCAGTGTTCACACAATTAAGAAAAGAGCTTGACATTTTGACACTCCAATCAAGGACAAAGTTATTCTATATTCATAACTCATAACCAATTTTTTTAAAGACTCTCAATTTTCTCAGTGAAAAAGCTTTACCTGCCAGAATCTTTCACATTGCATTGCTAACCTCCACTAGTCCACAGCAATATCAAATCTCAGATGTAGTGGTGTCAATCAGTGTCATCTCTATCTATATTCACCAAGCACCTGCGTGGAGCAAGGAATAAATCCTCTTAAGCTAATATACTTGTTTCTGGAGTCACCCCCTAGTTTACTTATATAATAAGACTGTCTCCAGAAACAGCTTAACACATGAACGCTCGATAAACAATGTATAAACTTTCTATTTGCATCTCACTTCTCTATGGTACCATTCATTACTGCTGCAAATGCCCAGCACAAGTTCATTCTCAATAAAACAAAAAAGTGATGTCTATATTAATTTTGCAGCAGTAAGCTCTGTTTCCCAACCATTTTTTAGCCCAACACTCCCCTAAAGCTCTTTCATACTTGCCAATGCCCCTCTTAGGCACAATATACTTTCCGGCACCCACATAGTGTAAAAACATGTCTACCATATTCTAACATGAGAAAAATGATTCTGCCTTAAGTTTTTTATGTCTTCAAGTCTAGTTTACACAGTATCTGTGCTGTACAGCAGCTTCAATATCATTGTGATCCTTGAGCTTGATAATTTTGACAAGAATTTAAATATCTGGTTCAAGTTCTAACAGTAAAAGCCTTAAGTCTCCACGGGAAACAATGTCCAAGCGGTTTCTGTTTTTTGTGAGTATGTGCTTTACTTCACTGAAGCCTCTTTCAACAAGGCAGGAGGATGGAAATGCAATGAAGAACAGTATGGCTCTTCTCTAATGACCAGGAAACTTCGTATGACAGCGTAGCCACATACCACAAAAGCCACATTTTTTGGAAAGCATTTTTACTTCTTCATCATTCTGAATTCCAACAATTTCTTCTTGCAAGTTCTCTTTCTGTTCTTCCACCTTACAAAGAAATAGGTTAATTACCCAGTCCAGAATTTCTAAGTCGTTCAAATCCTTGAATCGATTCTGCAAATCCTTCTTCAGTGGCTGCAGGTGTAAGCAGTACTCTTGCAAATCACCATCTGTTAAAAAGAGTGCCACACTTTCCATCCAGGGAAATTGTGAGAACATTCTTCTCCCAATATTTTGCTTATATATTTCCAATTTTCCAAGTGGACACTGTACTTTTTGTCTGGATTAAATTGAAATTCCCACCATACAGTTTCATATTTAGAATGTTCATTTTGTTATACAGATCGGCTAGGTATGCTACATCTCCACGTAGAAATTCAATCTTGTTTTCCAAGCTCTTGCTGACATTGAGTAAAAATTCAACCAGTGTCAAAAAGATCAAAGAAACATTATAAGTAACAGTCTTTTGACAGCCAATGCAATTCAGCATGAAGAAGCAAGTGTTCAAACTCTTCATCATTATCTTGGCATAACTGGCAAAATAGCCGGCAGTTTAATGTAAGAACTTTAATTTTGTTGATAGCTGATATTCTCTCGCTAAGGTTTTTGGCTGAAGGATGTTGATGATGAATTACACAATGGATTGCAAACAGACTTGGAATTTCTTTTTTCTTAAATGCTACTGAACCAGCATGGTGACCTGTCATATATGGTGCTCCATCTGTTACACAAAAAAAAGTTCCTAATTGGTATACTTTTATCCTCAATATACACTTTGAGCTCATCGTAGACTGATTCTCCATTGATATTAGTTTTTAACTTTTTACCAAAAAAAATCTTGTCAAAAACTTTTCCATTTTTGACAAACCCTACATATGCCATTAGCAATGCCTCATTGTTCTGCACAGTTGACTCATCCAGTTGTATCCCAAATTCTGTTTTTTGAAGCTCTGTGCATGGTTGATACTCAATGTCTTCACCCATGTCCTCAAAATGATGAGGTACAGAGTTATTACTCAGAGCATCCATCATTAAGGACCTCCATCAGATAGGATATGCCCTCTTCTCATTGCTACCATTAGGAAGGAGGTACAGGAGCCTGAAAGCAGAAATAGGGTCTTCCCCTCTGCCATCAGATTTCTGAATGGACTTTGAACCCACGAACACTACCTCACTACTATTTTTTCCTCTTTTTCAACTACTCATTTAACTTCAATATACTTACTGTAATTTAGTTTTATGTATTGCAATGTATGCTGCCACAGAGCATTACCAATGATATTAAACCTGATTCATAATAGTGTTTGTGCCATTCAAAGTAATCAGTTGGACAATATTTTTCACTTAAAATATAAAACTTCTGATTAGTTTGATTAAAATATGCTGCTTTGTTTAGCACAATGAGTAACATTCATTTCTGACATAGCTTTCCCATTTTGTGTTAATCAACAGCAAATTTCACAATTAGAGAACTCCTGAACGTCTTTACCATCTGCTCTGAGGCTCTGGGGAGCTGGCTTTTGTTGTACACCATACACTGCTTCAACAAACTAACATTATGGGAGGCAGGGAATTTAACAATGCAAACCATCCAGTCATTCAAAAACAGCTGCAAAGTCTTCCAACAAAATGGACATTTCATCATGTACTGCAATATGAAGAAATGTTGTTTAAATTAAGGTACAGGAAAAAAATGCATTTTTTTCTGTCAATTGATAGTTTTGCATTTCTTTCTTCAAATTTTACAGAAGCTAAAGAGAATGTTCAAGTCATATGAATCCATTAGTATTCAAACAAATGCAAAATGTTTCTTTACCACATCCAGAGAACCCAGATAATCTCTTGGCAGAAATACAGCTGAGTAAACTTGTCAAAATTGCATTGTATAGAAATTATGCCGGCAGAAATGTCTGACAATGTATTCTTCAGTTTGCTGGACTATAACAATAGCTGGACCATATTTTGTTCTGCTGATAACATTCTTCCTATTATAATTGGTTTAGCTTTTAAAATATGAATGTACTGTGTTTATAGTTCTGTTGGTAGATGCATTTGGAAATCTGCCTTCGTTTTCAGAATGTCTGCATCCACCATGCCTGCAGAGAGTGGCAAGGTCAATATTTCATATCCTGAAATATTATGTCATCATGCAGTAGATAGATATTGCAGCAATTCAGAATACTAAATGTAGGAAACAAGTAGGAAAAAAGATACATGAAGCATGAACGAGAAGGCCTTGGGGAGGTCAAGCTGGTTTGCTAACAGATGTTAATGGACATGGATCATACAACAAAAAATTAAGATCATATCCAAACAAGTCCACACTAACATAGTACTAGTGGCGAATGAAGGACAGGACAAAAATACAGGTGGTGGCTTGATTGAGAGTTTACATAGCAGGGGGATGGGAGAAGTTTACAGCCAAAAGAAATAATATTTTTCTCAGCCTCAGAAATACCTTTACAGAACAGCTTAACAGAATTGCAGCACATCTTGTGCTTTCCTGAAAACTCAAAAGTGAAATTCCACTTAAAATGAAAAAAACAAACTAAATTCATACTTCTATATGCAACAGATAGAAAGATTTTAAAGAATGAAAAAATAATAATTACACAACTTTACGTGATTGAGAACCAGAAACAGTTAAATGTACTTTTATATAAGCATGACACTCAATTTAAAACACAGTACAACTCCACCCCCCCCCCATCCCCTGCCCCTGCCCCATACAGTGCATGTGGAAGGAGGTTGAGGCAGATACAATAGCATCAGTTTGAAGCATTTTGGTAGGTACAAGCAGGAACAAGGCTAACAGGGATATGGGCCAAGTGCTGGAAATTAAGACTAGCAGTGGTCAGCAAGGCCTGAATCTATGCTCTATATTTGTGGGAAATGGAATAAATAACTTATTAAATTTTGTTTGATGATGCCCCTGGCTTCAGTTTGTTAAAAGGTGTTAGCTATAAATAAAAGTCGGTATTTTATGTTCCCTTGATCACGTTAACCTTGCCTGCGTTATGTTAATATTAATCAAAGGCAAAGGCCATTACTTTAATGTAAGTTCCTATCAGGTACAGTTTTTCTTTCAAAGCATTTACCCAATCTACTCATTTTACAATCTGAAAGCCATTTTTTGCCAAACATATGAATGCGACCTCCAATTATCAGCATTTTAATGACAGTTTTTATCATCTGTTTTCTATTTATACACACGTAACCAGTGCAATTTGAACACTACAGGCATTCTTCCTAATTAGCACCTAACCTGGCAACAGATGGCAGCGCCAGTTTATCCTTGTTCAATCACCACACAACTAACTATCAGCTCTGGCAACCCATCACTCTCTTCCCGATCACATCTGAAAGTAGCCGCATCAATTATTAAAGTCGCGGTGAAAGCAAAACGAAGTTAAATGCGAGCAAGAATTGTAAAGTACTAAGGATTGTTTATTTTATGCAAAGTACTATCCAGCAAAAATAAGCTAACCCTATAAACTGGTTGCCTCGTGTCAGTTTATAGGTCGTTAAAAATAATTTTCAGAAAATCAAGGATTATTTAAAATCGTCCGCACGTTATCGTACACGAAAGAGAGCGAGCACATGTGCAATCAGATTTCTTTTGTAAAAATCTAAAAATTTAATAAAATTTGAGTTACACGTATCGATGACTATAGGAAGCACACAAGGCTGTGAATCCCGTCAAGCTGTGCAACATAAACACACGTAATACTCACATAAAATACAGAATGGGATTACACAAGTCTTCGAGCTGCTCCATTTCAAGTGTAGCTATTTAGTAACGAAAATTAAACTGATAATCGGATTAGTTTTCATTGATTTGTGATAATTTAAACGCACTCGTTAAGTTTATCCTGGTATCCATGTATTTAAAGACAATTACGGAATGCTCAAGCGAATCCGGCAGCAATTTAAAAATATTTTTACTGTATAATGTCAATCTGCTGATTATATGCGTCCAGTTGTGCCCTTTCGCTAATAACGGATTCTTAATAAACGCCCACAACCACACAGAAAATAAATTAACTTCCAACCTAAATCGATTTTATTCATTTTGTTTTAAGCCGAGTAAACCGTTAAATTTTTTCATGATTCGTAAATTCAGCTACTAAATAATGGTGACGAAACGACGAACATTTAAGTGACTGAAATATGTTGGTTTATTAATGCGACATTTCAAAGCCACTTTTATTAGAATTTGCATCAATGGTTCGCGCCCGCGACTCCTTTTTCGTGCGGTTGATTTGACGATACCACGAAAGTTACGTAAACAGATAACAATTTGCTGCAATCGCTCACATGCCCTTCCGCAAACCCACGCATACCATGCACTGTCGCGGCTCACTCTCTCAACAATGAGGCGGCACATTTGGATGATACTGGGGCGGCACGAAAGGACAAGCGGCTGCTCACTCACTTCAGAGGGGAAACACAGTCACAGCCGGAGCCCTCCAAAATAAAAAAAAGACATGCAACTCTCACGGCTTCCACAAAAGAAAAGGAAGTGATGAAAAGACAAACTCACCTGGACACGGGAGGGTGTGGGGGGGGATGTAAATGTGGAGGGGCTGAGGAGGGTGCGGAGATATGAGAACTAGATACAAGACAGGGAGTCGATGATCTAAACAAAGGTACAAGTCACTAATTGCCCAGATAACAGCGTGGATGTTTCTCCCGCTCCGCTGATTCGTTGTCTTTATTCTCTCCTGCATCGGCACAAGACGACCTGCCCCCGCTGCTGTCACCACTCGGTAGCCGCCGGGAGCCGACGTGACGCGAGCCGGACTCCCCGCCAACGGCCCGGAGCGCGGGTCACCCTCGCCGGCGGAGCGCGCTGTCATTGGCGGAGGGACACCGCCACGCACCAGCCAGCCGCCCGGCGCCAGGGGCGGGGGCGGTGGAGCGCGGCTGAAGGGTGGCACGAGCTTCCCTCGTGGCCGCGACGTCAGTCACGAAGATAGAGCGGGGAATGGTACCGATGCTGGATATAACCGGAACGCCGCAGGGTAACAATGCGCAAACGATTGCAACCTCTCACCGTGCACTTCTTCCATTAGAATCAGGTTTTAATATCCCTGGCATAAGTCGTGAAATTTGCTGGTTTGCGGCAGCAGCACAATACAAACATAAAAATCTATAAATTACAACATATATACAAACATCATAATTTATAGATTTTTATGTGTGTGTATAAGTATATGTGTGTGCAAAAGTAGTGTGCATGAGTTGGTCCATTGTTCGTTCAGAAATCTGATGGTAGAAGCTGTTCCTGAAAAGTTGAGTGTGCGTGTTAACTCCTGTACCTCCTCTCTGATGGTAGTAATCAGAAGAAGCCGTGTCTTGGGTGATGGTGGTCCTTCACGGGTACATGAGACCCCGAAAGGTCTGTCCATTTTGCTATTAAAATTAGGATATACTGTTCAAATACAGTAAAGCCGTAAAACTGCAATTACCTTGAAAATATTTTAAACTATTTTTGATACTTGGTGTATTTAAATTAAAGACTTAGTCGGGGCTCAACAGAAACTTCGTTGATTTGGCACGTTCGGCTTCGGTCGTGCCCATCTTACAACTTTTCTACATTAGGTTATCAATTGATACTTAAATTGGTTTTAAGATGCCACAGTATGGAAATATAGGAATATAATGAATCCAGTAGGTTTTAAGGCAGTGCGGGGAACAATCAAGCACATTTCAAAGGAGTGCAGACAAGGCCATTGTGTGATTTCGAAGAGAGCAAGAAAACCAGAACCTTGGTGTTTTAACAGGAGCTCATGAACATGGGTCCCGATGTGTAAGAGGGAGAGTAGCACCCTGGGTCTAGTGTTTCCACAGCCCATTTAGAATCATTCCAGATTCTAAAATCTTTCTGGGTTAAAACAAAAAATTACTCAGATCTTCTCCAGGTCTCTTTTTCCTCATCTTAAAGCTTAGAGTTTTTAACAAATCAATTATGGGTAAAGTTCCTTCTTTTCTAGGCTATGCTCCTTAGATCCCCCTCCACCAATTACACTCCAAAGAAAACAAAATTAGCCTATGTAGTCTCACCACCTAAATAAAACACACCACTTCCAGACAACATTCTGGTGAAATCTCCTCTGCACCCTTTCCAGTGCCATCCAGGTTTATTATTACCGGCATGTGACATGAAATTTGTTAATTTAGCAGCAGCAGTTCAATGCAATACATAATCTAGCAGGGGAAAAGATAATAAATTAATAATAAATAAACAAGTAAATCAGTTACATATATTGAATAGATTTTTTAAAGAATGTGCAAAAGCAGAAATACTGTATATTAAAAAGTGAGGTAGTATCCAAAGATTCAATGTCCATTTAGGAATCGGATGGTAGAGGGGAAGAAACTGTTCCTGAGTCACTGAGTGTGTGCCTTCAGGTTTCTGTACCTCCTACCTGATGGTAACAATGAGAAAAGGGCATGCCCTGGATGCTGGATGTCCTTAATAATGGATGCTGCCTTTCTGAAACACCGCTCCCTAAAGGTGTCCTGGGTACTTTATAGGCTAGTACCCAAGATGGAGCTGACTAGATTTACAACCTTCTGCAGCTTCTTTTTGTCCTGTGCAGTAGCCCCTCCATACCAGACAGTGATGCAGCCTGTCAGAATGCTCCCCACGGTACATCTATAGAAGTTTTTGAGTGTATGTGTTGATATGCCAAATCTCTTCAAACTCCTAATAAAGTATAGCCACTGTCTTTCCTTCTTTATAACTACATCAATATGTTGGCACCAGGTTAGATCCTCAGAGATCTCAACACCCAGGAACTTGAAGCTGCCCACTCTCTCCACTTCTGATCCCTCTATGAGGATTGGTATGTGTTCCTTCATCTTACCCTTCCTGAAGTCCACAATCAGCTCTTTCATCTTACTGATGTTGAGTGCCAGGTTGTTGCTGCGGCACCACTCCACTAGCTGGCATATCTTGCTCCTGTACGCCCTCTTGTTACCACCTGAGATTCTACCATTAATGGTTGTATCGTCAGCAAATTTATAGATGGTATTTGAGCTATGCCTAGCCACACAGTCATGTGTATATAGGGAGTAGAGCAATGGGCTAAGCACACATCCCTGAGGTGCGCCAGTGTTGATTGTCAGAGAGGATATATTACCACCAATCCGCACAGACTGTATTAGGAAGTCAAGGATCCAATTGCAGAGGGAGGTACATAGGCCCAGGTTCTGTAACTTCTCAATCAGGATTGTGGGAATGACAGTATTAAATGCTGAGCTATAGTCGATGAACAGCATCCGGACATAGGTGTTTGAGTTGTCCCGGTGGTCTAAAGCTGTGTGGAGAGCCATTGTGATTGCGTCTGCTGTTGATATTGTGGCAATAGGTAAATTACAAT
The DNA here is from genome assembly GCF_030028105.1 of Mobula birostris. Lineage (NCBI taxonomy): Eukaryota > Metazoa > Chordata > Chondrichthyes > Myliobatiformes > Myliobatidae > Mobula > Mobula birostris. The sequence goes on along the minus strand of NC_092372.1, from coordinate 155,642,653 downwards.
GTCCAATCCTTGCTGAGGCAGGAGTTCAGTCTAGTCATAACCAAACTCTCAAAACATTTCAGTAGATGTGAGTGCTGCCGGGTGATAGTCATTAAGGCAGCCCACATTATTCTTGTTAGGCACTGGTGTAACTGTTGCCTTTTTGAAGCAAGTGGGAACTTCCGCCCATAGCAGTGAGAGGTTGAAAATGTCCTGGAACACTCCTGCTAGTTGGTCGGCACAGATTTTCAGAGCCTTACCAGGTACTCCTCGGTACCTTCTGCCTTGCAAGGGTTCACTCTCTTTAAAGGCAGCCTAACATCGGAGATCACAGGGTCATCAGCTGCAGCAGGGATCTTCAAAGCTATAGTTGTGTTCTCCCTTTCAAAGCGTGCATAGAAGGCGTTGAGTTCATCTGGTTGTGAAGCATCGCTGCCATTCATGCTATTGCATTGAGCTTTGTAGGAAGTAATGCCTTGCAGACCCTGCCAGAGTTGCCGTGCATCCGATGTCGCCTCCAACCTCATTCGAAATTGTCCCTTCGCCCTTGAAATAGCCCTCCGCAAATCATACCTGGTTTTTTGGTATAGGCCTGGGTCGCCCGACTTGAATGCCACGATCTAGCCTTCAGCAGACAATGTACCTCCTGGTTCATCCACGGGTTTTGGTTTGGGAATGTACAGTGTGACGACAAACCAAGTTATCAGACAATTGATGCTAATGAGAGAGATAAGGGAGACAATGGAGGAACGTTCGAAATGGTAATGAGAGAGGAGAGAGAGATAACGGAAAAGAAACGCAATTCAGAATATTGACAGACCGGTTGCTTTGAACCTGAACTGTTTGAAGTTTGATGGACAGGCGATACCCCAGCAGGGGGATAAAAAACAGGTTCGCTAAGGCACGGCACACACCACGAGATCATGAGATAACGAGACCCTGGAAAAGCGGTGTGCCCCCACAAGTTGGTGAGAGTTTGGAGGTCCGGTTCGCAGGAACTGACCATAGACTCACAGGGTGAAAAGGTACGGTCAGCGGGAACCTGGTGTGTGTGTCCGCCCTTGCCTGGGTGCCGGGTTCACCGCGGAAGAACGGTCATATCCGGAACGGAGGGGTCACAGTCGGTGACCACAGCAGGATAGAAGACATAAAAGAGTCCGCCCAAAAGCAGATAGAAGACATAAAAGGGTCCGCCTGAAAGCCAACTGCGAAGAACATCAAAGGTCTGCTTGAATCAAATTTGCATCCCCCCCAACAGCACAACAGTGATTACTGCAAACTGTACTAAGCTGAACTGAACTCTGCGTCACTTGAGACTGATCATTTTACCCCTAGACTGCAATAGAGCTTGGTTGATTCCTATTACCCTAGTTCTGTGTACATATGTGTTTTATCATTGCTAACCTGTTGCATTTATATGATTAGAGTACTGTGTTACTTATTTCTTTAATAAAACTTTATTAGTTTCTAGTAAACCAGACTCCAAGTAGTGGTCCATTTCTGCTGGCTTGGCAACCCAGTTATGGGGTACGTAACATAAGTGGGGATCTCATCTACGATTTTGAATGCCAAATTTGGGACTGGGTAAATTGATTGGGTTAAAATTCCTGAAAGAAAGAAAGGGCAAACAACAGAAATAGAGATTGAGGAATTTCTAAAGGCGCCAACCTTGGAGGCATTAGAGGATGCCAGGAAATCAGAATTGGCAACTGTTGCCAAACGGTTGAATCTTTTTAAGGGGAAGTCGACAATGAGGAGAGCGGAGATGCACAGAGCTACCATTGAGCATTATGTATCTAAAGGTGTGTTTCCCCAAGGGGAGCTGGAGGTGGTATCTATGGGCAAACCTGGTGGAGAAGCAGTACAGCTGCAGATGGAAAAATTGAGACTCGAGCACAAGTTCCAGGTAAAACAGCTGGAACGAGAAGAGAGGGACAGGCAGTTAGAACGAGAAGAGAGAATAAAGCAGCTGGAACAAGAAGCAAGAGACGGGCAGTGAGAACGAGAAGAGAGAGAGAAACAGAGAGAAAGGGAATTTGAGCTGGAGAAGTTAAGGATGACGCTAGCGCAGGGGCCCATGCCGAACCGAGGTGGAGGGTTCAGGGTGACCCAGGAGGTTAGGCTGGTTCCCCCATTTGAGGAGGCTGATGTTGATCGGTACTTTCTACATTTTGAAAAAGGCGCTGCAAGTCAGGACTGGCCGAGGGATAAGTGGGCTGTTTTGCTTCAGAGCGTACTTAAAGGAAAAGCTCAGCAAGCTTACTCGGCATTGTCTGCAGAAGATGCCCAGAGGTATGATGTGGTGAAAGAGGCGATACTCAGGATTTATGAGTTGGTCCTGGAGGCATACCAGCAAAGGTTCCGAAATGTGAGGAAGCAGTATTTAGAGTTTGCCCGTGAGATGCAGATGTATTGTGAGCATTGGTGCACCTCAAAAGGGGTCAACGGGGATTATGACAGACTGCTACAGCTAATACTGATTGAGCAGTTTAAAGGTTGTGTCCCTGAAGGTATGAGGCCCTATCCAGATGAGAAAGAGGAAGAAACCTTAGCCGCAACTGCTGAGTTAGTGGATGAATACGCGTTAACGCACAAAGCGAAGTTTACCCCGAGTAAAAGCCACCAGAAGGGTAGTCAAGAGGGCGAAGACAGTCCGCCAGAAAAGCCAGAAAGTAAGCCGGGGACTAGTGAGAAGGATACGGAAGACCGGGAGCAGTTTAGTAGGAAGTCTCCTGGGGTCGTATGCTATAATTGTGGGAAAGCCGGTCACTTTGCGTCCAGGTGCTTTGCCCCAAAGAAGGAGACAGGGAAAGGAAAAACGACGACTCCGACTGGCTGTATTGAGCTGGCAAACAAACCGCTAGGGGAAAAGAGGTCTGATAAAGTTCAGAAAGGGCGTGAGAAGTTTATTTCAGCTGGATTGGTGTCGGTGAAGGAGGGGTCAAACCCAGTTCCAGTACGGATCTGGAGAGACACTGGAGCTTGTCAGTCATTGATCTTAAACAGTGTGTTAGACTTTAGTTCAGATACCCAGACTGGGGAGGTCAGGGTGATAAAAGGCATTGGAAAAGGGACTGAAGCAGTACCTTTGCACCAGATACACCTGAAAAGCCACTTGGTCTCCGGGCCGGTCACGATAGGGGTGAGGCCCGAACTACTGGTGGATGACATGGAGGTCCTACTCGGTAATGACCTTGCAGGCGGAAATGTGTACTCAGCAGTAAAACTGACAAGCATTGAAGCCCCGCCCATAGACTCACAGGTTTATCTCGTTTGCGCAGTGACTTGGCGCATGTCCAGAAAGGCTGCCGACGTGAATATAGATTTAGCTGAGACGTTTTTACCAGCCTTGTACCAGGAGGGGTTAGAAAGGGAGAAGAAGGAGCATAGTGGAGCGGAAGGAAGTGAGGGAGTTGAGGTAGACTTATCATTAGCAAGGAAGGAATTTATACAGGCACAGGAATGAGACGAGGAGCTAATGGTTTTGACGGAGACAGCTCTCTCTGAAGCAGAATTTAAAAGGGAGCCAGTGGGCTATTATGTGGAGGAGGGAGTACTAAGGAGGAAATGGAGACCAAGTACCGTGCCTGCAGATGAGGAATGGGGGGTGGTGCACCAGGTGGTAGTGCCGAAAATTTATGGGGATGAGATTTTTAACCTGGCCCACAAGATACCCCTTGGTGGACATTTTGGGGTGAGGAAGACAGTCGATAGAATTATGACAGAGTTTTACTGGCCGAGCATGAGGGAGGATATTATTGAGTATGGTAGACGTGAGCCGACACAGCCTATTGATATGTTAACAGCTTGCCACGATAAGCGAGCAGACCTAGTCAGTGTTATCACGAAAGTTAATGAGGCTAGGGTGCCACCTGATAAGGGGAAAACCCATTTTGAAAAGATAAGTATGGTGCCGACCAGATGGGAGAACTCTATTGTTTTGGCCAGCTTTGCTGATAAGGTCTTTCCCTTAACCCCCGAACAGAGCGAGCCGCTGAGAAAGCTAATGAACCGGCATGCAGACGTATGTCCAGATGTCCCGAGGCGATGCAAAGAGCCGGTACGTGGTGGTGTTGTCACATCAGGTCAGCCTAGTAAGCAACACCCCTATAGGATGATTAATTCAGTGACAAAAGGGCTAAAGAACGCAGAAGCGTATATTGACGATTTAGTGGTCTGGAGTGACACGTGGGAGGGGCACATTGTGGCAGTAGAGGAGCTGTTTAAACAGCTGTTTGAAGCCAGCCTGACAGTGAACCTCGCAAAAAGTGAATTCGGACACGCGAAGGTCACTTATATGGGATTTGTGGTAGGACAGGGGCAGCTGGCTCCGATACAGGCTAAGGTGCGGGCTATCTCTGAAGTCCCCACCCCGACAGACAAGAGAGCCCTGAGAAGGTTCTTGGGGATGGTGGGGTACTATCGGAAGTTTTGCAAAAAACTTTGCGGATATTACCCTCCATCTTACTAAGCTCTTGCCAAAGAATGCGAAGTTTGTGTGGGACGACCTTTGTTATATTTGTCTGGCATGGAAACCACTGATAATTTACACTGATCACAACCCATTAGTGTTTTTGGCCACTATGAAGGATAAAAACAAAAGGTTGCTAAGTTGGAGCCTGATCTTACAGGAATTTGGTATTAAAATAACACATATAAAAGGAACGGACAATGTGATTGCTGACTGTCTGTCAAGGTGTTGAAAACTTAAAGTTCTCTGTATTAGCCGAATAGCTGATGACTCTGTATATTAGTGTGTATCTAATAATGTATTCATGCCCATAATTTTTACCCCGGTAAAAATCCTTTGAAGGGTAGGGGTGTGACAACAAACCAAGTTATCAGACGATTGATGCTAATGAGAGAGATAAGGGAGACAATGGAGGAACGTTCAAAATGGTAATGAGAGAAGAGAGAGAGATAACGGAAAAGAAACACAATTCAGAATATTGACAGACCGGTTGCTTTGAACCTGAACTGTTTGAAGTTTGATGAACAGGCGATACCCCAGCAGGGGAATAAAAAGAACAGGTTCGCTAAGGCACGGCACACACCACGAGATCACGAGATAACGAGACCCTGGAAGAGTGGTGTGCCCCCACAAATTTGGAGGTCTGGTTCGTGGGAACTGACCATAGACTCACAGGGTGAAAAGGTACGATTGGCGGGAACCTGGTGTGTGTGTCCGCCCTTGCCTGGGTGCCGGGTTCACCGCGGAAGAACGGTCGTATCCGGAATGGAGGGGTCACAGTCAGTGACCACAGCGGGATAGAAGACATAAAAGGGTCCGCCCGAAAGCGGAAAGAAGACGTAAAAGGGTCTGCCCGAAAGCCAACTGCGAAGAACATCAAAGGTCTGCTTGAATCAAATTTGCATCCCCCCCCCCCCAACAGCACAACAGTGATTACTACGAACTGTACTAAGCTGAACTGAACTCTGCGTCACTTGAGACTGATCATTTTACCCCTAGACTGCGATACAGCTTGGTTGATTCCTATTACCCTAGTTCTGTGTACATGTGTGTTTTATCATTGCTAACCTGCTGCATTTATATCCTTACGATTAGAGTACTGTGTTACTTATTTCTTTAATAAAACTTTATTAGTTTCTAGTAAACCAGACTCCAACTAGTGGTCCATTTCTGCTGACTTGGCAACCCAGTTACGGGGTACGTAACTACAGTAAGTCTTTGTGGGCACACACTCATCCACACAGATAACTTTATCTTATAAAGTTATATCATAACATCTCTGATCTCATTTTTATGCCCAGAAAATGAAAACAGATATTCCATATGCCTCATTCACCATCTTATATTCCTGTGCTATCAAGTTCCACGATTTGTAGACATATGTCAAGGACCTCTGCTCCTCAATATTTGAGGTCCTGACGTGTATGATCTTTATTAGTTCTCAAAATGCATTATCTTGTAGTTTTTCAGGATTATATTCTATCTTAAATTGCTCTGCCCTTTCTTACCAACCAACAGCTTCCTGTAACTTCTCCTTACCATCAAAAAGCACTACTTTTCATGTAACTTGCCAGCTCCCTAATCATTCCTCCTACACTCATAAGCAGATTGTTAATGTATGTGATAACAAAAGTGTTCCCAGCACCATATTCCTGCAGTACGGTACAAGTTTCTGGTTTCCAATCACAAACAACCTTCCACCAAACTCTGCTTCCTCACCCCAGGTCAATTTTGGATACAATTTGCCAACTTGATTTTGATCCCATGGGTCTAAATGTTAGGTAAGTCTCCCATGTGTGATTTTGTCAAAAGCCTTAATGATGTTGATCAATAAATTATGCTACCTCTTCAAAAAATAGTATCAAATTTGACAAAGAAGACCTTCTCCTAACAACACTACTCAGTTTATTTTTGATCAGTCCTTGCTATTGTTTTAGCCATTCACTGAATCTAATTACTTTATAGTTCAGTAATTACATGAGCATGGCTGACAAGTGGGCTAATTTGTTCCAGAGCAGATTATCAGCATTTTAGCCAAGGCTGTCCTGGACCTTTTCTCTTTTCAGTGCAGTTACCTTTTTTTTTATATACCTTTTGGTTGATGACCAGCCTCTGTGATAATGGAGATCTCAGAGGTAGCCAGATAATCTATTTAGCACTTTTAGTTGAACGCCATTGCTAATCCTTTGATATTTTAACACTAACATGCTGAGCCACTGATATGAGTATGTTTTTGAACTTCCTGCTTCAGTTGGTTGTGTAATTGTCCAACAGAATTCATAACTGAATGCAGCCAGATTGCGGAGCTTTGATCCGATCTGTTGCCTGTGGCATCACCCAGCTGTTGATTGTATGTTTTTTTAAACTTGGATGCAGTTCTGTGATGCAGCTTCACAAGAGGCATATTTTGATATATCTGATGCTGCTTCCAGCATGCCCTTCTGCACTCCTCCATGCAGGAGAACTATTTCCCTGACTTAATAGTTATTGCAGTATGGGAAATGTGACAAAATGGGGTTATGGATTAAGGCAGTGAACATTTCTGCTGCTGCTGATGGTCCACAATGTATTAAGCGTGTCCAGTTGTGATCTGCTAAATCTGAGGTTCCCGACCATTTTTATGCGATGGACCCCTGCTGTTAACCGGGGGCTCTGTGGAACCCCTGTGCTAAATCTTCTCTGAACCTATCCCTATTTCATTTAATGTGTTTCTACATAACACCAAGGAGATGTCTGAATCAAAACAGAAAATGCTGGAAATACTCAACAGATCAGACTACATCTGTAGGAAGAGATGCTAACTAGCCACCCTCAACAGTGGACTCTGAATTCTGAAGCCTTTGGTAAAAACCTTACTAATTCAACCACCTTACTAATTTCACTGCTTTTCTCAGTGTTGTTCAAAACAGAAAAGTATTGACTCATCAGCTTATGGAGGACACTAATAGAATTGAGAAGGAGGTTTCCTTGCCCAGATACCATAAAAAAACAAAGAAGAGAAAATCTGCAGATGCTGGAAATCCAAGCAACACGCATAAAATGCTGGAGGAACTCAACAGGCCAGGCAGCATCTATGGAAAAGAGTACAGTTGACGTTTCAGGCTGAGACCCTTTATCGGTCCTGCATTTTGTGCGTGTTACGATAAAAACATCCTGGGATATGGAGTCAATGTTCAAGGGCTACTTCTGCCCACCTTGTTGACCTGGATCTAATTTCCTGTAAGAGGAATCAAATTATGTATACAATGCAGTAATTTGAACAAAGGTCCTGTTGTCATTTCAGTTTCCATTTTTCTTGCAATGTAAATATTGTTAAAAGAAACATAGAGTTAAACCAATTATAATTTATTGATTTACAAATATTCACTCATTTCATCACTTTTAATGGCATTAATACATTGTCTGACCTCTCACCTCTATTGTGTAATCCTGAAAATTCAGATCCATACAAATCAATATGCAGCAAAAACTGCATCTGCACATGTTCGACAAGACAGTTTCCAGTCAATAAAAATACTAGTTAATTAAGATGCGACCTGACCGCTGTTGCCTTACCAGTGATCCAGCCTCCAGGTTGTTCATCACTCAGCCTGCCATGCCCTTTGACTTTAACCCTCCATCAAGATCACAAACGTTGAAGTTTTGGCTTGTAAAATGCTGGGTTACAATTTTTTTTGCTGTAAATATATAAAAATACAGTGACATAGTTAAAATTAAGAAAATATAAAATTGGTTCTCCATTTATAAACCAGATTTCCCAAAGATCTTGTCAAACTGATCTATATTTCAATAGTAAACAACAGGAATTCTGCAGATGCTGGAAATTCAAGCAGCAACTTTTATGTGTGTTACTTATATTTCAATAGTTTTCACTTAGCTTTCTGAATTTGTGAGGGAATATTTCCCTGTCTAAAGGAATACTCCCAAGTTAACTAAACTTTGGAAAACATCTGCAATGTTCTAATTTACATTCACTAAAACCATATTATCTTCCATATTACTGTTATTTTGCTCAAATTAATTTTCAAAAGAGCAGTCTTACTGTTTTAGTGTGTAGGGTAAATCAGGAATTCTTCTGCAAATAGTGATGCAAAGTAATAATTCAATTTCTTTCATTTCTTTACCTTTTTCACTCATTGGTTTAACACTACCTTGAACTGTCATTTTTATTGCTTTTAATCATAATGTGTTTATTTTAAAGTTCTTGTCAAGTTTGTTGACATACTCTTTTTGCATAGCATTAAACACTGTTTTCTTAGCTTTTGTTGTTTTTTGTAATGCTTTTTCATTGACTTTCAAATTATTACCTCTTTGGTCATCCATATCTTTTCTATGGCAGTGCACCTCTTTCCCCCTGTAGATTTGAACTTAGCTTTATTATATTAAATTTTAAAACACCTCCCACTGATTATTTACCATTAGATTTGACTGTTGTATTACAATTTTCCTTTGCACATTGAAGTCAGCTAAATCAAATGCTATTTTCACATCTGCCCCTTTGAAACAGTAAATTCAATGATAGTCATCAATAATACTCAATTCTATTTGTTTGGCTGAATACTCATACTCTATTATTTTGAGAGATGTAATACGCCTAGCTCCCTTATTAGTTCTAGAACCATTCCGTTAGAAATTGACTAAATTTATTGGCAGCACAAAACAACAAATGAAATAGATTCCAAAATCAGATTCCTTTAAAGGCTGCTATGTCATGCATTTAATATTATTATTCCAAGGATAGATCTCTCCACCATTGATACAGAAAACTATTCTGAGTGGACTGAAGAGATCACTTCAATTTTGACGGGAGCTAGTCTTCCAATCTGCATAGAAGTTCAATCTCCTTTTAAAAATCACTGTCACTGCTACATCCTTGTTCAATTCTCTGCTGTTAAGCTTCCTGCCCGTTGATAACATATGCGATGGAATATACGCCACTTTCACCACAGTTTTAAATTCTTTTGCATTACTTCAGTCTTAACTTCTGCTCAGCTCTCTTTAAATCTTAGAGTATTACTAATAATGTGATCACTCAAGTTGAGTATAATGTTTTCCTTGGGGGTTGTCTATTGGTTGTCTTTAGGTGGCTTTAGAGGCCCATCCAGGATCCACATATTCTGCCTTGATCTTGTATGTTAGGGTGCATTCCTTAATGGATAACATCTGGGGAGGCAACCACCACACAGTCCTTGACAGATAAGGGTCATTGTCCAGTGCATGGAATGCAAGACAACTGGGAATCCCTCACCGCTTTCTCCACCTTCACTGCCATTGTGCTATGTCATCATCTTCTGCCTGCTTCACCATTAGGTCTTGGTTAGACTGTTGTTTGTCAGGAACCTCCTTCTACTTGACCTTTCCTGGGAACTATACCAATTTCCCTCCCAAATGACTGAGCAAAATCCCCTTCAAGCGGCCTTTTAGCATTCCTAATAACTCTCCTTGCTATCACTCTTCTTCTGAAAATTCAGCAAAGCTTCTTGCGTTACCCAACGTTTCAAAACAGGAAATGCCTGTCTCTACTCTCTGATGGCCTCTTTGTCCACCAAGGAACACATTTCTCAGCAGCTCTCCTAGAGACCAAAGGAATGGCTTGACTGGCTACCCCACACAAACTCGACATTATACTCTGATAGTCTTTTTCTATGGTACTGTCTAGAGACAATTAGTCAAACAATTTATCGCACTCAACAGAAAAAAATTCCCAGTCTGCCCACCTAAAACACTATTTAGTACTGGAACTCAAATTCTGACAGTGAACCTTGACCCTTGCTATATTCAATACTGGGAAATGATCACTCTTCCTACAATCAGTCATTACATTCCAGCTACAAAGAAGCTTTTCAGAATTTTCAGGAGAAGAGTGATACCAAGGAGAGTTATTAGGAATGCTAAAAGGGATGTCAATAGTGCAAGTATTACAGCCCCAGGACAGAGTATAGGAATGCTCCAGCATCTGCCTGAGGCAGCCCTAAAGAAGTTTTATAATGAAGCCTGGATGCAAGGAATGCTGCCTATTGTTAAACCTGGGCAGAATCCAACGCCGCCAAATAGGTATAGGCCTTCACTATATAAACTAACGGCATTAGCAGCAGACCAATCGATTCGGAAAGAGAGAACTTCACACACGTCAGGGAGAAGAGTTTGAAAACAGGAGCATTTCACGGGAATTAGCACATTAGCGGCAGATCAATTAATTCGCGATTCATTAGCAGGAGCAAATAAAAGTAAAGCAGGGTCAAAGCAGAGCGGCCATTGTGTGAGGGGACCAATTTAAGAGTGGGAACTTGAGTCTTTGGTGAGACGGCACAGGTAAGTAGCAAGTAAGGCTTTTGTAGTGGTTGAATAAAAAGTCACTAAATTACAGCTAATAAAGGGATGGCGCAGGATCAGGTGATGTGCTGTAGCTACATGATGTGGGAGTTGGTGGACCCCATTGTGGTTCCTGGTGACCACACCTGCAGCAAGTGTTGGCTGCTTGAGGAACTCAGCCTCAAATTTGGTGACCTGGAATCTGAGCTTCAAACACTACAGCACATCAGGGAGGGGGAGAGTTACCTGGATTCTCTGTTTCAGGAGGTAGTCACATCCATTAGGTTAGCTGCCTTAAATTCAGTCTGTGGTCAGGGAGAAGAGGGTGTGACTGAGTGAGGTGTGTAGTGGGATCCAAGAGACAGTGCTGGAGCAGCCTCAGCCCTTGAGCCTGTCCAACAAGATTTGAGATTTTTGCTCCCTGTGTGGATGACAGTGGGGGCTGTAGGAAGGACAAGTAACCTAACTGTGGCACCGTAGTTCAGGGAGCCATTCAAAAAGGGAGAGAGAAGAGAAATGTAGTGGTAATTAGGGATGGTATAGTCAGGGGAATAGACAGAGCTCTTTGTTGCAAGGATAGAGCGTCCCGAAGGCTGTGCTGCCTGTCTGGTGCCGGGGTTCGGGACATTTTAACTGACCTGCAGAAGAATTTGCAGTGGGAGAGGAAAGATCCAGTTGTCGTGGTCCATGTGGATATCAATGACATGGGTAGAACAAAGAAAGGGGTTCGGCCGAGGGAATTTGAGCAGTCAGGGACAGAACCAAAATGGTGGTAATCTCTGTATTAATACCTGAGCCACGTTCAAATCAGCATAGGGTCAAGAAAATTAGAGAGTTAAATGAGTGGCTCAAGGATTGGTGTGGGAGAAGTGGGTTTGAATTCATGGGAAACTGGCACCAGTATTGGGGAAGGAGGGGGCTGTACAAATGGGACAGGCTCCACCTGAACTGTGATGGGACCTGGGATACATGGGTGAATCACATAACTACGGCTGTCGATAGGGCTTTAAACTAAATAGTAGGGGGGTGGATTCAACAGATTGGAGAAGTATGGATAAAGTAAAAAAGAAAAGTGTGGATAAAGATAAAGAGAAAACAAAGATAAAAAAGAGAAAAGAGTGGGGTGAAGACAAGTCAAGTACAAAAGAGTAAAAAACTATAAGATTTTAAAAGCACAATGAGTGTAAGGACACTTTATTTGAATGCCCGTAGAATTCAAAACAAGGTCAGCGAACTTGTGGCTCAAGTCATTACAAAGAGATGATTACAGTGGCCATTACAGAGATGTGGTTGCAGAATGGAGAGGATTGGGAATTAAATTTCCAAGGATGTAAGGTAATACGGAAAGATTGGCAGGAAGGTAAGGGAGGTGGGGGAGCGCTCTTAATTAAAGATGAAATTAGGGCGATAGTAGGAAACAATATAAGATCTAACGACCAGAATGTTGAATCCATCTGGGTAGAGATTAGGAATAATAAGGGGAAAAAATCACTGGTGGGAGTTGTCTGGCCACTGAATAATAACATTACAGTGGCACAGGAAATAAAAAGAGAAATATCTGAGGTATGTAAGAATGGAACTGCAGTCTCACCAGGGCCCTGTACAGCTGCAGAAGGACCTCTTTGCTCTTATACTCAATTCCCCACGTTATGAAAGCCAGCATGCCATTAGCTTTCTTCACTGCCTGCTGTACTTGCATGCTTGCTTTCAGTGACTGATGTACAAGAACACCTAGATCTCATTGTGCTTCCCCTTTTCCTAACTTGACTCCATTTAGATAATAATCTGCCTTCCGTTCTTACCGCCAAAGTAAATAACCTCACAATCAGTTCTTTGGTCTTACTGACCTCGAGTGCAAGGTTGTTGTTGGGACACTACTATCTCGCTCCTGTATGCCTCCCTGTCACCATTTGAAATTTTGCCAACAATAATTATTCTGACATAATAGCATAATTTACCTTTCTGTTCAAGGGTTTTACTCATTTTTGTTACTCTTGTTTCCCTTTTAGCCATCACGCGCAAGGTGCATTTTCTAACTATGCACTTATGACAGTAATTACCTATACCTTTTAAACTAACCTTGACAATTTCCTAATTGGTGGGGTGGTCGGTGATGAGCAGAGGGTATCTGCCCCTGTTTTATTGGGGGAGGGGGATTCTCGGCGTCTCCATAACCTCAGCGATTTTAGCAAAGTTTCCAGAGTTTGTCAAGCTCAGAGTGTTCTTCCAGCTGCAATCCCCTCTACCCTGCACTGTGTTCTCCTTACCCTTCGCCAGCTGAGGCCCTTCCCCTCTTCTTCCTTCGAGGGGGGAGGAGCCGCCGCCGACTCTGCGCAGTGGGTTGGCCGTCGCCTCCGGCAGAAAACATGGACCGAGGCGGCACGCTCCCACTACCTAGCCAGGAATGGTTCGAGGAAACCTTCAAGCAGTATGGCTACGGGGGTCAAATCGGAGTGGTGAGGGCGCAGGAGTTCGGCAGACTAGCAGGTAACTGGGCTGGGTGTAGGCCGCTGGATTCAGGCAGGAGGGCGGGCTGGAGTCGGAGATCACTGAGGGTAAAGTCGGATTATCAGAAATAATCCTTGTCATAGCTGAGACCAGAAATTGAAATACACTGTATTTCTGGTTTTTTGCTTGATGTCTAAATCAAGGTAGTTTTAATAATTAAAAAAAAGGACAGTAGGTTTTTAGAGCAGGACAGTATTGATAATGATTGGACAGTTTCGGTTAGGAATACAAATTTTAAACTTTCTATTGGGGAAATTCAAATTATTTAATTGTGTATACATTTGCGAGAGTATGCTAACTGAAAAATTAGTTTGTGACTTTTGTTCGCCAAACTCTTAAAATATTTTTTCTGTTGTGAAGGGGAGACCTCTTGTGCAAATGCTTCGCTGGTGAAAGTTTGTTATTCATTGATAGCAACGACTTCGGCTGAATGCGCATTAAGATTGTATCACATGCCTATTTTGACAATCCTCTGAAATGTACCTTCTCAATAATGTTCCTTGTGTGATTTACTGGTTTAACTGGAAGTCACTGCAAAGAAAAAAATTCAGGCTCTTGCAGCCTCTAAAATAGCGTTCATGAGTTTTGTTGGATTCATTTGTAACTATTTTATGTTTCTGACTTCTAATTTTGAGCTAATAATTGAAGCTTTTGGCATTAGCAAATCTCTTCTTAGTTTTGGCGTATCCTAGCAGAACACCGGATGTAAAAGCTTAAGAATTAGAAACGGGCCATTTAATTTCTTTTGAACATTCATCAAGATCAAAGCTAATCTTTGATCTGTTCCACTTTCCTGCATGACCCCCATATCTTATAACCTATTTTCAGTGAAGCTTCTGTTTTAGATGAATTCAGTGGCTGAGTTTCCATAGTCTTATGAAATATAGAACACTACAGCACAGGAACAAGCCCTTTGGCGCATGGTATTGGTGCTGACCATGATAGATATTAATTCTTGTCCCATTTGCCTGATCATGGTCTCAACGTCTCTTATGATATCTGCATGTGCCTGTCTAAATGCCTCTTCTCATATATGGCAGTGGATTCCAGGCGCTTGCCACTTTTTTGTTTAAAAATAAACTTGTCTGGTAAAACCTTCTTCAAACTTTCGCTTTCTCATCTTAAAAGTATACCTCTCATCATGCAAAGTTCAAAGTAAATTTATCAAAGTACACATATGTCACTGTATACAACCCCGAGATTCATTTTCTTGTGAGCATACTCAGTAAATCCAGGAACCATAAAAGAATAAGTGAAAGATTGCACCCAACAGGGTGGACAGACAACTAATGTGCAAAAGACAACAAACTGTGTAAATACAAAATAAATAGTAAATAAACAATACATATTGAGAAGATGAAGAATCCATGAAAGTGAGTCCATAGGTTGTGGGAACAGTTTAATGATGAGGCAAGAGAAGTTGAGTGAAGTTATCCCCACTGATTGAGAGAAAACAGTTCAACCTCTCCTTGTAGCTAATGTGCTTCAAAGCAGGCAAGGTCCTGGTGAACATTTTTTGCATCTTCTCTAAAGCTTCCACATTCTTGCTGGAGAGAAATGTTCACTTCCTGCAAAAAATAAATTCTTCTCATATCGGTTGTAAATGACTTAGTGAATTTGAATATGACTCTTATTTCAAAATTCCTTGCTGAAGGCAAACCTCCTGCCAGTAAGAATTTTTGTAAATTTCAAGGTAATTTCCTGTTAATCTTCAAAGAACACAGGACTAATCTACTTGACCTTTCCTCCTATTGTAAACCTATCACCACAGGAACCATTCTGGGGCATCTTTGTTGCAATCCCACAGTGACAACTATATCCTTTTCTTAGGTAAGGGCAGAAAACAAGATCCTACACAGCATTTTCAATTGGGTTTTTAATGCCTTTTGTAATAAAGGTCAATTTGCCTTCATAGTGTGCAGTCACAACATGTAACTTGTGTGTATGCAAGCTTTGGTTTTTGTAAGCATCACTATTTCCCAAACTGTCACTGTTTCATTTAAGGACCATTTTTATGTCATTTGTGTGCAGCTTGCACATTCTCTCTTTGACTGCAGAGGTTTCCCCCAGCTGCTTCAGTTTCCTCACTTCCCAAAGGCGAGCAGATTGTTCCTGGCTACTTCCAAGTTGCCCCTTTTGTCTCGGTAAATGATAGAATATGGGGGAATTGGTGTGAATCCAGGGAGAATTAGTTGCAGGGAAAGTTACTGAAGTTGCTCTGCCTGCCAGCATGGCCCTAGTGAGCCTCTTTCAATATTGCGCAGAAATATGGAAATGAAATGAATTAGAATAATTCTAAAGGTAATGTCAACTATGCAGAATTAATTTTGATTTTATTGGTGGCTAATTTATTTCCAATGTCAAAAAATTGAGTGGATGGATATTCAAAAGCATTTAAATGGGTTAATTTGGTGTATTTTTGGCTTTATCTGTAGATTCATGTGATTTTAGACATTTTTCAATTTCTTTTATTCCTTCCCTTGATTTAGTTTTGCTGATGTTTTACTTTGGACCAAATAATGAAGTGTAATGGGGAAGATTGACATAAGACCACAAGACCATAACATGTAGGAGCAGCATTAGGCCATTTGGCCCATCAAGTCTGCTCCACCATTTCATCATGGCTGATCTATTTTCCTCTCAGCCCCAATCTCCTGCGTCCTCCCCCTATAATTCTTTGCTGTGGCATAGAGTGGTAAAGTTAATATGTATATTGAGTGCATCCCAATCACAATTTAATGTATTAACATAAGTCAATTTATTGTGGCTTTCTACCTGGCAGGTTAACTATTATTTTCAGATCATTCAGCCAGACATACTGCTTTTCTCCAATTAGGAAGTACTTCTCTTAATTGCTATGACCGGATTCACAATTTAAAAACTAATGAAAATACAGAAATATGGAAATCTACAAAGCCCTTTTGGAGGCTAGTGTGATCATGTTAGCTGTTTGAATACTTGGTTATGCTTTGTCACACTTTCAGCTAGGGCTGTAACTCAATTATCTTCCTAGCTCTGTTTTAAAATTATTTATGGATCTGATTTACATCACTTTTTATGTAGTCTACTCAGGATCTAGAAAACTCTCGGTAAAAAATATTTAACGTCATCTCCATTCTATATCTTAGGCCAGGGGCCCCCAACCTTTTTTTTTTTTGCATTGCGAACCGGTTTAATATTGATAATATTCTTGCGGACCGGGCCGACCGGGGGGGGGGGGGGGGGGTGAGGGTGATGGGGGGAGGGCGGAGTAGGGTTGCCAACGGACAAGAGTAGCAGTAACGTTGTTTTACCCCCAAAAAGACTACAATGACCATGAAGCCTTGCGCGTGCACCAGTGCGCATGTGTAACCTGCGCATGCATGCGCCTGCCGATTTCTTTCCCTGCAAATTGTTTTTGGCGATTCTGTTCGTTGGGGGGTGGGGAGGGGGTGTGTTAATCACGGCCGGAATATAGGTGATAAGTGGCTAATACACTCAGTTTCGTTTCTAAAAGGGTTTATCTAACCAATTTAATATTAAACACACAGCGTATATTTTCCTGGCATGAATATAGTGATAAGTCAATTATCAGGGGAGGACAGGGGAGCTTGAAGTAAGTGTTGAACGAACTTCCAGTAGAAGTGGCAGAAACAGGTTCAATATTATCATTTAAAGAAAAATTGGATAGGTATATGTACAGGAAAGGAATGGAGAGTTATGGGCTGAGTGCAGGTCGGTGGGACTAGGTGAGAGTAGCGTTCGGCACGGACTAGAAGGGCAGAGATAGCCTGTTCCCGTGCTGTAATTGTTATATGGTTATATAAGTCAATTGCATCATAACATTTTAAGTAAGGTTTGGATATTAAACACACAGTGCATATTTTCCCCATATGAACATATAAAATCATTGCAACACACCAATATTGCTGAATCAGTGGGAGCCCTGGGCTTGTTTCCCTGCAACAAGACGGCCCCATCGAGGGGTGATGGGAGACAGCGATACTCGAAGGGGGGTTCCTTATGTCCACTCTATTCCGCAGTTTAGTTTTCGTTGCATTCATTGCAGAAAACTCCGCTTCGCAGAAATATGTTGGAAGCAACGTTTTCAGTGCTTTTGTGGCTGTCTCAGGATTGTTAGCCTTGACTTTGATCCATAATGCCGGCAGAGATGTTATGTCAAACATACTTTTCAGCCCGCCGTCATTTGCAAGCTCGAGGAGTTGATCTCCTTCCTGCGCTGACATGGATGACGCGCGAGTAATGACCTCGCGTGCGTAATGGCGCAACAGTGGGCATGACAAGGAATGAGGAAAGGTGCAGCTGACTCCTATCGCCAAATCCTTCCAGCCCGGTAGCGCATGCTACTCGGCCCGGTGGTTGGGGACCGCTGTCTTAGGCTATTGATTTATGTTTCCTAACCTGGCCTGCCTTTTCCAAGAAGATAGCTGCTAAATTATGACAGATTGTTGATGTTGTGCTTCTCTCTCAATTAAGGGTCACTTCCTACTGACCTCTGTCATCACCAGTATTTTTCACTGTCTGCAACCAACCTGATCTTCTCTGCCAATGACAACTACCCTGCCATATGCTTTTTAATATTCCATACAGCCTTCTCCAGGTCTCCTCCTGTGCCACCCATCATCTTCCCTATGGTTCTCTCTTCTCACTCAACTTGTAATCTATTTGTCCCAACATGACTGCTGCCTGAGATCTCTCTGCTCAACCTTCAACCAGCTTTTTAGAGACAAAAGAAACCGTTCGGTCATTAAATTCAGCAGACCTCCATATGCACTTCCTCAATAATTACAGCCATCCAGAAATATCAGGGCCTTTTTGTCTGCTTCAGTTTTTAACTCTACAATGGAGTTCTAGCTCCCTTGACCTCTCTGTAAACAGATTACCTATTTTCATTTTCTGCCCATTGTGAGCTGGCATGGTTAATGGTCTGTTTCTTCCAATACTGTCTCTCACTCTTTTATATCTACCATCATCACCTTGCCTCAGAAAGCCAACACTTAAAACCTTAACTCCAGCAAATTGGCTTTAGGGGCTTCCATGCTGTATAATATCTGTGGTACCTGCCAAAGATCTATATTTGTCCCCTTTTATTTCTGATCAATAGGCAAAGCAATTTGAAAGTGGGTCAGTTTTATTTATGTATTTGTGATACTCAGGCCCACTTCACAATCAGCTGTCCTAAGCCTCCTGCAGCTTCCAGATATCTAGACTGGCAATCCAATGCCACAAACAAGATAGACTTCTTTCAACAAAAAACAAAGCTTTTCTCTTTGGTCTTCAAGCTATGTTCCTGGAGCAACCATTCCCAGCATTTGCCTGGCAGCAGTTCTGGAACTGAACCAGACTGTTTGCAGCATTTATCCTATTTAACCCTGAGCTAGATTTCAGACCGCCTAAATGTGGTGTCTCCGAGACTACCTTAATCTCCTCCTCTGGAACCTCTTTGCCTCTGCTTGCATGGTTTTGTTACCTTTGAGATTTGTCTGTTTCAGTGAGTTCTATTTATGCATGTACAGTATGTATTTATTGAGATACAGTGCAGAGTAGGTCCTTTGAGCCAAGCCCCCCAGCAACCCCCAGTTTAATCCTAGCCGAATTAAGAGACAATTACAATGATCAGTTAACCTACCAACCAGTACGTCTTTGGATTGTGGGAGGAAATTGCAGCACCCGGACGAAACCCATGCAGTCACAGGGAGAACATACAAACTCCTTACAGACAATGGGGAGAATTGAATCTGGGCCACTGGTACTGTAAAGCGTGCTAACTACATTGCTACTGTGCCGCAAGTGCTCTTGTTAGTTACCTTGTTCTTCTTTATGTCAACCAGAGCTTGCACAAAACTCTGCTGCTTTGCAGTGTCCTATTTACTCATCAGCCCAGTAGTTGCTGGCCTGCATTAGCTCCTGGTGAAGTAACGCCTTGGTTTTAACTCATTACTTTTCATTTTTGCTGAGATTTTGCTGTTCCCCATGGTGGTAATTTCCTCCAGCCTTATTCCGTTGCTTTAATTTCAGACTTCTCGTTGCCCCATGAAGTTGGTTGATCTACCATTACATTCCATTGCCAATTCCTAAATTTTAGAATTATCTCTTGATCCTTCTTTCCTCTTTTTTGATAAAAACATACAATATCTCTTGGGCTGTGCACTTTGGTCATATGCCCTAATGTACTCTGAAGCAAGTAAGTAACTACTTTGGATGATAAATTGTGTATTTTCCTACTTCTAAAATGCTATGTAGATTAAAGTTAGTATTATCTGTTTTATTTTGAATTCCTTAATCTGAACTCTTTTTTTGTAGGTGTCACTTACCTGGACCATGGAGGTACAACTCTGTATCTACACAGTCAGATTCATCACTTTTACCAAGACCTTGCAGAAAATATCTATGGTAGGGTTTTCATTGTTGATCTTCAAGTTTCAGATGTTCCTTTTGATTGAAAAATAATTGATATTTCTAGGATTCATACTGAAAGATTTGTAATTTGTAATACTTTCAAATAACAATTCACATTTCAATTAACTGCTTTTGGAAAGAGACCAAATAAGAATAGAGCTCCTGACCTTTTCTTTGTTCTGTAAGTATATTGATAGCTTTTGAGTCATACCCCGTTGATTTGCCATTTTCCCAATCTCATAAAATCTTTGGTTAACAAAAACTCCAGCATTAAAATTTTAAAATTGACCTATAATATGTCATTTATGGAAGAGACTGTCATATATCTCATAAGGCAACTACAATTATATCTTTACTTCACCATGGGTCTAAGTTTTAGACTGTCTCTAGTCATGTATTCTCAGCCCGAAGTACATGGGTGCTTAGAGGAAAAACTATCATTTCTTCCTAAAATCTTAAAGTAGTAAATTGCTTAACTTTATGGATTCCTGAGAAAACCGTTGTTTTCTAATTTCTCTAAATTTAGCTCATGAGATCTAGATGTTGAAACCCCTTTTTACCAGGCGTCTCTCGAGACATGGCAGGTTAGCCCCCTGCTAACAAGCCAAAGGACTCAGTGGAGAGAAAATCACCTTTGTGTCCAGTGCTGATATGACTTGGGTCCCACCAGATCGGCAGATCCGGGAGGTTTCGACCACCCGCACCCCAATCTGAGCAAATACTGTGTAAATGCTACCCACTTGCAATTATCTGTTAGCAAGAAATAGTTGTACACCACATACAAATATAAAGAAAGTATATTTTAAAATTTCAGCTTTATCAAACAGTTAGTAGGAAAAAGAAAAGAAAGAAAATAAAAAGGGCCTATTACAGTTAACCCAGTCCAAATGATCACGTAAGTTAGAGCTCATCTTGAGGTCTTTAATTAACCTGCATGAAAGCACACCACTTTCCAAATGTCACTTGAAACCCATCTTGAGCAAGCAGGCTCCGCACGGGAGTATTGGTCCTTCCTCCTTGAAGCCATTGATCTGCACAAAGCACCTTGTGCAACAGGGACAGCATCCTCAGCCACCCTCCCGCCCATCTTCTCCCAGCTCTTGCCAAAAAGACCTCAACCCATACCAGTATCTGTCACTGAAACCTCTCTGCCCAGTGTTCTCTTGAACCTTCTCCCAATTCCGCCATCCTAATTGCTGACACAACATTCCAAAGTTGAATGACATAGCTCCTTATCTTTTGCTCAAACCCTAGCATGCTAAAAGCAGAACATACTACTCTTACAGACTGCTAAAATGAAATATCTACAGCATAA
Source organism: Mobula birostris (assembly GCF_030028105.1). Classification (NCBI taxonomy): domain Eukaryota; kingdom Metazoa; phylum Chordata; class Chondrichthyes; order Myliobatiformes; family Myliobatidae; genus Mobula; species Mobula birostris. Next base: position 155,621,669 of record NC_092372.1, on the reverse strand, counting down.
TAGTAAAAACCTTAACTGGGCATTACAGTATTATTTTGGTATATCTGAACAGTGCTTCCTCCAAGGCTGATATATTTATCCCTAAGGTAAGACCCCAAGGTACCTTTCAGTACTTTAGGTATGACTATACCAGTGCATAAGACCATGAGGCATAGAAACAGAATAAGGCCATAAAGCCCATTGAGTCTGCCTCACCATTTGATTATGACCGGCTTATTTTCTCTCTCAACCCCATTCTCCTGCATTCTCCTCATAATCTTTGATGCTCTTACTAATCACGAACCTATTAACCTCCACTGTAAGTGTACCCAACGACTTGGCCTCCACAGCTGTCTGTGGCAAATAATTCCATGGATTCACCACCCTCTGGCTTAAGAAGTTCCTCCTCATCTCTATTCTAAAGGGACATCTTTGTATTCTGAGACTGCCCTGTGCTCCTGGATTCTATAGGAAATATCCACTCTACGTCCACTTGATCTAGGCCTTTCAATATTCAATAGGTTTCAATGAGGTTCTCCCCTCATTCTTCAAAACCCTATTGTGTATAGACCCAGGGCTATCAAACACTGTTCATATGTTAACTCATTCATTTGAACCTCCTCTGGAGTCTCTCCAATGCCAGCATATCTTATCTTAGAAAACTGCTCACAATACTCCAAGTGTGGTTTGACCAATGCCTTATAAAGCTTCAGCATTGCATCCTTGCTTTTATGTTCAATGTTATGTTTTGTAACTCCAGAAACTAATTGATAGAAAAACACAGGAGCTAGGATACTTATCTACTTAGTTTTTTTTTGTGAGCCATTCATGTATGATGTGATGTAATGGCATATGCCATTCACATACTTCTTGCATATAATCCATAATGAATTATGTAAACAAAGAATGCTTAATCATGTAATATATTTGCAATATTATTCAAATATTACTGAAATATTATATATATTACACTTCTCCCTGTTCAGCTATAAACTTCAATTCAACAAAGACTGCATCTCAACATATTGCTCTCTAGTCATTATATAATGTGTGTATGTAATGTATATACACAGTATATTATATCATATAACTACTATATAGGCATCCACAGCATAGTAAATTTTAAATTGTCCCATTCAGGTTTAAAGATTTATTGCTGTGGAGGATTTCTTACTTTGTGAGATAATGTCTTTCCTGACAAGGGAGTTGGGCGGGCCGGGGGTGGGGGGGGGGTTGTCATTCTGCTTGGAAGGTGAGATTTATGTCTGTGCAACAATCTCGGGTTCTGTGGTCTCCTCCGTGGTGGTTGTAGGAGTTGACTCTGGGACTGCAGGAAGTAGTTCTGACAGCTCTGGCCGCACCTATTCTTTAACAATTGGTTCTGCTTCACTCAACTGATCAACGTGTTGTCTCCAGATGATGTCGAATGCAATCTCCACGGTATAGGAGAGTGGTCCAGTTCTGTCCTCAATCTTTCCAAGTACCCACTTGGAGCTGGAACTTCTGCTGCACACTCCAGTCATTTTGAGTTGCCATGTAGACCAAAAATAGTCTTTTCTGGTTTCCTTTTGGACCATCTTTGCTGTAATAGGGAGATTTTCGATTTGCATTAGGGAGATTACCTCAAGAGGACTGTCCTCTTCTGTAAATTTTTTAGGCATTTCCTTTACCAAGAGTATGTGACAATCCATCAGCATTTCCATAATTAGTTGTCCTAACAAAATTGATCTTGAAATTGTTCTTTTTAAAAAAAGAATCAAAGCCCTTCTCTGCATTCATGCTGCTGTTGTAACTGGAGTACCTTTCTGTGGATTGAAAATGGACATCAGTGGGTGATGATCAGTAACTCTCATTCTCTCCCATACGGGTACTGGTTGAAATGTTTTACACCCTAAATCAGACCCATTACTGAACTGTCAGTTCTCTCTCACTTGTTTTTCATCTGCTATTTTGTTTGCTTAAAAAACTGCTGAAGTTGTTCAGTATATATCATACAGTTACACACATAAAAGTTGCTGGTGAACGCAGCAGGCCAAGCAGCATCTCTAGGAAGAGGTGCAGTTGACGTTTCAGGCCGAGACCCTTGACGAAGGGTCTCGGCCTGAAACATCGACTGTACCTCTTCCTAGAGATGCTGCCTGGCCTGCTGCGTTCACTAGCAACTTTTATGTGTGTTGCTTGAATTTCCAGCATCTGCAGAATTCCTGTTGTTTGCGTATATCATACAGTTATTTGTCAAGCAGTTGAACATGTCTATCTTTCTGATGTAGCCAGCCATTTCTACTTTTGGTTTGTTTCTTTTTATCACCCCATACTCATTGTTTATGAGCCCTTAAAAAACAGGAGCCGGGATACCTGTCTCCGTAGTTTATTTTAGTGAGGTGCTCACATATGACGTGGTGGCTTAATGACTTGTACATACTACTTCCATATAACCCATAATGAATTATGCAAACAGCCAAGGAATGCTAAATCAAACAATATATTTACAATATTGCTCAAAAGTTACTGAAATATTCAATACATTACGCTCTAGTCTTTTTGAAATGAATGTTAACATTGCATTTGCCTTCCTTAATACTGACCTGTTACGTAAGCGGCAACAATGAATATCAATCGAGACAGGTTATATAAAAACAACCAAACATTTATTAAACACGTATAAACGATAAGGGAAAAAAACAAAGGAAAACTTCAACCGGAAGTTAACAGATATGCAGCCGTTCACCAACTCGCCACTCGGCTCTGGTTCTTAAAGTGTTAAATGCGAAAACAGTTCTTAAAGCGATACAGTCAGGTATAGTTCTTAAAGCGATAACTTCGAAAGTCCAACAGTTTTACACATTCAATTGGGAGAGACTTCTCTGGAGAAGGATTTCTTCACAGACGAACCTTTACTGCTGGTTCTGTCCACAGGATTCATGATGCCGAAAATAAACAGTTTAAATCAACTGACTTTAAATTCCTTTAGAGAGAGAGAGAGAGAGAGCACCTTTTTATATGAACTCCTTGCTCTTTCTGGCAAGAGTTATCTCAATGCAGGTACTCCTCCAACGAAGACTCAATAAGGTCGATTCTTTATTAAACTGCCAAACGATGCCGACTTCTCTCGATCCTTCAATAAGTTCTTCACTCTCCCTTCAACTGTTGGAATTGAGTAAATTGGAACATCCAGCCACAAATTTCCAGTCCAAATAATAGGTATCTTTCAACAGAACGCACAACCTTTTTAAAAATGAAACTGCGTCACAAAAACAAATGCAACAGAAATGGAGCACAGCATGTTCTACCTGGAAATCTACAAACTTAAAAACCCTACTGTGTCACCTGAGTCGACTCTTATATAGTCACGGGGCACATGTCATCACATGACCTCACATTGGCGGGAAAATCACATCAGGTGACCTCCAAAAGACCGTTACATCATTCTCACTAAAAAAAAACAGATCTCCTTGAGCATGTAATACCTCCCTCCAAAAAAAATTTTGGTCTCTTGAAGAACAAAATTTTAACAATTTATACAAAAAAAACAAAGGTATGAAATTTACAAAATACACCATGCATACAATCTTATCTTTCAGCCCTTTACAAACTAATGTACAGTAAGAGTGTTACAAATGTTAAAATATCACTCCATAAAAAACAAATTTTCATTATACATTTAACATCTAGACAAACAATCAGCGATCACATTGTCTTTACCCTTAATATGAGTGATCAAAATATTGTACTCCTGTCATATTAAACTGTATTATTAAATTGGAGTCTAATTTCTTTCACCCTTTTCCTTAACTGTCACAGTGGCATGACCAAATTCACTTTCAGCTAAGTTAATAGTTAAGTTAGCTTTTGAAAGTCTCTCACATAAATTCTCCTCTGCCGCAATATGTGCTTTCCACGTATTATTCCCTGTAACTAAATCATCAATATAGGCATCTGTATCTTTTAATCCCTGAATCACGCCATTAATTATCCTCTGAAAAGTACTTGGTGCATTCTTCATCCCAAATGGAAGAACATTATTTTCGTATAACCCAGATGGGGTTACAAATGCTGAAATCTCTCTACCTCTATCTATCAATGGATCACACCAATAACCTTTTAACAAATCAATTTTTGTAAGGAATTTGGCTTGTCCAACTTTATCCACACAATCATCTACTCTAGGGATTGGATATGCATCAGTTTTTGTCACAGCATTCACCATTCTGTAATCCGTACAAAACCTAATACTATTGTCTGGCTTAGGCACCATAACACACGGTGAACTCCAATTCGAATTAGAATGTCTAATAATATCATTCTCTAACATATTCTTAATTTCTTGTTCAGCAAGTTCACATTTTTCCCTGTTCATTCAATACGGATGTTGTTTTATGGATTTTGCGTCTCCAACATCTACATCATGCTTAGCTACAGTGGTTCTTCTAGAGATGTCTGGAATACATCTCTATATTTAAAACTTAACTGTTTCATCTGCTCTCTCTGCTCTGGCTGTAAATGAGTTAATTTTTCATCAATATTTTCCAGAATTTTCGAATTTGGTAACCTGACTGAAATAATGTTGGGTTTAAAATGAGTTTCGGATGAATCCTCCAGTAAGTTTTCATCAAGATCAGACTCATTGATCACAACAGTCATAGTAGCAACTTCTCTCTCATAATACGGTTTTATCATATTTATATGACACAGCTGTGTTATCTTCCTCCGATCTGGGGTTTTTACCACATAATCCACCTCATTTACCTTAGATTTAATCTCATAAGGACCATGGAATTTGGCTTGTAATGGGTTTGTTTGCACTGGGAAAAGAACCAACACCTTATCTCCAGGCTTAAATGACCTCAACCTAGCTTCCTTATCATACCACAGCTTCATCTTCTCTTGAGCTAACTTTAAATTTTCCTTGGCCAAACTACAAGCTTTGTACAATCTGTCTTTAAATTTCAAAACATAATCTAGCAAACTAGTGTGTACTTCTTTATTGATCCACTGTTACTTCAACAAACCCAGAGGTCCTCGAACTTTATGTCCAAACACAAGTTCAAAAGGACTAAAAACTAATAAATCCTGTACTGCCTCCCTTACTGCAAAATGTAGTAAATGTATACCTTCATCCCAGTCCTTTTCAGTTTCTACACAATATGTCCTAATCATAGTTTTTAGCGTAGAATGCAATCTCTCCAAGGCTCCTTGTGATTCTGGATGATATGCTGAGGAAATAATCTGCTTTGCTCCCAGTTTATAAACTATCTGCTGAAACAACCCAGACATAAAATTACTACCTTGATCTGATTGTATTTCCTTAGGCAATCCAAAATAAGTGAAAAATTTCATAAGAGCCTTTGTCACAGTTTTGGCTGTTATATTCCTAAGAGGTACTGCTTCTGGAAACCTAGATGCTGTGCACATAATAGTTAATAAATATTGATGTCTAGTTTTAGTTTTTGGCAAAGGACCTACACAGTTTACAATGATCTTTGAAAATGGCTCACCAAGTACAGGAATTGGTTGCAGTGGGGCCACTGGAGTAACCTGATTAGGTTTACCAACAATTTGACATGTATGACATGTTCTACAAAATGCCACCACATCTTGTCTTAAACTAGGCTAATAAAAATGTTTAGGAACTTTGTTCATAGTTTTCTTTACCCCTAAATGACCACCCAAAGGAATACTATGAGCCATAGTTAAAATCTCATTTTGGTAAATTTTAGGAACAACAACCTGATGATTAACTTCCCATTCCTCACTAGCAGGAATTGTAGGCGATCTCCACTTTCTCATTAATACCCCCTTCTCAAAATAATATCCTACTGGTACTTTTCCAATTTCACAATCTGGAAGAGCTTGTTCTTTTAATTTAACTATCTCAGGATCTCTACCCTGCTCTGCTATCATCTCCTTCCGAATAAAGACAAATCTTCCTGATCAGACTTACCACCAAAATCCTAATCAAATAGGGTAGGTAAGAAAGTTTCTGATACATCCTCAAAATTCGAATCTTGATTTGAATTGTCATGGGTAGCAACCTTATCCTTTACATCAGTCTTTTTAGCCATAGCTTTTGTTATAACAAAGGAAGAATCTGTGTTATTATCCTTCTGTGGTTCCTCAGAATTTGAATTGATTGTCAAATGCACTTCAGGGAAAAACTTGTCCACCTTATAAATCATTCACTAAAAAAAGAGAAACATCATTCACAGGTAAACTGGATTGTAGTCCTACTTTAACAACCCCTGTAACTAATCTTGACCTTAAATTTATTCTATGTAAATGTACTGGCATAAGGGCACTCTCTACTCCTCTTATATAATTTACCTCACCAACATCAGACTCATCTCTAAACCTTAGCACACTGTCTAATATTAGTGATTGCGAAGCTCCAGTATCGCTAAATATCCTTATTGGTACTGCATTGGATCCTTCTTTCAAGGATACAAATCCTTCCGTTATAAAAGGTTCATATCCCTTCTTAACTTGGTCAGACTCTGACACACCTTCATCAATATTTTCTAAACCCTGTGGTTTTCCAGGTTTTCCAATATGCTGCACACAAGCATCTGGGGCCACTTCTTTCTCTTTCCGTTTCAATCGGAAGCAATTAGCCACTACATGTCCAGGTTTCTTACAATAATTACAAATAATACCAAAATGTCTTTCCTTCACATGTCTCCTTTCATCTTTACTTTTCTCACTAACTTCAGATTTAATGTCTGATTTACCTTGACTCTCCGGGCTAGCTTTCTTTTAAAAAGTTTTACCTGGAGAAAATTCATTTAAGTATGTTCTCACTTCAACAGGAATGCTTCTTTTATATTCCTCCTAAGAGGATGCAGGGTGACTTGGATAGGTTAGGTGAGTGGGCAAATTCATGGCAGATGCAATTTAATGTGGATAAATGTGAGGTTATCCACTTTGGTGGCAAAAATAGGAAAACAGATTATTATCTGAATGGTGGCCGATTAGGAAAAGGGGAGGTGCAACGAGATCTGGGTGTCATTATACACCAGTCATTGAAAGTGGGCATGCAGGTACAGCAGGCGGTGAAAAAAGGCGAATGGTGTGCTGGCATTTATAGCAAGAGTACAGGAGCAGGGAGGTACTACTGCAGTTGTACAAGGCCTTAGTGAGACCACACCTGGAGTATTGTGTGCAGTTTTGGTCCCCTAATCTGAGGAAAGACATCCTTGCCATAGAGGGAGTACAAAGAAGGTTCACTGGATTGATTCCTGGGATGGCAGGACTTTCATATGATGAAAGACTGGATTGACTAGGCTTATACTCTCTGGAATTTAGAAGATTGAGGGGAGATCTTATTGAAACGTATAAAATCCTAAAGGGATTGGACAGGCTAGATGCAGGAAGACTGTTCCTGATTTTGGGGAAGTCCAGAACGAGGGGTCGCAGTTTGAGGATAAAGGGGAAGCCTTTTAGGACCAAGATTAGGAAAAACTTCTTCACACAGAGTGGTGAATCTGTGGAATTCTCTGCCACAGGAAACAGTTGAGGCCAGGTCATTGGCTATATTTAAGAGGGAGTTAGATATGGTCCTTGTGGCTAAAGGGATCAGGGGGTATGGAGGGAAGGCAGGTACAGGGTTCTGAGTTGGATGATCAGCCATGATCATACTGAATGGCGGTGCAGGCTCGAAGAGCCAAACGACCTACTCCTGCACCTATTTTCTATGTTTCTATGAAATGTGAACTGAAACTGGGCAACAAAATAATTGAACATTGAAGTTCAATTACTGAGGGAGAACGATAACATCTGACGGTGGGGCTGATGTTGAAATTAGAAGGATTGGGGTTGCTAAATGTGTGTTTGACCAAGATACGAAAGAATAACATAAATTCTGTGGGTATGAAATGGAGTGTTGCAGTGCTACATTCATCCCACACTGACGTAAGGAAGCAAATGTTGAACAATATCAAAGCAAAATGAGGGAAGACTTGGAGCTATAGGAATGTTGTTCTTGAGAAGAATGATGAAAATATCGTGGAGGGACAGAGTAACAAATGAGGAAGTGTTGCAAAAAGCTGGAATGAGAAGTGAGCTGATATGATCAATGAGGAAAGAGAGGCTCAAACATCTTGCAGGGATGGGAAAAATTGATGGAGGAAAAAGTTGCAGTCGACAGCACATGATATTCATAAGGTACATCAGGGATGGACAGGCAGAAGTTTTGAAGAGAGAGAGATATTATCTGAAAGAAGTTTGTTTTTTATATTATTAGCTAGCTTTACTTTATATTTAATCTTGACTCATTTTATTTTTTTTTTTAACTGCCCTGTTGGTTTTTAAAAGCTTCCTCAGAGAGTGGTGGATGCCTGATATGTGTATGGCGGTAGAGGTAAACACATCTGAGGCTTTTAAGAGATATTTGGAAAGGAACATGAGGAAGATGGAGGGTATGGACATTGTGTAGGTAGGATAGATTGGTTTTTGGAATTTTTTTGATTTACCTTTTTAGCTGGTTCTGCACAATGTTGTGGTCCAAAGGGCCTGTTGCTGTGTTGTACTGTTCTCTGGGCCTATTTCTCTAGCTTAACACTAATTTTTGCTTATTATAAGCCTTGTCTTTAGCTTTTATGCTGTGTTTGTTATGGTTGCCTCATCCACCCTTTACAAAGCTGCTTCTTTGGGATGAACTGATCCTGTGTCTTCAAAATTACCCCAAGAAACTTCAGCCGTTGCTGTTCGTCTGTCATCCCTGCTAGTGTCTCTTTCAAACCAACTTTGGGCAGCTTCCCTCTCAACCCTCTGTAATGCCCTTTACTCACTGTAATATTGATACATCTGATTGTAGTTTTTCCCTCTCAAACTACAGGGTGAATTCTATTTTATTATGTTCACTGCCTCCTTAAGTGTTCCTTTACCTTAAGCTTCCTAATCAAATCTCGCTCATTACACTACATTCAATCCAGAATTGCCTTTTTCTTAAAGGGCTTGATCACGAATTACTCTAAAAAGTCACCGCGTAGGCATTCTACAAATTTCTTCCCTTTTAATTGACTAATAGAACAAAATCAGTACAGACACTTAATGCAGATAATGGACAGCCTTCATGCAATGCTTTTGACAATTGCATCCTCCAAGTCTTCATTTCCATTGTAACATACAAGATGATTGTTAAAACCTTCACATTCATCATAGCCCTAATTTGTTGAAGTAATAAAATAGTTTTATTTTTACAAATGTTTGTAATTCCCACCTGTTTTTGGCATCTCCATGTCTGAATCCTTGAAATTGCAGTCAGTAAGATAGTTTTGAATTGTCCTACTGCTTTTTGTCTTGCAACTATTAGTGACAAAAATCACTTTTTTGACATAAACACATAAAATTGATATTTAAAAATTGTTCTTTCTAAGCATGACCACCGGCCATACAAGTGCAAGTGACTGGCACTAGATAGGAACTGTTTGACAAAAGTCTCCTGTCCCAATTAAGCAGCATAGTGTTCTAAATATACAAAGGGAATCCTGGCTAATTTGTCAACTAGTTTTTGTTCTTTAAGAGTTATCCCAAATAACCAGAATCCCATTTAACCAGAATCCACTGTACTTCAGAGAGCATCTGAGCTTTTGAAAATTTATAATTAACATTTATTATCAATTAATTTTGTTACTCTTGTGTTTTTAGGTAACCCTCATAGTGGGAATACAGCCAGCAAACTGACACGTCATACTATCGACCGTGTTCGTTATAGGTATGTTAAAATGATATTTTTTAACCTGTTAAAGCAACACACATCAAAGTTGCTGGTGAACGCAGCAGGCCAGGCAGCATCTCTAAGAAGAGGTATAGTCAACGTTTCAGGCCGAGATCCTGACAAAGGGTCTCGACCTGAGAAGTCAACTGTACCTCTGCCTAGAGATGCTGCCTAGCCTGCTGCGTTCACCAGCAACTTTGATGTGTGTTGCTTGAATTTCCAGCATCTGCAGAATTCCTCTTGTTTGCATTTTTTAACCTATTTGTTTCTACAAATTACACTGTATAAAGTTATTCAGGTTGTTGGTGTCTCTCCTGTGTATTCTTCATTTTCTGAAGCCTCACATCTATTGAGAATTTCCATATTTGTGAGGTTTCTTCAGACTTGTCTTCTTGCATATTTGTGAGTTTTGAGTTTTTTTTAAATTGCACAAACACTTGCAAATATTGTGTAAGAATTTATTTGCGTACCCATGGCTAAATATTTGAGTTAGATTATCAGAGCACAAATTTATAAAAACAGAATTCCAATTTGTAATTCCTTACCTTTAATCTTGCTTGATTGCAAAAATAACTAATATTTCCTTGTTTGTAGTGGCGTTTGGATTTAACTTCCATCTTGATGATTTATAGTTTATAAGACCTGGAAATTTTGTCTAAAACGCAAGATTACGTTTTTTTTTCCCCATCCTACAGTGATATTAAGTTCTTCCTGTGACCCAGGCTTTGAGTCCTGGCAGCATTCTTTTAAATCTTTATTGCACTCTTTCCAGTTTAATAACAGTTTTTCTCTTATGGGGAAAATTGGAATTGTACACAATACTCTTAAGTGTAGCCTCACCAATGTCTTCTCTTGTATAACTACAACAAGTGTGGCCTCACCAACATGTTTTGTTGACTTGTAATTTATGGCGACACATTCTAAAAGTTGTTTTCTAATTAATGTAATTTTTATAAAATCCTTTCGAATAAGTTGTAAAGAATATAAATTTTTAAAATAGCTTCTGGCACAAAATTCATTTATATCTATCATTTTTCACTTGAGTAAAGCATGTATAATTTTTGAAAAGCATATCATTGTTACAAGTTGTATCAATCAGATTGTTTGCAATAGAAATATGGATTGCTGATGTATTAGCGATCACTGTACTTGCATGAATACAGGACCGTTGTCTCAAATCAAGGTTAGAATATACTTGTGAGAATTCCGACAAAACTGGCATTTTAAAAATTATTACATAAAAGTTGCTGGTGAACGCAGCAGGCCAGGCAGCATCTATAGGAAGAGGTGCAGTCGACGTTTCGGGCCGGGACCCTTCGTCAGGACTAACTGAAAGAAGAGATAGTAAGAGATTTCAAAGTAAGAGGGGGAGGGGGAGATCCGAAATGATAGGAGAAGACGGGAGGGGAGGGGTGGATCTAAGAGCTGGAAAGTTGATTGGCAAAAGGGATACCAGACTGGAGAGGGGAGAAGATCATGGGACAGGCAGGTATGCATGTTGTTTCAGTCAGAAATTGCAGTTATGTGTAAAACTGTTGGATTTATGGCAAGGTGCATGGAAGTTCCACTGGTCACCACAACTACTCACTGTCTTGACAACCTTTACTAGGACCTATTGTATATAGTGTCAGAATCAGAATTAGGTTTATTATCGCTGGCATTTGACATGAAATTTGTTAACTTAGCAGCAGCAGTTCAATAAAATAAAAAATATAGAAGAGGAAAAAAATCAATTACAGTATCCATATATTGAATAGATTAAAGAACATGCAAAAAAGTGAGGTAATGTCCAAGTGTTCAACGTCCATTTAGGAATCGGATGGCAGAGGGGAAGAAGCTGTTCTTGAATCGCTGAGTGTGTGCCTTCAGGCTTCTGTACCTCCTACCTGATGGCAGCAGTGAGAATAGGGCATGCCCTGGGTGCTGGAGGTCCTTAATAATGGATGCTGCCTTTCTGAGACACCGCTCCATGAAGATGTCGTGGGTACTTTGTAGGCTAGTGCCCAAGGTGGAGCTGACTAGATTTACAACCTTCTGCAGCTTATTTCAGTCCTGTGAAGTAGCCCCCTCCTCCTCCCCCCCCCCCCCCCCCCAGTACCAGACAGTGATGCAGCCTGTCAGAATGCTCTCTACGGTACTTGTATAGAAATTTTTGAGTGTATTTGTTGACATACCTAATCTCTTCAAATTCCTAATGAAGTATAGCCGCTATGTTGCCTTCTTTATAACTATATCAATATGTTGGGACCAGGTTAGATCCTCAGAGATCTTGACACCAGGAACTTGAAACTGCTCACCCTCTCCTCTTCTGATCCCTCTATGAGGATTGGTATGTGTTCCTTCATCTTACCCTTCCTGAAGTCCACAATCAGCTCTTTCGTCTTACTGACGTTGAGTGCCAGGTTGTTGCTGCGGCATGACTCCACTAGTTGGCATATCTCACTCCTGTACGCCCGCTCGTCACCACCTGAGATTCTACCAAAAATGGTTGCTTCGTCAGCAAATTTATAGATGGTATTTGAACTATGCCTAGCCACACAGTCACATATATATAGAGAGTAGAGCAGTGGGCTAAGCACCCCTGAGGTGTGCCGGTGTTGATCGTCAGAAAGGATATATTATCACCAATCTGCACAAATTATGGTCTTCCGGTTAGGAAGTCGAGGATCCAATTGCAGAGAGAGGTTCAGAGGCCCAGGTTCTGCAACTTCTCAATCAGGGCTATGGTATTAAATGCTAAGCTATAGTCAATGAACAGTATCTGGACATAGGTGTTTGTGTTGTCCAGCCATTTGGAGAGCCATTGAGATTGCATCTGCTGTTGACCTATTGTGGCGATGGACAAGTTGCAGTGGGTCCAGGTCCTTGCTGAGGCAGGAGTTCAGTCTAGTCATGACCACCCTCTCAAGGCTTTTCATCACTGTACATGTGAGTGCTGCTGAGCAATAGTCATTCAGGCAGCTCACATTATTCTTCTTAGGCGCTGGTATAATTGTTGCCTTTTTGATGCAAGTGCAAACTTCTGCCTGTAGCAGTGAGATGTTAAAAGTGTCCCTGAATACTCCCACTAGCTGGTGGCACAGGTTTTCAGAGCCTTATCAGGTACTCCATCTGGGCCTTCTGCCTTGCGAGGTTTCACTTTCTTTAAAGACAGCCTAACTTCGGCTGATGATCACAGAGTCATCAGGTGCAGAGGGATCTTCACAGCGAAAAGGAAATTGCTTTTTAAACTCACGAGAGAGCATAGGACATAAACTTTTTGCTGTTGATGTTTCTGTAGCAGGCAATTTCTTTTTTTACAAGGTCGAGTTGCTAGCTCGACGCTCAACCCAGCACGGATGGAAAGCATGCCTGGGGAGCCAGCTGGGTTCGAACTCGGGAGCCTTCGCTCCGAAGTCCGGCGCTGATGCCACTACGCCACCAGCCGGCTGGGATCTTCACAGCTGTAGTTATTTCTGCCTTTCAAAGCAGGCATAGAAGGCGTTGAGTTCCTCTTCTAATTTAGCTAAAAGGCCAGATCTTTTCCGGAATGTGAATAGAAATGTCAAATAGAAAAGGAATTAAAATTGGAGTTTTTTGCCCTGAAGAATGATCAGCTTTCAACGTTTGGGCGCTACAATCTTAGATGCCGCCTGGTTCATCATCGGCACACCTTTCCCACCAGTGAAAAAGTCTACGTGAAGCACTACCTCAGGAAGGTCATATTTATCACCAAAGCTTGAAGTCCCAAACCACCAAGTTCAAGAACAGCTACTTTCCAACAACAATGATATTATTGTACTGACCTGTACAACCCTAACTCAGCAACAAAACATTATGGACCTCTTCTTGTGCTACTATGAATATGTCTCTAATTGTGTTTATTTTTGCACTAACATCTTGTTTTGCACAGTTTTTTCCCCTCACTGTCTTATATAACTGATGTCTGATTTATGTTTTATGTTGTC